>NC_074683.1:31453203-32195703 GCF_029448725.1 Salvelinus fontinalis
CCAAAGTTGTGGTATCTTGATAAGTGAATAGATGTACAGAATATAGGCAACACTTTGCTCGTTGGTGGTCATCCATATTTGACATTCTCAACACTTTGTTTGCCATAATTAGCAGTTCTAGAATCAACTCTTGTGGACTTAACTATGCAAAAACAAGTTGTTCCTCTCAATCACAGAAAGTAAAAAAGCTTGACTGACAAAAATGACACGGCTTGATTGGAATTGTTTTTAAGGAAAACTTGACTAAAACAAGAAAATATATTCAAAATACACAGAGAAAGACATTATTTCCTCCCTTAAATGTTGTTTCCTCTCAACTAGTACAAAAGAGTGAATTATTTACAGTAACTGCCTTCCTGCAGCACATTAAAGACACAATCTGTCATTTCAACAGCCTGAATGCCACTTTGTTTGGTAAGCTGAGAAATGGGGCTGGGGCAATGTAGCTTAACCACTCAAATCAGACTGGCTTTAAGATCCCTTCTATGGCCAAACAGGAACCACAGTGGCAAAGTAGATATACGGTGACCTAGAGTCAGGTTTTAGTCAACAAACCACAGCACAATAATACAAGATCGAAGGAGGATGGATGATTTGAGAATGGATTAGGAGATTGTCTGCTATGACAATCATAAACATTAACGTCAAATTATAATTCAAGATCATTAGAGGCCCCGGCTTAACTTTGGTATAATGAAGATTATAGATTTAGCATGACCCATCAATTAGTGATGGCCCTCAGACAATCATGGTCACCTAATAATCCCCAGTTTACAATTGGCTCATTCATCCCCCTCCTCTCCCCTGTAACTATTCCCCAGGTCGTTGCTGCAAATGAGAACGTGTTCTCAGTCAACTTACCTGGTAAAATAACGGTAAAATAAAAAAATAAATAAAATAAATAGTGTGGTGGGGATTTAAATCTCTGGTCTTATTTTTTCCATAAATGTGTCGTTTCTTGTTCCATACAAACAAGGGAAAATGAAATTACAATTCTAAACAAGGACAAGATGCACATCTCCTAGCACACCAGTCTGTTGCCGTTTTTCCAGCATAGCAGTGACCTCAATTAGAACCATCTCAGCAATGTTGCCAGGACAAATATTTCTCAACCTTATGAAAAACTAAATCTGCTGCACAATGAGTTTCTCTTCTGTCCCTCAAATTGACTCCTTGGATTAAAATACACAATAATTAAAAAATACACAAGAATGTGGATGCCTTTCAGCCCTTAAAGAACCCCTTTCAGCCCCTTCCAGAATCCTTCCTTCAAAGTACTGGAATGCTGGAATCTATTTCCTGTGTGGTGGACTGGGGAGTAACAGGAGGGTCTCAGTCTTGGGATTTGGGCCATAAACCTGCTTCTTGTTTTGTGACCATAAAGTGCTAGACTAGTGCAGAGTTACAGACACAGGGCTGTAGCGTGTGACAGAAGTAAACCCCCAGAACCCCACACTAAATAGAAGGGCTGGGTGAGGGTATCCATCTCTAATGTTAAAACATGAACATTCAATACTTCCTCTTCTCCTCTAGAGACCAGGGTCATGTTCAGTAGGGCACAAAAAGGAAAAACGACAAGTTCAGGGAATACCTGTCATCTTCCCTCAGTTTCAAAATGTTTTCAACCAACATCCGTTTCAAAAGAGGACAGCCGAAACCCTCTTTTCTTCTAAAGCACACACAATCTGTGCTGCAAATGGAAGAGAACCCTCCTTTACTTACATTGTAGGCGTTAACAATGAGTTGTATGATGTTCTTGGAGTCCTGATCCAGAATCTCCACTGTGGTTCCAGGTATCAGTGCTGTAAAATTCTGCATAAACACAAGATAGGAGAAATGTTATTAAATAAACAAATATTTGCAGGAATTCACACAATAAAAGGCCCCTATACATACCAAACTGTACACACCAAACAGTACACACCATAAACACCAAACACACAGCTAATCTCAATACTGAACATACAATTCAATAAAAAAATATACCTTGTAAATGACATAGAGCCTTTTTGTCACAGCGAAGATGAGATAGATGTTGTTTGCAGCCAGCTTCTCTCCCAGTAGAGCCAGAGAGGGGTAGTCCTACAGAGACATGGATACATAGAAACATCTTATGTTAGAGGCATTTCTAAAGTTCTCCATAGTTTAGCTTCCATCTCACCCCGTCAGGAAGTTAGTGAAGAGAAGCGATTGCTCCCCTGATTCCAGTGTAGTGTTTACGTTAGAGTCCCCTGACATTTCCTTTCTCACCAGCAGAAAGGACAAAGAACACTGAAGTGGTTTAGACCTATGAATTTACACTAGAGTTGTGCATTAAATGTGAATCCTAACTTCCACTTAAGTCATATGTTCGCTATAGTCAAGGTATAAATGAGTGAAAATGTTTAAGCATTGAATAAATAATCACTTTCTAGGGAGTTTTTCCTAGCCACCGTGCTTCTACACTTGCATTACTAGCTGTTTGGGGTTTTAGGCTGGGTTTCTGTACAGCACTTCGAGATATTAGCTGATGTACGAAGGGCTATATAAAATAAACTTGATTGATTGATTGACTTTCTCACAATCAGATTTGAGATTTTTGGCTTCAGTAAGTCTTTATCATTGTGTACATCCAAATCAATCAACAGTGAGATTTACACTTGAAATGGACCGTGACAAACATTTGCCTCTGCACCTTCTCCAGTTCAACGGTTTCCCTGAAAAACAGAGCTCTGTTCTAGGAAGTGTGTATTCCTTTCGTCCCACAATCAGATGAGAGAGGAGAAACCTACTTAGCCTGTTGCTGAGGATCCACGGATGGGGAATTCTTTGGATTTGTGTTGGAGTACCTCCACTGAACTTAATGCGATCAGATGTAACATGACTACAATGCCCAGAGCATCCAATGACACAGAGCAAATAACTATAGAAACATTTAGCGATTCCGGGAGAAACCACCAGAATATCAGAATACTTTTATTCACTTAGCCAATTTTCATATTATTGAGTTGGATTGATTGAAATTCACATGATGTTAATTATGTGTTCATTGCATTAGCTCTTTGGACAAATAGCTATATCTATGTAAACTCAAACTGTGTGCATAAATATATCTTTGTTTAAATTAAACTAAATGAAAAAAATTATAATCTGCTTAGCATGGCTTTTAGAATTTCTTTATGTTCTCGCTCAAGACATTTAACATTATAGTAATTTAGCAGACGCTCTTATCCACAGCATTATCGTACTTGTCCCCTGTGGGAATCGAACCCACAACGCCGGCGTTACATTGCCATGCTCGACCAACTGGACCATTGCTGAGCTCTCAGCCTAACTTGTCTAAATTGACCTTTCCCTGAGATAATTACAGCTTTTAACTTGCACTTCCTGTGGCTGTCCGGAGATAAGCAGCTGCAATAAGACATGAAGTGAGTTCCCAATAAAGTAAGCAGGAGTTCCAGTGGAAGCAGAGCCAGGCAGACTCAGCAAACCAGTATACTTCAAAGAATACACTGCATTCTTCCTCTTAGAAACATAGCTCAGCCCTGGTCGTCAAAGAATCAAACCAGCAGCGGAAAATGCGCCTGAGAAGTTATCTTTACCTCATAGCAAAGCAAACCAAAGTCCATTCTTGAGAGGTGCCACTTGAGTAGAGAATTTCAATATCCATTGAATAACACAAGCAATATATCACAATGGCAATGTGGATAATAACCATATTATAATGATGTCAGTGATGTTGTAGCACTATAGTAACCATGTTATAATGATGTCAGTGGTGTTATAGCACTATTGTAACCATGTTACAATGACATCAATGATGTTCTAGCTCGAGAGTAACCATGTTATAATGATGTCAGTGGTGTTATAGTTCAAGAGTAACCATGTTATAATGATGTCAGTGATGTTACAGCTCGAGAGTAACCATGTTATAATGATGTCAGTGGTGTTATAGTTCGAGAGTAACCATGTTATAATGATGTGAGTAATGTTATAGCTCGAGAGTAACCATGTTATAATGATGTCAGTGGTGTTATAGCACTATAGTAACCATGTTATAATGATGTCAGTGGTGTTATAGCACTATAGTAACCATGTTACAATGACGTCAATGATGTTCTAGCTCGAGAGTAACCATGTTATAATGTCAGTAATGTTACAGCTCTAGAGTAACCATGTTATAATGATGTCAGTGATGTTACAGCTCGAGAGTAACCATGTTATAATGATGTCAGTGATGTTACAGCTCTAGAGTAACCATGTTATAATGATGTCAGTGATGTTACAGCTCAAGAGTAACCATGATATAATGATGTCAGTGATGTTACAGCTTGAGAGTAACCATGTTATAATGATGTCAGTGATGTTACAGCTCTAGAGTAACCATGTTATATGACGTCAGTGATGTTACAGCTTGAGAGTAACCATGTTATAATGATGTCAGTGATGTTACAGCTCGAGAGTAACCATGTTATAATGATGTCAGTGATGTTATAGCTCTATAGTAACCATATTATGGTGTCAGTGATGCTATATCGCTATAGTAACCATGTTATAATGATGTCAGTGATGCTATAGCTCTATAGTAACCATGTTATAATGACAGTGATGTTATAGCTCTATGGTAACCATGACTCTTGTCTTACCATGTTGGTGGAGCCACTGTACTCATTCTTCTCATTCATGTGGCACTCCCCATCATGGGGCTGGACCAGCCCCCCCAGCTTACCGTCCAAGGCCAGGTGAGGCACATCGTCTGTGGCAAACACCAGCAGGTGGAAGGCCTCCTTCCTCCAGCCTATCCTCTCCTGCACAGGGGAAAAGAGATGGTCACATCACTGAAAGTGACACCTAACTGGGGTCTAAATTAGTCCCCTCCATTAGTCCCCTCCATAGTAGGCTATGTATAAATGCACAGGGGATAAGTCCATGAGATCAAAACAGATGTGAACATGCAGGCTTAATAACAAAAAAGAGGCGTGTTCCTCAACTGATCCTAGACAGTTATTGGGAAATTGTTTATGGAATTTATTTGAGATATAACTGTTCTATAAAGAGTTTGTAAAAGACCTTGGCACAACAACACAAACTCTCAGCTATACAGAGAGTAACAGTTCCAGACCCTATAAAACAATATCACTTCACTAAGACCAGGAAAGGAAAACCCTATCACTTTCCACCAGCTTGATATCCACTGACCCACAGATAAACAAGGAGAGTAACACAAGTGTTTTATCCAGAACAAGGCCATTGTCAACAGGAAGCAGAGGCCAACAAAAGAGTACAGAAGCAGAGAGCGCATTAGTCTCAACACACTGATGAGTAATGGCATGACACTAAACAAACCTGACCTTTCACCAGTGTGTAGGTATATAAAGGCACCCATGTGACGCCCAGCTCAGTACATTATGTGCCACAGTATACAATAGAAAGAGATGTGAGTTGGCATACAGAGTCTTTTTGAATAACATGCTAGCATGCTAGATACATTCCTGTCATATTCAGCTATGCCATACTTTGAATGTGTTTTGGCTTAAGTTGTAGTTCAGCATGTGAGACAGCATGTGGGACATGTTACCATGCCCATTTGCTATTTACGTTCCTTGAAGGGAACCCCTTGTTTGTTTTTTTACAGGGGAACAAAGAGGCACATATAGCTGAATATTCTTCAATTGGTCAACAATTCAAATTATTCATCATTCACAGTAAGTGAAACAAAGATATCAAAAAGGTTTTGACCAACCACCAAATCCAAGGTGCTACACCCAATTACATGGTAGAGCTGGGAGGGAAGACATTCTCTTCCAGTAAAAACAATTAACTCCTGTTCAGACAACAGCCCAACACTGGGATATGACTGGGCCTGTTTCTCTGTTAGTGAGTCAGTTATCTCCTTATTTAAACAGCTGCACCAGACTACAATTCCTGTTCAACCCCCTGGTCAATAGTGTTAGTGACTTGGGTTTATTAGGCCAACAGTGAAACAAACTAACCAGGAACAGGAAGGAGCTACCTAGACTTGTCCCAAGAAAAAATGCTCATTTTAGTTTTCCATTGTGTGTGCCAATGAACACTACCAGGGCCTAAATACATCATGTCTGCCTGACTGACAGCTCACAGGGAAAAAACTAAAATGACTTAACGTACAGCAGACCTGGTCCTGATTGGTTAGGGTTAGGTCAGGGTTAAGGTTAGGGTTACAGGTTGACATGCCAGTCAGTCACGTCCCTTTAGTTGCACCATGGCCTCAGCTCACCTTACAGACGGCAGCCTGCAGGATGGCATCGAAGCCTCCCTCCGGAGCGTCTCTGTTGCGAGACACCATCTGTTTCTGTACTTCCTCGTTGAAGCGATCCACTTTGTCAGTCAAGGAGAGGAGGTGGCGAAACCCGAAGGAGGGGACACAGCTGGGGAACAGTTTGTATCTGTGGAGAGAGAAAGGTTTAAATAAAATGTTTAACTACATAGAGGATGCTATGCATGTAACAGACCTGGCATTGTTTTTCTGCGTTCGATTGAGCTCGTCTGTCCCAAACGGAACCAATTAAATGGTCCCAAAAGTGCCAACCTTGCCCATCTGGCACATCCACACAGGCTCTCCTTCAGGCAAACTATTTGAAATACTGTTTCAACCTAGGTCTGTTGGCTACATTGAGGATGTGTACGTAATGTAAATAAAACAGTTTCCCCAAGAGGAAGACCTCGGGGACATTCTAACACACCCTTCATCCTGGAGGAAACACAGATCCTGAATTTGAGTCATTTGTATAGCTTGTTTTTGCAAGGGGGAGAGGGCAGGGCTGTGTTAAGGAAGAGAGGCCCAGATGTTATGATCTGTCCTCTGCCCCTTTAATGTTTTCCAGCAGTACTGGCTCTTTGACTGCGACACACAAAGTCCACACGCAGGACCCAGGGAATAACCTAGCTGGGAAGTGATGTGTGATGATGTCAGTAAGTTAGTGCAGCGGTATCTCACCTCCGGGGAAAATGTGGTGTGTGTGTGATGTGTGGCTGCTTTTCAACCTCTATGTTTTATTCTGTTTCCTTTCAGCCTGCCATCATCATCCACAACAAGCCTCAGCATCACTAACCCTACAGTATGAGGACAGTGTCCATTTTGTGTCCGTTGGTGACAGTTTCTTAGTAAAATAGAAATCTGCACTTGCACAGCAAAAACCAGTCACAACATGGACCCAAAATTAAACTGCAATCCTCATTTTTGATTCTCAATCCTACACCCAAACCCATGACCATGCTACTGTCAGTAGCAGTAGTGCCCTTTCTGAGTCCTCACCCATTGCAGGGGTTGTCCTGGTACTTGCGGGCCGTGTAGGAGAAGGGGGACATGTTCTTGTCGACAAAGGATCCGAAGCCCAGTCTAAAGTTGCTGGTGAGTTTCCTCATCTCATCAGCCAGTTTGGTGCCCAGGTTCCTGATGGTGTCCAGGTCGTCCTTCATGGACAGAGACAGGTCCATCAGGTAGTACAGGTCCACTGGGTAGTCCTCCACTTGACGCACCTGCACTTTGAACGATGTCTGGTCACCTTGTGGGAGGGGATATGGATAACGTGCCATTGCTTTAGTAGGCTGACAAATCAATCAGCACACAAACTGTTCTGCTAGGTTGTCTTTTAACGTTTTCAATATGATATTTTCTTCTACATACAGCTCAGGACTCTCCAAATCCTTAGGTTCAAACTCTGTTGCCTTGGCAGCACATTGTGGTCTGATATGGTGAACTAGGCTTACCTTATATTGCATGTAAAGTAGGTAATTTCTACTGTTTTCATGCCATACATGAAACAAACAAACGGACTACTAGGCTAGGAATGGAGGATCACCTGGTCGGAGACTGAGGGAGATCTTCTGGGGCATGATCTGGATGACATCATACTGGGTAGGCCCGGAGCCTTTGGAGCTGAGGGGTTCGCTCTTCACTACCGTGGTGCTGCTACTGGGACTCTCCATATGACGGGCTTCACAGCCCCTCTTCTGCAGGTTCTGACGCAGGTCACACCGCGACGTCAGGGTCCTCGCACTGCCAAACTTCTGACGGAAGAACAAAACAAATAGCGCCTGTCATCCAGTGGAGTTTGTACACACTGGTCTGACTCAGCCCTTGCTTCAGTTGAGTATGGTAAGGGTAAATAGAGGAGGGGGGAATATTTTATCTTATTCTTTTAGTTCTAGGTCCTTCATAACAGGAGGTATGTAGACACTCCACTATAAACAGAGATCAACAATGGTTCCAGAACTGCACTGGTACACTGACATGTTTTGCCTCTTTGAAACAACATGCCATCATCACTCCTGAGTTTATAGAATATTACACAACCATATGAGAGTCCTCACCTCACTCACACTCAGCCAGCTATTGGGTTCAGTATGTCACATTTAGAAATGTAGTGTGAGGATTACTACTGTCACCACGTGGTGCATCATAAACCCAACAAGTTGGAGGAATGTGGCACGTGCCCTACCTCTTGCGCACACCAGGCACAGCTTGGATGGATGATGAGGCATTCTTCACAAGACATAGCGCTGCCACTCATACACACATTCAGACCTGAAAGTAGAAAAAGTCAAAGTAACCAACATTGTTCCAGAGATTCTATTTGATCATTCATGACATTTGATTACCAGCCAACGAAACTCAGGACATATGTAATACAGTCACAGCCTAATAAACGATGTAATGCAATAGCCTACTATTTGACACATTACATTCAGTTTGATTCGTGCTAAAGCGCGCAGGTAGGATATGGCAAATCACAATTTAGTCTTGAATTATTTCTTACACGTCAGAGTGAAACATAGACCTTTGAAGCGATTAAATAACTATAACTGATGACCTCCGTTTATAAATAGTCTATATAATTCAAATACATATGATTTATACTTCAATGCAACATGACAATAATCTCAAACATTTCAAAGAGAAAGACTGATAACTAAATAACGTTGTTACCCTTTTGTGGTTTTGTAGTGTATATGGCAACATTGTTGCAGGATATTTGCGGCTACTGTAACAACTGGCCAGATGTTAATACACGTATCGTGCGATTGCCTTCTAAAACGAAAACTAGTCAGCACTTTCCCGTGGAATACTGCCAGTATAGGCCATTACAAGACAAGTTTCGCGAAAACTGGGTATCAAAGCATTTAAGAAAAACGTTCTTACCTTGTGCAACATTGTGAATAAATATTTCCAGAATCATGCAGCCAAGAGCTGTACGGTACAACTGCCGCCACGGGTTCCACATCATTTCCTCGTATTGGAACGTTATTCAAAAGTCTCGTTTCGATAAGTTTTCTGGGACGTTTGTGGCACTAAAGTCTACAGTCGAACCTTTCGATAGATCCACGTTCTGTCCTCCCCGTCGGTGCAGAGTAGTGAACAAGTCTTTGTCACATTTAAACTCCAGCAAAGCGAATTGGGCCAATAATGTTACGCGGCCTCTAAACAAACATTACAATTCATTGTCCCTCAGAAGTATTCCACATAACAGAAACAAAACAATATTTTTTAAATGCTGGGTTCAGAGTCAAGAGCTGTGATTTTTGCAAATAGTTATGCAGAGCCAGCCTATCATGTTGTCCGTAGTTCACCCATAGCCGACATCCCTGGTTCTTGTTTTCCAATACTTTTCCATCGGTTATAAACCCGTATTTGGTGTGTAACAATTCCCTTGATAAAGTGAAACGTAGGTACAAGTTTGGCCTAAATGTAGAATAGAATTCCAGCTCACTAGAATAGCTTACCCCTTACCTAACAAGTTTGTTCTTCAGTCCCCTGCTGTGATCAACGCGTTGCCAGTTAGAGTCTCCGCCCACTTGCCGCTGGTGGGTTGAGTCTCCGCCAATTTCCAAATGGGGGGGGGGGGGGGGGGGTATCCGTTAACCCTTTTCTTTGTTTACCATTTCACAGATGACTTAACATGATGACCACACCAGCTCGCGTTGTCCATCTCCATCAGACTCGCGCAGGACACAGGTTGAAATATCAACACGAACTCTGAACCAGCTATATTATTTTGGACAGGTCGAAACATTTATGGACATTTAGCCAGCTAGCTTGCTGTTGCTAGCTAATTTGTCCTTGAATATAAACATTGGGCTGTTATTTTACCTAAAATTTAAAAAGTAATTTTTTGGAATTCTCTACTCCTACAATTAATCCACACCTAGTCAGTTTCTAGTAATCTCTCGTAGTTGTCCTCTTCTTCTTCTGTGGATTTTATATGGCGGTTGGCAACCAACTTTAAGGTGCATTACTGCAACCAACTGGACTGGAATGTGAACCTCAATCATCTTTCAAACACCCACATTGGTATATGGTCATAAAAACAACGAGGAGATGGGAAACGCAGGCCTGGCAGTGCTTCAAGTGTCTCAAATAGAACCAAGTTCTATTTTAGCGCCTGGCTATGCAGACGCTCGTTGACATGAGAGAGCAGTTAGGATGACATTTTTTAATAAAAGCCCATTTATGCTCGATCTGAAAATATGGTCGGAGGCTCCGTATGGAGGGTGTAATGCAATTCCGTAGCCTCCATGCTGCATCGCCTTGCACCTCCCAAATTTGTGACAATGCGGAGGGCTCCGAATATAGTGCATTTGGAAAGTATTCAGACCCCTTGACTTTTTCCACATTTTGTTACGTTACTGCCTTATTCTAAAAAAGATCCCTCATCAATTTACCCCATAATGACAAAGTGAAAACAGGTTTGTAGAAATTTTAGCAAATGTATAAAAAAATTCAACAGAAACCTTATTTACATAAGTATTGAGACCCTTTGCTATGAGACCCATCATATAAATAATTTAAGAATAAGGTGCTAACGTAACAAAATGAGAAAAAGTCAAGGGGTCTGAATACTTCTGAATGCACTGTATACTGAGCCCTCCGCATTGTCACAAAAATTGGGCTCAGGTCAAATCAAATCAAATTTATTTATATAGCCCTTCTTACATCAGCTGATATCTCAAAGTGCTGTACAGAAACCCAGCGTAAAACCCCAAACAGCAAGCAATGCAGGTGTAGAAGCAATGGTGGCTCGGAAAAACTCCCTAGAAAGGCCAAAACCTAGGAAGAAACCTAGAGAGGAACCAGGCTATGAGGGGTGGCCAGTCCTCTTCTGGCTGTGCCGGGTGGAGATTATAACAGAACATGGCCAAGATGTTCAAATGTTCATAAATGACCAGCATGGTCAAATAATAATAATCACAGTAGTTGTCGAGGGTGCAGCAATTCAGCACCTAAGGAGTAAATGTCAGTTGGCTTTTCATAGCCAATCATTAAGCGTATCTCTACCGCTCCTGCTGTCTCTAGAGAGTTGAAAACAGCAGGTCTGGGACAGGTAACACGTCCGGTGAACAGGTCAGGGTTCCATAGCCGCAGGCAGAACAGTTGAAACTGGAGCAGCAGCACGGCCAGGTGAACTGGGGACAGCAAGGGATCATCATGCCAGGTAGACCTGAGGCATGGTCCTAGGGCTCAGGTCCTCTGAGAGAGAGAAAGAAAGAGAGAATTAGAGAGAGCATACTTAAATTCACACAGGACACCGGATAAGACAGGAGAAGTACTCCAGATATAACAAACTGACCCTAGCCCCCCGACACATGAACTACTGCAGCATAAATACTGGAGGCTGAGACAGGAGGGGTCAGGAGACACTGTGGCCCCATCCGATGATACCCCCGGACAGGGCCAAACAGGAAGGATATAACCCCACCCACTTTGCGAAAGCACAGCCCCCACACCACTAGAGGGATATCTTCCATCAACAACTTACCATCCTGAGACAAGGCCGAGTATAGCCCACAAAGATCTCCGCCATGGCACAACCCAAGGGGGGGGCGCCAACCCAGATAGGAAGACCACGTCAGTGACTCAACCCACTCAAGTGACGCACCCCTCCTAGGGACGGCATGAAAGAGCACCAGTAAGCCAGTGACTCAGCCCCTGTAATAGGGTTAGAGGCAGAGAATCCCAGTGGAGAGAGGGGAACCGGCCAGGCAGAGACAGCAAGGGCGGTTCATTGCTCCAGAGCCTTTCCGTTCACCTTCACACTCCTGGGCCAGACTACACTCAATCATATGACCCACTGAAGAGATGAGTCTTCAGTAAAGACTTAAAAGTTGAGACCGAGTCGGCGTCTCTCACATGGGTAGGCAGACCATTCCATAAAAATTGAGCTCTATAGGAGAAAGCCCTGCCTCCAGCTGTTTGCTTAGAAATTCGAGGGACAATTAGGAGGCCTGCGTCTTGTGACCGTAGCGTACGTGTAGGTATGTACGGCAGGACCAAATCGGAAAAATAGGTAGGAGCAAGCCCATGTAATGCTTTGTAGGTTAGCAGTAAAACCTTGAAATCAGCCCTTGCCTTAACAGGAAGCCAGTGTAGGGAGGCTAGCACTGGAGTAATATGATCCAATTTTTTGATTCTAGCAGCCGTATTTAGCACTAACTGAAGTTTATTTAGTGCTTCATCTGGGTAGCCGGAAAGTAGAGCATTGCAGTAGTCTAACCTAGAAGTAACAAAAGCATGGATTAATTTTTCTGCATCATTTTTGGACCGAAAGTTTCTGATTTTTGCAATGTTACGTAGATGGAAAAAAGCTGTCCATGAAACAGTCTTGATATGTTCGTCAAAAGAGAGATCAGGGTCCAGAGTAACGCCGAGGTCCTTCACAGTTTTATTTGAGACGACTTAACAATGATCAAGATTAATTGTCAGATTCAATAGAAGATCTCCTTGTTTCTTGGGACCTAGAACAAGCATCTCTGTTTTGTCCGAGTTTAAAAATAGAACGTTTGCAGCCATCCACTTCCTTATGTCTGAAACACAGGCTTCTAGCAAGTGCAATTTTGGGGCTTCACCATGTTTCATTGAAATGTACAGCTGTGTGTCATCCGCATAGCAGTGAAAGTTAACATGATGTTTTCGAATGACATCCCCAAGAGGTAAAATATATAGTGAAAACAATAGTGGTCCTAAAACGGAACCTTGAGGAACACCGAAATGTACAGTTGATTTGTCAGAGGACAAACCATTCACAGAGACAAACTGATATCTTTCCGACAGATAAGATCTAAACCAGGCCAGAACTTGTCCGTGTAGACCAATTTGGGTTTCCAATCTTTCCAAAAGAATGTGGTGATCGATGGTATCAAAGGCAGCACTAAGGTCTAGGAGCACGAGGACAGATGCAGCGCCTCGGTCTGACACCATTAAAAGGTAATTTACCACCTTCACAAGTGCAGTCTCAGTGCTATGATGGGGTCTAAAACCAGACTGAAGCATTTCGTATACATTGTTTGTCTTCAGGAAGGCAGTGAGTTGCAGCGCAACAGCTTTTTCTAAAATTTTTGAGAGGAATGGAAGATTCGATATAGGCCGATAGTTTTTTATATTTTCTGGGTCAAGGTTTGGCTTTTTCAAGAGAGGCTTTATTACTGCCACTTTTAGTGAGTATGGTACACATCCTGTGGATAGAAAGCCGTTTATTATGTTCAACATAGGACGGCCAAGCACAGGAAGCAGCTCTTTCAGTAGTTTAGTTGGAATAGGGTCCAGTATGCAGCTTGAAGATTTAGAGGCCATGATTATTTTCATCATCGTGTCAAGACATATAGTACTAAAACACTTGAGTGTCTCTCTTGATCGTAGGTCCTGGCAGAGTTGTGCAGACTCAGGACAGCTGAGCTTTGGAGGAATACGCAGATTTAAAGAGGAGTCCGTAATTTGCTTTCTAACGATCATGATCTTTTCCTCAAAGAAGTTCATGAATTTATTACTGCTGAAGTGAAAGCCATCCTCACTTGGGGAATGCTGCTTTTTAGTTAGCTTTGCGACAGTATCAAAAATACATTTCGGATTGTTCTTATTTTCCTCAATTAAGTTGGAAAAATAGGATGATCGAGCAGCAGTGAGGGCTCTTCGATACTGCACGGTACTGTTTTTCCAAGCTAGTCGGAAGACTTCCAGTTTGGTGTGGCGCCATTTCCGTTCCAATTTTCTGGAAGCTTGCTTCAGAGCTCGGGTATTTTCTTTATACCAGGGAGCTAGTGTCTTATGACAAATGTTTTTAGTTTTTAGGGGTGCAACTGCATCTAGGGTATTGCGCAAGGTTAAATTGAGTTCCTCAGTTAGGTGGTTAACTGATTTTTGTCCTCTGATGTCCTTGGGTAGGCAGAGGGAGTCTGGAAGGGCATCAAGGAATCTTTGTGTTGTCTGAGAATTTATAGCACGACTTTTGATGCTCCTTGGTTGGGGTCTGAGCAGATTATTTTTTGCGATTGCAAACGTAATAAAATGGTAGTCCGATAGTCCAGGTTTATGAGGAAAAACATTCAGATCTACAACATTTATTCCATGGGACAAAACTAGGTCCAGAGTATGACTGTGAGAGTGAGTAGGTCCAGAGACATGTTGGACAAAACCCACTGAGTCGATGATGGCTCCGAAAGCGTTTTTGGAGTGGGTCTGTGGACTTTTCCATGTGAATATTAAAATCACCAAAAATTTGAATATTATCTGCTATGACTACAAGGTCCGATAGGAATTCAGGGAACTCAGAGAGGAACGCTATATATGGGAGGCCTGTAAACAGTAGCTATAAAAAGTGATTGAGTAGGCTGCCTAGATTTCATGACTAGAAGCTCAAAAGACGAAAATGTCATCATTTTTTTGTAAATTGAAATTTGCTATCGTAAATGTTAGCAACACCTCCGCCTTTGCGGGATGCACGGGGGATATGGTCACTAGTGTAACCAGGAGGTGAGGCCTCATTTAACACAGTAAATTCATCAGGCTTAAGCCACGTTTCAGTCAGGCCAATCACATCAAGATTATGATCAGTGATTAGTTCATTGACTATAACTGCCTTTGAAGTGAGGGATCTAACATTAAGTAGCCCTATTTTGAGATGTGAGGTATCACGATCTCTTTCAATAATGGCAGGAATGGAGGAGGTCTTTATCCTAGTGAGATTGCTAAGGCGAACACCGCCATGTTTAGTTTTGCCCAACCTAGGTCGAGGCACAGACACGGTCTCAATGGGGATAGCTGAGCTGACTACACTGACTGTGCTAGTGGCAGACTCCACTAAGCTGTCTGTAGAGCTCCGAGACACGATTGTGTCAAAGCACAGATCTGGGGAAGGGTACCAAAACATTTCTGCAGCATTGAAGGTCCCCAGGAACACAGTGGCCTCCATCATTCTTAGATGGAAGTAGATTGGAACCACCAAGACTCTTCCTAGAGCTGATGGCTGGCCAAACTGAGCAATCGAGGGAGAAGGGCCTTGGTCAGGGATGTGACCAAGAATCCGATGGTCACTGACAGAGCTCCAGAGTTCCTCTGTGGAGATGGGAGAATCTTCCAGAAGGACAACCATCTCTGCAGCCGCTCTAAAATCAGGCCTTTATGCCAGAGCCTGGACTTGAACCTGATCGAACATCTCTAGAGAGATCTGAAAATAGCTGTGCAGCGACGTTCCCCATCCAACCTGACAGAGCTTGAGAGGATCTGCAGAGAAGAATGGAAAAAACTCCCTAAATACAGGTGTGCATCTTTGGCAGCGATTACAGCCTGGAGTCTTTTGGGTATGACGCTAAGTGGAGAAGTGTCACAGATATTTAAGGGTACCAAAACATTTCTGCAGCATTGAAGGTCCCCAAGAACACAGTGGCCTCCATCATTCTTAGATGGAAGTAGATTGGAACCACCAAGTCTCTTCCTAGAGCTGATGGCTAGCCAAACTGAGCAATCGAGGGAGAAGGGCCTTGGTCAGGGAGGTGACCAAGAACCCGATGGTCATTGACAGAGCTCCAGAGTTCCTCTGTGGAGATGGGAGAATATTCCAGAAGGACAACCATCTCTGCAGCCACTCTAAAATCAGGCCTTTATGCCAGAGCCTGGACTTGAACCTGATCGAACATCTCTAGAGAGATCTGAAAATAGCTGTGCAGCGACGTTCCCCATCCAACCTGACAGAGCTTGAGAGGATGCTTCAACAAAGTACCGAGTAAAGCGTCTGAATACTTATATAAATGTAAAAACCCATATATGTGACAATGCGGAAGGCTCCGTATACAGTGCAGTCAGAATTATTCAGACCCCTTAACTTTTTCTCATTTTGTTACATTACTGCCTTATTCTAAAATATGTTTTTTTTATTCTAAAAACTTGTTTTTGCTTTGCCATTATGGGGTATTGTGTGTAGATTGATGAGGGAAAAATACTATCTAATACATTTTAGCATAAGGCTGTAAAGTAACAAAATGTGGAAAAAGTCAAGGGGTCTGATTACTTTCAGAATGCAATGTGTAAGAGACAATTTATGCTTGATCTGACAATGTGGTTGGAGCCGCCATATGGATGGTGTGACACAATTGCGAAGCCTCCGGAGGCACGCAGAGGGCAATTGAGCTCCGAACCGCATTGCCATGCACTTCTCAAATGTTGTAACATTGCTGAGGGCTCCGTATAGCTCCGCATTGACATGCACTTCTCAAATGTTGTAACATTGCTGAGGGCTCCGTATAGCTCCGCATTGACATGCGCTTCTCAAATGTTGTAACATTGCGGAGGGCTCCGTATAGACCCGCATTGACATGCGCTTCTCAAATGTTGTAACATTGCGGAGGGCTCCGTATAGCTCCGCATTGACATGATTGATTGATGGTAGGTGAGGGCAGGAGGTCCTGTATAAACACAAACTCACTTCCTTGACAACTTCCACGCTGCTCTGTGAAACGTAAGAAGTATAAATGCTCTGCAGAGGCCGTATCACTGTAAATGTTGCACGGCCAATGCAGATGCCGGATTGACCATGCAGGGCCTGTAACATGTATGTGTAAAATGATTTTGCAAGGCTGGTGCACAACGCAGCCGGTGTGATCAGCATGTAACATACCTGTCAAACTCATTCCACAGAGGGCCGAGTGTCTCTGGGTTTTCGCTCATCCCTTGTACTTTATTGATCAATTAAGGTCACTAATTAGTAAGGAACTCCCCTCACCTGGTTGTCTAGGTCTTAAATGAAAGGAAAAAACAAAAACCAGCAGCCTCTTGGCCCTCCATGGAATGAGTTTGAAAGCCCTGCTTTAACACATTGCATTGAAACCTTGGTAGCTGACACACAAATCCATGATATTGACCTACAATAGTCAACAAAGAATGGGCAGTATGCTACTGTAACAGCAGTAAGGTCACCATACATTTTACATTTAGGGCTGTGACTGCCATTTGAGGAAATAGGCTTATTGAGGATATTGAATTAGGCTCTTGGCCCAGTCTATTGATGGTATAAAGTGAGAATTAAGCTATACAGTATAATGTCTTCCACAAAAACTGTCTCTGCTTAGTCAATACATAACCTAATTGCCTAATGAGCACAGTCAGCAGTCATGTGATGTGATCTCTGTTAAGTAATACAATAGAGCGTGTGTACAGTGAATCCTCATTATCCAGGGAGCGCATGTAATCAGCACCCCTTTTACATATGCATTGATACCCCAGCGGTTCACACCTCACTAGAATGGCTCAGTCGAATATTTAGTCAAGTATTCGGTGATCAACAAAAACCTGGAAGCTTGCGCCACCTGCTGGCCATAAACAGAGACATGCGAGAACATACACGATAATGAGAGATGTGCAGGGGTGAAAGTAAGGCTTACTGGTAAAACAGCCTATCATAATAAATAAAACAAAATGTCAAGACAACTGTAGGCTATTACACCATTATTAATCATTGCTGCATGTCAGAGGCGTGAAACATTAGGGAATGGACTTGAAAACAGGTGGTACAGCCTGCGTACCATAGTAAACTTAACATAGTGGATGAGTTGCTTACCTCATTCAAATGAATCAAAATTGACAATAAATATAGTAACCTGTGTTTAAAAACAAAGTAAGTGCTTATCGTGTCAGCAGGTCAGAGGTCATGTCTACGATGGTCTTGAGGGGCAGGCTGCTGAGGAACTCCTGCTGCTTGGCCCTCAGCTCCAGCAGGGCGTATATGATCCTCTGCTTCCCCGCCTCGCGGTGGCGCTCTGACAGCGGGGCCATCAGGGATTTGAAGCTGCCCATGGTGGTCCTCTTTTGGAGGCTGAGCTGCAGGGGCTGGAGAGAGAAACGCCAGATGAGAAAAGAGATCAAAGACATGGGAGAGAGACAAGGATTATGGACAAATCAATTTGGGAGCAATCCACGCATTGGAACATATTGAAAACAAATAATATTTATATCTCCAATCCCTGATTACAAACCAAAACAATAACAAAAGCTGTAGAGAAACGTTCTACCATTGGTAGGAAGAGTCCTTATCACCCTAACCTTCAGTCAAGTGGTAGTCTAGGTGTTGTTGCTCTTGTAGTCTTGGGGGCCTGAGGCGTCTCCAGATATCCCTGTCTTTGTGCTGGCTGTGGGACCTGACTGCTGCTGTTGGGTTTGCCCCCCTGGCCCTGACTCTGACTCTGACCCTGGCTCCCAGTGTTGCTGGGTCAGTGTATGTGAACGACATGCACAGTTTGTCCCGGCATACTGTACCCGTCCATCTCACGCACTGCACTCTCAGCCATCTTTGGACCACTCATGGTCACTTTGGCAACTCTGCAGGAATAGAGAACGTAGGTGAAAACTTTGACATGTAGTCCATTCGTTCATGTGGAGGGATAAAGCCCTTGTAATACAAAAGTCTTCCTGCTATTGATCTAGTTGTAATTATGTTGAAATCTTTGTGTAACAACAGTTATGTAGTTTCAGTCTACAGGGTCACTGTGGTTTAATTTTACCTGAGGTTATTGCTCACTTCAGATGCCTGATAGTTCTCAAACCAGAACATTACTTCTCCCTGTAAAATCGGACAGACAGTGAACTTTTATTAGGATCTGCTGCTCTCTCGTGGCCATATTACTCACACTTTCCCAATTCCATTCTTTACTTGATTCCTCACATCCTATCACCTTGCACCTTGCTTCCTTTCAAACAGAATTGGAGAAGGCCAAAGGGGAGGGACCTTGGACCTTCTCCAAAATGGATGCAAGGAATTGAGAAAAGATTAATTGAGTAAGAGACATTGTCTCATACTGAGGCTTACCTCCGTTACATCACAGGGTAGCTCTGTGACGCATAGGAAGGAGCTCTGATCCTTCTCCTTTCCCTAATGACTCCTAAAGAAAAATAGAAATTCATGTTTAAACACTTCTTATGAACGTGTTGTGTTTGTGTTATGAATGTGCTATGAAGTCCTTATGTACCTACCGATAGGTAGTGTTACCGAAACATCAAATTCAGCTATATTCAGTCAAATACTGAACTACGACCCATCCCAAACGATGTACTTTGAAACACTTGAAACTCAAACATCTGTGAATGGAAAATCTTCTGTCCGTCGTGCAGCTTATTCCACTACCCAAATACTTGCCATTTCAAATCAAATAAATCTAATTTTATTTGTCACATACACATGGTTAGCAGATGTTAAAGCGAGTGTAGCGAAATGCTTGTGTCCAGGCCCCCATTTTCACCCTCCTCCACGACCACAGCCAGACCTCCTTCCCTCAGTGCCCCACCTTCAGGCCCAAGGTCCTCCGCTGCCTTGTACCATGCCTCGCTGGAGTTGTGGTCTTTGGTTCCACCTGTTGAGTGTGAGAGTTAGTCAATCCAGGTGGATCTGAACCAGCTCTGAGAACACTGTGGAACACTATAGTGCAACGCATTGCATGTTAATTCATTCAACATGTCCATAGATGAATGAGTGAATAGGTCTCGTTACCTGGCCCCCCAGTTGGCCACAGGCTGCTTTGGGAGGAGGATGACTGCCTTCCCAGACTTGCTTCCCTCAGTCTTCGGGTGGACCACTGGACCTTTCCTCCTATAGGACCCTCCTGTCCCAAGAACCGATGAAAGAGACTGGGACACCAGTCTGTTTAACTCTCCCTTTTCTTCACCACCTACACCGACACTGGGATCTCCTATCTGAGGCACTGGAGGATAGAAAGAAAAACATTTCAACAACAGCCAACTCGATTAATTTATTAATTTATTCATCCATTCATTCTTTAATTCATTAATATACCTACCCAGACAGAGCATTTCCCAAAGACTCGACAATTATCTGACTGCATAGCACAAACCTAAATGTACTAAGAGGAAGGAGGGGTACCAGAGGGTGCTCACCTGTTGGGTGGATGTAGCTGGTCCCCGAGGTGATCCTCTGGGAGTCGACAGACAGGGGTCTGAGCTGGTCCAGGGGTACCCGACAGGACCTGTCTCATCTCTCTGTCGTCCACCTTCAGGACCTGCAGCACCTTCTGGTGGAGTCTGGTGTGCACTGAGACTCTCTCGGAACCAAGCGGACTGATCCATCTTGGTTTGGCCTAGTGGGGGTGTCTCGTTTGAATCAGGTGTCCGCTCATTACTTGCTTTATACATGAGAACAATCCCATCCTATTCCATAAGACTGTGATAGTTAACATTGTTATTTGCTGGCTCGTACCTCGAGGCCTATTCCTCATTAGCTATGATCCCGGGGCAGTTGTCGTAAGTCCAATCACAGTACTCGCTGCAGTCTCCTGTGCAGGAAGACACTATACCGCCTTCAGGTGGCGCCGCCTCCTCTGCTCCTCTGGGCTGCTCAGTGCTTCCCTTGATGACCACGAGTGACAGTGAGTCGTCACAGTCCGGCTCCGCTGACTGGCTGGTATTGATGCTGGTGTTGGTGGTGTTGTTACACCGTTGCGTAACTTTCACTGGGGATGGGTCCCCCCAGGTTTTATCAATGGAATGTGATACAAACTAGGCAATGGTGTGCTTTAGGACCATGCGTACGCCTCAGAGCGGTTGGGTAGGCTGTTTGGAGTGTTTATCTGACATACATTTTTATTAGAATAATAATGTCTCCCCACTTCTAAAACCAAAGTTGCAACCCTGTTGTTACACTCAGCGCGGTCCATCCTACTGCTGTTGAAACTATAGTACTCTGGAGGAGTCTCCTGGTCCAACATGGGGAAGTCTGCCGTCTGGTCGTGCATGGACATGGAGATGACCATGGACTCATATTGGTGGATGGCAGACAGGCTCTGCATCTCCAGCTCTATATCCAGAGAGAAGCTAGCCTGAGCTGACAGGTCCATACACACCATCAAACTACTGCTGTTGCCATCCTGCCACCCTCCTTCCTCCCACAGCTGAGACAGCAGCTGGACCTAGGTGCAGAGCCCCTCCTGTTGGCCTGGAGAATTCTCTGTGGCTCCAATATGGCCGCCACTGGTATCACCACAGGCTGACTGGAAGTTGTCTTGTAGGCTGACTAGACAGCCCACTGCTGGGGTAGTGAAGGGCTGCTGAGGCTGACAGGCCCTGAACCGCGGCACTGTTCCTGCTGCTACCTGGTGGTAGACTTGGACTGTCTGGACTCCTCTGTGCCCTGAACAGTTGAACAGATTTAGATCCTCTTTCATGTTGTTGGGAAGAGGAACAAAATAACATGGTTGTATCAAAATAAAGAAACAATGAAGCTGAAGTAAAATAACTTTGATGCTGTGGTGATGAAATCAATGTCCATTCGTGGGATTAATAAAGTCCTCCTCCTACTACTAGTACTACTACCGCTACTACTACTGCTACTACAACTACTAATACTACTTCTACTGCTACTACAACTACTACTGTCTACTACTACCACTACTACTACTACTACTGTCTACTACTACTACCACAACTACTACCATCTACTACTACTACTCCCACTACTACTACTACTACCACTACTACTACTGCTACTACTACAACTACTACTGTCTACTACTACCACTACTACTACTACTACTACTACTGTCTACTACAACTACTACTTCAACTGCTACTACAACTACTACTGTCTACTACTACTACTACAACTACTACCGTCTACTACTACTACTGTCTACTGCTACTACTGTCTACTGCTACTACACCTACTACTGTCTACTACTATTACTACTGTCTACTACTACTACCACAACTACTACTGTCTACTACTACTACTACCACTACTACCACTACTACTACTACTACTGTCTACTGCTACTACTACTTCTACAACTACTACTGTCTACTACTACCA
Organism: Salvelinus fontinalis; assembly: GCF_029448725.1. NCBI lineage: Eukaryota > Metazoa > Chordata > Actinopteri > Salmoniformes > Salmonidae > Salvelinus > Salvelinus fontinalis. The sequence continues at coordinate 31,475,298 of NC_074683.1, forward strand.
CTACTACAACTACTACTACTACTACTGCTACTACAACTACTACAACTACTACTTATACTACTACTACCGTCTACTACTACTACTAGCACTACTACTACTTCTACTACTACTACTACTGTATATTACTACTACTAGTACTACTACTGTCTATTACTGCTACTACTACTACTACTATTTTTACCGCTGCTACTACTATTATTACTTCTACTACTACTACTACTGTCTATTACTACTACTACTTATACTACTACTTCTACTGCTACTACAACTACTACTTCTACTACTACTGTCTACTACTACTACTACTGCCTACTACAACGACTACTTCTACTACTACTACAACTACTACTACTGCTACTACTACTGCTACTACAACTACTACTTCTACTACTACTGTCTATTACTACTACTAACACTACTACTGTCTATTACTACTGCTACTATTTCTACCGCTACTACTACTATTACTACTTCTACTACTACTGTCTACCACTACTACTGCAACTACTACTACCGATACTACAACTACTACTGCTAATACTACTTCTACTACTACTACTACGGTCTATTACTACTACTACTACTACTACTGTCTATTACTACTGCTACTACTACCACTACTACGATTACTAGTACTACTACTGTCTATTACTACTACTACTACTACTACTACTACTGTATATTACTACCACTACTAATAACACTACTATTACTACTACTACTACTGCTACTACTACTGCTGCTACTACCGCTACTATTACTACCGCTACTACTACTACCGCTGCTATAACTACTACTATTACTACTACTACCACTACTATCTACTACTACTACTACTACTACTACTACTACTACTACTACTACTACTACTACTACTACTACTACTGTCTATTACTACTATTGTTACTACTACCACTACTACTACTACTGTCTATTACTACTACTACTACTACTACTGTATATTATTACTACTACTATCAACACTACTATTACCACTACTACTACTGCTACTACTACTGCTACTACTACCGCTACTATTACTACCGCTACTACTACTACCGCTACTATAAGTACTACTATTACTACTACTACCACTACCTACTACTACTACTACTACTACTGTATATTACTACTATTGTTACTACTACCACTACTACTACTAATGTCTACTACTACTACTGCTGCTACTGCTACTACTACCACTACTCCTACTACTGTCTATTACTACTATTGTTACTACTACCACTACTACTACTACTGTCTACTACTACTACTGCTACTACTACTACTACCACTACTCCTACTACTGTCTATTACTACTATTGTTACTACTACCAATACTGCTACTACTGTCTATTACTACTACTACTACTACTACTACTACTGTATATTATTACTACTACTACTACTACCACTACTAAAACTACTACTACTGCTACTACTACTGCTACTACTACCGCTACTACTATTACCGCTACTACTACTACCGCTACTACTACTACTACCACTACTTCTTCTTCTACTACTATTACTACTACTGTCTATTACTACTACTACCATTACTACTACTATCTATTACTACTATTGTTACTACTACCGCTACTACTACCACTACTACTACTACTGTCTATTACTAATACTGCTACTACTGTCTATTATTACTACTACTACTGCTACTACTACTACTATTACTATCACTACTGTCTACTACTACTGTCTACTACTACTACTACCACTACTACTACTACTACTGCTGCTACTACTACCACTACTACTACTACTACTACTACTACCACTACTACTGCTACTACTACTGCTACTACTACCGCTACTACTACTACTAATGCTGCTACTACTACTTCTTCTACTACTACTACTGTCTATTACTACTACTGCTACTACTGTCTACTACCACTGTCTACTACTACTACTACTACTACCACTACTACTACTACTACTGTCTATTACTCTAGTGTTACTACTACCACTACTACTACTACTGTCTATTACTACTACTGCTACTACTTTCTATTATTACTACTAACATTGCTACTACTACTACTACTACTACTGCTACTGCTACTACTACCACTACTCCTACTACTGTCTATTGCTACTATTGTTACTACTACCACTACTAGTACTACTGTCTATTACTACTACTACTACTACTACTACTACTGCTACTACTACTACCGCTACTACTACTACTACCACTACTTCTTCTTCTACTACTATTACTACTACTGTCTACTACTACTACTACTACTACTACTACTACTACTACTACTTCTATCTATTCCTACTTTTGTTACTACTACCGCTACTACTACCACTACTACTACTACTGTCTATTACTACTACTGCTACTACTGTCTATTATTACTACTACTACTGCTACCGCTACTACTACTACTACCACTACTGTCTACTACTACTGTCTACTACTACTACTACTACCACTACTACTACTACTACTACTACTACTACTACTACTACTACTACTACTACTACTACTACTACTGCTGCTACTACTACCACTGATACTACTGCTACTACTACTGCTACTACTACCGCTACTACTACTACTACTGCTGCTGCTACTACTACTTCTTCTACTACTACAACTACTACTACTACTACTACTGTCTACTACTACCCGCTACCACTACTACCACTACTACTACTACTGTCTATTACTACTACTGCTACTACTGTCTATTATTACTACTACTACTACTACCACTACTACTACTACTACTACCGCTACTACTACTACTACTTCTACTACTGCTGCTACTACCACTTCTTCTACTACTACTGTCTATTAATACTACTAGTACCACTACTACTACTACTAGTAGGTTAGCTACTACTACTATTACCGCTACTACTATAACTACTACTCCTGCTACTACCACTTCTTCTACTAGTACTACCACTACTACTACTACTGTCTCTTACTACTACTACTACTGTCTATTACTACTACTGCTACTACTACTGCGAATACTACTAATTCTTCTACTACTATTACTTCTACTACTGTCTACTACTACAGTTTACTACTACTACCATTCTGGCTCCTCCTCCTTCTACTGTCTACTCCTCCTCTTCCTCTTTGTCCGCCTCCTCCTCCTCCCCCTCCTACACCTTCTCTTCCTCCTTCTGTCTACTCCTCGTCCTACTTCCTCTCCTCCTCCTCCTACCACGACTACTGTCTACTCCTCCTGCTTCTTCTCCCCCTCCGCCTCCTCCTCCCTATCATCCTCCTCAAACTAATCCTTCTTCTCCTACCCTCCTCATCCTCCTCCTCCCCCTCTCCTCCTCCTCCTCTCCCTCCTACTCCACCTCCTCCTCCCCTCTCACCTCCTTCTACTCCACCTTCTCCTCCCCTCTTCCTCCTACTCCTCCTCCCCTCCTCCCCCTCCCTCCCTGCTACTTCTCCTCCTCCCCTCGTACTCCTCCCCTCCTCCCCCTCCCCATCCTTCTACTCCACCTCCTCCTCCCCTCTTCCTCCTACTCCTCCTCCCCTCCTCCTCGTCCATCCCCCTCCTTCTACTGCAACTCCCCCTCTTATTACTTCTCCTCCTCCCCTCCTCCTCGTCCTCCCCCTCCTTCTACTCCACCTCCTCCTCCCCTCTTCCTCCTACTCCTCCTCCCCTCCTCCTCCTCTCCTCCCCGTCCTACTACTTCTCCTCCTCCCCTTTTCCTCCTCCTCCTCCTCCTCTCCTCCCCCTCCTCTCCTCCCCCTCCTACTACTTCTCCTCCTCCCCTCGTACTCCTCCCCTCGTACTCCTCCTCCTCCTAAAAAAGCAAATGTTATGTTATCAAATATAAACTGTTAATAAAGTATAAGAAAATGATTAATTGAGTAGAATATACAGAGTAACGTGAGTATGGTATGTAGGCTATTCTTCCTTAAGGATAAATCAACCTGGGTTAAAACAGAAAATAGTTCAAAGTCAAGCAGAGCCCTAACTCAAGCAGAGCCATTACGTTTCACATAAACCAGTTGTCTGGCTACTTCCAGAGCAGGATGCCTCTGCAGAAACTGATGGAATACTCCTTCCTCTGTGGAGATGAAAGAGGGGAAGGACAACTAATGCGTTGCTCAGTTTTTACTGAGTCTATAGTAAGTAGGCTATGTCAATATAATTAATATTTTACAGTCATTTGGTATCACTGGGTAGGGATTCTATACAACTGTTTTGTAAATCGACTGCCAAACTATAATGACACAACTGGGAGCTTTCGTGCTTGTGTTGCTCTGTAATACATTTCCTGGTCCCTGCTGTACCTTGTATAAACTTCCTGTCCTCTATAGGCAGGGATAAGTACCAACCCAGCAGCTTGGGGTCAGCTCCTGGAAACGGGTGTCACGCCCTGGCCTTAGTATTCTTTGTTTTCTTTATTATTTTAGTTAGGTCAGGGTGTGACATGGGGAATGTTTGTGTTTTGTTGGTTTTGGGTGTTTTTATGGTAAAGGGGTTGTTGGGTATAGTATATGGGTTTGTGTTGAGTACATGTGTCTAGCGTTGTCTATGTATGTTTAGTTGTCTAGGAGAGTCTATGGTTACCTGAATGAGTTCCCAATTAGAGACAGCTGATTTCGGTTGTCTCTGATTGGGAGCCTTATTTAGGGTAGCCATAGGCTTTCATTGGTTGTGAGTAGTTGTCTATGTGATACGTTTGTAGCCAGTGTGTGCACATCGTTGTTTAGCTTCACGATCGTTTTCTTGTTTTGTTTAGTGTTTAAGTGTTTTTTGTTTCGTTTGCCTTCTTCGTCAATAAAAAGGAGATGGCTTATTTTCCTAAAGCTGCGTTTTGGTCCGTCAATCCTCCACACGATCGTGACAGAACTACTCACCATTACAGGACCAAGCGGCATGGAAAGCGGCAAGAGGACCCACCTACACAGGATTCGTGGACATGGGAGGAGATACTGTATGGTAAAGGGGCCGTGGGCACAACCGGGAGAATATCGCCTTCCTCGTGAAGAGCTGGAGGCAGCTAAAGCCGAGAGGAGGCGATATGAGGAGGCAGCACGGAGACAAGGCTGGAAGCCCGTGAGTACAACCCAAAAATTTCTTAGGGGGGGCCTTAAAGGGAGTGTGGCGAAGTCAGGTAGGAAACCTGCGCCTACTCCCTGTACTTACTGTGGAGAGCGAGAGTACGGGCAGACACCGTGTTACGCAGTAGAGCGCACGGTGTTTCCTGTATGCGTGCATAGCCCGGTTCGGTACAGCTCCACGTATCGGCCGGGCTAGACTGAGCGTTGAGCCGTATGTCATGAAGCCGGCCCAACGCATCTGGTCACCAGTGCGTCTCCTCGGGCCGGCGTACATGGCACCAGCCTTACGCATGGTGTCCCCGGTTCGCCTACATAGGCCGGTGCGGGTTATTCCACCTCCCTGCACTGGTCAGGCGACGGGGAGCATACAACCAGGTAAGGTTGGGCAGGCTCGGCGCTTAAGGGAGCCAGTACGCCTGCACGGTCCGGTATTTCCGGCGCCACCTCCCCGCCCCAACCCAGTACCACCAGTGCCTCCTCCACGCACTAGCCATATGGTGCGTGTCTCCAGCCCTTTACCACCAGTGCCTAAACCACGCACCAAGCCTCCTGTGTGTCCCCAGAGTCCTGTGCGTCCTGTTGCTGCTCCCCGCACTAGCCCTGAGATGCGTGTCCCCAGCCCGGTGCCACCAGTCCCGGCACCACGCACCAGGCCTACAGTGCGCCTCAGCCGGCAGGAGTCTGCCGTCTGCACAGCGATGCCTGAACTGCCCGTCTGCCAAGCGCCATCTGAGCCATCCGTCTCCCCAGCGCCATCTGAGCCATCCGTCTCCCCAGCGCCATCTGAGCCATCCGTCTCCCCAGCGCCATCTGAGCCATCCGTCTCCCCAGCGCCATCTGAGCCATCCGTCTGCAATGAGCCTGCAAAGCCGCCCGTCTGCCATGAGCCTGCAAAGTCGCCCGTCTGCCATGAGCCTACTGAGCCGTCCGCCAGACAGGAGCCGCTAGAGCCGCCAGCCAGACAGGAGCCGCTAGAGCCGCCAGCCAGACAGGAGCCGCTAGAGCCGCCAGCCAGACAGGAGCCGCTAGAGCCGCCAGCCAGACAGGAGCCGCTAGAGCCGCCAGCCAGACAGGAGCCGCTAGAGCCGCCAGCCAGACAGGAGCCGCTAGAGCCGCCAGCCAGACAGGAGCCGCTAGAGCCGCCAGCCAGACAGGAGCCGCTAGAGCCGCCAGCCAGACAGGAGCCGCTAGAGCCGCCAGCCAGACAGGAGCCGCTAGAGCCGCCAGCCAGACAGGAGCCGCTAGAGCCGCCAGCCAGACAGGAGCCGCTAGAGCCGCCAGCCAGACAGGAGCCGCTAGAGCCGCCAGCCAGACAGGAGCCGCCAGAGCCGCCAGCCAGACAGGAGCCGCCAGAGCCGCCAGCCAGACAGGATCCGCCAGAGCCGCCAACCAGACAGGATCCGCCAGAGCCGCCAACCAGACAGGATCCGCCAGAGCCGCCAGCCAGCCATGAGCAGCCAGATCAGCCAGCCATGAGCAGCCAGATCCGTCAGCCAGCCATGAGCAGCCAGATCCGTCAGCCAGCCATGAGCAGCCAGATCCGTCAGCCAGCCTTGAGCAGCCAGATCCGTCAGCTAGCCTTGAGCAGCCAGATCCGTCAGCTAGCCTTGAGCAGCCAGATCCGTCAGCCAGCCATGAGCAGCCAGATCCGTCAGCCAGCCATGAGCAGCCAGATCCGTCAGCCAGCCATGAGCAGCCAGATCCGTCAGCCAGCCATGAGCAGCCAGATCCGTCAGCCAGCCATGAGCAGCCAGATCCGTCAGCCAGCCATGAGCAGCCAGATCCGTCAGCCAGCCATGAGCAGCCAGATCTGTCAGCCAGCCATGGGCCGTCCCTCAGTCCGGAGCTGCAGTCCCTCAGTCCGGAGCTGCAGTCCCTCAGTCCGGAGCTGCAGTCCCTCAGTCCGGCGCTGCCATTCCTCAGTCCGGAGCTGCCCCTTATCCTGGTGCTGCCCCTTATCCTGGTGCTGCCCCTGACCCTGGTGCTGCCCCTGACCCTGGTACTGCCCCTGACCCTGGTACTGCCCCTGACCCTGGTACTGCCCCTTAGTCCGGAGCTGCCCCTTAGTCCGGAACTGCCCCTTAATGCAATGGGGTTAATGTGGAGGGGGGTCATCTGGAGGAAGCTAAGGAGGTGGTTAGGGACTGTGGTGACGTGGGGACCACAACCAGAGCCGGAGCCGCCACCGTGGATGGAAGCCCACCCAGACCCTCCCCTAGACTGTGTAATGGTGCGCCCGGAGTTCGCACCTTAAGGGGGGGGTTATGTCACGCCCTGGCCTTAGTATTCTTTGTTTTCTTTATTATTTTAGTTAGGTCAGGGTGTGACATGGGGAATGTTTGTGTTTTGTTGGTTTTGGGTGTTTTTATGGTAAAGGGGTTGTTGGGTATAGTATATGGGTTTGTGTTGAGTACATGTGTCTAGCGTTGTCTATGTATGCTTAGTTGTCTAGGAGAGTCTATGGTTACCTGAATGAGTTCCCAATTAGAGACAGCTGATTTCGGTTGTCTCTGATTGGGAGCCTTATTTAGGGTAGCCATAGGCTTTCATTGGTTGTGAGTAGTTGTCTATGTGATACGTTTGTAGCCAGTGTGTGCACATCGTTGTTTAGCTTCACGATCGTTTTCTTGTTTTGTTTAGTGTTTAAGTGTTTTTTGTTTCGTTTGCCTTCTTCGTCAATAAAAAGGAGATGGCTTATTTTCCTAAAGCTGCGTTTTGGTCCGTCAATCCTCCACACGATCGTGACAACGGGTGACTTTCACCAGGTCAAACACAGACCTGTAACGTACAGAGTTAGGTCTACGTTGCATCCCGATTCTCCAAACTTCTCCCAAAATGTGCACTTGAACACTCCCTTAGATTTAAAAGGATTGGAATGGTGTCAGTATTGCCTGGACAGAGTTTCCACCATTGTTAAATCCATGACAGGGAGTTTGCAAGTGCACACTTCTGGATAAGGGTGGAGAAATGGGACGTACAAACAGACTATTTCATGTTCATCATTATCTAATTTTAGTACAGAGAAAGTGCTGGGACTGATAGACATGGTCTATACCTGTTGAGAAGGAATTTCCTGCCGTCCTCTATCGACAAAGACAGAGGGGCTGTATTGAAGTAAAGGAACTTAATGCATGTCATGTACCAAAGCAATGAGAGGGAGACGACATAAATGGGTTGGACATAATATTATTTATTTTGTATTAAAATGGCCTTGCTCAAGTTAAAAAGTGAACATGCATTCCATTGGTTATGAGATTTGTGTTGTAAGAGGAAGCATTCTTCTTTTGCTTATTACTCTGAATAGTGTGTTTTGAACATTTTGAAGCGATTCCCGTTGACTTACCAGCCAAGTTGTTCATTGCATTTTGAAACCCACGTTGGTTATAAGGCACAATATGCATCTGGATCACCCCTGATGCATAGGGGATCTGTGACATAGTGTCACGCCCTGACCTTAGAGATCCTTTTTATGTCTCTATTTGGTTTGGTCAGGGTGTGATTTGGGGTGGGTATTCTATGTTCTTTCGTTCTATTATTTGTATTTCTGTGTTTTGGTAGGGTTCTCAATCAGGGACAGCTGTCTATCGTTGTCTCTGATTGAGAACCATACTTAGGTTCCTTTTTCCCACCTGTCTTTGTGGGAGGTTAACATTGTTTGTGGCACTTAGCCTTAAGCTTCACGGTTGTTTGGTATTGTTTATTGTTTTGTCGGCTTCATCACCTAATAAAAGGTCATATGTACGCCAACCACGCTGCACCTTGGTCCTCTTCATTCAATGGCCGTGACAGAACTTCCCACCACCAACGGACCAAGCAGCGTGGCAAGGAGGAGCAGCGTGTTCAGGATTCATGGACTTGGGAGGAAATCCTGGATGGTAAAGGACCCTGGAGGCAGGCTGGGGAGTATCGCCGTCCACGGGAGGAACTGGAGGCAGCGAAAGCTACTTTACTACTTCTGTCTATCACTACTACTACTAACACTACTACCACTACTACTGCTACTACTACTACCGCTACTACTACTACCACTACTTCTTATTCTACTATCTATTCCTACTATTGTTACTACTACCGCTACTACTACCACTACTACTACTACTGTCTATTACTACTACTGCTACTACTGTCTATTATTACTACTACTACTACCACTACTGTCTACTACTACTACTGCTACTGCTACTACTACCACTACTACTACTGCTACTACTACCACTACTACTGCTGCTACTACTACTTCTACTACTACTACTACTACTGTCTACTACTACCCACTACTACTACTACCGCTACTACTACTACTGTCTATTACTACTACTGCTACTACTGTCTATTATTACTGCTACTACTACTACCACTACTACTACTACTACCGCTACTACTACTACATCTACTACTGCTGCTACTACCACTTCTTCTACTACTACTGTCTATTAATACTACTAGTACCACTACTACTACTACTAGTAACGCTACTGCTACTATTACCGCTACTACTATAACTACTACTCCTGCTACTACCACTTCTTGTACTAGTACTACCACTACTACTACTACTGTCTATTACTACTACTACTACTACTACTACTACCTACCGCTTCTACTACTACTGTCTATTACTACTACTGCTACTACTACTGCTACTACTACTAATTCTTCTACTACTATTACTTCTACTACAGTTTACTACTACTACCACTCCGGCTCCTCCTCCTCCTACTGTCTACTCCTCCTCTTCCTCTTCGTCCTCCTCCTCCTCCTCCCCCTCCTACACCTTCTCTTCCTCCTGTCTACTCCTCATCCTACTTCCTCTCCTCCTCCTCCTCCTCCTACCACGACTACTGTCTACTCCTCCTGCTTCTTCTCCGCCTCCGCCTCCTCCTCCCTATCCTCCTCCTCATACTAATCCTTCTTCTCCTGCCCTCCTCATCCTCCTCCTCTCCGTTCCTACTCCACCTCCTCCTCCCCTCCCCCCTCCTTCTACTCCACCTCCTCCTCCCCTCTTCCTCCTACTCCTCCTCCCCCTCCCCCCTACTACTTCTCCTCCTCCCCTCGTACTCCTCCCCTCCTCCTCCTCCCCCTCCTTCTACTCCACCTCCTCCTCCCCTCTTCCTCCTACTCCTCCTCCCCTCCTTCTCGTCCATCCCCCTCCTTCTACTCCACCTCCCCCTCCTATTACTTCTCCTCCTCCCCTCCTCCTCGTCCTCCCCCTCCTTCTACTACTACTCCTCCGGTCCGCAGTCCGGAGCCTCCAGCGACGTTCCCCAGTCCGGGGCCTCCAGCGACGTTCCCCAGTCCGGGGCCTCCAGCGACGTTCCCCAGTCCGGGGCCTCCAGCGACGTTCCCCAGTCCGGGGCCTCCAGCGACGTTCCCCAGTCCGGGGCCTCCAGCGACGTTCCCCAGTCCGGAGCCTCCAGCGACGGTCCCCAGTCCGGCGCACCCAGCGACGGTGCCCAGTCCGGGGTCGGCGACGAGGGTCCCCGCACCAGAGGTGCCACCAAAGTGGGGTGAGCCAGTGGTGGAGCGGGGTCTGCGTCCCGCACCTGAGCCACCACCGAGGATAGATGCCCACCCAGAGTATGATTGAGAACCATACTTAGGTATCCCTTTTTCTCACCTGTCTTTGTGGGAGGTTAACTTTGTTTGTGGCACTTAGCCTTAAGCTTCACGGTTGTTTGGCATTGTTTATTGTTTTGTCGGCGTCATCACCTAATAAAAGGTAATATGTACGCCAACCACGCTGCACCTTGGTCCTCTTCATTCAACGGCCGTGACACATAGGCCTAACTGCAGTGGTATAGTTGGGGGTATACGCAGGTATACTCTGTATACCCATTTATTTTTCAGTGGGCATTGCATATACTCAATTCTTAATCCCCACTGATATGTATCAAAGTAGTGTTTTGGAGGTATATGCCGTATCAATTAATAGGGCTGATCGGAACGTTTAGCTGAAAATGTTGCTAAACTCTTATTTATTCACATTTTAGTCACAGCAATGTACAAACGGCAGTATGTGTGATGATTCCAAAATTATATTTGCGTGAAAACACCGTTCTAAAATGCGCACCACACATGCACGAGGGTTTCATGGACAGTGATGTAATTATACTTAAAAAGGGAGGGGATTTAAAGATGCAACAACTATTATGGTTTGCTAATATGATTAGGATAATGCCTTTCGGTGCTAGACAATAAAAAAAAGTTGAAAGAAAACCAATAGAACAGGAGAACACATGAGTAAATCCTTATAAAAATAATTGCCTCCATGTTTCTTTGGTGGGATTTTGGCTATAGGCTACTTTGAAGCAAGGTAAGACATGCCTCATAACAGGAAGTAAAACGTCCAGGTTTCGAACAATTAAGGAACAGGAAAAATATAGCGACGCTAATGATAGGTCTAACGGTCTTCTGGTAGATGGAATGGCTTATTAAATGTTAAAAAAACTATTAAACGTTAACTAGCTACAAAATAGTCTTCCCGGGTGGCGCAGTGGTCTGGGGCACTGCATTGCAGTGCTAGCTGCGCCACCAGAGTCTCTGGGTTCGCGCCCAGGCTGGGCTGGGTTCGCGCCCAGGCTCTGTCGCAGCCGGCCGCAACCGGTAGGTCCGTGGGGCGACGCACAATTGGCATAGCGTCGTCCGGGTTAGGGAGGGTTTGGCCGGTAGGGATATCCTTGTCTCAGTATATAAAATGTATGCACTCTACTGTAAGTCGCTCTGGATAAGAGCGTCTGCTAAATGACAAAAAAAAATAAAAAAAAATAAAAAAAAATAATAGTCTATGCCTACCTGTCAGAACAATACCGTGATTATTTGCGTCAATCCAGTGGCCATTTCTTTTGCATACACCATCTCATGCATACGCTACAGAAATACAGCTAGTCAAGTGCTAGGTTCCTGTTCACTTGAATTAAAGGGTAACTACTCAAAAAAAGTACAAATTTTTCGATTTTTTTCCCAGACCTCAAGTGGTCTCCTGATGTGGTTTAACCCTTGTGTAGTCTTTAACATTCTGTATACTCCCCTTGTCTTAAGGTTAAAAATTACCCGCCTTCACTAAACCCCTAAAACAAAACAGCTTAATTGAATTTTAACACCCAAATCTATTTTGCATGAAGGATCAACCTGTCATTCATCACAAACCTGCATTTTATTGAAGGGAAACAATAACAGTCTTGAACTTTTTTGGCAGCATAGTGATAAATTCTTATATCCAGTACAATGAGGAATTCAACCACAAAATACTAGTCTTCTCCCATTTTTTTAACCATTGCCCCCACCCACAAGGTGTATAAACAACAACAAGAAGAAACAAGAAAAAATAAAATAAGATACAAAATAGATACAAAACAAAAACCTGAAGAAAATAAATAAATCAACTCTAATTAGCACATGTAGGACAGTATGCAGTGTGTGTCCATGGACTTTGCAGATGAGTTCAGCCTCAGGTGGATCAGGACAAGATTCAGCCCCCTGAACAGCTTTCACAAGCGCTGCAGAGGCTGCTGTGCGGGGGAGGTGCTCCCTTCTTTGAATGTGTGGGGTTACAAATGCCTTTCCCAGCTGTTCCAGGAACACCCTCCTCTTGTTCCGCTTATAAGGCATCCAGGTAGGGTTGATCTTGTTCCATATCACAAAGGCATTGTATTAGGACACATCAATAATGTTATGGGAGATGACCAGGGGCCAGCGGGCAGTCATCCTCCTGTAGCTGTAAGTTCCAATCACCTTGTCCAGGTTGTCCACGCCTCCTTTGTTGTGGTTGTAGTCCAGGATGATGGCTTGTTTCCTGTCCTCACGATCACTGATCTCAGCCGTTTTGTGCAGTGTGCTCAGGAGGACCACATTATTGTTCTTCTTTGGGAGGTAAGAAACTAGAGTGGTGGTGGGGGTGAAGGCAAACTTTGATGAGAAGGCCTCTCTCCCCCTTGTGGCGAGTAGTACAGGGGGGAGCTCAGGCTTGTTCTTTCTAACTGTTCTTTCTAACTGTTTCTAACTGTGGTGATCTTCCTCAGGAGCTGCTGGCTGAGTTCAATGTCAATTTCTCATTGTGTGTGTGTGTGTGTGTGTGTCTTTGTAGTTTTTGCGGTGTAACGGTCGTTGTTGGAAGGATTGGACCAAGGTGCAGCGTGGAAGGCGTTCATCATATTTATTAATGTGAACCAGCAACAAAACAATAAAGAGGAACAAAACGAACGTGCAGCTTTGTAGTGCAAAGGCTACAATACAAAAACAAATCCCACACACAACAGGTGGTAAAAAAGGCTGCCTAAATATGATCCCCAATCAGAGACAACGATAGACAACTGCCTCTGATTGGGAACCATACCAGGCCAACATAGAAATACACAAACTAGAGTACTGACAGTACCCCCCCCCCCCCCCCCCCCCAAAGGTGCGGACTCTGGCCGCAAAACCTGACTCTATGGGGGAGGGCCTGGGTGGCATCTAGCTTCGGTTGCGGCTCCGGTTCAGGGCGTAGACCCTGCTCTGCTCGCGGATCCCTCCGCTTCCGTGGAACTAGACCGTGGATTGTCGCCGGAGGAACCGGACCGTGGATCGTCGCCGGAGGCTCCGGACCGTGGATTGTCGCCGGAGGAAATGGACCGTGGATCGTCGCCGGGGACTCCGGACTGCGGATCGTCGCCGGAGGAAATGGACCGTGGATCGTCGCCGGAGGCTCCGGACCGTGGATCGTCACCGAAGGCTCCGGACCGTGGATTGATGCCGGAGGAACCGGACCGTAGATCGTCGCCGGGGACTCCGGACCGTGGATCGTTGCTGGAGGCTCTGGACCGTAGATTGTCGCCGGAGGCTCCGGATCATGGATTATCGCAGGAGGAAACGGACTGTGGATCATTGCCGGGGACTCCGGACCATGGATCGTTGCCGGGGACTCCGGAACGTAGATCGTCGCCGGGGACTCTGGACCGTAGATAGTCACCGGAGGCTTCGGACTGGGAACCCTCGCTGAAGGCTCTGGACTGGGAACCCTCGCAGGAGGCTCTGGACTGGGAACGCTTGCCGGAGGCTCCGGACTGGGAACCCTTGCAGGAGGCTCTGGACTGGGAACCCTCACTGGAGGCTCTGAACTGGGAACCCTCACTGGAGACTCTGGACTGGGAACCCTCGCAGACTTCTGGACTGCAGACTGTCGCTGGAGGCTCTGGACCGCAGACCGTTGCTGGAGGCTCTGGACCGCCGACCGTCGCTGGAGGCTCTGGACTGCAGACCGTCGCTGGAGGCCTGGTGCGTGGAGCTGGCACAGGACGTACCGGGCTGGGGAGACGCACAGGATGCCTGGTGCGTGGAGCCGGCACAGGGTGTACCGGGCTGGGGAGATGCACTGGAGGCCGGGTGAGTGTAGCTGGCACAGGACGTACTGGGCTGTGGAGGCGCACTAGAGACACGGTGCGTAGGACCGGCACACATGGTACCGAACAGATGACATAAGCCTCAAGGTGTGTGCAGAGAGCTGGTACAGGATGTGCAGGGCTGGGGAGGCATACTGGAGACCTGGTGCGTGGAACTGGCACAGTCTTCACCAGGCGGCTAGCACGCTCCTCAGGACGAGTACGGAAAGCTGTACCACATTTTACATTCTTAAAATAAAGTTGTGATCCTAACTGACCTAAGACAGGGAATTTAAAAAAATGTGAAATGTCACAATAATAGTTGAGAGAAGGATTTATTTCAGCTTTTATTTCATTCATCACATTCCCAGTGGCTCAGAAGTTTACATACACTCAATTCGTATTTGTTAGCATTGCCTTTAAGTTGTTTAACTTGGGTCAAACATTTCGGGTAGCCTTCCTCAAGCTTCCCACAATAAGTTGGGTGAATTTTGGTACGTTCCTCTAGACAAAGCTGGTATAACTGAGTCAGGTTTGTAGGCCTTCTTGCTCGCACACACTTCAGTTCTGCCCACACATTTTCGATGGGATTGAGGTTAGGGCTTGGTGATGGCCACTCCAATACCTTGACTTTGTTGTCCTTAAGCCATTTTGCCACAACTTTGGAAGTATGCTTGGGGTCATTGTCCATTTGGAAGACCCATTTGCGACCATGCTTTAACTTCCTGACTGATGTCTTGAGATGTTGCTTCAATATATCCACATAATTTTCATCCCTCATGATGTCATCTATTTGTGAAGTGCACCAGTTCCTCCTGCAGCAAAGCACCCCCACAACATGATGCTGCCACCCCCGTGCTTCATGGTTGGGATGGTGTTCTTCGACTTGCAAGCCTCCCCCTTTTTCCTCCAAACATAACGATGGTCATTATGACCAAACAGTTCTATTTTTGTTTCATCAGGTCAGAGGACATTTCTCCATGTGCAGTTGCAAACCGTAGTCTGTCTTTTTATGGTGGTTTTGGAGCAGTGGCCTCTTCCTTGCTGAGCGGCATTTCAGGTTATGTCGATATAAGACTCGTTATACTGTGGATATAGATACTTTTGTACCTGTTTCCTCCAGGATCTTCACAAGGTCCCTTGCCGTTGTTCTGGGATTGATTAGCACTTTTCGCACCAAAGTACGTTCATCTCTAGGAGACGGAACGCATCTCGTTCATGAGCTGTATGACGGCTGCGTGGTCCCATGGTGTTTATACGTGCGTATTATTGTTTGTACAGATGAATGTGGTACCTTCAGGCGTTTGGAAATTGCTCCCAAGGATGAACCAGACTTGTGGAGGTCTACAATTTTTTTATTTTGATTTTCCCATGATGTCAAGCAAAGAGGCATTGAGTTTGAAGGTAGGCCTTGAAATACATCCACAGGTACACCTCCAATTGACTCAAATTATGTCAATTAGGCTATCAGAAGCTTCTAAAGCCATGACATCATTTTCTGGAATTTTCCAAGCTGTTTACAGGCACAGTCAACTTAGTGTATGTAAACTTCTGACACACTGGAATTGTGATACAGTGAATTATAAGTGAAATAATCTGTCTTTAAACAATTGTTGGAAAAATGACTTGTGTCATGCACAAAGTAGATGTCCTAACCGAATTTCCAAAACTATAGTTTGAAAAACGAGTTTGAATGACTCCAACCTAAGTGTATGTGAACTTCCGACTTCAACTGTATTTATTAAAAAAATGTTTTTGATATATATATATTTTTTTCTAAGAAAACTTATTTTTGGGGGGTGGCATGCTGCCATTTGGGGAACCTTGATGTACAGCTTTTACTTTAATCAGCAAAAATATGGATGGAAACGGTATAAGAACTAGATCTGGAACTGAAAGCACTAGTAAAGCCAGGTAAAATTGTTTGACCGACAGGTATTTCATATTTACAGGAGGGGGAGCAGGTAACTGCCTAGTGGCGGCTATTCAGCAGCCTTGCAGTCAGCGGCGGTGGAGTGGCCGTACCAGGCTGGAATGGAGTCCAACAGTATGCTCTTGATGGTGTTCCTGTAGACCACTATGAGGGCCCTCAGAGACAGGCTGAATTTCTTCAGCCTCCTGAGGTTGAAGAGTCTGGTGTGTGTCTGTGTGTCCACTAGGTAAAGTATGTTGTGCAATACCGGATTAAGGGCAGTGTGACAGCTCCTTGAAAGAGATCAGGATTGGGTCTAATCAGGGGTTTATGTGAAGATCAACATCTCACTCTCTCTACCTACATATGTTCCTGTATTCTACTCACTCGTATTTAAATCCAGCTAATAACATTTCATCATTCGTTTTATTTCATGAAATAATACAAAAAATCTGCAGATAACCCAAAGAAAACACTTTGTGTTGTGACATCCACAGGAGCTTGGTGGCTCCTTAATTGGGGAGGACGGGTTCGTGGTAATGGCTGGAGTGGAACACGTGGAATGGTATCAAATACATGTTGTTCCAGCCATTATTATGACCCGTCCCTCCCCAGCAGCCTTCCCTCAGCAGCCTTATTACCAGTGGAGGCTGCTGAGGGGAAGACGGCTCATAATACTTTATGGAACGGAGTCAATGGAATGGCATCAAACCATGAGTTTGATGTATCTGATACCATTCCCCTATTCCTCTCCAGCCATTACCACGAGCCCGTCCTCCCCAATTAAGTTACATTGTTAAAATGTTACTATAAAACATTCCTCTTCTAAAACCAGGAACCACTCTGAGTCAGATTAGGGTGTGTCTCTTACCGCTCTACTGCATTGAAAGCAGCAAACTGCAGTGAGTCCTGGCCCTGTAACTAAAACCTCTATATGCATTAGCTGCCTGTCCCACATCTTGTTTTTCAGAGAGAGGATCAATAAGTCACTTTGGCTGTCTGTGTGGTCAAATGTATGTTGATGGACCGTCCATTTAGTTTGTGCACACTGTCATAAATTGCTCTCTGAGCGTTTTTCCGACCGTCTTTTCACCACATAATATGACTGTATAGAGGTGTGAGAAACCGGGGGTGATATTTGACTCTGACTGCTGATTGTGATTAATGGGCCAGTTCTATTTGGCAAACCTGGGTTCAAATAGTATTTGAAATATTTGAAATATTTTGAGCATTTGCTCTAGTTGGCCTGTAGTGCCAGATGGGCTGGGTTTCGAGTTTTGGGGATATTTGGTTAGTGTATTAAGCCAGGCAAGCTCAATCGAGCACAGATAAAGTATTTGAAATGATTTCAAATACTATTTGAACCCAGGTCTGCTATCTGGCCTGCACTAAGATTTCCAGGGAGGATTGAAGAGGGTGGGGCTGAAGGTTAAGTGGCTTTCTAAGAGTGGATGTTTCCACAGTGATGTGACATCTGATCAGACTCAATCTGATCAGTGCATCCTCAGTAAGTGGATCAAGCCCGTCAAATAGGGATCAGTGCTAAATCCTAATTGGGAGAGAGGGTGAGTGAAGTAACGGTGTGTGAGGGGGAGGGAAGACTTGCATTATTAGAAAGAGAGATTTACAGGGAAGGAAGGTACGTACATTGATAAGACTTTGGTAATCAATTTCTGAAAATAAACTAGATTGTATTTATTCACCATTGAATTTGTGGTCTTATTTTTTGAGTAGGCCTGGCCTACCACTGCAGTGATTATAGTCAACTGCCTTCTCAAGCAGGTTTTCCAAGAAAGTTAAAAAACTACCCCTCACTCATCTATTTTACATTCAAAAGTGCAACTGTTCTTCCAATGTAGTTCACAGAGTGCTGTTGTCCAGGACCTCATAGTATATTTTGCAGACCCGTACATTTGAGACATACATTTCATGCATTTTACATGAAAACTATATATTTTTTCTATCTCCTATTGTTTGACCTCAAACTGGGGAATTGTTTTAGTGATGGAATTGTAAGCTGAACTAGTCTCCTTTTGTGCATCCCGAAACCTTCTTAAGAATAAATGTATTTGTTTATCCTTAACTATAGACTTATGAAGAAAGTTGTAGGCTAGTGTAACGGTATGTAGTGTATGCTATATAGGTCGTTGGTACTCTCCTTCAAGACTGAGGTGAAAATACACATGTTTGTTCTTGTACAGGCTCAGGGAATGTTTGTCCTTGTACCGGCTCAGGGAATATTCCACTCCTACGCAAAGTTAAAACTAGCCTGCTTGAAGAATAATCCAACTTTCAAGAATCCTTTGGACATGTCATGCCAGCCTAAAAAAAAGAAGAGCCAAACAAACTCACTGCTTTCATTCATTTTACTGCAAGTAGTCTTTGTGTCTGTGGGGGAATTTTGGTTGCACCACTGTGCATACATAAAAACACAATTCAAGCATAAACAAGGACATGTACAGGTAGAAAAAGTGCAATTCTTGAGAGCACAATGATCAATGATTCATCTGTACATTATGTAACAATTGCCACTGATTTCCAGGGAGTACTGCCATAATATTTTGTCAGTGTTTCGCTAAACCATTTGCAATAGGAGAGTAGACGGTAATATTTAACAAAGGAAATACCAAAACGAGAGAAGAAAAAAAAAAAGCATGTGACTCAGTAATTAGCAAAGCCAAGAACTTCAGTGCAGAACATCAGCTTAGACCTAAATGGCACCCTATATAGTGCACTGTTTTTGACCAGGGCCCTAGATAAGTAGTGCACTATAGGGAATAGGGTGCCATTTGGTAACGCAGTCTGTGTGAGGATGAAGCGGAGCGGGAACAGGGAACGACGAAACAGACCAGACCAAAGGAAGTGAAGCAGAAAGAAGAGTTTATTGTACCCAGTACAGATCATTATAAACTTTGCAGTGTAAAGGTACACATTGTGAAGAGGGAAAGAAGGTGAAGCCTATACAAGTTCAGACAACCCTTGGTCAGGTCAGGGTAGAGACTAGAGGTGGATACTCACATCTCTTAACTGTCTGAATTGGCACCTTATATATAGTGCGCTACTTTTGACCAGGGCCCATAGTTCACTATATAGAGAATTTTTCCCCTCCTTAAATTTAAGTGAAGAACGGTGAAGAACAAATTCTTATTTACAATGACAGCCTACCCAGGTCAAACCCGGACGACGCTGGGCCAATGTGCGCCGCCCTATGGGACTCCCAATCACGGTCAGATGTGATACAGCCTGGATTCGAACCAGGGACTGTAGTGACACTCCTTGCACTGAGATGCAGTGCCTTAGACCAATGCACCACACTGAATGGAACCCAAGCCACACTACTTCTTTATACCTAATACTATTTTCTCACTCTTCATCCTACCATTTCACTCACCAATTACAGCCTCTAAAAAGAAAACTATCTGCAGTAATAATCACGTCACAGGGATACATGTGTTATAGGCAGAACTATACAATCAAATTAGATGCAGACTTAGCAAAAATATATATTTATATAAGTTTGTCTCCCCCCCCCCCCCCCCATTTAAGAAACAAACAAAATGCAGAGAACTTTCACAATTTGTCTTCTTTGTCCAGAGTAGAGTAAAGCCATATGTTAGTGGACAGTTTGTTTGAATACACTGTCATGCAAAGAGAAGCAGAGGTCTCTCGTTGACAACCTGCAATTGGTAGAAAGAGGACTCCAGGGAAAGGTGTATAATTCCACACCTTCGCATGCAATGTCCTGAAAGATGCCATCCTGGTGCATTTAAGAATCTAGTACTCACTGCTGAGGAAACATCAAGCACCCAAAAAAAAAAAAAAAGCTTTAACCCAAGGTATGTAAAAATTCAAAATCTATGGGAAAAATATTGACACAGTTGTCCCCTTTGGAAAATGAAAGATTCCTGCAGGGGATTTATCGTTTTAGGTGGAGCGCTGATTAGTTACAACCTTTAGGAAAAAAAATTAAATGTTGTGGAGTGTCAGTATAAATGAGAATGGACACCAGACAGAGTCTGCATCCTAAATGACACCCTATTCAGTGCACTACTTTTGACCAGAGCCACATGGGTTTTGTAAAGGAGTGTAACCAATTGTAGAATAGCCAGCATACGTTTCTATACCAAGTCTTCAGAAACCAACAGGTCTATGGGTTTGTTTAGAAATATTCAAATGTTACTATTTATTTTTGCAAATCAAAGCCCTTACTTACACAGATCTTATTGTTAATATGTGGCAGAAAAATACGTAATTATTGGGGACCAAATAGGCAACTACAGAATAGTGCTTTATTTATAGATACTTGTCAGAATTAACTTTTAATAAAATTATTTTAGAAAAAGCAGGTTGTCCGAAATCAGAACTGCTACAATTCTTGCAGTCTACACAGAGATCTATCGGTCAGTCCTCCGGCATGCTGCCATAATAACACGGCCCCTGGCCCATCACTTCCTCTTCGTCTCCATAGCAATGACGCCAGTTCACCTTGAGTTGAGAGTTGGCGGAGCCACTGTAGTCCATAACACCCTTACTTCCACGGTGCCCTCTCTCTTGGTACTATAGATGATGCCAAGGAACGTGGTTGGTGCAGGTTTCTCCTCAGTCATTTTAGGGGGAGGGTTAAGTTAATCCGTAAGTGGGCAGGATTGGAGGAGTAATTTAGCGGAGAGAGGGAGGTTCCGGGTTCAGGTTTGATCCAGTTTCTTGCTCAGCCTCAGCAGTTGGAGCTTGATCTCTGGGTTGGGTTGAGGAGCAGCGTGGGGGGGGGGGGGGGGGGGGGGGGGGGGGGGGGCAGTCAGTACCCGTAGGGTAGACCTACACACTGCTCCCCAGAGTCCACCAAGTAAGGGGTGTTCTTGTAGTGGGCGAGGGGCAGGGTGTCATCATCCACCCCAACGCAGGGCAGGCTGTCTGGGTCGGCCTTCAGGTTGGGCCTCTGGTTGTCAGGGAAGGCCATGGAGAACAGGGCCTCAGGGTCGCACACAAACTTGTACACGTATCTCTCGCCAGCAACCTGGAAAGGACCAATCGGAGAAGAGCAAGTTAGTTAGACCCACAGAATCAAATAGAACACAATAGTTCTAACATTATATCATATGGATTTCTATGGCTGCATCACCCTCCAAGGTTGTATTCAGATGAGCCAAGGAAGCATCAGGCTGTTGCTGAGGAGAAATGGGGAAGGATAGAAAGGGTGAACCTGCCTTTACCTTCTGCATGATTCCCTTCTCATAGTAGTAGCGCAGAGAACGACTCAGCTTGTCATAGTTCATGGCTGGCCTGTTTTTCTGGATGCCCCAGCGGCGAGCCACCTGAAGAGACAAGACAGAAAACATAAAATCAGTCACAACGCCTGATTGAACGTCTTAAAAAAAGAAGAGAAGAGGGATTGAATGACTACACTGACTTTTAATGGCCTGAACTACTACTAGGACCAGGGTAAGGAACTGACCTCTAAAAAGTCATTTGTAAGAGAATCTGTCAAGTTCATCAACAAAAAAATTATTTAAACATTTACAACTGACCTCTTCTGGCTCAATGAGTTTGAACTCCATGCCCCGGCCTGTCCAGGCAATGAAGTGACCGTTGGCCGGGTCATCCAATAGGGTGACCAGAAACTGCCAGAGCTGCAGAGAGCCACGCCGCTGGTAGGGCGGGCCATCACGGTACACAGAGGGCTCCTGCTTGACCTTCCCTGTGGTTGGGGGGGGGGGGGGTGGTAAGCACTGTACTCTGGGGCAGCCTGGCCAATCTAGCATGGGAATTTTTACAGGGACCTCAATTACCACAATACTTAGGTGCCGATACAATATGTATTACGATTCAATAATGTGACTTTATTGCCATTTCATGGTCCGAACATATTCCTCACCATATGTCTGCTGGAGATGGACAAGAGAGCCGTGAGAAAATAATTTGACCAGTCATGGAAATAAAAGAGCCGATAATAAAATTGGCCCCGTATTATAAAAGGAGAACAAGCTATGAAGGAAAAATTTAGTGCAGGTACAGCCAACTAGCACAAAAAGGATATTAAGATAGTTGACTATCAATGTCTAACTTGGATTTTAGTGCAAAATGTTAATTATTTGGCTAACCATGGGGGCCTCAAGGGGATAAATGGGCCGAGTGGGGGTCTCAATTATAACTAGCGAGTTAAAATTGCTAGTCCACCCGACAGCTAGCTACAGTGTGGTGAGACATTCCTATAAGCTGTGGACTGAAGTGGAGCAGGCTACTCATTTTGCACCCACCTGCCATCTCTGCTGCTCAATGGAGACTTTCTACAGTTCTCCTCTCTCTAGTCAGTGATGCAACAGGCATACTAATAATCCTGTCCTTTCAAATGCTCCCAGCAGCTGAGAAGAGACAGAGTCCTCTGTGATGCTTGTAAAGGACAGGATGAACCCCATGCTGCTCAAATAGCTCTCACCCAATCCAAGGACGGGACACACCTGTTCCTAAAGCAAAGTATTTTCTTACCTTCAAGTCTGTCAGGAACCACGCAGGTATCATCATAGTACAGGTGAGGCTCTCTGTCAAAGGAGAAACCTGTGATAGAGAGAGAGATTAGCTAGCCAGGGGAGGGCATGGCAATACAGCCTACATGTTGCTGTGGAGGCCAACTACTATATCCAGGGAGACTAAACTGCTCACAAAGCAATATAGCCAGGCAGCTTCACAAGAGTGGAAAATGATGTTGTGCTAACATTATGCAGACAGCAGTGCTGCTGAGCGGTGTTGAAACAGTGAAAACCTAAACAGGCCTCATTGATAGATGCAACATCTCAAGAGACGTCATACTAATGTTGACTTCTACCTTGCGGCAAGTCCTATTCCCCAACCATGCAGCACTTTATAACCGCTCAATAAGTCACAACTAGAGGCAACAGCTACCAGTAAGCCCTTGTAACATTTTTTATTGCGAGAGCTTTGAGTAGGATTTCCTATGTATTTATTACAGAGGAATTCAACTTGAAACATGCCACTGCTAAGACGGAAATGGATACTTACTTTCATGGTTGTTTTGGTAGAAGGTCCCAGCTCTTCCAAATGTAGACTGACAGATAGGCACTTCTAACAGAGGGAGGACGAGACAACATATCAACATCGACCTCTGACATGAGTATATTTAGAACACTGCTCTGCTTGCACGCTAGTAAACGGAGATTGTACATACAAGCAGTATCCATTTACTGCACGTGGCTGGGATACGTTCCGTCTCGGTTCTATGTGTGGTGCAACAACCCATTCCCGTGGTTGGTGACATGAGGATGAACACGATACATTCTTCACCTCTTATCAACCTGCTGCTGCAGCACTTCCTCTATTATACAACTGACTTCGACTTAGCAACCAATCAGCTGGGCTGTAGATGTCCACTAGCCATCTCACATCAAATCATGACAAATCAAGTTATGCTTGGCTGGCCCCCAATGGGTCAAGCCCCACCCCCTGATCTGCTGAGTTGGAAAAGCCCACAGGGTCCCACTCCACCCCTCTGTTTCCTGTCCTCTCCTAAGGATCAGATCTTTATCACACTTTAGGGCCATATCTACAAAGCATTTACACTGGTATTCTCAAGTTTGGGCTTGTTAAAGAATCATGGAACATCTATCCAATTGCAATAGATGGCACCCTATTCAGTATATAGTGCACACATTGCGCCCCGAAACCAAAAGTAGTACACTGTATTGGGAACAGGGTGCAATTTCAGACACATCCGTTGTGGTGAGCAGTCCCAACCAGGAGAGCCAAAAGTGTGATGTGACTATGGTGGCTACTGGCTATGCTCTTATACATCCATCCAGAGAGAGAGCCAGAGGCTGGGCCAGTGGACCTTTATGCTGACGTATGTATTTATTTATAGGTTGTAAGAAGCTAAGAGGATTTGGCATTACATCACTGGCCCCCCAATCATAAAGCTTAGAGGGGGAGAGGGACAGTGCAAAGCTGGCCTGGGCAGAGGAGGGAAGGAAAGGTGGGTGTTGGTGGCAGAATAGGGACAACAGCTGGGGTGCGTGGGCATCGAAATGAAAAGTAAAACAGAATTCTACTTCTCGTGGGCTTACTTATTAGGTACACAGCGTTTCTATTTGGACAAGGACATGCGGCAATAAGTAAATCGGCATAAGTCCATTGCATTCATTTCAGTGTAAATCTGAAATGAGCATCCATGTTGATGAGCATCCATGTAGTGTTCATACTTGCATTCTAGCGCCCTCTGTAAACACAGCGTAGTGGCCCAAATCTATTCTAGGTAGCCCTAAACTTGTGAAGTAGGTTTCCCTGTGCCTGGGCTTGGGGATGACTGACCCATTTGCTTATCCCTTCTGTCCTGCCGAGGCTCAAGTCAGGCTAAGAGACCCATTTTTACTGGCCTGACTGTCAGAGCAGAGTGGTTGACGTATTTGGAAGTGACACGGTCATGTCTGTGTGTGCGTTACGACTGCCAGTGCGGTGTAAGGCAAGGGTCTACACGGTTGTGTTTGTTAATGGTTTCTGGGATTTGCTGCGCTAAAACTAACAACCGCGTGCCAGCGAGCAAAATCAACAGGGACGGACACTTTCCCCACCATATAACCAGTCTGCTCCAATGCAGCCTGTCTGGAGGGGACTAACTCTCCTAGGACAGCAACCTGCATCAGAGAGCCCCAAGGCTGTTTCCTGTTTCACTTTCCTTTTGTCCTAAGGGTGCACTTGTTCACTCCACTTTATGGAAAGAAAGGAACGGTGGAAGAAATATGGTGGAAACTCATGTTTAAACCAATCCAATGCATTAAGGAGTGCACACTTAAGGGTAAAGATTTGGAACCAATGTCAAGACTCACACCCCTCAAACCCTATTACAACCTGGTGGGTCAGCTGTAATGCTGTAGTCTGTGTAGTGTAGCCGACCGATCCAGAGGAGCCTGAAGGTAGCCAGCCACTCACCAGAGTCAAAGCAGAAGTCCTGGGGCTCCTGCTTGATGGCCATGGGGTGGAAGGCAGTCTGAGGGGGGCCCATGGAGGGGACACCCTGCTCTGTGTAGCGAGGGTCCAGCAGCTCCTCCTTGAAGCCGTGTTGAGGCACGGGACCAGGGACCAGGGGCTCAGACATCTGGCGGTGGTAGGGGGGCCTCCCGTCCCTGGGTAGGGCACTGTGGCTGGGGGCCTGCGGTTGGGCCAGGAACTGAGGGTGAGTCCGGCTCTCAGAGGGAGGAAAGGGTAGACATGGCTCCGACATTTGCCTCTGGAACCTGGGGTGGAGGAAGACATGGGAGAGGGTGGGTAGAAGGTTATCATTAATCAAAACTGTGGCTATAAACAAATGTCTGAAGAGAGAGATTCATTTTAAGTTCATTAGACTCTTATACTACTGATGGCTATGAAAACTGTAGCTTAAAAACATTTCAGATTTCAAGAGAATGGAAACTTGATGAAAACTGTTTAAATATAAGAGGCATACATTTACAGTAAATCTGAGTTAGAGTCTTCAACCATTGAGGAACTACTGAGCGTCCAGCTTTAGACCAAAACGCAACAAACACGCCACTCAGGAGCCAAATGTACTCAGTGCAATCAAGCCTGCGAATACAAGCTGTAAATGAGATGTTGGGGGCAGGTGTCAATAGCTAGCAGGTATAAAAGATCCTCCAGTGACAGTAAGATAGAGACAAGGCCAACGGCTTCTGGCTACACAAAGATTCCATATTACTGGCTGGTAATGACATGCCCTGCGTTCCAACACATCCCACCAGGAGTCCTGTCACAGGTGGGGGTGACGGAGCGGTGGGCTGTTCCCACGGGGGTTCCAACGCTGCCAGCACCTTTCACTCCTCAATATAGGGGACCTTCCCCACCCCTCCACCTCCTAAAGGCAGCATTAGTCACAAAGCCTGATCCTCTCCACTGGTCTTAATGTGTTAAATTGCAAAGTGTGTCTCAGAGTGCAATGGAAACGTGAACGCCTGTCTTATTGAGATGGATGTTTACATTTAGAGAGGTCAACCTAGGATCAGGAGTTATCTATACAGACAAGCTCATTAGTTAGGATGTTAGTAAACACCTGGATGGAGTCATTCACCTGTTCAGCAATGTTGGATGTTAATCTCCATATTTGCATAAACTCCTAAACCAGTAAGCCAAACCTCAGGCTCTCTCATGATAAACTCCTATACCAGTAACCCTCAGGCTCTCTCATGATAAACTCCTATACCAGTAACCCTTAGGCTCTCTCATGATAAACTCCTAAGGGTTACTGGTATAGGAGTTTATCATGAGAGAGCCTAAGGGTTACTGGTATAGGAGTTTATCATGAGAGAGCCTGAGGTTTGGCTTACTGGTTTAGGAGTTTTTCATGAGAGAGCCTGAGGTTTGGCTTACTGGTTTAGGAGTTTATCATGAGAGCCTATACCAGTAAGCATCAAACTCTCACCTTCAAGACTTGGAAATAAGTAGAAGGTGCTTAACCAACATGAGTAGAGGAGCAACCTAAAAATGTGTAGACGTCATTTGACGTCGCTCACCATAAAAATACCCAGTTTTATTAGACAAGTTTAAAAGAATGACGTTTTGGCCTTCAACAGAATCTTCAAGTCTTGAAAGGATGGCATTGCGAGACTACAGTGACCCCAACTCGGAGTCTGACTGATGTGACTGGGTGAAAGGTGTTGCAGTGCAGCATGGCAGGATAGGACCAATCACCTGTGCTCAGGGCTGTAGTTACCATCCTGACTGAGGAGTGAGGGGGTGCAGGGCACAGCGTAGGGTGGGCTCTGGAGGGGGAGTGGCCTCTGCTGGTTGTGGGCTGGACCAACTGCTTGGTGGTCAGGCTGCAGGGGGTGTGGCCCTTGCACCTGGTTCCGATTGTGTATTTGATGAGGGGGAGGAGTCTGCTGGCTGACTGGGTGTGTCCTTGGGGTGTTGGTAGAGCTGCATGGTGACACTGGTGTAGAGGGAGGGGTCAATGGCTTATAGGCCAAACTGGGTCTCCTCTCATAGGCACTGTGGAGGGAGACAGGTTGGTCAGACAGAAGGCTTGTGTCAGCATGGTCAGAATACTTGGCTCTTGTTGGTGTGGTGAGAGGTAACAGTGTGTATATATATATATAAATATATATAAATAAAACGGTCCATACCTGTCGCTGTAAAGGCACTTCTCTCCATACGGCATGGGACTCCTTTCCTGGTTACAAGGACAAATCTCTTTGGAAGGACTCAGTTCCCGTTTAATCTTGGATGGTGGGGGGCCATGAAACATTACTGAGAAGAGAGGGGAAACACATTAGAAACACAGTTAGCGCTACTTAAAATCAACCTAGAAAACAAGAGTCAGGGGTTATTCAATATCCTCCATTTTTCAATGAATGGACATTGGGGGAAAACAAGAATATCAATCAGCACTGTGAGCAACTTAACCACGTCGCACCCTAACCACGTCGCACCCTAACCACGTCGCACCCTAACCACGGCTGGCAGCGCAATAGAAAGTATCATACCATCATTACCCGTCAAATGTCCATTACGGACACAGGTTCCCTCCCAAATGGCACCCATCGGGCTCTGGCCAAAAGGTTAGCACTATATGGAATAGGGGGAGCCCTGGTCATTACCCATGAATCAGTGTGGCCGTAATTCAATAATTCTCCTCTCTAACCATTAGATCTCCAGTCGGCTCCCATTTCCCGCACCAAATAATGGGCCAGTGAAACCGCATATGGGGGCGAGAGGCGTAACATGAGCTGGATACATCAAGCTAACTGATGGACCAGGGAAGGGAGGGGTGACAGGGAACCAATAGGCATAAAAAGAGCTCCCTGCTCATGCATGCTATAAAAGCTCAGAGCAGGACAACATGCAGTACTGCCTCAGATGGAACACATGAAAGCGAGAGAAAATGGATGAAGAATAAGAAATGAAGGCACAGCTAATAAACAGTCTTTCCTCCCAACTCTCCTGGACAGGGGTCGAGATGATTGGAGGGCAAGGTTCAGTACAGGAGGAGTGTGTGTGGAGCACATTGGCTGCCATGTGACAGCCAGATGACTGAAGGCAGGGCAGGGTCCACGCAGGGCTGGTGAAGAGAGAGCCTGGCCCGTTTGGCTATGGAGTCGCTGCTAAACACACTATCCTGCACACTTACACATGCACCCAAACGGCTAGGTCAAGAACTATACTGCACAGAGACCTCACGGTGAGCAGCCTATAGCAAGCCCTACTACACACCTCAGCATGGGCCTCACTGTCTAAACACGCATGACAGCAGCAACCTTAATACATTGCAGCACCTCGGCAGTCATTTACAGTATGCTAGGCTACCATGCAGATCGGGGTCCAAAACAGCAACAAAGACAGATGCCAGCAACCACACCCTGTATCTGATGCCACATCAGACAAAAACAAACTGTAAAAGGGGAGAGGGGGAAATCATAAAACGCTCCACTGAACATAACTCAAATATTTCCCTTGGCTGCCATATAAAAGGCTCTGTGCACTGCTGACAAATGGGGGGGGGAGGTGAAGCTGTACAGTCAGAGAGGGGGAGGGAGAAGGGCTGTGTGGACTGGGACTATTGGATACCCCCATCCGCTGGAATCCATCCCACTCCAGAGGCTGGATTTGAGTGCATGAAAGTGTGAAATCAGATTATGAGCTTGGCTCATGTGATGCCCCACGCCAATCGCCTGATTAAACCCAAAATGGGAGGAGGAGGAGGGGAAAGTCTCCCCAGAGTAAAGCAGGATGTTTTAGTGTAAGAAGAATGGTGTCAAGCCCTGGCAGGATGAAAGCCCTCTAAGGATGGTTGGATAGAGCAGCGAGAGAGAGAGAGAGACCAGGAGAATGAGAGAGAGAGAGAGACCAGGAGAATGAGAGAGAGACCAGGAGAATGAGAGAGAGACCAGGAGAATGAGAGAGAGACCAGGAGAATGAGAGAGAGACCAGGAGAATGAGAGAGAGACCAGGAGAATGAGAGAGAGAGAGAGAGAGAGAGACCAGGAGAATGAGAGAGTGATCGTCAGGGTTTGTTATCTTAAACATTCTGAACCCAGTCAATGGAGCAGAGTAAAGACAAAGAATGAACTGAGTTAATAACATTTCTATGGGCAAATGGCTCCTTCAGTGCAGCTCTGTTTAATCCTGAAGGCCTTTCAGACAAGCACAGCAGCAGTCCCAAGATCAGATCTTGCTACATTGTGTGCGTCGGGGAACTTGACACCTCTACATCCCAGCCTGGTATAAATAATACATCTCAGGTACTCACAGCTATCCGACTGAAAATCTGGGACAAACTGTTCATCATCAGGCACCTGGGCTGTGGAGGGAGAAGAGAGAAAGCGTTAAACAAATGGATACTAACTGGGCCTCCACTGGGTGAACAACAAACTGTAAATCTCATCTTGATGTCTTTATTTAAAAGGAACCAAAGCTATTTTGTTCAATCCACGGAAAAAATTTAAAACATTGGGAAATACTTAGGAACTTTGTTAAAATCTCAAGACAATGGATGAGTAATACCACTCTTGCAGTGGTTCAAGGGTAGAAAATGACTGTCAAGATTTGTCATTTAATTTAGAGTGCGACAATAAATAAAAAAGTGAACATTGAAAGAAATGTTGTATTTAAATTCAAGGACTCTTAGGTCAGCATAGTTGCTTATTTATGGGACTTCGCTCTAGTTTAATGCACAGGAAGAAAAAAATATGAATATTTCAAATTCTCATTTTAGGTTAATCTGCCCACCTGCTCAATGCATCTCAAAAACCATCTGTGAACACAATTCAATCACCCAAAACATTTTTCTCCATTTGGTCACCCTCTTTCCAAATAAAATCCTTATTTTTCTGCCTGTATTGACGACAGCTACTTCAAGAGGAATTGTATTACTTTTTCAAAGTCGTCAGATATGGTTGAGATTGAATTAACATAACCAATGTCTACCAGAGGGCAAGCACTGCCGGGTTGTGCTGATAGCAACAGAATACATCAAAATAAATTCAGCAGAAAAGGCCAAGCATTCAGTATCAACTCTGTGGTATACTTAAGCAATAAGGCACGAGGGGGGTGTGTTATATGGCCAATATGCCAAGGTGCCTTATTGCCATTATAAACCGGTTACCAATTAGAGCAGTAAAAATAAATGTTGTCTCATACCCGTGGTATATTGTCTGATATTACGGCTGTCAGCCAATCAGCATTCAGGGCTTGAACCACCCATTTTATAATTACTAGATAACTCACCTTCTGCAATCCAGATCTCCTGCAACTGACTGAGGTCTTGGAAGAGGTCTGAAACAGAAAAATATTTTAAAAACTGAGCCTACAGACCTCTGTTCAAATGTCAGATTGGTAAGTAGAGAGCACTTTAACAATCCACATTACATATGATAGGCATAAAAAGTATGGTTGTGTCGGGTGGCTCATGCTGATGTCAAAGGGTAACGAAGACGTAGTTGTCCAATTACCTTCCGTGTCCTGGGCGAGTACTGTGTCTACAAACTTCCTTTTCCTGCTGTCTATGATTGGTCTGCTGTATGGTTCCTCCACATGCGATTTTTGCTGCAATGATGAAAACATAACCAACTTATTAGTTAGAGCTGTTTAGTGTGACTCAGCTGTGTATACATGTAAATATGCCTCTGGTGACTCAATTGTCTTGAGAATATTACATCACCTCCACTTCTAGTTGAAATGTTGACAAGCCTCAATCTATTGCTCTGTTTGAATAGCCACACTAGCAAACCATTTTAGAATACATGGCCAATACATTATGATTCTGTATTGCAAGCAGTATGGAAGTTTGGATATTGGAACAGAGCCAATGACGACCATGCTCCTGATTGATAAAGGGAAAGGGGGGTACCCTCTGAATCAGAGAGGTGGGGCTGCCTTAAATCGACATCCAAGAGAACCATACATATCAAATAATTAGAATGGGCATTCCCATTCAACGGTTCTAGTAATTATATTTCTATGAAGATATGAGGGGCGTGCTTACATTGGGTAGGACCATAAATGGGACTTGCTGGTCGTAGAATCCATCCATGTTATCCAGGTCTCCAAAGGTTCCCAGAAAAGGGTCTTTACTTAAAGCGATAACGCAAAAGTCACTTTATGTACTAGCTGTGCAACTGTGGACAAAAACAAATAGAAACCATATGTTAGTAGTTCAACTCTGCTAGAGTACTCCATCATCCAGTTTCTTTCACAAAAATAGACAGACACTTCACTAGAGTCCTATCAGAACCCATATAACCCGCAGCTCTTGCTCTTGTTGCCCGATGCCGTTTCCTATTGCAACAACAGCTCTTCTGAACATGCTGGTTTAGAGCATGTCCTGCATGCACAACTTAAATACACTCTGTAGTTGTGTGAGGTATGTAACTCTTACATAAAGCAAAGCCAGCCATCTGTTCAGGAGATTAGGAGACTGCAATCATAACCAACTATGACTGAGCAGGGGGAAACCTTCGAGGATGGGTCTTTAACCCTACACTGAGGTAGGTGCCACCGTATTGTATAGAGCACGAGTGTTATTTTATTTTTAGTTTACTCATTAACGAATTACTGAAGAATATTAGACAACAGAAAAGCCAGTCTATAAATAAATCCAATAGAAACGTCGTGTTACAATATACCTCTCCATACTGAGGCAAACTACTTGTTTCATAGTGACCTTTAAATATAAAACCCTAGCACAGCTTCCATATCCCCTGGGCATCGGGAAGTTAAGTGCACTTGCACGTGAAACCCGACAGAAAGTGGCAGAGAATGGCCTGGGAATAAAACAAATAGTAAATTCATAACCTTACATTCCACGTGGACAGCCCTCCCACTTCAAAACTCCTTGAGCTTGACACGAGTCACTATACTTTCACCCGTTTATTATATTAAATGGATGACTAATAAAGCGATACCTGGCCATTAAAGCGACACAGTAGATACATTGAAAATATGCATTTACTGATGCATAAAATGGTAGTACAACATTGGACAAATCATAGGGTACAACATTACGCATATTTTAAATCAAGTTTTGAAAACAGTGGCGTTGTCAATGGCCACAAATCCAAAGTAGCAGGTGATCCGTTTTGTATTCCCCCCTCCCAAATGTAATTAAAGTTCCCACATTTGATCATGTAACTTGGTGTAGCCTAAAAGTAAATACAGATTTTTACTCCAGATAATGAGATCTAACCAAAGATTGTTGGTATCCAATTACTGGGAGTTACAGGATAGGTATTGTTTTGTGAAACAGAGAATTTGACCAACCTTAACTTGGCCATACATGCTTCGTTATGGATTCGGTCAAATATGTATATTCAAAAAATGTCTGTCTAGTTGCATGGTGCTTTAGAATTTCTTAAAATTCTCAGTAATGGATACCAAAAATCTTTGTTAAATCATTATCTGGAGTAAAAATCGGCAGTTGTCCTATAAAAGCAGCAGCAAGTGGAAAGTTGTAGGCAAACAAACGAGAAAATAGGCTATATTGCAGACTGCTGATGAAAATCAAGCCTCCTATTGAGAAATTTAATCAGTTTATTTGAAACGCTGACGTAATTTATTTCCCCAATAATGCAAAATGATAAACTAAATAGTAGCTAGTTCAAAACAATTGAAGGGGTTGATGAATAATATCCATCCGACCAACAACCCCCCCTTCAACCTTTTTTTTTTTTTTTTTTTTTTAATGAAGTGAAACTCGATCCGTGTGAAACACTGCGAAGAAAATAACCTGACCTCTCCATTCATAAAATCAGAAAACAGTCGACCGACTCGGAGATCAAATAAATATGCACTCAGATAAAGAACGAGCAATACTACACAGCACAATTAATACAAAGCGAGAGAAAATGGTTGCCAAAGTAAATGTTTTCTTGGAGAAAGATGGCGATCCGTTTTCGCCCATGGCAGAGATCTAAATTTGGTGTTGCAGGCGCTCGTAAACTTATTGATATTCCATCGCCACAGATGGATATCCAGGCAAAATTACAATTCAGATTTCAGACTACTCACCCTGTGCGCGTTTCAGTTCAGGTACAGTATGGCAAGAACGAAATAGAAAAATCCACACACACACAAAAAAAAAAAAGAAGACAGAAACGTCTCTGTTCAATGATCAATTGACGCGTTCCATCCGACTCACACAACTTGACTGAGCTTTTAGATAACGATGGCTTGGTTTTCCCTGGGGCTCGAGTGGTACACAGAGGCACACGCTCATTGGCTCGTCGGCATGTGTCATTTTTGCGAGTAACCAATGAGCATTAGAAATGTATTAATTATATTTAAAGTGCTCGAGGACCAATGGAAACGTGGATGGCTAAAGGTGGATCGGTCCTATTATTTGTTTTTAATGAATGGCTGTGTTTCATTCACTTTCATTCACTTTTCGTCACCGCTGTGAGATGTTTAAAGGGCCAGCTGTGTAATAACCTGGTAGGTTAATAACAGACAGTGGAAATCTACAAACCTATGGTTACAGTTTCACTGTTTGTATGTTTTTTATCAAAGACAGATAGGCTAGTCATTTTGAAACCGGATCCAAACAAATGGATAGTTTAATCCTGGGAATATGCAACTGACCCGGACGGTGAACGTGGCACAGTTTATGCACAGCTGCTCTCCCGCTCTAACTGTTCCTTAAATAAGACAAATATAAATTCTAGACAGATCATACCCATAGTATCAACTTTAAAAAAATGTGTTAACTGACTATAAGTAAATTAGTTTAAACCATATGATTCAATGCCAAGTGTTATATTTGAATATTGGTAAACCTATATTTCAAGTTGCAACCTATTTCTTTCAGCACTATACTTACTTTCCCCCTTTGGTTTAAGAAAATAAAGGCAAACTAATATCTATGCAACCCATTTTTCATTTTGTACCAAGTTGACTTTTCACGTTGGAATTACATATTAATTATTCTTCAATTGTGTTACAGCAATTCAGTTAAATTCCTGTTTATTTCCTGTTAATCAAGAACTGAGTCTGTAATACCAACATGTTTCAAGCAGACCACCATAGACCCTGTGCCCAAGAATACTAAGGTAACCTGCCTAAATGACTACCGACCCGTAGAAATCACGTCTGTAGCCATTAAGTGCTTTGAAAGGCTGGTCATGGCTCACATCGACACCATTATCCCAGAAACTCTAGACCAACTCCAATTTGCATACCGCCCCAACAGATCCACAGATGATGCAATCTCTATTGCACTCCACACTGCCCTTTCCCACCTGGACAAAAGGAACAACTACAGTTGGAGTTGGAAATGTACATACACTTAGATTGGAGTCATTTTAAAACAAATTTTTCAACCACTCCACAAATTTCTTGTTACCAAACTATAGTTTTGGCAAGACGGTTAGGACATCTACTTCGTGCATGACACAAGTAATTTTTCCAACAATTGTTTACAGGCAGATTATTTCACTTATAATTCACTGTTTCACAATTACAGTGGGTCAGAAGTTTACATACATTAACTTGACTGTGCCTTTAAATAGCTTGGAAAACTCCAGAAAAGGATGTCATGGTTTTAGAAGCTTCTGATAGGCTTATTGACATCATTTGAATGAATTTGAGGTGTACCTGCCTCTGCTTGATATCATGGGAAAATCAAAAGAAATCAGCCAAGACTTCAGAAAAAGAATTGTAGACCTCCACAAGTCTGTTTCATCCTTGGGAGCAATTTCCAAACACCTGAAGGTACCACGTTCATCTGTACAAACAATAGTACGCAAGTATAAACACCATGGGACCACGCAGCTGTCATACCTCTCAGGAAGGAGACGTGTTCTGTCTCCTAGAGATGAACATACTTTGGTGCAAAAAGTGCAAATCAATCCCAGAACAACAGCAAAGGACCTTGTGAAGATGCTGGAGGAAACAGGTACAAAAGTATCTATATCCACAGTAAAACGAGTCCTATATCGACATAGCCTGAAAGGCCGCTCAGCAAGGAAGAAGCCACTGCTCCAAAACCGTCATAAAAAAGCCAGACTACGGTTTGCAACTGCACACAGGGACAAAGATCATACTTTTTGGAGAAATGTCCTCTGGTCTGATGAAACAAAAATAAAACTGTTTGGCCATCATGACCATTGTTATGTTTGGAGAAAAAAGGGGGATGCTTGCAAGCCGAGGAACACCATCCCAACCTTGAAGCACGAGGGTGGCAGCATCATGTTGTAGGGGTGCTTTGCTGCAGGAGGGACTGGTGCACTTCCCAAAATACATGGCACCGTGAGGGAGGAAAATTGTGTGGATATATTGAAGCAACATCTCAAGACATCAGTCGAGATGTTAAAGCTTGGTCGCAAATGGTTCTTCCAAATGGGCAATGACCCCAAGCATACTTCCAAAGTTGGCTTAGGGGCAACAAAGTCAAGGTATTGGAGTGGCCATCACCAAGCCCTGACCTCAATCCTATCGAAAAGTTGTGGGTAGAACTGAAAAAGCATGTGTGAGCAAGGAGGCCTACAAACCTGACTCAGTTACACCAGCTTTGTCAGGAGGAATGGGCCAAAATTCACCCAACTTATTGTGGAAGGCTTGTGGAAGGCTACCCAAAATGTTTGACCCAAGTTAAACAATTGAAAGGCAATGCTACCAAATACTAATTGAGTGTATGTAAACTTCTGACCCACTGGGAATGTGATGAATGAAATAAAAGCTGAAATAAATCCTCCTCTCACCTATTATTCTGACATTTTACATTCTTAAAATAAAGTGGTGATCCTAACTGAACTAAGACAGGGAATTTTCACTCGGATTAAATGTCACTCGGATTAAATGTAGTTGGCTAAGGTGTATGTAAACTTCCGACTTCAACTGTATGTGAGAATGCTATTCATTGACTACAGCTCAGCGTTTAACACCATCGTGCCCTCAAAGCTCATCACTAAGCTAAGGACCCTGGGACTAAACACATCCCTCTGAAACTGATTCCTGGACTTCCTGAAGGGCCGCCCCCAGGTGGTAAGGGTAGGTAACAACACATCCGCCACGCTGATCCTCAACACGGGTGCCCCTCAGGGGTGTGTGCTCAGTCCCCCCCTGTACTCCCTGTTGACTCATGACTGCACGGCCAGGCACGACTCCAACACCATCATTGAGTTTGCCGATGACAGCCTGATCACAGACAACAATGAGACAGCCTATAGAGAGGAGGTCAGAGACCTGACCGTGTGGTGCAAGGACACCAACCTCTCCCTCAATGTGATCAAGAAAGGAGATGATTGTGGACTTCAGGAAAAGGAGGACCGAGCACGCCCCCATTCTCATCGACGGGGCTGTAATGGAGCAGGTTGAAAGCTTCAATTTCCTTGGTGTCCACATCACCAACAAACTAACATGGTCCAAGCACACCAAGACAGTCGTGAAGAGGGCACGACAAGACCCATTACCCCTTAGGAGTATGAATAGATTTGGCATGGGTCCCCAGATCCTCAAAAGGTTCTACAGCTGCACCATCGAGAGCATCCTGATGGGTTGCATCACTGCCTGGGATGGCAACTGCTCGTCCTCCGACCGCAAGATACTACAGAGGGTGTGGCCCAGTACATCACCGGTGCCAAGCTTCCTGCCATTCAGGACCTCTATACCAGGCGGTGTCAGAGGAAGTTCATAAAAATTGTCAAAGACTCCAGTCTCCCTAGTCATAGATTGTTCTCTCTGCTATGGCAAGCGGTACCCCCCCCCCCTCCCACTCTATGCTGCTGCTACTCTCTGTTATTATCTATGCATAGTCACTTTAATTACTCTACCTACATGTACATATTTTCTTGACTAACTGGTGCCGCCGCACATTGACTCTGTACCGGTACCCCTTGTATATAGCTACGCTATTGTTCTTTGACTGCTGCTCTTTAATTATTTGTTTGTTTTATTTCTTACTTTTTAAGGTATTTTCTTAAAACTGCGTTGTTGGTTAAGGGCTTGTAAGTAAGCATTTCACTGTAAGGTCTACTACACCTGTTGTATTCAGCGCATTTGACACAGTTGATTTTAATTTATTTGTCAATGAAAACCTTTCCAGGCTCATTAGTATCACACTACATACGCATATATCATTTAAGGTTCAGTGCTGGCAGGGAACATATAATAATTTTAAAAAATAACACATTACCTGGAATGACATTCACTCTCACGGGTGGCCAGAAAGGACAAACTGTAAATGTTCTTTCTTGTTTGAAAATGTACTTGTTCCACTCTCATGTTATAATTTTATACAGTATAAACCCAGAAGGGAGCCACTTGAACCCTGTGTGTGTGTGTGTGCCTATGTGTGTGTGTACCTGTGTGCATGCCTGCGTGCATGCACGCTTGTGTGTGTGTCTGTGCACATGTGTGTGTATGTGACGTGGTGGTAGGATTAGTGTCTAAGGGACAGGGGTCACAGTATTAAACCCTTGTCATTACCACCAAAACCACTAAATTGGAAATTATGTATATAAACTTAGAAATATCCAGGGAAATGTGAATAGTAGGAATAGATAAATACATGGATAGTGGCTTCTTTGTTGCCTGGCCCCTAAGGTCTCAGGAGGAGAGGTCAACTTACAGTAGCGGGCCTTTTTATTATTGGCCTGCTATGGTGAAACCCCTTCTGAAGAAAAGTAATCTGGATTCTTCAGCTCTTAACAATTTTTGGCCAATCTCCAACCTTCCATTCTTAAGCAAAATTCTGGAGAAATTCCAATCTGGTTTTTGTGCCCACCACAGCACAGAGACAGCCTTAGTTAAAGTGGTAAATGATCTTAATTAAAGCAAACACAGGTGCCAAACAGCTCTCTGTCCTTGTACTCTTAGATTTAAGTGCAGTACACTGTTTTCCAAGACGGCGTAGCAGTCGAACATGTGTTTGTCTTTGTCTTATCCCTTGTCTTATCCCGTGTAAATAGTCATTTTTTTGGTATGTATTTTAATCTCACTTTCTATCTACGAACTAAATATGCTTTCTTGCAACCCGCCTCACCCAATCTGGTACAGATCTGCTATTTTTATTCCTTATAACCTCCATCAGGAGCTAGCCAGCTAACTAGCTACTAGCTTTTAGTCTTTGTTAGCCATGGCTAGCGGTCTTCACCTTTAGCTCGGACACCAGCCAGCTTTAGCTTGGACAATGCCTGCCAGTCTGCACAGCGGGATATCAACCCAGAACATATCGGACTGCTTCTCTCAACCACATCACCGGATTCCTGCCACTCTGGATCATTACACTGGATCATCGTAGCTAGCTAGCTGCCACGCAGTGGCTACTGTTAGCTAATGCCTCTGTCCCGAAGCAAGCATCAGTTAGCCTTGAGCTAGCCTCGAGCTAGGCCCAAATACCAGCTAATTCTTGGGCTACAATACCTCTTTTGCAAATTGGCCTGGACCCTTTATTGTCGACACGGAGCCACTCCGATCCATCTCGACTGGTCTGCCGACGTAATTGTCCGATGTGGTTTCAACAGGCTTTTCCTTTGCGATGTAGCCGAAGACCCATCTGCTAGCCTCGGCCCACTAACTTTCTGAACGCTGTGTCTCCCGCTCGCCTAGCATAGTAGTGACTACCGAACGGCTCCCTGACTCACTTATTGCTGCTCACTGGACCCTATGATCACTCGGCTACACAGCTGAATCCCCCTGGACTAACACGGTACCTCATTTGCTTATCTGTTGGCCCCAGCCTCGAACTCAGGTCCTGTATGTACCTAGCTGACCCGCTCTGCCCATTCATCTCCATTTACCCGTTTCTTAGCTCTCCTGATCAACACCTGTGATTGCTTTATGCCTCTCTCTAATGTCAATATGCCTTGTCTACTGCTGTCTTGGCTAGTTCTTATTGTTTTATTTCACTGTAGAGCCCTCAGTCCCGCTCAATATGCCTTAGATAGCTCTTTTGTCCAATCCCCCACACATGTGGAGACCTCACCTGGCTTAATAACTGGTGCCTCCAGAGACGAAACGTCTCTCATAGTCACTCAACGCCTAGGTTTACCTCCATTGTACTCACATCCTACCATACCCTTGTCTGTACATTATGCCCTGAATCTATTCTACCACACCCAGAAATTTGCTCCTTTTATTCTCTGTTCCCAATGCACTAGACGACCAGTTATTATAGCCTTTAGCCGTACCCTTATCCTACTCCTCCTCTGTAACTCTGGTGATGTAGAGGTTAACCCAGGCCCTGTAGCCCCCAGTACCACACCTATTCCCCAGGCGCTCTCATTTGTTGACTTCTGTAACTGTAAAAACCTTGGCTTCATGCATGTTAACATCAGAAGCCTCCTCCCTAAGTTTGTTTTATTCACTGCTTTAGCAAATTCCGCCAATCCTGATGTCCTAGCTGTGTCTGAATCCTGGCTTAAGAAGGCCACCAAAAATTCTGAAATTTCCATCCCCAAATACAACATTTTCCATCAAGATAGAACTGCAGAGTTCTGTCATGGTATCCAGGTCTGTACCCAAACAATTCGAGCTTCTACTTTTAAAAATCCACCTTTCCAGAAATAAGTCTCTCACTGTTGCCGCTTGTTATAAACCCCCCTCAGCCCCAGCTGTGCCCTGGACACCATATGTGAATTGATTGCCCCCCATTTATCTTCAGAGTTCGTACTGTTAGGTGACCTAAAATGGGATATGATTAACACCCTCACAGATATCATCCTGACCAACTTGCCCTCTAAATACACCTCTGCTGTCTTCAACCAGGATCTCAGCGATCACTGCCTCATTGCCTGCGTCTGTAATGGGTCCGCAGGCAAAGGACCACCCCTCATCACTGTAAAATGCTCCCTAAAACACTATAGCGAGCAGGCCTTTCTAATTGACCTGACCCGGGTATCCTGGAAGGATATTGACCTCATCCCGTCAGGAGAGGATGCCTGGTTATTCTTTAAAAGTGCTTTCCTCACCATCTTAAATAAGCATGCCCCATTTAAAAAATGTAGAACTAAGAACAGATATAGCCCTTGGTTCACTCCAGACTTGACTGCCCTTGATCAGCACAAAAACATCCTGTGGCGTACTGCATTAGCATCGAATAGCCCCCGCGATATGCAACTTTTCAGGGATGTTAGGAACCAATATACACAGTCAGTGAGGAAAGCAAAGGCTAGCTTTTTCAAACAGAAATTTGCATCATGTAGTACAAATTCCAAAACGTTTCATGGACACTGTAAAGTCCATGGAGAATAAGAGCACCTCCTCCCAGCTGCCCACTGCAATGAGGCTCGGAATCACTGTCACCATCGATAAATCTACGATAATCGAGAATTTCAATAATAATTTTTCTACGGCTGGCCATGCTTTCCACCTGGCTACCGCTACCCTGGCAAAACAGCTCTGCACCCCCCGCAGCAACATTCCAAAGTCCCGTCCCCCCCCCGCTTCTCCTTCACCCAAATCCAGATATCTAATGTTCTGAAAGAGCTGCAAAATCCGGACCCTTACAAATCAGCTGGGCGAGACAATCTGGACCCTCTCTCTCTAAAATTATCCGCCGCAATTGTTGCAACCCCTATTACTAGCCTGTTCAACCTCTCTTTCGTATCGTCTGAGATCCCTAAAGATTGGAAAGCTGCCACGGTCATCCCCCTCTTCAAAGGGGGATACACTCTAGACCCAAACTATTACAGACCTATAGCTATCCTGCCCTGCCTTTCTAAAGTCTTCGAAAGACAAGTTAAAACCTTTTCTCAATAGGGGGTGCTGTTGGGACTTTGTAATATTTATGTTCCCAAATTAAACTGCCTCGTACTCAATTCTTGCTCATACAATATGCATATTATGATTACTATTGGATAGAAAACACTCTCTAGTTTCTAAACCCGTTTGAATTATTTCTCTGAGTGAAACAGAACTCATTCTGCAGCACATTTCCTGTCAGGAAGTGAGATTTCAGAAATCGAGGTCCTCGTTCCGAGGTCAGTTTATAAGTCCCCATGTAAGCTAAGGGGCTACATGCACTGCATACGCCTTCCTCTAGATGTCAGTAAGCGGTGAGAATTTGAATGGAGTGGATTGCGCAATCTGGGCCACTATAAAGGATTATGGAACGGAAGTACCGTTCTTTTCAACGGGGCATCTGGCGCAAGGGGGACATCACAATGGCGTCCTGCAAAAGCTTTCGTTTTAGCAGTTCTATATCTCCGGTCATGTTTTTATTCGTTATAGGTGTTAAAGACATCATAAGGTAGTTAATTTAAACCGACTTATAGCAGTTTATATCAGTTTATTGCGATTTTCTGGGATTTCTTTGTGACGCGCTTTCACGAGTTGGACACCTCTCCAGTGGGTGGCTATCGTTAGCTGCTATTTCTACAGGTGGAGAGGACATCTTTCAACCAAAAGGCGATTGTTCTGGAGAAAGGACACCTTGCCCAAGATTCTGATGGAAGCTCGGCAAATAGTAAGCAATCTTTATGTTGTTAATTCGTATTTATGTTGACAAATGTCAAATAATAATTCCGCCATGAATTTCGGTGCGGTCTCGCTTTAGCGCACGCTGTATGCTGAAGTGACGTTAATTTTAAAAATATAACACAGCGATTGCATTAAGAACTAATTTGTCTTTCATTTGCTGTCCAACTTGTATTTTTTTTAGTAAAGATTTGGATTAGTTACTGATTAGAATAGGTGCCTCTCCAAAGATTTCTCCTGACATTTTCTGGGCAGCTTGGCAACTTTTCTCATTGTATAACCACGTTTTGTGCCACTAAATATGCACATTTTCGAACAAACTCTATATGCATTGTGTAATATGATGTTATAGGACTGTCATCTGAAGAATTCTGAGAAGGTTAGTGAAAAAAGTAATATATTTTGGTGGTTTATACGTTATCGCTATTTTTGGCTTGAATCAATGCTGTTGTGATGTTTGCTATTGTGGTAAGCTAATATAATGCTATATTGTGTTTTCGCTGTAAAACACTTAGAAAATCTGAAATATTGGCTGGATTCACAAGATCTGTGTCTTTCATTTGCTGTACGCTGTGTATTTTTAAGAAATGTTTTATGATGAGTAATTAGGTAATACACGATGGTCTCTGTAGTTATTCTAGTTGCTTTGGTGAGAGTTGTGATGGGGGCTGCAATGGTAAACTATGATTTATACCTGAAATATGCACATTTTTCTAACAAAACATATGCTATACAATAAATATGTTATCAGACTGTCATCTGAGGAAGTTGTTTCTTGGTTAGTGGCTATTTATATCTTTATTTGGTCGAAATTGTGATAGCTACCTATGCAGGAAAAAAATGGTGGACAAAAAAAGTTGTGTCTTTTGCTATCGTGGTTAGCTAATAGATTTACATATTGTGTCTTCCCTGTAAAACATTTTAAAAATCAGAAATGATGGTTGGATTCACAAGATGTGTATCTTTCATCTGGTGTCTTGGACTTGTGATTTAATGATATTTAGATGCTACTATTTACTTGTGACGCTATGCTAGGCTATGCTAGTCAGCTTTTTTACTGGTGGGGGTGCTCCCGGACCCGGGATTGGGAGGAAGTAGAAGTTAACAAACAGATCACCGACCATTTTGAATCCCACCGTACCTTCTCCGCTATCCAATCTGGTTTCCGAGGTTGTAATGGGTGCACCTCAGCCACGCTCAAGGTCCTAAAGGATATCATAACCGCCATCGATAAAAGACAGTACTGTGCAGCCGTCTTCATCGACCTGGCCAAGGCTTTCGACTCTGTCAATCACAACATTCTTAACGGCAGACTCAATAGCCTTGGTTTCTCAAATGACTGCCTCGCCTGGTTCACCAACTATTTCTCAGATAGAGATCAGTGTGTCAAAATGGAGGGCCTGTTGTCCGGACCTCTGGCAGTCTCTATGGGGGTGCCACAGGGTAAAATTCTCGGGCCGACTCTTTTCTCTGTATATATCAACGATGTCGCTCTTGCTGCTGGTGATTCTCTAATCCACCTCTACGCAGACGACAACATTCTGTATACTTCTGGCCATTCTTTGGATATTGTGTTAAAGGGATCCGATCCCGTTACCGGGATCAAAATCAACAACATCCGGTGAAGTTGGAGAGCACCAAATTCAAATGACAAAATAGTAATATTAAACATTCATGGACATACAAGTGTCCTACATCATTTAAAAGCTTAACTTCTTGTTAATCCAACCGCGTTGTCAGATTTCAAAAAGGCTTTACGGCAAAAGCATACCATACGAATATCTGAGGACAGCACCCCATATCAAAATACTTTTTCAAACCAGCACAGGCGTAACAAAAATCACAAATAGCGATTCAATAAATCAATTACCTTTGAAGATCTGCCTCTTTTTGCAATCCCAAGGGTCCCAGCTACACAATGAGTGGTTGTTTTGTTTGATAAAGTCCTTCTTTATATCCCAAAAAGTCTGTTTATGTGGCGCCATTGATTTCAGTAATCCACTTGTTCAACATGCATACAAACAAATCCAAAAAGTTACTGGTAAAGTTCATCCAAACAAGTCAAACGATGTTTCTAATTAATCCTCAGGTACTCTAATATCTAAATAAATGATACAATTTAAGACGGAGAATAGTATGTTCAATAGGGAAGATAAATAACGAAGAGCGCGCACCTCATTCACGTGCACAACAAGACTTTTCTAATGAGGGACACCTTGGAAAAACTACAAGTACTTGTTAATCTTTCAAGGAACAAGCCTGAAACCCTTTCTAAAGACTGTTGACATCTAGTGGAAGCCATAGGAACTGCAATCTGGGTCCTTTTAATTTGTATATCTCATAGGCTAGCATTGAAATGGCCTGTGACCTCAAAAAAATAAATTCGGATGGATTTTCCTCGGGTTCTCAGGATTTTCCTTGGACTTTCCTCAGTTCTGTTATACTCACAGACATGATTTTAACAGTTTTAGAAACTTCAGGATGTTTTCTATCCAATGCTATCAATTATATGCATATTCTAGATTCAGGGCCTGACGTCAGTCATCCGAACTTCCGAACACTGTCCCCTAGCCCTAAGAAACCTTCAGACGAGCTTCAACGCCATACAACACTCCCTCCGTGGCCTCCATCTGCTCTTAAAGGCTAGTAAAACTAGATGCATGCTTTTCAACCGATCACTGCCCACACTTGTCCGCCCGACTTGCATCACTACTCTGGACGGTTCTGACTTAGAATATGTGGAATGCTATAAATATCTAGGTGTCTGGTTAGACTGTAAACTCTCCTTCCAGACTCACATTAAGCATCTCCAATCCAAAGTTAAATCTAGAATCGGCTTCCTATTTCGCAAAACAAAGCCTCCTTCACTCATGCTGCCAAACATACCCATGTA
The DNA here is from genome assembly GCF_029448725.1 of Salvelinus fontinalis. NCBI lineage: Eukaryota > Metazoa > Chordata > Actinopteri > Salmoniformes > Salmonidae > Salvelinus > Salvelinus fontinalis. Next base: position 31,519,934 of record NC_074683.1, read on the forward strand.
AAACGGACTATCCTACCGATCCTTGACTTCGGCGATGCCATTTACAAAATAGCCTCCAACACTCTACTCAGCAAATTAGATGTAGTCTATCACAGTGCCATCCGTTTTGTCACCAAAGCCCCATATACTTCCCACCACTGCGACCTGTATGCTCTCGTTGGCTGGCCCTTGCTTCATATTCGTCACCACACCCACTGGCTCCAGGTCATCTATAAGTCTTTACTAGGTAAAGCCCTGCCTTATCTCAGCTCAGTGGTCACCATAGCAACACCCACCCGTAGCACGCACTCCAGCAGGTATATTTCACTGGTCACCCCCAAAGCCAACTCCTCCTTTGGCCACCTTTCCTTCCAGTTCTCTGCTGCCAATGACTGGAACAAATTGCAAAAATCTCCCTCACTAACTTTAAGCATCAGCTGTCAGAGCAGCTTACCGATTACTGCACCTGTACACAGCCCATCTGTAAATACCTCATCCCCATATTGTTATTTATTTTTGCTCTTTTGCTCCCCAGTATATCTACATGCACATCATCATCTGCACATCTATCACTTCAGTGTATAATTGCTAAATTGTAATTATTTCCCCACTATGGCCTTTTTATTGCCTTACCTCCCGAATCCTACTACATTTGCACACACTGTATATAGATTTATCTATTGTGTTATTGACTGTACGTTTGTTTATCCCATGTGTAACTCTGTGTTGTTGTTTTTGTCGCACTGCTTTGGTTTATCTTGGCCAGGTCACAGTTGTAAATGAGAATTTGTTTTCAACTGGCCTACCTGGTTAAATACAGGTGATATAAAAAAAAATTTAAACGTGGGTTGGCCTCTCCGGTCCAGTTCTAAATTGGTTTAGGACCTATTAATCGGTCAAGAGTTTTTTTGTCACTTTTGGTGAACATAATTCAGAGAAAATACACATCACATGTGACGTTCCACAAGGTTCGATTTTGGGTCCGGTACTGTTCAGTTTATTTAACCTGTTTGGGCTGCAGGGGCAGTATTGAGTAGCCAGATAAAATGTGCCCATTTCAAACGGCCTCATACTCAATTCTTGCTCATACAATATGCATATTATTATTATTATTGGATAGAAAACACTCTCTAGTTTCTAAAACCGTTTGAATTATATCTGTCAGTCAAACAGAACTCATTTGGTACAAACTTCCTGACCAGGAAGTGGAAAGTCTGAAATTGAGGCTCTGTTTTTCTTCCTGCCTATACATGGGCATGAAACGTAAGAGTCTACGTGCACTTCATAGACCTTCCCCTGGATGTCAAGAGGCTGTGAGAGAAGACATTTTGTGTTTATCTTGGTCTGACGTGGAATACAGGCTCTTTGTATGACGTGTCCCTCATTTCCGGTACTCTGAGGAGCGCGCGGTGGACAGTGGGATTGCCTTCTGTTTAGCTGCCGTTATGGACGACTACTATCTCCGGCTTTGATTTTATCTGATACATGTGACCATATCATCGTAAAGTATGTTTTTTCAATATAGTTTAATCAGATTATTGACATTTTTTCGAGAGTTTTGCCGTGTTCCGTTCTCTGACTTTGTTGACGATGGAGCGATTCGTGCCACCCGGCTAGCGCGTGCTAAATGAAGAGGGAAAGTGTCCGTTCTAATTCCAAACAACGACTGTTCTGGACAAAGGACACCTTGTCCAACATTCTGATGAAAGATCAGCAAAAGTAAGAAAGATTTTATGATGCTATTTCATATATCTGTCGTGCATGTGAACTAGTCGTCGGCGCCCAATGTTTGGGTACTCTAGCTATACCGAAGCTGCATATCGTAATGAAGTTATTTTTTTTGAATTCTAACACTGCGATTTCATTAAGAACTAATGGATCTATCATTTCCTATACAACATGTAGTTTTTAGTTATGTTTATGACTAGCTATTTGGTCAGAATATGTGTGTCAGAAAAAGTGTCAGGAAAAATCCGGACGTAGTGGGGAAAAGTAGCTAAGTTAGCACACGGTGTAACCATTGATTTCAGCTCTAAATATGCACATTTTCGAACAAAACATAAGTGTATGTATAACCTGATTTTATAGGACTGTCATCTGAGGAAGAAAATCAAGGTTAGTCAAAAATTATATATCTTTTGCTTGTTTGTTACGATCGCTTACTTTTGCTACTGGGAAATTGCTTGTGTTTTTGGCTATTGTGGTGAGCTAATATAACGCTATATTGTGTTTTCGCTGTAAAACACTTGATAAATCGGAAATATTGTCTGGAATCACAAGATGCCTGTCTTTCAATTGCTGTACACTATGTATTTTTCAGAAATGTTTTATGATGAGTATTTAGTTATTTGACGTTGGTGTCTGTAATTATTCTGTCTGCTTTCGGTGCAACTTCTGATTGTAGCTGCAATGTAAACTATGATTTATACCTGAAATATGCACATTTTTCGAACAAAACATAGATTTATTGAATAACATGTTATAAGCCTGTCATCTGATGAAGTTGTTTGTTGGTTAGTTTGGTTGGTTCTTGGTTAGTTAGATTGGCTTTGTGCATGCTACCTGTGCTGTGAAAAATGTCTGTCCTCTTTTGTATTTGGTGGTGAGCTAACATAAATATACGTGGTGTTTTCGCTGTAAAACATTTTAAAAATCGGACATGTTGGCTGGATTCACAATATGTGTACCTTTCATATGCTGTATTGGACTTGTTAATGTGTGTAACGGAATTCCTCCTCCTCTTCATCCGAAAAGGAGGAGTAGTGATTCGACCAAAATGCAGCGGGTTGTGAATACATAATGATTTAATAAAGCAAACGACGAAACACGAAAACAAACACTTGGAAGGATTTACAAAATAACAAAACAACGTAGACTGACCTGAACGTAAGCACTTACATGTAACACGAAGAACGCACGAACAGGGAAAAACAGACTACACAAAAACCGAACGAACAAACATACCGAAACAGTCCAGTGTGGCGCAACATACACAGACACGGAAGACAACCACCCACAACAAACAATGTGAAACAACCTACCTTAATATGACTCTCAATTAGAGGAAACGCCAAACACCTGCCTCTAATTGAGAGCCATACCAGGCAACCCATTAACCCAACATAGAAAACACATAACATAGACTACCCACCCAAAACTCACGCCCTGACCAATTAAACACATATCACACAACAGAAAACAGGTCAGGAACGGGACAATGTGTGAAAGTTAAGTATTTAAAAATATATATATTTTGAATTTCGCGCCCTGCACTTGAGCTGGCTGTTGTCACAAGTGTACCGGCGTCGGGCTGCAGCCATGAGAAGATAAACTCAGCAAAAAAAACAAGTTCTCTCACTGTCAACTGCATTTATTTTCAGCAAACTTAACATGTGTAAATATTTGTATGAACATAACAAGATTCAACAACTGAGACATAAACTGAACAAGTTCCACAGACATGTGACTAACAGAAATGGAATAATGTATCCCTGAACAAAGGGGGGGATCAAAATCATAAGTAACAGTCAGTTTCTGGTGGCCACCAGCTGCATTAAGTACTGCAGTGCATCTTCTCCTCATGGACTGCACCAGATTTGCCAGTTCTTGCTGTGAGATGTTACCCCACTCTTCCACCAAGGCACCTGCAAGTTCCTGGACATTTCTGGGGGAATGGCCCAAGCCCTCACCCTCCGATCCAACAGGTCCAAGACGTGCTCAATGGAATTGAGATCCGGGCTCTTTGCTGGCCATGGCAGAACACTGACATTCCTGTCTTGCAGGAAATCACGCACAGAACGAGCACACCGTTCCACAGGTGCATGTTTATTAATTGTTTTTGGTTCGTTGAACATGTGTGGGAAACAGTGTTAAACCCTTTACAATGAAGATCTGTGAAGTTATTTGGATTTTTATGAATTATCTTTGAAAGACAGGGTCCTGAAAAAAGGACGTTTCTTTTTTTGCTGAGTTTGTGTTACCCCTTTGGCAGCGTTACCAGAAAGCACAGCATTGATTTTCACTGCTATGCAGGCTACACACAGCTTTACATTTCGGTGTTACGAGACAATTTTAGCTCCATGGATAAACTATTACACTGAATTAGTGATTTAAATACTTGGATGGCTCACAACTTGCTTCAGCTAAATCAAGACAAGACCGAGATACTTATTGTTAGAGCTAGAGCACAGAGAGAGAATCTAGCCGCAAAATTTTAATTCACGGGCAATAAAGATAAAACACCAGGTAAAAAACCTAAGTGTTATTTTAGATTCTGACCTGAATTTTGAAACACATTCGGAATGTGCCCAAAATATATTTTTACCACCTGAGAAACATTGCCAAGGTTTGGCCGTTTCTCTCTCAGGCTGATACAGAGAGATTCATCCATGCTTTTATTACAAGCAGGCTTGACTACTGTCATGCTCTCCTGTCTGGTTTACCCAAGAAAGCCATTGGTCAACTGCAAAACATACAGAATGCTGCAGCGTGGGTACTGAGCAAGACCAGACGGAGAGCACACATTACACCGGTTTTAAGATCTCTGCATTAGTTGTCTGTGAGCTTTAGAATAAGTTTTAAGATTCTTCTATTGGTTTTTATTTCAATCCACAATTGTGCACCACAATACATGTCAGACATGCTTTTTAGTTATGTACCTAGTAGGTCCCTCAGGTCCTCTGGCACTGGCCTTTTAACTATCCCAAAGCCTAGGACCAAGAGGTATGGAGGCAGCCTTTAGTTATGATTCCCCCAGCATCTGGAATAGCCTGCCAGACAACTTGAGTGGGCCGAAACTGTGGACATATTTAAAAGAGATCTTAAAACACATCTTTTTAGCTTTGCTTTTCCTTAGGGTGCTTTTTAGTTGTTCAGTTTGTGTCATTCTCCTGTTTTTATCTTCTGTTTGTTGTGTAGTAAATATTACAGTTTTCATTTTCCTTGATTTTAATAGTTTTTTTGCTGTAAAGCACATTGCGTTGCATTCCATGTCTGAAATTTGCTGTATTAACAAAGCTTGATTTGATTTGATTTGATCTGTATGTCCTGTCTCTCTGTTGGTGCGGATGTGGTGGGAGGTGTGTGTGTGTGTGTACCGGGGTTGGAGGTAGCGGGGGCATATTGTGTTTCTATTTCTAATCTTTCCTTAAATAAATGCAACACACACAGTGACACGTGCCACATGGCATGCCACAGTTATGCGTCCTGCGTGTGTACAAATACAACCTACTCCTGAAGGACCTCTGTCGGAGAGCGTCCGTCTGGAGGAGGCCTGCAGTGAGCAGCATTATTTCCTGTTCCCTGTCCTGGGCCAACCTTACTGGTGTCAGCAGGGACTGGGTCAGCATGACACAAACAAACCACTAGGATAGCAGATCTCTGCTCCTTATGAACTAATCCAGCTCTTTGTTTTCTCACACACAGACACAAGGTTAACCCGTTAACTCCTGCTGGTATACCAGGGATCTGTTTGTGTTTGTTAATAGCCCAAATGAGGCAATATATAGGTACAACACAGTAACATTCATACAATTAAGTAATGAAAGTATGGAAGCTGCTCTTGAGAAATAGCCTTCACTAAAGTCACCGGGTCCTTCCTACAGGGTCCCTTGTTAGGCCCATCTCTCATTCCCCACTCCAGCAAACTAGGTCCCGTCACAGCTGGATCATTATACTGTAGTACCCCTGGAGTACCACTCTCATATCTTAATCATTGAATGTCTTTTTGGCGGTCGTACCAAAGGGAATGCCTGACTGTCAATGTGCTATTTCCAAGATAATGAAAAACTGGCAAAATCAGTGCTGAGGGCAACTGATGTTCCCCGCGACGCTAGACGAGATGCGACTTGTCTTGCCTTGCTATTAATAGCTTCACAAAGTTTGCGTCCCAAGTGACACCCTATTCGCTATATAGTGCACTACTCTTGACCAGAGCCCTATGGGCATAGGGAATAGTGTGCCATTTGGGACACTTCACAGAGAGATAATTCCTGCCTTATTATCTCAGCGTGGTGTGGTGAAGAAAAGACTCCCAGCCAAAGGCTCTGTCTCTGTGGGGCTTCCAGTTGTATAATTACACTGTAAAAATTGTAACTTTCTTTTAAGGTAACTTCCTGGTAGCCAGTAACCTGTAAATTACTTTAGTTTAATGGTGTACCTTTTTATACAGTAACATACAAATTAAATTAACTGAAATGTTAATGGTCGCTTACACATATTCTGCAGATGTTATCACGGGTGTAGTGAAATGCTTATGTTCGTTTCTCCAACATTGCAGTAATACCTAACAATGCAAAACAATACACGCAAATCCCCAGAATGTTAGCAATGGAATTAAGAAATGTCAGAGTGCGGAATATAAAAATATTCAGTACCGGTCAAAAGTTTGGACACACCTACTCATTCAAGGGTTTTTCTTTATTTTTACTATTTTCTACACTGTCAAATAATAGTGAAGACATCACAACTGTGAAATAACACATATGGAATCATGTAGTAACCAAAAAAGTGTTTAACAAATCAAAATATATTTTATATTTGAGATTCTTCAAAGTAGCCACCCTTTACCTTGATGACAGCTTTGCACACTCTTGGCATTCTCTCAACCAGCTTCATGAGGTAGTCACCTGGATTAACAGGTGTGCCTTGTTAAAAGTGAATTTGTGATTTTTTTTCCTTCTTAATGCATTTGAGCCAATCAGCTGTGTTGTGACAAGGTAGGGGTGGTATACAGAAGATAGCCCCATTTGTTAAAAGACCAAGTCCATATTCTGGCAGGAGCAGCTCAAATAAGCAAAGTGAATCAACAGTCCATCATTACTTTAAGACATGAAGGTCAGTCAATACGGAACATTTCAAGAACTTTGACATTTTCTTTAAGTGCAGTCGCAAAAACCATCAAGCGCTATGATGCAACTGGCTCTCATGAGGACCGCCACAGGAAAGGAAGACCCAGAGTTACCTCTGCTGCAGAGGATAAGTCCATTAGAGTTACCAGCCTCATAAAATGCAGCCCAAATAAATGCTTCACAGAGTTCAAGTAGCAGACACATCTAAACATCATACGTTCAGAGGAGACTGTGTGAATCAGTCCTTCATGGTCGAATTGCAGCAAAGAAACCACTACTAAAGGACACCAATAATAAGAAGAGACTTGCTTGGGCCAACAGACACTAGCAATGGACTTTAGACCAGGGAAAATCTGTCCTTTGGTCGGATGAGTCCAAATGTGAGATTTTTGGTTCCAACCGCCGTGTCTTTGTTAGACGGTGTGTAGGTGAACGGATGATCTCTGCATGTGTCGTTCCCACCGTGAAACATGGAGGAGAAGGTGTGAGGTGTGGGTACTTTGCTAGTGACATTATCAGTGATTTATTTAGAATTCAAGGCACACTTAACCAGCATGGCTACCACAGCATTCTGCAGCGATACGCCATCCCACCTGGTTTGCGCTTAGTGGTTTGCGCTTGTTGTTTTTCAACAGGACAATGACCCAACACACCTCTAGATCTGTGCCTCGACACAATCCTATCTCGGAGCAACTTCTTTGACCTCATGGCTTGGTTTTTGCTCTGACATGCACTGGCAACTGTGGGACCTTATATAGACAGGTGTGAGCCTTTCCAAATCATGTCCAATCAATTGAATTTATCACCAGTGGACTCCAATCAAGTTGTAGAAACATCTCAAGTATGGTCAATGGAAACAGGATGCACCTGAGCTCAATTTCGAGTCTCATAGCAAAGGGTTTGAATACTCATGGAAATAAGGTATTTCAGTTTTTTTTATACATTTGCAAAATTTTCTAAAAACCTGTTTTCGCTTTGTCATTATGGGGTATTGTGTGAGGATTGTTGTGTTAAAAATATATGTATATATTTTTAGAATAACGATGTAACGTAACAAAATGTGGAAAAAGTCATGGGGTACCGTGTGGTAGACGGCTAGTAACAGTGACCAAAGTTCAGGGCAGGGTACTGGGCGAAGGCCGGCTAGTGGTGACTATTTAACAGTAATGGCCTGGAGATAAAAGCTGTTTTTCAGTACTTTGGTCCCAGCTTTGTTGCATCTGTACTGTGTCTGCTATCTAGATTGTGGCGGGGTGAAAAGTCTGTGTTTTGGATGGCTGAGGTCCTTGATGGTATTCTTGGCCTTCCTGTGACACCGGGTGCTATAGATGTCCTGGAGGGCATGCAGTGTGCCCCCAGTGATGCGTTGGGCTGACCAGGCGGTGATACAGCCCGACAGAATGCTCTCAATGGTGCATATGTAGAAGTTTGTGAGGGTCTTAGGGGCCAAGCCAAATTACTTCATCGTCCTGAGGTTGAAGAGGCGCTGTTGCGCCTTCTTCACCACACTGTCTGTGTGGATGGACCATTTCAGGTTGCAAGTCGAGAAACTTGAAGCTTTTCACTGCTGTTTTTTTTTTTTTTTTTTTTTTCCTGGCACCACGCAGCCAGGGCTCTCACCTCCTCCCTGTAGGCTGTCTTGTCGTTGATGGTACTCAGGCCTACCACTGTTGTGTCGTCTATAAACTTAATGATTGAGTTGGAGACGTGCGTGGCCACTCAGTCATGGGTGAACAGGGAGTACAGGAGGGGGCTGAGCCCACACCACTGTGGGGCCCTGGTGTTGAGGATCAGCGTAGTGTAGGTGTTGTTGCCTATCTTCACCCCCTGGGGTCGTCCCGTCAGGACGTCCAGGACCCAGTTGCACAGGGCGGGGTTCAGACCCAGGGCCCGAGCTGAGTGATAAGCTTGGAGGGCACTAAGGTGTTGAAGGCTGAGCTGTAGTCGATGAACAGCATTCTTACATAGGTATTTCTCTTGTCTGGATGGGATAGGGCAGTGTGTAGTGTGATGGCGATTGCGTCATCCGTGGATCTGTTGGGGCGGTATGCAAATTGTAGTGGGTCTAGGGTGGCGAGTTAGGTGGAGGTGATATGATCCTTAACTAGCCTCTCAAAGCACTTCATGATGACAGAAGTGAGTGGTAAGGGGCGATAGTCATATAGTTGAGCTACCTTCGCTTTCTTGGGTACAGGAAAAGTGGTGGACATCTTGAAGCAAGTGGGGACAAACAGACTGCAATAGGGAGAGATTGAATACTGTATGTCCATAAACACAAACACTCCAGCCAGCTGGTCTGCACATGCTCTGGGGATGTGGCTAGGGATGCCAGCTGGGCGAAGGTTTTTATCTTGTCCAGGAGCAAGGCGTTGGTGTCTGCGACGTGACTGGTTTTCCCTTTATAACCCATGATTGTCTGGAGTCCCTGCCACATACGTCTCGTGTCTGAGCCGTTGAATTGCGACTACATTTTGTCTCTGTACTGACGTTTTGCCTGTTTGGATGCCTTATGGAGGGCATAGCTGGACTGTTTGTACTTGTCCATGTTCCCAGTCACCTTGCCGTAGTTACATGTGATGGTTCGCGCTTTCAGTTTTGCGTGAATGCTGCCATCTATCCACGGTTTCTAATCGTCACAATGGGAAAAAGATCCTCTATGCACTTCCTGATGTACTCAGTCAGCGAGTCAATGTATACGTCAATGTTGTTCTCAGAGGCAACCCAGTACATATCCCAGTCCGCGTGACCTAAACAATCTTGAAGCATAGATTTTTGAATCGCCAGAGTCCTTACCACGGGTAACACCACAGGTAACACCATCGGTAACACCACGGGGCACTTACAGGTAACTGGGCTATGGTCAAAAGTAGTGCACTATACAGGGAATAGGGTGCCATTTTGGACACATCCAGAGAGAGCTCTTCTCTCCCTTTCTGCTCAAACACCTGTCTCAGTGTCTCTGTAGGGGCCTGTAAATAAGCAATTACACACCGGAGAGAGGAGAGGGCTCTCCATATGTTCATGCATACACTCCTCATGACAAAGAAATAGCCCAGCATTCTTTGCATTAGATTTTATTAGATAGTTTGGGGTTCTCAGTGCAAGTGCCTGTATTTTAGGGATTAACTGAAGGTGAGGGCACAGTATGGGGTTGCTTAAGAATAAACATTAAGTCTTCATAACTCTTTCGAAGGGTGTAAGTGGAAAGTAAACATGTTAAGTTTGGGTATCTTAAAGCTCTAGGCCTCATCAGTGTTCGAAACAATCATCTCAGGCATAAGCAAAACAAAGCTGAATTTTATGGTGGGCTGGGACAACCTTTGCGTGCATGTGTGTGGGCCCAAAGACCTGAGGGTAAGGAGCATGGCTTAGAGGTGGTGGGTGGGAAGAACATGAGGGTAAGGAGCATGGCTTAGAGGGGGTGGATGGGAAGGACCTGAGGGTAAGGAGCACGGCTAGAGGGGGTGGGTGGGAAGGACCTGAGGGTAAGGAGCACGGCTAGAGGGGGTGGGTGGGAAGGACCTGAGGGTAAGGAGCACGGCTAGAGGGGGTGGGTGGGAAGGACCTAAGGGTAAGGAGCACGGCTAGAGGGGGTGGTTGGGAAGGACCTGAGGGTAAGGAGCATGGCTTAGAGGGGGTGGATGGGAGGACCTGCGGGTAAGGAGCATGGCTTAGAGGGGGTGGATGGGAAGGACCTGAGGGTAAGGAGCATGGCTTAGAGGGGGTGGATGGGAAGGACCTGAGGGTAAGGAGCATGGCTTAGAGGGGGTGGATGGGAAGGACCTGAGGGTAAGGAGCATGGCTTAGAGGGGGTGGGTGGGAAGGACCTGAGGTTAAGGAGCATGGCTTAGAGGGGGTGGGTGGGAAGGACCTGAGGGTAAGGAGCATGGATTAGAGGGGGTGGGTGGGAAGTACCTGAAGGTAAGGAGCATGGCTTAGAGGGGGTGGGTGGGAAGGACCTGAGGGTAAGGAGCACGGCTAGAGGGGGTGGGTGGGAAGGACCTGAGGGTAAGGAGCATGGCTTAGAGGGGGTGGATGGGAAGGACCTGAGGGTAAGGAGCATGGCTTAGAGGTGGGTGGGTGGGAAGTACCTGAAGGTAAGGAGCATGGCTTAGAGGGGGTGGGTGGGCAGGACCTGAGGGTAAGGAGCACGGCTAGAGGGGGTGGGTGGGAAGGACCTGAGGGTAAGGAGCATGGCTAGAGGGGATCGGTGGGAAGGAGTAGTGTGTCATGGGTGTGGGGGATATGGACCTTCTGCTGTTTGTTCATTCAATCCCATTAAAGTGACATCCTTCTCTCTTCACTCCATCTGACTGAGACATTGCTATGGGTGTGTTCGTTAGTGTGTCTGCAGCCTATGCATTTCCCACTGTATCTATGTTTCAATATAGATAAAGTCATTTTAGTAGTACCTCTGCTTCACAACAGAAGCAAGTTGTTAGAGTTTGACATTGCTTTGTTCACAATAAAGATACAGAGTAATATTGGTCTCTGTGATCATGATGAGTGGCCTGTGTTGAAACCGCATTCCTCCTGCCACTCCTTATCATCAACATTTAGTAGTTGTATTTAACCTTCATTTAACTAGGCAAGTCAATTAAGAACAAATTCTTCATTTACGATGACAGCCTACCCTGGCCAAACCCTCACCTAACCACACTGGGCCAATTGTGCACCGCCCTATGGGACTCCCGATCACAGCCAGTTGTGATACAGCCCAGGATTGAACCAGGGTCTGTAAGGGAAATGGGGGATACCTAGTCAGTTGTACAACTGAATGCATTCAACTGAAATGTGTCAAGGGCATTTAATCCAACCCCTCTGAATCAGAGAGGTGCAGGGGGGCTGCCTTAATTGACATCCACATCTTCGTCGTTAACAGATTTTTACCTTGTCAGCTCGGGGATTCGATCCAGCAACCAAAAGGTTGCTGGTCCAACGCTCCTACCCGCCAGGCTACCTGCCGACGGTAGTGATGCCTCAAGCACTGAGATGCAGTGCCTTAGACCGCTGGGCCACTTGGAGCTTTTATGTTTTTTTAATTATTAACAAAAAAGCTAAACAATGTCCGATTCAATTTAACTCTAATCAATTTAAGTAGAAGACAGAACCAGATGTGTGTGTGTGTGTGTGTGTGTGTGTGTGTGTGTGTGTGTGTGTGTGTGTGTGTGTGTGTGTGTGTGTGTGTGTGTGTGTGTGTGTTGTGTGTGGCAATGTTGTGGAGAACAGAACTAGCTGTTGCCATTGGCGTCGGCTAATGGAGATGCTAATATAAAAAATAAAAGAACAAACATCTCATTGGACCATATCGCCAAATATAACCCAACAGTGTGCATAGCATATTCATCCTCTTTGTTTATTTGATTATTCTTTTGTCCAACATACAGCTAACAAACACAACGGCGAGGGCAACAGACAGACAATAAACCCAGCTAGGACAGAAGATGAGAATATTGATTTACAGTCTTCTTTTTGTCCAATCACAGGGTCTACTGTCACAGTCTGCCCTTGACCCTCGCAGCGCGCTACAGGCATATGGACAGCTACATACATACATACCACATTGACCCTGAGGGGGTAAACACCACATAACTAGAATAAGTAGAACGGGGCCTCCCCATTCAAGTCAATGATGCCATAATGAGTGGACTAGCAGCCATTTTGAGTGTACCCATGAGTTTACCAATCAAATTGCTATGCTATTTCTATGGTAAACACAACAGGCCCATGGGTTTAAACATACATGTGGAACATCACACTCAGGAATGATATAGACTGTATGCATGGCTCTAGCTCGACTGCATCTGTCCCGGCCACTAGTGTCACTCAATACTGTAAGTTAATCTGCCCAGGCCTAAGAATAGGACGACACCAACAACAGTGACAGCACGATAAACCTCACTGCGTCTGTGAGTCTCTGAAGGTCGAAAAGACCAAGGTCAGGAGGGACAGTGGAGACAAGGGGACAATAGTTTCACATGGGGAGGATGGTGATGAGGACCGTCTTTGGCTCCATTTCAATTATCCAAACTGATATACTGCATAAAATGCAGCAATGTATTGGCCATATTCTAAATGACATGCTTGGAGCCCTTTTATGCATCTGGTTGTCTCAATTCAGTGGAAGAGTGTGGATATGTAATGGTGGTAAATTAAACTATCCTAATTGTAATAGACTGTGTATACTATCATCATTATTGGTTTATTTGATATATCCCTCTTCTAGGTCACCTCAGAGGCAGAGTCACATCATGATCACCATGTACATGGACACAGACACACACTATGGCTATAACAGTGGCTGAGGTGCAGTACATAGAAATCCCTGCTGCAACATGGAGGGCGACTCAAATGGCACCCTATTCCCTATAGTCCACTACTTTTGACCAGGGCCCACAAAGTGCTCCGGTCAAAAGTAGTGCACTTAATTGGGAATAGGATGCCATTTAGGATGCACCCACTGTCTGTCAAAATGATAATGGATGGCCTCAGTCCAGTCCTCCCTGGTGTTTCTATGATGCTCAGAGGCCACATTTTACAGTGGTTGTTGACAACCTGGGCTAAACCAAATTCTCTTAGAAGTGGGTGGAGGGGGCCCATCCCGATAGGCAGTAATGGTTATGGGTCGGGCAGCTGGTTAGTGATGGCAGTGGGTTATTGCAACACAGAGACAGAGAGTTCCTTATCATTGTTCTTTTTACTAAATTCTTCTTCGTCAGTGTCCCGTCGTTGTTGTGTCCTGGCAGAAAAAGCACTAGAGACCCCTTGTGTGTGTTTGTTTGTTAGTTAAGGCTATTGATCATTTTCTGATGACCGGATTGGAGATGAGTGGTGACTGAGTGACACAAACATTGAGGATTAATAGTCTGATAGGTTAGAGTTCTGAGTTCTGTGTCGGGCATCCCCCTTCCATCTTCTGACGATGAGTCACAAAATGGCAGCAATAGTGGACATTTCTCCTGGGAAGTCTCTCTCCTTTTGACCTAAGACAAACCAACACTGTCCTGTTCTAGCACAGAATTATCAACATGCTATGCTAGCTACCAATGGGGAAACACATCAAATAAACACACAAGGTCATGGGTTTTTAAGCAATGGATAGGTTGGGGGGGTTGAACAGCTAATGTGACCCGACAGCAGGACAGGTCATAGCTTGAAGGAGGGGGTTGGACAGCTAATGTGACCCGACAGCAGGACAGGTCATAGCTTGAAGGAGGGGGTTGGACAGCTAATGTGACCCGACAGCAGGACAGGTCATAGCTTGAAGGAGGGGGTTGGACAGCTAATGTGACCCGACAGCAGGACAGGTCATAGCTTGAAGGAGGGGGTTGGACAGCTAATGTGACCCGACAGCAGGACAGGTCATAGCTTGAAGGAGGGGGTTGGACAGCTAATGTGACCCGACAGCAGGACAGGTCATAGCTTGAAGGAGGGGGTTGCAACAATCAGCGTGGTCTCTCCTCAAGCAGACAGACATTTCTTTGTCTCCTTTGTTTCAGCAGGCATGCGGTGGTGTAACTTCAGATAAAATATATAAACAAATATCTATATATACATAATTATAACAGTTAAAATTGAAAATTATTTCCCATAAATGAAAAGTGATATGTAAACATGCACACGTCTCACTGAGTCACCTCGATCCAGGCTCCATAAAGACTAAAATGAGCCCCAATATCCAATGACCATTGGCCGACAATTCTATGTTATGATAGTAGAGGTGATGTGGTTATTGAAATGTTGTCCTGTATGTACTGGTTAGAGGTGTTGCAGGGTCAGACAGACCCTGTGGTCCATAGAGATAAAGTCTACGTCTCAAATGGCACCCTATTTCCTATATAGTGCACTACTTTTGATAGGGTTCTGGTCTAAAGTAGTACACTATTCTATAAGGAATAGGGTGCCATTTGGGACTGTTTTACTTCTACTCCATGGTCATTGGACATGTGGCTCTGTTTTAGTGGGTCCTGGACGTGATAGTCCCGGCTCAGTGTGGTTTTAAAGGGATCTAGGGCCGAAGACATCAAAGCCTCGCCCCGTAAGCGGAGCTCAGGGTCAGTCCTAATGGCACCCTATTCCCTATTCAGTGCACTACTTTTGACCAGGGACCAAAGGGCCGGCGTAAATCACAAACTTTCATTGTATGCGGGTGATCTTCTGTTGTTTATTTTGAACCCTCACAGTACAGTCCCCACGGTTATAGATACGTGGGATATGAATTCGGCAAGATCTCTGGTTACAAGCCAAACCTGAACAAGTGAATGACACAGAATGTAGTGCAATTTTGATGGAATTCCCTTTAAAATTACCAAGGGCCCCTTCACTTACCTTGGCATAAAAATGACCATCAGCTACAATGACTTGCTCAGGTTCAACTTCAAACCACAACTAGAACTTACCAAACAAGACATTTCACCATTGTCCACGCTGCCAATCTCCCTCGCAGTCCGCATTCGTTGACCCCATGGGGCTTTGGTCAAAAGTAGTGTATTATTTAGGGAATAGGGTGCCATTTGGGACAAACACTCAGTGTTGGATACGGGCTCACTTCACTCTCACCCCCCTGTGCCATGCACCCTAACCCTTACATCCTACATAGGGAGGTGCACAATTGGTCCAGGGTTTGGCCGGGGTAGGCCGTCATTGTAAGTAAGAATTTGTTCTTAACTGACTTGCCTCGTTAAATAAAGGTTAAATAAATAAATAAAATAAAGAAATCCTAGGGTATGAGGGTGCTATGGTGCCAGAGGGGATGTTTTGTGTACCAGCCCCAGACTGAGTCATTGAAGTGACCCAATAAAGAACACTGTATATATGTATATATCTATATATGTATGTATGTATATGTATGTATATATGTATATATATGTATATGTATATATCTATATGTGCTCTTCTATAGTCTCAAACTCTACACTAATAATATATCATTAAAAAACACATTCATGTGCACCACACCTATTTCCATGATATACAAATACTGTGTCTGCACATATATAGTTGGCTACTATTGTTGGGACAGTACTATAAGGGTATATCGTAGTAGCTGCCACACTATCTCTGCCTCACTGGTGTCTTACCTGTTCAGCTCTTGCCATTCGGTTTGATTTTAAGAGTGATTTTCAGTTCAGCACATTTTAATTGATAATATATCTTCCTGTTGCCTGAATAGTACGGCCCAGCAACAAACATGAATGGAATTACACCCACCATTTTCAGTCGGGCCCCTGGGTTTTGCACTCTTGGACAGCGAGCTGATGTTTTCACACTGTAATTAGGAATAGTGCTTCACAGTGTAGATCCTCCTGAAATAGCAGGTTAAATTTAGGTCCAGTCCAAGCTGTGCTAAATCAGACCCCTCAGGCCTGGGGCAGTCAGGCTGTTATTCTATCACTAGCTAGCTGGATCCATTTCAATCTCTAACCCTCTAAAAGTGTTCTCTGGGACATCTGTTGCTGGGTGAGGCTTGTTGATTCAATCTAAAGCTGTCCTAACACATTACAGTAAGGACCTACCATGCCTCCTTCAGTCTCCTCTCCCTCTACACTGGGCTCTGTTCCTAATGCTGTCCTACTGGGCTTTTCTGATTGGGACACAGGGCTCATCTCTGCTCTCAGTGATCTCTGTCTCTACAGTAATACGGAAGTCAGGTCCGCTCTACCCTGTCTCCCCTCTACACTGAGTTCTGTTCCACGGATCCGTCTGGACAGACCAATGGCCCTGAGTAACTTAGTGAAGATGGTGAGATAAAAACACTTCAACTTCCCTTTCCCCCAAGGCCTGACACCAGATCAGCCATAGATATTCTTCAAATTCTAGTTCAAATATGCTTGTTGTGGGCCAAAATGATGGGGGGAAAAAATCCCTACATGTTAGTTTGAGTTTCCCATGCCACTGTTGCTGTGGATTTTGCCTTGCTGCCACCGTCAAGCATAAACAAAGCAGTCAATTATAGATGCTCTCTTTCTGTTTCATGTCTCAGGCAGTGTTCTGGCATCGTGGAAAGACACTGGAGTGAATACTCTACAAGCTCTGATTCATTATTCAACAGGTTCCTCAAAGAGAGAGGAGCACTTATACACACACACACACACACACACACACACACACACACACACACACACACACACACACACACACACACACACACACACACACACACACACACACACACACACACACACACACACACACACACACACACACACACACACACCTTACTTTCATCTGCTGTATCGATCATCCCATCCCTCACTTCTTCTCTTCTACTTTTCTTCTCTTCCTGTCTGTCTCCCCTTCTACCCCACTTCTGTTTCTCTCTCTCTCTTTATGTGTTTCTTTATCCCTCCATCTCTCTATCCCTCCCTTTGAGGATCATGGCAGTATCACTAAATGTACCTATATGTTGGTTGGGACTGTGTTTTGCCAAGGCAGTGTGGCAGTACTGGTGTGTTTGGGCTAAAGCTGGGTCTGGAGCCGGGGTTAACTGAGTTAGTGGGCCGGTGGCAGGGTCAGAGTTCAAAGTTAACAGGAAGTTCTAGAAGCTAGAACATGGACACACAGGAAGTGGTCATTACACTTGGTTCATTCTGAAGTGGTGCCATCGGTCCAAGGGGCAATGACTATTGAGTTGTTTTCTTTTTTAAGAATATCCTCTTCCTTCTTCAAATGATCTCCTCCACACCTCCTCTCCTCCACACCTCCTCTCCTCTACACCTCCTCTCCTCTACACCTCCTCTCCTCCACACCTCCTCTCCTCCACACCTCCTCTCCTCTACACCTCCTCTCCTCTACACCTCCTCTCCTCTACACCTCCTCTCCTCCACACCTCCTCTCCTCTACACCTCCTCTCCTCCACACCTCCTCTCCTCCACACCTCCTCTCCTCTACACCTCCTCTCCTCCACACCTCCTCTCCTCTACACCTCCTCTCCTCTACACCTCCTCTCCTCTACACCTCCTCTCCTCCACACCTCCTCTCCTCTACACCTCCTCTCCTCCACACCTCCTCTCCTCCACACCTCCTTTCCTCTACACCTCCTCTCCTCCACACCTCCTCTCCTCCACACCTCCTTTCCTCTACACCTCCTCTCCTCTACACCTCCTCTCCTCCACACCTCATCTCTTCCACACCTCCTCTCCTCTACACCTCCTCTCCTCTACACCTCCTCTCCTCTACACCTCCTCTCCTCTACACCTCCTCTCCTCTCCCAAGGTCCAGTTCCTCCATGGGGAACATGGGGAACAGTTCACCAGTCCAGTCATCAGTTGGTGTTGGAGGGGCCGTGTTTGTGTGAAGATGGGAGAGTTTGAAGTGTCCTCCTCACTCAGTCCCGACTCCTGTTGCGTCTCTTGAAGAAGAAGAAGGGGGTCTTCTGAGGAGGGCCCAGTAGCATGGGAACCTGGTTCTTATGTGTAATATTGATCTGTAAGGGGAGGAGGGACAAAATAAAAAGATATTCAGCAATGGAAGTTTGCTTTAGAATATCCATGTTTTATCATCAAACCACCACTTTTCAGCAAAATGCCTTCATCTGTAGGAGGACATGCCAAGTGTCCAGAAGTCCGCACTTTCTTTTCTACTTCTAAACACTTCACATATTTACTAGATACACAGTGGTATTTCACTGTCACTTCCTGCTTGAGAAATAGCAAGCTTTTAATGCTATCCAGCAGATTGAAGAGTCACTTCTCAGAGCAAGTATCTGACCTTGAAATCCAAATAACCAATAAAGGACAGTACACAGAACACAGTGCCTCAGCTCAGTCTCACCCCCCAGGTCCTACTGCGTAGGAGGATGAGGCGCTGAGATTGAAAAGACATAGGAAGCAGGAAGAGAGGAATGTGGAGGTGTATCGTGGGGTTAGTTTGTGTGGTGGGTCTCTCTCACCGTGCACGGGGGCTGCATCCAAGGTTCCCCATCGATCTGCATGGGCAGCAGCCTGGACGTCCTGTGAAGAGAGAGCGCAAGAGACACAGAGAGGAGAGAGACAGAAAGAGAGAGGGGTAGGAGGTAGAGTATAGAGATAGAGTGTCAAGAATCAGATCACACACACCTCGGAGGTACAGATCACACACTGTCCATCCCTCCCAAGCCAGGACCAGAGATTCCCATACACACTGTCCATCCCTCCCAAGCCAGGACCAGAGATTCCCATACACACTGTCCATCCCATCCCTCCCAACCCAGGACCAGAGATTCCCATACACACTGTCCATCCCTCCCAACCCAGGACCAGAGATTCCCATACACACTGTCCATCCCTCCCAAGCCAGGACCAGAGATTCCCATACACACTGTCCATCCCATCCCTCCCAACCCAGGACCAGAGATTCCCATACACACTGTCCATCCCTCCCAACCCAGGACCAGAGATTCCCATACACACTGTCCATCCCATCCCTCCCAACCCAGGACCAGAGATTCCCATACACACTGTCCATCCCTCCCAACCCAGGACCAGAGATTCCCACACACACTGTCCATCCAATCCCACCGATTCCAGGACCAGAGATTCCCACACACACTGTCCATCCAATCCCACCGATTCCAGGACCAGAGATTCCCATACACACTGTCCATCCAATCCCACCGATTCCAGGACCAGAGATTCCCACACACACTGTCCATCCAATCCCACCGATTCCAGGACCAGAGATTCCCACACACACTGTCCATCCAATCCCACCGATTCCAGGACCAGAGATTCCCACACACACTGTCCATCCAATCCCACCGATTCCAGGACCAGAGATTCCCATACACACTGTCCATCCAATCCCACCGATTCCAGGACCAGAGATTCCCATACACACTGTCCATCCAATCCCACCGATTCCAGGACCAGAGATTCCCACACACACTGTCCATCCAATCCCACCGATTCCAAGACCAGATATTCCCATACACACTGTCCATCTCATCCCTCCCACCCCAGGACCATAGCCAAACACTGATGCCTTTGTTCCCACGAGTCCTGTTCCCAGACAGGCCCTCTCAGGACCCCACTCTCTAAACTAACTCTCTCTTTCACACACACACACACACACACACACACACACACACACACACACACACACACACACACACACACACACACACACACACACACACACACACACACACACACACACACACACACACACACACACACAAAGTTAGTTTAAGCCTTTCATGCATGCCTCACCGGGAAACTCAGTATGGGAGAATGACTATGATGAATGCTCTTTTAATTCTGCTTTTGGAAAATATTAAGGGTAGGGTGAAACAAGTGAGGGGAAAGCTTTGACTGCGTCCCCTATAAACGGTACTGTAACTGGGCTTACTGTGGATGTTTAATGGAGCGAGTCTTGCTAGAGCAACAAAAACATGGGAACTAATTCCACTTTTCTAAAACAGATTGGTTGGTTGGCATATCCAAATTGGCCTTTGACTGTGCATTCAGACCTGTGAGAAAGCTAATTTGTCAGCCGATGATTGCCAGTCTCTCTGTGGCTGTAATGAATGAGTGTGTCAGCTGGCCAAAGGTCTGGTTTACTGGACACAGTCAGGGGCTCATGGCGTGAGGAAGAGAAGGGTTCAGGAGACACTTCTGTCTCCAGGACTCAACTCTGGTTTTGGTGACATAGACGGAAAGGAATGGGTGGTGGAGGGAGGGAGGGATGGATGGTTGGAGGGATGGATGAATGAATGAAGGAATGAACGGAGGGACAGAGGGGACAGCAGTAAGGATCCTGACCTGATGGTAACGTTAGCACATTGGGCCAGTCTGCGACCTGCACTCTTTAGGCCTGAGTAGATCGTCCCCATCTCCATGGCGCCCTCCAGACCCACCACCTCTAGCAACTGGTCACTCAGGTCTGTAGAGAGAGAGAGAGCGAGAGGGCGAGAGAGAGAATCATCAGTTAATCTCAGCAGAGAAAGAACATAACAAATGGAGAATGGTAGAGCGCATTGACGAGTTTTGAAGAGATTTAGTTGGGCACTAGAACAGCTAAAGACAGGATACACCGTAGAACATTTTGATTGTGGCAATTCTTTGTATTCATCCTCTGTTTAAAAAAAACACAGCATTATATACTTTTGTTCCAAAACGTGAGATAGCTAAAGGATATTATGAATGCCTTTATAAAGCAAATAGCCAAGGTGCCACCAAGAAAAAAAATCTATGATCGAAGCAAAGTAACGTTCTGAATGACCAGCCAATCAGAGCTATTTCAGCCACTGTTTTCCTACATATTATTTTGTTATTGGCTGTTTTTAAATGTAACATTTGCAGTTATTCACATGAGTTTGGATAAGCCAATTATTTCACGGGCTTTGCATTGTAGGCTACTTTATGCATAATTTCTCTATTGTACTACATAATTGATATGGCGAATATCTCCACTACACTACTTTGATACGCATCAGTTTGGATTATGAAATGAGTAAACACAATGTCGAATGGGAAAAAAAGTCAGTATACCTGCCTATACTCTTCACTACACCACTGTAAAGAACTCAGGAAATTGAATGTCCGCATACAATTTAAATCGATTTTTCAACCATTCAGACATATTTTCTTCCTCTACTTTGTACCCTACAAAATCCCATGTCTTGCTCTCTCTCAATTCAATTTGCTTTATTGGCATGACGTAACAATGTACATATTGCCAAAGCTTATTTTGGATATTTAAAATATGAAAAAAAAGAAGAGAATCATAATTGTCAATGGGATAACAGTAACAACAATAACCAAGGTCAAAATAACCAAAATAACCATAACCAAAATAACCATCTCTCTCTCTGCTAATCAGGTATGTCAGTGTGAGCCGCTCTGAGGTGCTGCTTAGCTGGTTAAGAGGTACGGACCACCTGGCATAAAGGCTAAGGTGTTGACTTGACAGTTGCTGGACCCAGGTTTGAGTACTGGTGGGGCCACCCCCTGATTCTCTACATTGGTGTAGGTAGGAAAGGTTGCGTGGCTGCTTTGTGTCGAAGGGAGGAGACGACTGTCTTGGCTTGCCAAGGGATCTGTTTTAAACTGTCTGTATGTTTGTGGTGAGCACTTAGTTATGTACCCAACACGGGAGGTTGGTGGCACCTTAATTGGGGAGGACGTGCTCGTGGTAATGGCTGGAGTGGAATAGGTGGGCCGTCCTCCCCTCAGCAGCCTCCACTGGCACACAAAGGAAATTAGATGACTGGTTTTCTTTTAGTACCACAAAAAGTTCCACTAAAGTCCCTGAAATTTCTGTGAGAGATTAAGGTGACTAAAATCTACAAACTACAATGGCTACATATTGGACTCCCAAAAATGATCTCTCCTTACTGTAGTCTCTTTCCAAAATCTTTTGGGCTACCACATAGGCTACAGTACATGTGTTTCTCCTTCCCTTTTCAAACAATTTTTGTTTTTGTTAGAATTCAATCAAATATGATTTTACATAATTTTTTCACCATGACCCTTCGTCTACTCTCCTAGGAATGGGTCTCAAACACATAATACAAAATAACAAAACACACACTACCCGGGACAGGAAAAGTGACATCCTTGATGTTCTGGGTCAATTTGACCCGCAATTTTATCTTGACCTTGGTCTATATAGCTTTTGAATGGTGTGTCCTAGAAACAAGCTGATTTCTGCACAGGGATGGTGAAACCATGATGATCACATATATGATGTCCCTATGATGCTCAGAGGCTGAGCAACACTGATCTGAAGTCAATTTGACCCGCAATTTGACTCTTGAACTTGATCTTTTCTAACTCTTAAACGGAATGTCCTAGAAACAAGCTGCTTTCTGCACAGGAATGGTGTGACCATGCCAATCACATAGCTATTAGATATATAGGATTTCCTTATGACGCTCAGGGGCTGAGCAACACTGAACACTGGTCTGAAGTTGAGCTAAAACTGAGTTTTGAGAAATTAGAATTTACGACTGTAACGGTTCTCGTCCTCTTCGTCTGAGGAGTAGCAAGGATCGGACCAATACGCAGCGTGGTAAGTGTCCATTTTAATTTATTAAAACTAAACACAAAAAATTCAAAATAACAAAGTGAATAATACCGAAAACCGAAACAGTCCTGAAATGTGAAACAAACACTACAACTGGAAACAATCACCCACAACACACAATGAAAAACAGGCTACCGAAATATGACTCCCAATCAGAGACAACGATAAACAGCTGCCTCTGATTGGGAACCACACCAGGCCAAACACCTAGAAATATAACCCACAGAACAAAACATAGAAAAACAACATAGAATGCCCACCCCAACTCACGCCCTGACCAAACTAAATTAAAGACATAAAAAAGGAACTAAGGTCAGAACGTGACAACGACATTGGATCACAAACAATCTGACAGATATATGACTTTTTCCATGCGGTTGGGGCTATCAACCCAGGGAAAAGAACTGAAAGAAGACATTCTCCTTTAATTACTGTACTTTCTGTGTTTGTTGTACTAACTGTACCGGGTCAAACAGACCCATAACATAACTGGTGTATAGCCGAATAAAACATAAAGGAAGGGAATTAAAGAATGTTTGCATTTTGTGCCTCACGCTCGATGCTGTTAAAGTTTATACAGAGATAAGTTAGTCAGTGAGTCACTCAAACTCTTTAAGATTTTAGTTGACAATTTTACAGCAAATGTCAGATGAGTGATGGGGAGGAAACATTCAAAATCACTGAGGGTAAAACACAGTAAGTGAATATACTGGTTCCACAGCCTGACACAGCTGTGAAAGCAAAACAGCAGTAGAGCATCATTCAGATACTGTATACTATACATACACAAAGTGTAAGCCTACAGCGAAATGTGATGCTTAATGTACTTCTGCTTCAATTTTACTTTTGAGAGTGAGTCAACCTGAATACATATTGTAGACTCAATTCTTTCTACACATCTAAAATGATGTGTGGGCTGAGACAGCAGTATCTGACATAGAGAATAACTGATTGATTTGAGAATAGAGGTGCTGCCATGGGAACAAATGGGAACAAATAGCCCTGTAGCCACTCCCCTTTCCCCTCTGTGCCGCTGTGCCCAGTTTATATGCCCAGGCCCACTGATCAGTCAAGAACACACAGTCCTTAATCGGCCAGATCAGGGGGAACCATCCTAAATCAACTGGAGCAGGGGGACCAAACCTAAATCAATCGCAACAGGGGGAACCATCCTAAACCAGTCAGAGAATAGGAAACCGTTCTAAATACGTGTATGTACAGTATACAGTATCTGAATGATGCTCTACTGCTGTTTTGCCTCGTCCTTCCACCCACCCAGGTGACTAGACTGGAGCACCAAGGACGCGTCCTAACTAAACTCTCAGACTATATGGACAGCCCTCTCCTCTCTCCGGTGTGTAATTGCTTATTTACTGTCCCGATTTCTGCCGAAGTTGGTCCCTCTCCTTGTTCGGGTGGCGTTCGGCGGCAAGGACATGAGGGGGAACAGAGAGTTAAATACACAACATGTAATTGATGGGATTGGAACCAGGTGTGATGGAAGACAAGACAAAACCAATGGAAAAGGAAAAATGTATCAGTGATGGGTCGGTGACTTCGACCGCCAAACGCCGCCCGAACAAGGAGAGGGACCAACTTCGGCAGAAGTCGTGACATTTACAGGCTCCTACAGAGACACCGAGATAGGTGTTTGAGCAGAAAGCCAGAGAAGAGCTCTCTCTGGGTGTGTCCCAAATGGCACCCTATTCCTTATATAGTGCACTACTTTTGACCAGGGCCCATAGGGAATTGTAGTGCACGATGTAGGGAAAAGGGCCCCATAGGTATCCTCTGCCCCATAGGGATCCTCTGCCTCTAATAATATAGTTTTTCACAGAAAGAATAATAGGATTAGATCAAATAAGAGCAAAATGGGCATGAAGAGCCCTGGATTAGTGGCGACTAGTGACACTATAACACTGTGACTAGTGACACTATAACACTGTGACTAGTGACACTATAACACTGTCACTAGAGACACTATAACACTGTGACTAGTGACACTATACCACCGTGACTAGTGACACTATAACACCGTGACTAGTGACACTATAACACTGTGACTAGTGACACTATAACACTGTGACTAGTGTCACAATAACACTGTGACTAGTGACACTATACCACTGTGACTAGTGACACTATAACACTGTGACTAGGGACACTATAACACTGTGACTAGTGACACTATAACACTGTGACTAGAGACACTATAACACTGTGACTAGTGACACTATACCACTGTGACTAGTGACACTATAACACCGTGACTAGTGACACTATAACACCGTGACTAGTGACACTATAACACCGTGACTAGTGACACTATAACACTGTGACTAGTGACACTATAACACTGTGACTAGTGACACTATAACACTGTGACTAGTGACACTATAACACTGTGACTAGTGACACTATAACACTATGACTAGTGACACTATACCACTGTGACTAGAGACACTATAACACTGTGACTAGTGACACTATACCGCTGTGACTAGTGACACTATAACACCGTGACTAGTGACACTATAACACTGTGACTAGTGACACTATAACACTGTGACTAGTGACACTATACCGCTGTGACTAGTGACACTATAACACCGTGACTAGTGACACTATAATACCGTGACTAGTGACACTATAACACTGTGACTAGTGACACTATAACACCGTGACTAGTGACACTATAACACTGTGATTAGTGACACTATAACACCGTGACTAGTGACACTATAACACTGTGACTAGTGACACTATGATTAATTGTGAGATTGGGCTTATAGTAATGGCTGAAATGGAATAAATCAAATCAAACTGTATTTGTCACATGCGCCGAATACAAGTGTAGACCTTAACATAAAATGCTTACTTACAAGCCCTTAACCAACAGTGCAGTTCAAGAAGAGTTAAGAAAATATTTACCAAATAGACTAAAGTAAAAAATTATAAAATGTAACAATAAATTAACAATAATGAGGCATTATACATGGGGTACCGTTACCGAGTGATTGTGTGGGGGGTACAGGTTAGTTGAAGTAATTTGTACATGTAGGTAGGGGTGAAGTGACTATGTATAGATAATAAACTGCGAGGAGCAGCAGAGTACAAAACAAACGGAGGAAGGTATCAATGTAATAGTCCGGTGGTCATGTGATTAGTTGTTCAGCAGTGTTATGGCTTTGGGGTGGAAGCTGTTAAGGAGCCTTTGGTCTTAGACTTGGCGCTTGCCGTGCAGTAACAGAGAAAACAGTCTATGACTTGGGTGACTGGAGTTTCTGACAATTTTATGGGCTTTCCTCTGACACCGCTTTTTATATAGGTCCTGGAGGGCAGGAAGCTTGGCTCCAGTGATGTACTGGGCTGAACACACTACCCTCTGTAGCGCCTTATGGTCAGATGCCGAGCAGTTGCCATACCAGGCGATGATGCCACCGGTGTGGATATTATCGATGGTGCAGTTGTTAAACTTTTTGAGGATCTGGGGACCCATGCCAAATCTTTTCAGTTTCCTGAGGGGGAAAAGGTGTTGTCGTGCCCTCTTCACGACTGTCTTGGTGTGTTTGGACCATGATAGTTTGTTGGTTATGTGGACACCAAGGAACTTGAAACTCTCGACCCGCTCCACTTCAGTCCCGTTGATGTTAATGGGTGCCTGTTCGGCCCTCCTTTTCCTGTAGTCCACGATCAGCTCCTTTGTCTTGCTCACATTGATTGAGAGGTTGTTGTCCTGGCACCACACTGACAGTTCTCTGACCTCCTCTCTATAGGCTGTCTCATTGTTGTCGGTGATCAGGCCTACCACTTAATGATGGTGAAAGAGTCGTGGGTGAACAGGGAGTACAGGAGGGGACTAAGTACACACCCCTGAGGGGCCCCAGTGTTGAGGATCAGAGTGGCTGTTGAGAATCAGCGTGGTTTCATTCCATTCCATTAAATCCATTCCAGCCATTATTATGGTCCGTCCTCCCCTCACCAGCCTCCTGTGATTCAACCAACTATAACTTTCTCTATACAGATTAGCTGGATATAAATGGCCTAATAATGAATATGATTTCTTTTGAGACGAATTGCAATGTTTGAAAATGTTCTACAAATGTAATACATATTGATATGTATTATGTAACTTTATGTATTATGTAACTTTAGACCACAGCTCCCTATAGTCCCTGAGAAATGTATGACAGAAAGAGAAAGAGAGAGAGAGAGATGTCCACCCAGTATCACTAACAGTAGAGCAGATCAGCCTCTTACATAACACAGACACCCAGTGCATTGTGGGATGGATGGCGGGTAGCTGGCCAAACTGGATTCGCTCTCCTGCTGTGCCATGGGCTGTCACACAAACACGCCAGGTATAGCAGTTCTACAAAATAATGTTTGATGTTTGTAGTCAGTCCTTGGCAACCAGTCCTGCTATTCTCCCATACCAGTTCAATAGTTTTCAAAATGAACCTTTTTGATACACAACTGCTTTGATAGTACTGCCCCCCCTACAGTAGCCCTACCTCCAGTATGTGGTCCAATAATTGCTCTGTTATGTATTTATAATCCAGGGTGTGTTTCCTTCCTCAGTCCCCTAGCTCCTGACACAGTCCGACTGTCAATGTTTCAGGGTGGCCGAAGTGTAAAAAGGAATGGAGGCCGGAGTGGAGGCCAGAGTGGAGGCCGGAGTGGAAGCCGGAGTGGAGGCCGGAGTGGAGGCCGTAGAGGAGATCGGAGTGGAGAGCCGGAGTGGAGGCAGGAGAGGAGGCCAGAGTGGAGATCAGAGTGGAGTCCGGAGAAGAGGCCAGAATGGAGGCCGGAGAGGAGGCCAGAGTGGAGGCCGGAGTGGAGACCGTAGAGGAGATCGGAGTGGAGACCCGGAGTGGAGGCCGGAGAGGAAGCCAGAGTGGAGGCCGGAGTTGAGGCTGTAGACGAGGCCAGAGAGGAGATCGGAGTGGAGACCCGGAGTGGAGGCCGGAGAGGAGGCCAGAGTGGAGGCCAGAGTGGAGGCCGGGGTGGAGATCAGAGTGGAGACCGGAGAAGAGGCCATAATGGAGGACGGAGAGGAGGCCGGAGTGGACACCGGAGTGGAGTCCGGAGGGGAAGACGAAGAGGAGGCTGGAGTGGAGTCTGGAGAGGAGGCCCAAGTGGAGTCCGGAGAGGAGGCTTGAGAGGAGGCCGAAGAGGAGGTCGGAGTAAGGACAGATGGTTAAGAGGAACTAGACGACACTGTGTAACTGTTACTGCAGTAAAGTGAAGGTGAGTGGATGGTAAAGGTGTGTGGGCGGATACAGAGGAATGCTACCATGGAGACAGATACATAATCATTATTAACCGCTCTCCGTCCTTTCTCACATACAGTATATTTAGACACTTTGTGTTCACGTAACACATGCTAAGAATATTCACACTCTCTAACGCTTTATGCAGCGCTTGTCAAAATGCTCAGAATTTTTGTTCTTATGCTATTCAGAAACAACACTTTCATTTCTCATGACAGTTCTCATGGGAAAAAAACCTGGTTGACCGTCCAACTCTTCAGATATAAGGGACACTTACAAAGTTTCTCATATACTCCCATGGGAAAAATTGGCTTATTGAACCAGACCTTCTTGACAGTTGAAAGTATGTGCCAGGAAGCCATAGCTCTTCCCACAATCCTCGCTGGGTGACTGATTTTATTATAGTTTAGTCTATTTCTGCCATCGCAAACAACACAGGGGGAAATAAAAAATAAACCATTCTGTTTTAGCTATGTGAGAGTCAAAACAATGACCTGTTCCTGGACGCCAGTGCCCTGAAATAGCCCACACTACGGCCAGGGTGTGACTCTAACCAGAATGTGTTAAGGGGGAGGGAAGGTGGAGAGGAATCCTGAAGGGAGAGGTTGTTGGAACCTGGCCAGGCTTTAACCTGCAATGTACAGCTCTACAACACACACACAGACAGAGAGAGCGATAGCTAGAGAGAGAGAGAGAGACAGAAAGAGAGACAGAAAGAGAGACAGAAAGAGAGACAGAAAGAGAGACAGAAAGAGAGACAGAAAGAGAGACAAAAAGAGAGACGGAAAGAGAGACAGAAAGAGAGACGGAGACAGAAGAGATGGAGTTGGGGGGGAGGGTGGTAACGGATGCTTTCTACCACTCTAAAGGACCCTTCAGTACCTCCCCTCCTCTGACCATCTGACCATTATCAATTTCCTCGTCATCAACAGCAGTAGCAGTAACTAACCCCTGACTTCATCTACAGACTGAGACAGTATTTTACATTGTCACCACTATCCTTCCTTGCTTTGTAACTCGAGCTGGCTTGACTCTTAGAAAAAAAGGTGCTATCTAGAACCAGAAAGAATGGTCCACCACCCAAAGGACATCCAGCCAACTTGACACAACTGAGTCACCATGGACCAGCATCCCTGTGGAATGCTTTCGACACCTTGCTTTCGACACCGTGCTTCTACACCTGCATTGCTTGCTGTTTGGGGTTTTAGGCTGGGTTTCTGTACAGCACTTTGAGATATTAGCTGATGTACGAAGGGCTATATAAAATAAACTTGATTTGATTTGATTTGTAGAGTCCATGCCCCAACGAACTGAGGCTGTTCTGAGGGCAAAAGTGGGTGCAACTCAATATTAGGAAGGTGTTCCTAATGTTTTTTACGCTCAGTGTAGTTTACTTAACTGAAGTTACTTTGAAAAAGTAGATCACTACATCCAAACTACTTTGTGAAAAATGATCTAAATCACAAATGTCATAGATTACAAATTGAATGAGCAGATCACTCTGGAGTCATGATGTGTAATTTAGACTATTGATAGGGGAAAATGTAGATTTCCGCCTGACTAGACATACCCAAACTTAATTAATTTTCATGAAATGGCCATTAACAATAACTGGTAATGTTGCATAGTTTTAGAAAGTTCTGGAACTCACATTTCTGGTCATTTAAAAATAAAATAAATAGCTGAAGTGTTCTCACTTTGAGGACACAAGGTCAAGTACAGTGTACAAATATTATGTAAATAGCAATTTTATATGAATTTCATGAATATGAATTTTATATGAATTTTATGAATATGAATTTTATGAATATGAATTTTATGAATATGAATTTTATGAATATGAATTTTATATGAATTTTATATGATTTTTTATTTAACAAAAGTGGGGCAATAGGGCTTGAAATGACTGAAATACTTTCTGAATATAGCGATAATCAAATGATGAAATTACTTGCTATAACATTTCACGTCTAATAACTGTAAAATAAATATGATCATACTTGTGACAGTACTATATCGGCACAATTTCATGTAACTGACGACAGAAACACCATTCAAATACAGTACGTTCAGACTCGTTTCAACTTCAGCTTTAAGCATGAAATTATTTTGCCTTTTTGTGATCAAGAAAAAGTAATCTTCTTTCAATTCTATGACATTATTTAGTACTTTTTTATGTTGAGAGCTCTGAATCAGGCTGAGAATATCACAGTGAGATGAAACCACAACGGCTGGACTCACTAGACTGTCACCGTTCATATGACGTCACTCACTCAGAGGAAGAGGAAATTGATTATTTGTCTGGATGGACCAGAAAATGTGACATGTCACTCTCTCTCCACTGAGAGAGTGGCAACAGAGAGCAGACAGATGGGTCTTTGTGGCATTATAAGGCACGGGACCTTACGGTGTTTAAAGAGGGCTTTGTACACCAAAATGTCAGTCGGAATAGGTCCAGAATCACTCAAAGTCCACCATAAACAATATCTCAAGTAGGCAGGTCTGATGCCCGAAAAATACAGGAAATTCTTGCCTACTTTACCCATATTTTATTTTTGCTAAAAAAAGTAGTGTGTAGTTCCAAACACACACACACACACACACACACACACACACACACACACACACACACACACACACACACACACACACACACACACACACACACACACACACACACACACACACACACACACACACACACACGCACACACACACACACAAAATAAATTCAAACAAACACAGTGCTGCAGAGGAAATCGCAATAACCATAAATTGCATATACCCAGAAAACATTGAAAATGCAAAACTCCCCACACCCACATCCTTACACGCACACACAGACGCTCATGCAAAACAATTAGGCATGAACACACAAGGCTGTGAGCGTGAAGCAAATAGCAAGCAAGGCAGATCCTTTAAAGGTACATCATGACTGGACAGCTTAAAAGCACTGTTAATCAGTGTGCCAGAGGCAAACAAACACTGCTTGACATTTAATGATATTGATCTTTCAGAGACCAGAAAAGGGCCAAGGATGCCAGATGGTGGTTAGGCTAGTATAAGGAGCCATGGCTGTGTTCACTGTTGCAGTGTTCAGGAGTCAGAAATGCAGATGGGACATCACCAATGATAAGATGTTATGGATGCAATACAACTCCAATGGCGTACTTCACAAGTCACAACACAAACAAGGCAACAGTAAACATGTCGCCCCACCTTGGACCAATTTAGATATCTAACACATTTCAGTTAATTACTATAAGCTCCTGCCTTGGGCCATTCAGTGTAATTTTGTAAATGACGGACCTCTATGGCAAGTTTTGTGAAAATTGGGCCAATGCTGTGTGAGATATTGCGTGTGATTAACGTACAGACGTACAGACGTAAGGACAGAGACAGATCCAGTCCCCTCCCCAATTTCATCGTGGGGGACAATAAAATACACAAGAATGGAGCTATATTTATTTGTATTTATTTAACCTTTATTTAACTAGGCAAGTCAGTTAAGAACAAATTCTTATTTACAATGACGCCCTACCCCGGCCAAACCCTAACAGGGAGTAGCAAATCAATGTGCAGGGGTAGGAGATATACGAGTTAGATATGTACGTGAAGCCAGGGTAAAGTGACTAGGCATTAGGATAGATAATAATAAGGTATTTGAGGTAGGTATGTACATGAAGCCAGGGTAAAGTGACTAGGCATCAGGATAGATAATAATAAGGTGTTTAAGGTAGGTATGTACATGAAGGCAGGGTAAAGTGACTAGGCATCAGGATAGATAATAATAAGGTATTTGAGGTAGATATGTACATGAAGCCAGGGTAAAGTGACTAGGAATCAGGATAGATAATAATAAGGTATTTGAGGTAGATATGTACATGAAGGCAGGGTAAAGTGACTAGGCATCAGGATAGATAATAATAAGGTATTTGAGGTAGATATGTACATGAAGCCAGGGTAAAGTGACTAGGCATCAGGATAGATAATAATAAGGTATTTGAGGTAGGTATGTACATGAAGGCAGGGTAAAGTGACTAGGCATCAAGATAGATAATAATAAGAGCAAAAAAAGGCTAAGTAAACATGTAGTCCCCCACAAATGATGCAGCGCCACCCTTGGGCCAATCAGTGTCATTTTGGAAATGACAGATCTCTATTCACAGAAGTTGTGTCAAAATCACTCAGGTGGTGTCTGAGATATCTCGTGGGTTAGCTAGACTCATATCCCTGAGCATGTGTGCAAAATTCTAAATGGTGGAAAATCCATCATGACAGACCTGAGGCAAATTTGTTCCTTGTGAGGAGAGCGACCTATGTACCACATTTCATGACTTTAGGTCAAACAGGGTGAGGGGCGTGACCCTTCAAAGTTAGCATTTTCAATCTGTTGTTATAACGCCACCATCTGGCCAATCAGTGTCATATTGTAAATGCTGGATCTCTATGGCAAGACGCATCATTCACCCAAGTTTCGTGCTGTATGAGATATCGCATGTGACTAACGTACGAACGAACAAACTTACAGACGGACAGAGGCAAATCCACAGTCCCCTTCCCGATTTCATCGTGGGGGACAACTATCTGAGAACTATCTTGTGCGGAAATGTCTTCACGTCAATTACCAAAGTTGCACACCATAGTCCCCACAACAACAAAAGCTACTGTGCTCACGGTCACTATGGCATTGTGTGAGATGCATTCATATACACTGTTTATGTGAGTGTGTCTGCATGCACCTGAGAAGGGACAGGGGGGACATGGTTGTCACTCAGTACCCACTTGAGCATATGTGTGTGTCAGTGGTGGTCGGTGCCATTTAAGGCGAGGGAATATTAGGACTTTCTTTGATGAGCATGGTCTTGTTTCTATATATCAGCATATTGGATGACTGTCATTCATATTCCATTCACCCAGCTTAATGAAACATCGAAAAGTTTAGGCTTCTAAATGATACTCGAATCTTCCCTCTACCCATCATGAGGTTGCTAGAACCTAGCCTATGAATAAAAGTTTACAACGTACTGTAGGTGTACAGGTCGAGAGCATTTTGAGTAATCAAGGTGACAGACAGTGACACATTCAATACCACCTTGCACACTCTTGCCTGCATCTAGCTGATGTAGGGTGTAAGCCTTAGTCCAACAGTTGCAATATAAAGTTTCTATTGTACAAATTCAGGTATGTTTATCCCTGTTTTGTTCCTTTTGCTTCCGTTTAAGAAACTTTTTTCAACAGAATCAGCGGAATCAATACACCTCTGAACACACAAACAGTTCACTTTCATAGCAGGCACATAAAAACAGCATAACCACTTTGCTCATTGTATATGTAATTTAATTCCTTCAACCTTCAACTCTTCCTCTCACCTTTTCCATTCGATTGTGGACTTAAGTGCACAACACATCAGCTGTCTGTGACCAGGCGAAAAAACCTTTTCAAGCTAAACCTTCACATCAGGACCGCTAACCGCTACACACAGCCTACATGTTGTCTTACGTCATAGTCAACATAGCTAGTAGAACTAACTCGTTAGTAAACCCACTACAATCATGCAGTACAGCGTACAGTCAGAAAGCAGTTTAGCAGTTACACCGGTGTCAGAAATTAATTGACTGGGTGGACAAAATATCAGTTCATGTTGCAAGTGTTTTGATAGGTTGGAGGACGTCCTCTGAAAGTTGTCATAATTACTGTGTAAGTCAATGGAAGAGGGTGAAAACTATGAGCCTCCTAAGTCAATGTAGCCAGACGACAGAAGCTAGCTGTCCTCTGGCTACACCATGGTGCTAGCCTACAGAGTTTTGGTGAGACTACTACTGTAGACCTTCGGGGCTCTCGAGTGGCGCATCGGTCTAAGGCACTGCATCTCAGTGCTAAAGGTATCACTACAGAGACTGGTTCGATTCCAGGCTGTATCACAACCGGCCGTGATTGGGAATCCCATAGGGCGGCGCTCAATTGGCCAAGTGTCGTCCGGGTTAGGGTTTGGCCTGGGAAGGCCATCATTGTAAATACAAATTTGTTCTTAACTGACTTTCCTAAAAAATAAAATAAAAATACCTTCATTGCAAAACAGTGTGTTTTAAACAATTATTTGGTGACGTGAATATATTTAGCAGAGTTTTATCTAAAAAGGATAACTTTTTAAATGTTTCACTATTTGGACTTTTATGAAATTAACTGAGGAGGATGGTCCTCCCCTTCCTCTTCTAAGGAGCCTCCACTGATGTGTATGTGTGTGTGTGTTAGTGGATAAATGTCTCCTCTCCTCTGTTTTCTCAGGCTATAAATACTACAGGCAGCATATTGACAGAATGTCCTCTTGTTGGAGAACCTTTGGACTAGAAGATGTTAGAACAGGTTGCTGTGCCAGGACAGGGGCTGGGCGTTGGCCTCAGACGGGACAGACAGTATTAATGAGGCGGTCTGAGGCGGTCTGAGGCGGTCTGGTGGGGGGCTGGGTGGGAGGGTGACAACGTGAGAGTGTACAGTACTATACAGTATGTTACAATACGGTAGTGCTGAAAGGCAGGTTAGCAGAGAACAGTGAAGGCTGCCTGGAGGGCAGTTGAAGATAGAAATCTGTTCTGCCTCTGAACAAGGCAGTTAACCCACTGTTCCTAGGCCGTCATTGTAAATAAGAATTGTTCTTAACTGACTTGCCTAGATAAATAAAGGTTAAATAAATACAAATAAATAAATACAAATATGATGAGTCACACAGCTGGCAGCAGCCTCCCTCACTTTCTCCCTCCCTCCCTCTCTTTCTTTTTTTCTTGCTTGTTCAGTGGAGCTGGAGGGTCTCCATGGAAACAGGATTCCAACTAGTTCAGTTGAATGAGAAGCACAGAGGCAGGGTGGTTAAGGAAGAAAGAGAGAGGATGGATGAAAGAGAGGGAGACAGATGAGAAAGAGCTACAGTGTCACAGACAGAAACAGACCTTCTAGCCCAGCAGCATTCAGCAGCCCAGCATCTGAGACTGTCTTAGGGTTCAATGTTCAGTTTTGGAGGTTAATAGCTGCTCGTCACCGACCTAGGCCAGCGGGCACCAGTCCTGCAGTGTGTGTGTGTGTAACTCGTCCCCAATGTCCTCTGGGACAGAGAGGATGCTCATGACTCATTGAGGTTTACAACGTCACCCGGGCAACACCACAAAGAGCTGACAATCTTCTTGCCGCTGGCTGGTGGGGGACATTGTTGCAGTATGAAACACTTACAATATGGCACTGTTTAGTCAGTGATATGGCACTAGGACTGTTTAGTCAGTGATATGGCACTAGGACTGTTTAGTCAGTGATATGGCACTAGGACTGTTTAGTCAGTGATATGGCACTAGGACTGTTTAGTCAGTGATATGGCACTAGGACTGTTTAGTCAGTGATATGGCACTAGGACTGTTTAGTCAGTGATCTCTCACAGCCAAGCTTCAACAGAAAGTGCAGGCTAACTTGTTCCATATGACAAGTCTGGGCTAGGGAGCAGAGGGAAGGGAATACTAAACTTCCTTAAGTGTGCAAATGACATAATGTTTGGCATAGAACACAGGAACTTACTCTGTATGGTCAAGAAATGGCAGACCAATCAGACACAATCGATCCTTTGACACCCATAGAAAAACATTAAACCAAATCCTAATGTCTGAAATCAGGGATGGAAATAATGATTAAAGTTATATAGTGGTGACATAATGATTAAAGTTATATAGTGGTGACATAATGATTAAAGTTATATAGTGGTGACATGATGATTAAAGTTATATAGTGGTGACATAATGATTAAAGTTATATAGTGGTGACATAATGATTAAAGTTATATAGTGGTGACATAATGATTAAAGTTATATAGTGGTGACATAATGATTAAAGTTATATAGTGGTGACATAATGATTAAAATTATATAGTGGTGACATAATGATTAAAGTTATATAGTGGTGACAGTGATTAAAGTTAAAAAGTGGTGACATATTGATTAAAGTTATATAGTGGTGACATATTGGCCAGAACGTGTCCCACTTCACACCTTAGGGCTTTCCCACTACTGAGCCAAACCAATCCAAGCGGAGCCAAACCAAGCTGTACTGAGCCAAACCAATCCAAGAGGAGCCAAACCAATCCAAGAGGAGCCAAACCAATCCAAGAGGAGCCAAACCATTCCAAGAGGAGCCAAACCATTCCAAGAGGAGCCAAACCAATCCAAGAGGAGCCAAACCAATCCAAGAGAAGCCAAACCATTCCAAGAGGAGCCAAACCATTCCAAGAGGAGCCAAACCAATCCAAGAGGAGCCAAACCATTCCAAGAGGAGCCAAACCAATGCAAGATGAGTCAAACCATTCCAAGCGGAGCCAAACCAATCCAAGAGGAGCCAAACCAATCCAAGAGGAGCCAAACAAATCCAAGAGGAGCCAAACCAATCCAAGAGGAGCCAAACCATTCCAAGAGGAGCCAAACCAATCCAAGAGGAGCCAAACCAATCCAAGAGGAGCCAAACCATTCCAAACGGAGCCAAACCAATCCAAGAAGGGCCAAACCAATCCAAGAGGAGCCAAACCATTCCAAGAGGAGCCAAACCAATCCAAGAGGGGCCAACCCAATCCAAGAGGAGCCAAACCATTCCAAGAGGAGCCAAACCAATCCAAGCGGAGCCAAACCAAGCTGTACTGAGCCAAACCATTCCAAGCGGAGCCAAACCAATCCAAGAGGAGCCAAACCAATCCAAGAGGAGCCAAACCATTCCAAGAGGAGTCAAACCAATCCAAGCGGAGCCAAACCAATCCAAGAGGAGCCAAACCAAGCTGTACTGAGTCAAACCATTCCAAGAGGAGCCAAACCAAGCTGTACTGAGCCAAACCATTCCAAGCGGAGCCAAACCAAGCTGTACTGAGTCAAACCAATCCAAGAGGAGCCAAACCAAGCTGTACTGAGCCAAACCAATCCAAGCGGAGTCAAACCAATTCAAGCGGAGCCAAACCAAGCTGTACTGAGTCAAACCATTCCAAGAGGAGCCAAACCAAGCTGTACTGAGCCAAACCACTCCAAGCGGAGCCAAACCAAGCTGTACTGAGTCAAACCATTCCAACAGGAGCCAAACCAAGCTGTACTTAGCCAAACCATTCCAAGTGGAGCCAAACCAAGCTGTACTGAGTCAAACCAATCCAAGAGGAGCCAAACCAAGCTGTACTGAGCCAAACCACTCCAAGCGGAGCCAAACCAATTCAAGCGGAGCCAAACCAAGCTGTACTGAGTCAAACCATTCCAAGAGGAGCCAAACCAAGCTGTACTGAGCCAAACCACTCCAAGCGGAGCCAAACCAAGCTGTACTGAGTCAAACCATTCCAAGAGGAGCCAAACCAAGCTGTACTTAGCCAAACCATTCCAAGTGGAGCCAAACCAAGCTGTACTGAGCCAAACCAATCCAAGCGGAGTCAAACCAATCCAAGCAGAGCCAAACCAAGCTGTACTGAGCCAAACCTTTCCAAGTGGAGCAAAACCAAGCTGTACTGAGCCAAACCAATCCAAGAGGAGCAAAACCAAGCTGTACTGAGCTGGCCTGGTTGCGCATCCACCATAGTTAATGGAACTGTGCTGAAAAGAATCATGTAAAAAGTTCACAATACTGTGAAGAGGGTACATCATACTGGTGTTGTGTGTGTGTGTGTGTGTGGGGTGGAGGGGGGGGGGGGGGGGGGGTAGTTGACTCACCCTGAACACAGAACTTGAGCTCCTTTATATCGATGATGGTACTGGTGTGCATCCTATCCGGAACCTTCCTGCTCATGCGGTTGTAGTTCCGCCTTTTCTTGGTCTCTCCCCACAGGTTGGAGCCACCGTGCATGCTGGGTATGTTGAGGACGGCGATGCCTTCCAATGACGTGCTGCTGAGGTCCAGGATGATACCGTCACACTTGGGGGACAGAGAGAGAGAGATAAAGAGAGAGGTAGAGAACGAGAGGTAGAAAGCGAGACAGGGAGAGAGAGAGGGGGGATAGAGAGAGAGAGAGTAGAGAGAAAGAGACTATGTACGAAGACTTGAGACAATGGCTGAGACAGAGAACTGAGACAGAGAACTGAGACAGAGAACTGAGACAGAGAACTGAGACAGAGAACTGAGACAGAGAACAGAGACAGAGAACAGAGACAGAGAACAGAGACAGAGAACTGAGACAGAGAACAGAGACAGAGAACAGAGACAGAGAACAGAGACAGAGAACTGAGACAGAGAACTGAGACAGAGAACTGAGACAGAGAACTGAGACAGAGAACTGAGACAGAGAACAGAGACAGAGAACAGAGACAGAGAACAGAGACAGAGAACAGAGACAGAGAACAGAGACAGAGAACAGAGACAGAGAACTGAGACAGAGAACTCTATGGCTGAAGTATCTTCAAGGAGGCTTCGCAGAGCGGGTCCTTCTGATCATTAGAGTGTCACAAGGGCTCCTCTTCAAAAAGTACTTAGTGATCATTGTCTATTTCGCGCTTACATTCAAGGAAAAAAACTATAAAGATTACGACCTTGTGTTTTCATTTAACCTATGCTATTTTTAAATATATATTTTTTATGTATTTAACCTTTATTTAATTAGGCAAGTCAGTTAAGAACAAATTCTTATTTACAATGACGGACTACCAAAAGGCATAAGGCCTCCTGCGGGGACGAGGGCCTGGGATAAATAAAACAGAAATACTATATAAATATAGGACAAAACACACACCACAACAAGAGAGACAACACAACACTACACAAAGAGAGACCTAAGACAACAACATAGCAAGGAAGCAACACATGACAACACAGCATGGTAGCAACACAACATGACAACAACATGGTAGCAACACAACATGGTAGCAGCACAAATCATGGTACAAA
This sequence comes from Salvelinus fontinalis, assembly GCF_029448725.1. Lineage (NCBI taxonomy): Eukaryota > Metazoa > Chordata > Actinopteri > Salmoniformes > Salmonidae > Salvelinus > Salvelinus fontinalis. The sequence continues at coordinate 31,558,914 of NC_074683.1, forward strand.
CATTATTGGGCACAGACAACAGACAACTAATGATGGTGTCTTATGACAGTATGTTTTATGTGAACCACATACACTGACTATACCAAACATTAGGAACACCTTCCTAATATTGAGTTACACCCCCCCTTTTGCCCTCAGAACAGTCTCAATTCGTCGGGGCATGGAAAGCATTCCACAGGGATTCTGGCCATGTTGACTCCAATGATTCCCACAGTTGTGTCAAGTTGGCCAAATGTTCTTTGGGTGGTGGACCATTCTTGATGCACACTGGAAACTGTTGAGCATGACACAAACTGGTGCGCCTGGCACCTACTACCATACCCCGTTCAAAGGCACTTAAATATTATTTTTTTGTCTTGCCCATTCACCCTCTGAATGGCACACATACACAATCCATGTCTCAATTGTCTCAAGGCTTAAAAATCATTTTTTATCCTGTCTCCTCCCCTTCATCTACACTGATTGAAGTGGATTTAACAAGTGACCTCAATAAGGTATCATAGCTTTCACCTGGATTCACCTGGTCAGTCTGTGTTGTGGAAAGAGCATGTGTTCTTAATGTTTTGTGCACTCAGTGTATAAGGCTATCTGATACAGCCTGAAAAGAGCATTGCAAGAATATGGAAAAACTGCTTATAACTGTGTCCATTTGGTGGATATTATTGGGAGGTGCACCCGTAGACATTACAGTAGCATTGAATAATATTTACAGTAGCATCAAAGTACATGTTTTCATCAATACGTTACATAATGTTGCCTTGAGTGTGGAGACATTCACAGGAAAATATGTTCTCATATCCCAGCTAGTGATTAACTACAAAATATAAGTATTTTGTACCATCAAGTGGATGTTTTTTTGTCTCAGTTTAGATTTTGCACTAAAATAACTTACTTTAACACTGTCGGTCCATGTGTGCACTTTTCCATATGTTTAAATAAAGTCCTAATTCAACAAATGTGTTCAAATAAGCCATGTAGAAACAGAAGAAGAAAACACATTCACAAAATTCAGCGACCACCCTCATTGAAAGCAAATGATGTTGGAATGTACCACATCATGTACCACAGCCCTCTAGTGCTGTCAGAGCAAAGAAATATTTATGACATCAGAGGTTTTAGTGCCCATGAAAAACAGTTTCAGGAACACACACACACACACACACACACACACACACACACACACACACACACACACACACACACACACACACACACACACACACACACACACACACACACACACACACACACACACACACACACACACACACACACACACACACACACACACCTTTCTCTCTCTGGAAGTTTACTCTGTGGAGCTTTTAATAGCCCAGTTTAATTACATCTTGCAGGGCGATATAACTTTAGAGGTGGATCCTGTTACGCCACATTTCATCACCCATCACTCTGCCCTCTGCTCCAAGGCATAACACTGGAGATTTGACTGCTTGGCACACCGTGTGTGTGTGTGTGTGTTTGTGTGTGTGTTTGTTTGTGTGCGTGCGTGCGTGTGTGTGTTTGTGTGCGTGCGTGCGTGTGTGTGTGTGTGTGTGTGTTAAACACTGAGAATAACATGTGTGGGGACTTGAAGTAACACATCGCTAAGCTTTTCCAAAAACCTGACGATTACTAGCCAGCCAAGGGAGCTGCCGGGTAATGTGAGGTTTGCAGTTTGGTTTAATAGTAATGATTAAAAACATTATCGCGTTAGGTCCAGGCTAGGTTAATAGACTAGGTTAATTTGTGTCTGTGGTTCACTTTCTGAGGTCTGATAAATGTGACATAATACTGTATATAACCCAGACTATGGAGGTGTCCCAAATGCACTCGGTTTCCTATATAGTGCATTACTTCCCATAGGGCTCTCGTCAAAAGCACTGCACTATGTAGAGAATATGGTGCATTTTACACACACATTATCACTGCTACTTTATATCAAACACAGACTAAATTGGTGTGTTTGTCAATTCCTTTTGTGTGTGTGTATATATATATGAGTGTGTATGTGTGTGTGCCTGCGTGCAACGTGTCCTCTCTCAGCAGTACAGTCAGTTACCTGACAGGCTGGCTTGATTAAGCATTTGCTGAGAGATAAGAATAGCTAGCTGCCCCATGGGAGTTAAATACTTTGGTTTAATATCTTTGATGTCTTTCAAGAGATTTTTAAAAGTTTGCAGGTAAAAGCCTGTCAAAACATTCTACAACAGCGATGAACTGATTAAACTTTCTCATCTCAAGATTCATGTCTATAAGACGTGTTGATACAAAATGGGAATCATGAGATGTTGGTGTGTCAACTCATCTCCAGCCAAAGTTTTAAATACCTTTTGAGGGGATAGAGAGAGACAGAGAGGAGGAGAGAGAGAGATGACATTTTGGGTTTGTCAAATAATCTTAAAATGAATGCACTAACTGTAAGTCCCTCTGGATAAGAGTGTCTGCTAAATGACTCAAATGTAAAATGTAAATGTGATCTCCAGCCGAAGGGTATAGCGTTGACTCACCTCGACTTCGACACACTCATTGAGTTTCTTGCACGTGGCAGAGATGGTCTCAGTGGTGCCAAACTCAAAGTACCACAACTTGTTCTTCATTCTGTAAACCAAACAGGAAGGAGCAGGAAGATGAGGAGAGAACGTGTCATCAGGGGTTCTCCTGCAGTAGAGGTGTAATGTATTTCTATTATTCAGTGATGGCTGAATCTGTCAAGCCCATGGCACGTGGAATGTGAAATGTATGCACATGTTGTAGTTGTCCTAGACTATGAGTCATGCCAGGTGGGAAATTGAAAACAACAACTTTTGACAGGTATCTGTCACGTTTGCTGTCATGTGGCAGCAGGTAGACTAGTGGTTAGAGTGTAGGGACGGCAGGTAGCCTAGTGGTTAGAGTGTAGGGACGGCAGGTAGACTAGTGGTTAGAGTGTAGGGACGGCAGGTAGACTAGTGGTTAGAGTGTAGGGACGGCAGGTAGCCTAGTGGTTAGAGTGTAGGGACGGCAGGTAGACTAGTGGTTAGAGTGTAGGGACGGCAGGTAGACTAGTGGTTAGAGTGTAGGGACGGCAGGTAGCCTAGTGGTTAGAGTGTAGGGACGGCAGGTAGACTAGTGGTTAGAGTGTAGGGACGGCAGGTAGACTAGTGGTTAGAGTGTTGGACTAGTAACTGGAAGCTTGCGAGATCAAAGCCCTGAGCTGACAAGGTAACAATCTATTGAACAAGGCACTGTTCCTAGGCTGTCATTGAAAATAAGAATTTGTTCGTAACTGACTTGCCTGGTAAAATAAAATGTGAGGATCAACTTGAAGTGCTGCTAACCCAGCCTAAACTCAACTAGGGGATAGTATTTCATTTTCAGAGCAATGAAGCACAAAGGACAACACTATGCCCAGTCACTTTAGTGCTGCTTTGACATTGCGACAATAAACACATTTTCGCTTCAGTACCCCTATGCCAAGGCTGGCATGACAACAATGACTTTGGGTGTGGAACAGCGCCCGAGGCTACCATAAGATCATGTTTAATGTTTTTCCCCCCTGATTCAAAAACATGCCAACAACCTTGAGCCTAACAAAGTTGAAGTTCATGTTTAGTTCTGCCCTGGAGTTTGGTTTGTCAGAGGTGAACTGCTTGGCATTTTTAAAATGTAGATGTATCACTTTTTCTGTGATTTACACTAGTAACAAAGACACATACAAAGGGGATATGCACATCCCAAACACACTAACCTTCAGAAAAACCTGTTCTGGGCCAAACAAACTGTAGCTAAAGAAATAAAAGGCCTGCCCGCAGTCCAATGCTTCTCTCCAGTGATTTATTTCTGCCCGCAGTCCAATGCTTCTCTCCAGTGATTTATTTCTGCCCACAGTCCAATGCTTCTCTCCAGTGATTCATTTCTGCCCGCAGTCCAATGCTTCTCTCCAGTGATTTATTTCTGCCCGCAGTCCAATGCTTCTCTCCAGTGATTTATTTCTGCCCACAGTCCAATGCTTCTCTCCAGTGATTTATTTCTGCCCACAGTCCAATGCTTCTCTCCAGTGATTTATTTCTGCCCACAGTCCAATGCTTCTCTACAGTGATTTATTTCTGCCCACAGTCCAATACTTCTCTCCAGTGATTTATTTCTGCCCACAGTCCAATGCTTCTCTACAGTGATTAATTTCTGCACACAACAAAGATACATGTAAAAAAAGACAAAGGACCCATGCTCCTGGCTGTCAACACAGCCTGGGTTCAATAGAGAGAGAGAGTTAAACTAAACATTATGGAAATTAACTTAACTGCAATTACATTTAACTAGATTGAATCATCATATTTCCTCTATTCTCTGATCAGGTTACAATATCCTTGTCCCCAGGGGAAAGAACTGCCTATCTAAGTGGGTCTGTATTGTAAAGACTTGGGACATACTGTCCTACTGAGCCCTGCTCTTCAATCTTTTTAACCTCCCCAGTCCTGGTGAAAGAGTGATGGACCAGAGAAAGCTCAGTGAGACAGACAGAGGGCAGAGTGTCCTTACTTGTATTTCATTGATGAATTAAGGTCACTGATTAGTAAGGAACTCCCCCCAGCTGGTTGTCTAGGGCTTAATTGAAAGGAAAAAACAAAAACCTCCAGACACTAGTCCCTCCATGGAATGAGTTGGACACCCTACCCTAGTGTGAGTGCGCGAGAGAGACAGACATAGATAAAGGAGGACACACACCCAGACTCATTGGGCCCTATTTTTCCTCCAGAATGTCTACCTCTCTTGTGATTTGCCTGTACTTTTTGATCACCGCCCTGGACTCACAGACAGACAGACAGACTGTGTCTTGATACTGATCAGCCAGACAGACAAGGCTGTAAATCTCAGACTGACAGAATCAGCCTTCAGCCATTAACTGCATGGTCTTACACAATATGTGCACCTCTTCCTGTACAAGCACAGGCCAATGAAAGCTCACCGCTCCTCTGGAAACGTGTTCTCCTCACCAACGACAGTAAAATACACAATTCTCTCACAGGTCAGTCTGGTCAAAACAAACAGTAATTTGTGTGTCCTTCTATGCTGCTGGTGGCTAACCAAAAATCATGGCTGTTTTACAGTGTGCTCCAGAAACATGGGGTTGCCTTGCTGATGCTGACAACATGGTTATTGGCAAAACAAGCTCTGTTGCCATGTGGGCATAGCAACCCTTCATGTAAGGCAGGTGCAGAGCAGGGCTCTCCAGACAGTAGAAATCTATGGATACACATATTTCAGTAGAATAGGAATAAAGAAACAAACAATACGATGTGTCAATATTTTATGTGAGAGATCTGCTAGGTACTTTCAGTAGGCCTATATATCCCACCAGTCAACTGTAAATATAATTTATTTTAGTTGATACCTGCGCACTTTCCCTGGCTGCCCTATAATACTCCACTGTTACTTTAAGACCTTGTTCAATGTTCAATCATCCTCACACTCACCTTACTGTTCACTAGAAACCTTTGCTCTGTCAAATTAAAGGATTATGAGCATATTTGAGAACACAATTAGGCATGGTTTCAATTCTCAATGAGCCGAACTGCCTAACCTCATTAGCTAGCTTCCACTTGAGAAGCCCTGTAAAAATGGGATTAACTCAAAGGTTTTTTTCTCTCCTGTGGACAGAGGAGAGCGACAGGGAGACAAAGCTACTGTACCACTACCACAAGCCCTGCGTGTATCCCACTGACCCTGGCTAAGAGCAGAGAAAAACCTTCAGAAATCTACAGAATAAAGCAGCATTGGCCTAGGCTCACAGCCTACTGGCACAACCCAGCTAGGACATTCAGTTCCTTGGAACTTGTGGGAGCATATGTTTTTGGTTTCCCATTGGTTCTGGGAACAAAGCTATACGATTCCTGAATGGTAAAATCAAAAAAAAGTTTTTAAAGTTGCAGGGAGGTTTTGAGAGTGTTTTACTATGGTTCCCTGAAAGTTTTCCTGGGAGGTTTTATTAACGTTCTGAGAATGGAAATAATAGGTTACTGGAAAGTAAATTAATCATATTCCAAGAACATGTTTAAATAACACTACTAGTGTAACGGGTGACGCTCTCCTCATCCTCGGAAGAGGTGAGGAGAGAAGGATCCTCAGACCAAAACGCAGGCTTAGGGAAATAAGCCATCTTTATTATAAAATATGATGGCAACACGAAACAAAACACTTTAACAAGCTTACAAAATAACAAAACGACGTTGACGCAACCTGAACATAAACTTACATAACTAAACATAAACTTACGTACAGGAAAACAGACGACATCGAAACGAAACGAAACAAACAAACGCTACAGTCCTATGTGGTACGAACATACATACAGACACAGGAGACAATCACCCACAAACAAACAGTGAGAATGCCCTACCTAAATATGACTCTTAATTAGAGGCAAACGCAAACCACCTGCCTCTAATCAAGAGCCATACCAGGCAAACCAAAACCAACATAGAAACAGATAACATAGAATGCCCACCCAACCTCACGTCCTGACCAACTAACACACAAAAACTAACATAAATAGGTCAGGAACGTGACAGTACCCCCCCCACAAGGTGCGAACTCCGGACGCACCAGCACAAAGTCTAGGGGAGGGTCTGGGTGGGCATCTAACCACGGTGGTGGCTCAGGCTCCGGGCGCGGTTCCCACCCCACCATAATCCATCCTAACTTCCTCCCTCCAAGAATGTCCACCCTCTTTTGACCCCCACAAAATTCCCTTAACAACATATCTAATAGGGACAACACCGGGACAGAGAGATAAATCCAGAAAGAGGGATAGATAAGAATATAGAGATAGATGAAGATAGAGAGGGAGATTAGGATAGAGGGGCAACTCCGGACTGAAAGGCAGCTCCGGACAGAGAGACAGCTCTGGACTGATGGGCAGTTCTGGGTATCCAGCCTTTTCAGGCTGAAGGACAGCTCATGGCTGACTGATGAATCTCGATGCTCCTGGCTGGCTGACGGCTCTCGACGCTCATGGCAGGCTGACGGCTCTCGACGCTCATGGCAGGCTGACGGCTCTCGACGCTCATGGCAGGCTGACGGCTCTCGACGCTCATGGCAGGCTGACGGCTCTCGACGCTCATGGCAGGCTGACGGCTCTCGACGCTCATGGCAGGCTGACGGCTCTCGACGCTCATGGCGCGCTGGCGGCTCTGGCTGCTCATGGCTCGCTGGCGGCTCTGGCTGCTCATGGCTCGCTGGCGGCTCTGGCTGCTCATGGCTCGCTGGCGGCTCTGGCAGATCCTGTCTGGTTGGCGGCTCTGGCAGATCCTGTCTGGTTGGCGGCTCTGGCAGATCCTGTCTGGTTGGCGGCTCTGGCAGATCCTGTCTGGTTGGCGGCTCTGGCAGATCCTGTCTGGTTGGCGGCTCTGGCAGATCCTGTCTGGTTGGCGGCTCTGGCAGATCCTGTCTGGCTGACGGCTCTAGCGGCTCCTGTCTGGCTGATGGCTCTAGCGGCTCCTGTCTGGCTGACGGCTCTGTAGGCTCATGGCAGACGGGCGGCTTTGCAGGCTCATGGCAGACGGGCGGCTTTGCAGGCTCCTGGCAGACGGATGGCTCAGACGGCGCTGGGGAGACGGATGGCTCAGATGGCGCTGGGGAGACGGATGGCTCAGATGGCGCTGGGGAGACGGATGGCTCAGATGGCGCTGGGGAGACGGATGGCTCAGATGGCGCTGGGGAGACGGATGGCTCAGATGGCGCTGGGGAGACGGATGGCTCAGATGGCGCTGGGGAGACGGATGGCTCAGATGGCGCTGGGGAGACAGATAGCTCTGTAGGGAGGAGAAGGAGAGACAGCCTGGTGCGTGGTCTAGGCACCGGCTGCGCTGGAGAGGAGGAAACAGCAGGAGAGAGAACCCGGAGAGACAGCCTGGTACGGGGGGCTGCCACCGGAGGACTGGTACATGGAGGTGGCACCGGGTCTACCGGACCGTGAAGGAGGACACGTGCTCTTGAGCACCGAGCCTCCCCAACCCTACCAGGTTGAATGGACCCCGTAGCCCTGCCAGTGCGGCGAGGTGGAGTAGCCCGCACTGGGCTATGCAGGCGAACCGGGGACACCACCTGTAAGGCTGGTGCCATGTACACCGGCCCGAGGAGACGTACTGGAGACCAGATACGTTGGGCCGGCTTCATGGCACTCGGCTCGATGCCCAACCTAGCCCTCCCAGTGCGGCAAGGTGGAATAGCCCGCACTGGGCTAAGCACGCGTACTGGGGACACCGTGCGCTCTACCGCATAACACGGTCTCTTACCAGTACGACGCCTTCTACCTCCACGGTAAGCACGGGGAGTTTGCTCGGGTATCTTACCCGGCTTTGCCACACTCCTCGTGTGCCCCCCCCCAAGAAATTTTTTGGTCTTACTCACGGGCTCCCAACCGCGTCGTCGCGCTGCCTCCTCATACCAGCGCCGCTCAGCCTTCGCTGCTTCCAATTCCTCCTTTGGACGGCGATATTCCCCTGGTTGAGCCCAAGGTCCTCTACCGTCCAAGATCTCCTCCCAAGTCCAGAAGTTCCTGTTGCTCCGTCGAGCATTCCCATACCGCTTGGTCACATTTTGTAGGTGGGTGATTCTGTAACGGGTGACGCTCTCCTCATCCTCGGAAGAGGTGAGGAGAGAAGGATCCTCAGACCAAAACGCAGGCTTAGGGAAATAAGCCATCTTTATTATAAAATATGATGGCAACACGAAACGAAACAAAACACTTTAACAAGCTTACAAAATAACAAAACGACGTTGACGCAACCTGAACATAAACTTACATAACTAAACATAAACTTACGTACAGGAAAACAGACGACATCGAAACGAAACGAAACAAACAAACGCTACAGTCCTATGTGGTACGAACATACATACAGACACAGGAGACAATCACCCACAAACAAACAGTGAGAATGCCCTACCTAAATATGACTCTTAATTAGAGGCAAACGCAAACCACCTGCCTCTAATCAAGAGCCATACCAGGCAAACCAAAACCAACATAGAAACAGATAACATAGAATGCCCACCCAACCTCACGTCCTGACCAACTAACACACAAAAACTAACATAAATAGGTCAGGAACGTGACAACTAGCTTAGGTTAAGTGTTTTGAACAACAAGCACAGATAGGACACATGGACATTCATTTCCTTAGGTATTAATCATGCAAACATTTTTTATTGTGGCACAGCATCAGTGAGAATTGGACCTATGATCTTTTCCCTGTCCATGGAATTAGTTCACTGCGCCACCAGGATGGAGCTAACATGACATGTTTTTTAACTGACACAAAGCTGTTCATTTTAGTCTATTCAAACAGAACCCATTTCAAAGGAAACAAGCATTCATTAAGATCAGGTGTGGCCATTTAGTAGGCGTGGCCAACACACCTGAACACACTTAACAAGATAGAGGCTAGAGAGAGTTTTGTTGACGCTGAGAACGGAATGTATATGTTTTTATATAGCATTCTAAGAACGTTCTTCGAATGTTACTAATGTTTTCTTGTTTTTTTAGAACGTTTTCTTCATGTGCTGAGAACATGACTTTAAATAGAACCATGAAGAAACCTTCAGAAAACGTTATGTAGCAGTACTGAAATTCCCACAGAAGTACGTTGTTTTTTAACGTTCTCTGAACGTTCTGAGAACATTACTTTAAATAGAACCATGAGGAAACCTGTAGAAAATGTCATGCTGAAGTACTGAAATTACCACCTAAGAAACATATGGTTCTCAGAACGTTCTGTGATAGCTGGGTATCATGCACCATTCCCTGAACATTGTGGGATGGTTGTATACAAAATAAGCATATGACAACCAGGCTCTCACCAAGTTCTAAGATATATATGGTTCCAGAACATTATGTGCTAGCTGGGTAGTGGATAGGGGCCTTTTTTGTGTGCAGCCTGATAAGAAAAGGTTTTTCATTCATATGCTTGAGAGTTCCAGCTCAATATGCAAGGCTGTGCTTGTCTGTCTGTAAGGCCTGGGGCTGGTGAATTCAGGGCTATGAGTTCACCGGTTCAAACTGTGCTAACTGTGCCCTCAGGAAGCAAATACTGATCAGTCTTCCTGATTGTAGACCAGCCAAACACAACCATCCAACGTTGATGGATGGATTCATATTTCAATAACGGAGGGGGGAGATTGTAGCTGCATGGAAGTATGCATGGGAAATGGAGGGGAGTAAAAACCTAGATGTAGAATACAGGTTTTATGTGGTTAAAACAGTGGCTTCAAATTCAGAAAAGGCCTGGGGGCACGCAGACTCATCCATCTGCCCACGCCCTCCCCCGTCTCTACTCTTCCTGCCCCTAACAGGGCTGTGTCCCCCGACCCTCCCTCCTCCCTTACCATTACCCTCTCATCTGGCCCACCCCCCTCAGAGTGATAACAATCTCTCCTAATCTCCTGGGAGAGCAGTGACCTACTGACCTCCCCCTGCCCCCTCCTCTCCTCCCTCCCCTCCCTGTATCTCTGGTACAGATCAGTCAAAGCTCACCTCATCTTGCATGGGCAGCAACATCAGCCTTTATGCGCACAATCCTGACTGAGATACAGGGCCTGACATACAAACAGACAGGAGGGGGCGGTGTGTGTATGGCTGCACCGTGGCTTGTGCTGCAACACCTAGAGATAGGAAGGGATGGGGGGCGGGAGAGGGGGGTGCTGATGATAAAATGGCCGTGGGGTGTTTGGTTTGGTGGGAAATGAGATGAGGGGAGATGAGGGATAGGGATGTGCATGTGTGAATACTTCTAATCCCAGTAACTAACCCTGATCTGGGATCTCAGTCAATCCAATCAGATGACCAGCTTCCATCAATCTAAAGACCTGCTTCATTGTGTTGAGAAAGCTGCTGATTAAGTAAGAGTTATCCGTCATTGTAAATAAGATTTTGTTCTTAAATGACTTGTCTAGTTAAATTAAGGTTAAATAAAAATAAATAAATAAAAATCACAAATTTCAGATCATTGTCTTACACTGTCCTGATTGGTTGGGAGGAGGTTAGGTTATTCAGGGAAGCCATTAATAACCATTCAAATGTTGCATTGACACTTTCCTTGTTAGGGTATATCCCTGCCCAAGGGGTGATGCCATGCAGCAGCCGCCCGCCCATGGTTTTATAACCTCTGACCCTGGCTCCTTGCCTTAGACTACACTAACAGGTTCAGCCAATGACAGGGGGAGGGGGAGAGGAGAGGAGACAGTCTGTGGGGGTGTATTGTTAGATATTACTGCACTGTTGGAGCTAGGAACATAAGTATTTCGCTACACCCGCAATAACATCTGCTAAATATGTGTATGTGACCAATAAAATGTGATTTGATTTAGGGGGAGAAGAGAGGACAAGGTCTGTGGGGGAGAGGAGGTCTGTGGGATGAGAGGAGAAGGTCTGTGGGTGAAGAGGAGAGGACAGTCCTTTACACTGATCTGAGACTAGGCAACACACAGTGATCTGACACATACTGTATAAAGGGATGCGGACGCACACACACACACACTAAGAGATCTAACACTGAAACATTAGCTATAAAGACAGTGTATGATCTCAGAGTCCTAAAAATAATTACGCCATATGATTTGAGCTGGCTTGTCAGAGATGAGAGCTACTGTCTGGCAGCGAGTCAGCACCAGCCAACAGAGAGGACTATGGGTATATTTATCTTTTGCACCACAGGAACACAACAGCAGGACATGACAGGTTCAAACGGATCAAACAACCACTAACACACAGTTTTCTGTACATATCAGCACACACAACACACATACAGTAGACACACACATACAGTAGACGCACACACATACAGTAGACGCACATACATATAGTAGACACACACATACAGCAGACGCACATACATATAGTAGACACACACATACAGTAGACGCACACACATACAGTAGACGCACACACATACAGTAGACACACACATACAGTAGACACACACATACAGTAGACACACACACATACAGTAGACGCACACACATACAGTAGACACACACATACAGTAGACGCACACACATACAGTAGACGCACACACATACAGTAGACACACACACATAGAAGACGCACACACATACAGTAGACGCACACACATACAGTAGACTCACACACATACAGTAGACGCACACGCATACAGTAGACTCACACACATACAGTAGACGCACACACATACAGTAGACGCACACACACATAGTAGACGCACACACTTACTGTAATCACACCCTTACAGTAGACGCACACACATACAGTAGACGCACACACTCACTGTAAGCACACACACACATACAGTAGACACACACATACAGTAGACACACACTTACTGTAAGCACACACTTACTGTAGACACACACACATACAGTAGACACACACATACAGTAGACACACACATTCAGTAGACACACACTTACTGTAAGCACACACATACAGTAGACACACACACATAGAGTAGAAACACACACATACAGTAGACACACAAACATACAGTAGACACACACACATAGAGTAGAAACACACACATACAGTAGACACACACATACAGTAGACACACACACCTACAGTAGACACACACATACAGTAGACACACACACACACACACACACATACAGTAGACACACACATACAGTAGACACACACATACAGTAGACACGCACACATACTGTAAACACACACACATACAGTAAACACACACACATACAGTAGACACACACATACTGTAAACACACACATACAGTGTCCACAGAGAGCAGGAGCACTACCATGAGAGGCAGACAGACTCCCTTTCTGCTCATCTCACACAGCCAGGCAGATTACATTGATTGAACTTGATTAATCAATGTGAAAATAACGAAGCAAAGCCCCGATTAGCTTGAGAATAATTCATATTGACAGCAGCTTGAACTGCAGCACAGATCCAGATCGGGGTCAGTGCTCTCCGCTCAGACGTTAAATGCTCTTGGAATGGTCCACTAACCATCTAGTCTACTACATTTGAACTATACAGTATATAACATTTCCATTGGTAAGAAAACTCGACTTCACTAGCAGTCCAATGATTGGAGATGCCAAGAGAGGAGATGGGGGAAGTACGGTTTTACAAATGAAGGATGATCAAAGGAGTTAAGATCCCATCCCCTAGAGAAGGAGGAGCCCCATTAGCCCATTCTGGCAAGGAGAGTTCCATTCTCACACATGGGGGGCTGTCTCTCACATCTCCTGTCAAAGCCCCTCTCCCCCCTCCTCTTTCAGTGGTGACTGAATTGAAAGAGTGACCATATGTAACCTTTATTTAACTAGGCAAGTCAGTTAAGAACAAATTCCTATTTACAATGACGGCCTACCCCGGCCAAACCCGGACGAAGCTGGGCCAATTGTGCGCCACCCTATGGGACTCCCAATCATTGCCGGATGTGATACAGCCTGGATAAAATAATGTCAAAAGTGAGACTCGGTCTTTCATTACACTCCTGGTTAAATGCAACCTAGCTGGCCTACCTGCCTCTCCTCTTATCTGCGTTGATACCTCTGAGAAACCATTGGGCTTTAACCAAGACACTGCATTGTCATTGTAATCAAACCAACAAAAACATCTAGAGATTCTTTCTTGTTTCTTACAGGGCAATCTAACACTTCCTAATCTACAACTTCCTCTCTCCACACGCACACATGCACACATGCACACACGCACACATGCACACACACACACACACATGCACACTGGTAAAACTGGTAATGCTGGTAATACTGGTACTGCTTGTGCTACTGGTAATACTGGTACTGCTGGTACTACCGGTAAAACTGGTACTGCTTGTGCTACCGGTGCTACTGGTAATACCTGGTTTGAATCTAGGCTGTATCACATCCGGCCGTGATCGGGAGTCCCATAGGGCGGTGCACAACTGGCCCAGCATCGTCCGGGTTTGGCCGGGGTAGGCCGTCATTGTAAATAAGAATTAGTTCTTAACTGACTTTCCTAGTTAAATAAATAAATACTGGTAATACTGGTACTACTGGGAATCATGCCTGCTGATGGCTGCTCCACTGACTGAAGTGTCAAATCTCACACGTTCCTCGCCTCCCAAAAAGTCCCACAAGGGGGAGGGGGGCAGTGTGTGGAAATGTGTGTGTGACAGAGAGAACAAAACACTCAGGGAAGAGGGACCCCTTATGCCACTCACTCTGAATTTAGCCATGTCAAAGATCACTCATTGAGACCAAAGTGCCTAGTCTCTGATGAACTGTAGATCGAGAGAAACTGTCCTGTACCAATCAATATTTAATAAGGTAACGATTACGTTATATGAAGTATTAAAAACCAAAGGGTTGTTTACAGAGCATTGCTTTGACACTGAAATTGATGTCAAATTGAATAGTTGCAGCCTTGATGTAAACGTCCATAACCAGTTAAGTGCTACATTATTGTCTCTGTCTGGGATGCTAGCCTAATGGCACAGACAACCAGCCAGCCAGCTAGCCAGCCAGCCAGCCAGTCAGACAACCAGCCAGCCAGTCAGAAAACTAGCCAGCCAGTCAGACAACCAGCCAGCCAATCATACAGCCAGCCAGTCAGACAACCAGCCAGCCAGTCAGACAACCAACCAGCCAGCCAGCCAGGCAGACAACCCGCCAGCCAGCCAGCCAGTCAGACAACCAACCAGCCAGCCAGCCAGCCAGCCAGTCAGACAACCAGCCAGCCAGCCAGTCAGACAACCAGCCAGCCAGCCAGCCAGCCAGTCAGACAACCAGCCAGCCAGCCAGCCAGCCAGCCAGCCAGTCAGACAACCAGCCAGCCAGTCAGACAACCAGCAAGCCAGTCAGACAACCAGCAAGCCAGTCAGACAACCAGCCAGCCAGTCAGACAGCCAGCCAGTCAGACAATCAGTGACAGAGTCAACAGCATCACAGCGTTGATCTTTTTTGGATACTTTTGTAATGTGTTTGTGTCCCAAATGGCACCCTGTTTGCTGGGCAGGGCCCATAGGGCTATGGTCAAAAGTAGTGCACTAAATCAGGAATATGGTGTCATTTTTAAAGCCAAAACAGTGTCTATCTTATGTGACAAAATAACAATTGTGATAACTAGCCATTCAGCAGCAGGCTCTCACTCTCTCTATAATGTTTCAGTCAACCCAGTGCCTGAAATTGTGCCAATAATCAGAGCAAAATCCTGATGCAGAAATAGCCTTTACTTGATTTCTAAAATAGAATTGAACTTCGACAAAGATTAGAATGTGTCCTGCTAATCTCAAACTCTTGGTCTCAATATGTTAGCCAGCATTAGACTATGGCAGGAAATCACCACTGTCTCAGTGTTAGATTAATATTATTTATTAAATATTCATGCATGCTGCTCCATTTCAACCTCCCATATGGCCTCTGTTGTCCCTTCCTATAGCCCCTGACGCACGGACTCACACGCACACATGCACGCGCACACGCACAAACACACACACACACACACAGGCCTCAAGGGCGACTGCAATCAAAGAGGACAGACAGACAGGCAACACTCTTCCTACTGCACTATCAAAAGCCCATACTGCTTTGGGCTATGTTATGTGTGCTTTTTACTGTGCATCTCAATGGAAAACATCAGTGAGCAGAGCAGGCATCAGGGGGGGATAAAGTCAAGCAAAGTCTGGAAATGAAAGAGATTAACATCAAAGGAGTTACGATGCACCGTAAAAGACCACTGGGAGGGTGTGTGTGTGTGTGTGTGTGTGTGTGTGTGTGTGTGTGTGTGTGTGTGTGTGTGTGTGTGTGTGTGTGTGTGTGTGTGTGTGTGTGTGTGTGTGTGTGTGTGTGTGTGTGTGTGAGGGAGCTGGGGGATTTCTTTTTTTTTTTTTTTTTTACATTTTCCCCACACAGTATTTAGTACATACATCATGACATGACATCACTGTTTGCTGCCCATTAAGCTCGTCAACCTCCCAAATGATGTTCCTCTTTCCCTCAATTTCTGCAATTTGAAGTCAGAATGAGACATGACTGAATTGAGACCAATGTTCCCTCTAATTATTTTTGGCACTGAGCAAATTTCAGGTCTTGCTGAGAGCAAACTTGAACGTTGTGAGAATTCTGTGCAACTTTCAGCATGTGTTTACTGTGAACACTGAGGCTGTACCTGTTTTAAGTTACAGTTAACATTGGCCATGTAGGCTATTGTGGATATTTCATCCTAATGTAGCAGTACAGTACCAGAGTGGCCTACCATTAAAAACAATGGAGAAAATGCATCCCATAACATTTTTACATGGAAATAGCTGTTCTATCATTCAGCCTACAGTAGCAGTTAATGTGTGGTGTTTCAATGTAGGCCTACATTCCATGAGACTTTTGAAAAAAACATGCAGGGCTTGACATTAACCTGTTTATCCACTTGTCCTTCAGACAAGGAGGTGATTGAAAATGTTGTGTTGTTTGATGCAAGAAACCACTTTACAAAATAAAATGCATTATTATTCCATACCATTATTACAGAGAATCAGACAAATTATGCTACCGTCTGTCTATTTGCTACTTAGCTTAGTCAAGGCTGTCTCAAAATACAACACTGCCCCTTTAAGACAAAAAAAGTACCTCTTTTTAGAGATGTTTAGAAATGAACAAGTTTTATGCTCTTGTAGGAAGCAATCTCTCCCCTATTGCTGACTGCAAATTATCTATAACTGGGCTGATAACTCACTAACTAGCAAAGGATATGAACAAAATGTGCACACCTGGCAGCTGCCACTTTGATCTCAAAACAAGTGCATCTACTCACAACTACTCATGCTGTAAACACAGTCCAGGTCAAAGTAAATGGCATTGATCCATACATGGCAATGATCTATTTGCATGTAGGCCTACTGCAGCTCTGATTGTTTATGCCGCACCTGTCTATGTAAAGTATGGGCTGAGTAGTGCATGTCAATGCAATAGAATTCTACTCCGATACGTTCTGCCTACAACAAAATCTCTTGCTTAGTTCACTTTGTTTTCGGTATGTTGCATTGAAAGTGGATAATGTTGCATTGATTCGAGCACAATTGCCACAGTAAAGGGAAATGTTGATAGTGTTAACAGGGAAAAATCTAAAACAGTGGTCACCGACCTTGTCTGAGTCAAGATCACTTTGAGTCAAAATGCAAGCCGACATCTACCGCTCAGATTTGTTTTTAACATGACTTGAAAAATGTAAGCCTATGCAACATTAACCAATTAAAAATAGTACTGTAGCAATGACGTTTTTGCAGTAAGCTATAGGACCAATACATTATTATTGCATATTGTCTTTGCTTGAATTGTTCTGCCAATAAATTGGCTCCAGAGTGGTGCAGTGGTCACTGTATATCTCAGTGCTAGAGGCGTCACTACAGACACCCTGGTTCAAATCCAGGCTGTATCACAACTGGCTGTGTTTCTGAGTCCCATAGGGCGGTGCTCAATTGGCCCAGCATGGTTAGGGTTTGGCCTGGGTAGGCCGTCATTGTAAATACAAATTTGTTCTTAACTGACTTGCCTAGTTAAATTGATTGTTGATTGGGACATGAATTACATTTATATTTCAAAATTTGAGGTAGGCTATATGAGCCCACTGATAATAGATCCATTGTTGTATTATTTGCGAAGCACAGCTGAGTGAGGATACATTTCAATAATTAGCTTTTTATTTTTACTTTACTGGGCTGATGGTGCCTGCATCTGATGGTCAGACTCAGCGGAGTGAGAGAGCAGCAGATTGAGGGTCCGCCTCAACATCCCTCCACTCTCCCTTTCCTCCACTGACACTGACCAAAAAGGGACACTGTCTTCCAGCTGTTGGCGAAACTTGCGTTGCACATCATTATTTCTGTCTCATGCACAACCTCATGTTGTTACTCTTATGAACAGAGAAAGTTAAATATTCCTTAATATTATAAAAAGACCCAAGCCGCTAATAATAACAACAACGCCAGCCTATAGATGCAGTTTCCTACTGCTGCATTACTGCTGCACTGCTTGTTGTAGCGCTGAGTTGAAATAGGAAGAACGCACATTTTATGGCTTATAAAAGTTTTGAATACAAAGTGTTGACAGTGCTGAGTAACAACTTAAACATGACTCATAAAAACAGCAGCTCTTTGCTGTATTCGTTGACAGTCTCTCTCTAGTCATGGTTTTAAACGTTTTGAAATCTCACAGTATCAACTTTGCTGTAGCTTTCTTTTATGCCTGCTACGTTACTGCAAACACGGTCATCTGAGCCATCCGATTGGCCAGCGACAGACATTATTCTATCATAGTCTTCTGCTGAAAAACATATGTGTCATGGCTTTACACCCCCTGATATATTGTGGAGAAAGAGTTACATATCTATCAGAACACAAAGGGTGTTTTTTAACGGAAGCCTCTCCAACATAATCCAGGTAGAATCAGGAATTCCCCAGGTCAGCTGTTTAGGCCCCTTACATTTTCAGTTTTGACTAACAACACGCCACTGGCCTTGAGTAAAGCAGCTTAAAGGGAACATTGATTGTGACATAATGAGACACATTGAGACATGAATGAGTTGAGACATATTGAGGCACAATGAGACATGATTGAGTTGAGACATAATGAGGCACAATGAGACATGATTGAGTTGAGACATAATGAGGCACAATGAGACATGATTGAGTTGAGAACTATGATTTGTTCTTTACACTTTGGTTCCTCTTGCCTTAAGCATTGATGACAGATTCACCTTCAGACAGTCAGGCAGAGACAAACCCTTACATGATATTTCATTAAGAGCTTTTTATTCATTCTCTCGCTGCATTTAGTCATACTATCTGTCTGTCTGTCTGTCTGTCTGTCTGTCTGTCTGTCTGTCTGTCTGTCTGTCTGTCGACAGTAACCCTTCTATTCAATTGGTTTAAATGTGATGTAATAAAAAGTCTATATGCAAGGAAAGTTGAAGGCAAGAAATGGATCCAAAGTTCTTAAAGATTAATTTCATTCATTTGACTGGTATAAAGAGTTACATGGACTCCTGCTGCTTCTAATATGAGCTTTTGTATCAAAGAATCTCCTACTCTCACACAAGGACTGACTGGCAATGAATTCAAATGGACATTCTTACATTATTAAACATGCATGTGTACAAATTGGTGTGTATAACCCCTTCCATAAATGTTTGACCCGTGTACAAAATGTCACAACCATTGCATCAGAAGGCATAGAATATGGCCCGTAGCAGAACAATAAATGGTAGTTATCACATGACTTCAGGGCCGGCCAGTTAGAATAGACACTGGACTTTAGTCGCATGGATCCCTTCTTAGGAATCCTCAAATTCCTCATATCAGTTAGTTACCATTAACATCACAGACAGAAGCCAGACAACGCCAATCTATTGGCTGTCACTAAGCAGGCAGGATTTGTATTGACCATTTATTATTGATTTCCGACCACTGAGGCCGAATATGCTCTAGTATTTTTCAGAGCACAGAGAGGGACTGTATCTAGTTGTGGTGGTAATTGATGCAGTTGGGAGCAGCTAATGAGTAATAATGACCATTCACTGTGTCCACATAAGCAGTTTGAGACAACATAGGGATACCAGTACACATTAGCTTAAGTGGAACAAAGTCTGTATCAATCTCTCACCTGCTGTTGAATTTCTCTGGGTGCTTCTCTCTCATCAAATGGAAGCGGTGAGCAATGGAGGCGTCCTATAGGGGGAGACATAGAGCTGTATTAGGCTTTTACTGGGGCATTACCTTCCACTTTTGTGCCTGTGATCCAGGGTCTATGTGATCCTGGGTCTATGTGATTCTGGGTCTGTGTGATCCTGGGTTTGTGTGATCCTGGGCCTATGTGATTCTGGGTCTGTGTGATCCTGGGTCTGTGTGATCCTGGGTCTATGTGATCCTGGGTCTATGTGATCCTGGGTCTATGTGATCCTGGGTCTGTGTGATCCAGGGTCTGTGTGATCCTGGGTCTGTGTGATCCAGGGTCTATGTGATCCTGGATCTATGTGATCCTGGGTCTGTGTGATCCTGGGTCTGTGTGATCCTGGGTCTATGTGATCCTGGGTCTATGTGATCCTGGGTCTATGTGATCCTGGGTCTATGTGATCCTGGGTCTGTGTGATCCTGGGTCTGTGTGATCCTGGGTCTGTGTGATCCTGGGTCTGTGTGATCCTGGGTCTGTGTGATCCTGGGTCTGTGTGATCCTGGGTCTGTGTGATCCTGGGTCTGTGTGATCCTGGGTCTATGTGATCCTGGGTCTATGTGATCCTGAGTCTGTGTGATCCTGGGTCTGTGTGATCCTGGGACTGCACAAGGTCTGATAACAGGCTCATAATGTCACCACCTCAAATCAAAATGTTATTTGTCACATGCGCCGAATACAATTTATTTATTTATTTTATTTCAACTTTATTTAACCAGGTGGCCAGTTGAGAACAAGTTCTTATTTACAACTGCGACCTGGCCAAGATAAAGCAAAGCAGTTCGACAAAAACAACAACACAGAGTTACACATAAACAAACGTACAGTCAATAACACAAAAGAAAATAGAAATTGAAAAATCTATGTACGGTGTGTGTAAATGTAGAAGATGTGCAGACTTTACTGTGAAATGCTTGCTTATGAGCTTAAAAATAAAAGTCACTATATAGGAAAGCTGGGTTGGAACCCTTCTCCATCGGCGCCAACGTCAAACCTATCCTCCTGCCCACCCCTGTGTTGTGTGTTTGACCCCAGCCCTGGAGGACCTCTGGGGGCAGGGGTCGACATAATCAGTCAAATGGCTCCAACACTACGAATACCCCACTTATGAAGATAGGGTTTGGGTGTGTGTTCTCCAGAGCCCGCCTCAGCTCTGCAATGACCTGAGGCCAGGATGAGCTCACTCAAATTAGACTTGTGCTATGGACATGGCACAGAGTGAGACATGATGACTGTCTAGAATTGAAAGCATTACAATAGATAAATAAGTGATTTTATCAGAAGAAAACAGGACAGGCTTTCCGGTAATGGGCAGGTGGAGAGAGGACAGGGTATGGAGGAAATTGTTAAATGAGCAATGAACGTCATGTCCAAAAGAGAGAGAGACAACTGGCTTCCTACCAGTTGTGGTGATGGTGGTTATGAGAATGGTAACAAGACTGCAATGAAGATGGCAGTTATTTTGGTCATTTTGATCTGCTCCTAGAAATATATGGACAAAGAACCTTTGGAAAGGTCATCGGGTCAAACTTATTCTCAACAACGGGGAAAAAAGTCCCTGTCACTAGTCACTGATGTTGTCCTGGTGACATTGCACAAATTGAAGCTAGAACACGTTCTGCTAACACAAAGAAGGATTAAAGCAAAGACAGTGTAAAGATAGAGAGACACGAGTGGGAGAAGAGAGAGGTAGAGAGACAGAGAAAGAGAGCCCTGGAGAGAGAGAAAGAAAGCGCCAGAGAAAAGACGAGGGAGGAGAGGACACTGGAAAAGACCGGAAAGTATGGCACGTCGCATCACCCTCACCGCTTCACCCTCCTCCCACTATCCTCTGGAGCCTCTAACATCTCCGGGGCCATCCATTAAACCTCTCCAGGGCCCTCCCTCCATCAAACCTAGCGTATGTCCCACGACATCAGCAACTATTGTGTCCCAAAATATCTCTGCAGCTGCCCGCTTGGCATGGCTCAGTGGCAATGAACATGGAATCCATTTAAACAGGAACCTGGGGAAACAGGTGCTATTGGCAGTCTGGATGAACACCATAAACCATACACCAAATACTAGGCATAGTGATTAGAAGATGGGGGGATGGGGGGAGTTGGTTTGTTGTTAACCTCTAGGCCTTGTGCCATGTTTAAAAAAGGGAGGGAGAGCGGTGGAAAGAAATCATGACATTTGATACATTGAAGGACTGCCTGTTCTGTATCTAGGGTGTGAAGGGGGAGGAGTGGACAAACAAACAAATCACTCACTAGAAAAGAAGGGTTTTCAACCCATTTTGGGTAGTGCCCTTTCGGGAAAATGAACGTGTGCTCTGGGGATGTCATCGGCAACCTCTGAGGGAGATTCAGAGGAAAAGTGGGTGTCACCCCTATCTCCCCCCTCTCAATCCTCACCCCCATCTCCCCCCTCTCCCCCCTATTTCCCCCCTCTCAACCCTCACCCCTATCTCCCTCCTCTCAACCCTCACCCCTATCTTCCCCCTCTTAACCCTCACCACTATCTCCCCCCTCAACCCGAATCCCTATCTCCCCCTCTCACTTCCCCCTCTCAACCCTAATCCCTATCTCCCCCTCTCACTTCCCCCTCTCAACCCTAATCCCTATCTCCCCCTCTCTCTCACTCCCCCCCTCAACCCTAATCCCTATCTCCCCCTCACTCCCCCTCTCAACCCTAATCCCTATCTCCCTCTCACTTCCCCCTCTCAACTCTAATCCCTATCTACCCCTCTCACTTCCCCCTCTCAACCCTAATCCCTATCTCCCCCTCTCACTCCCCCTCTCTACCCTAATCCCTATCTCCCTCTCACTTCCCCTCTCAACCCTAATCCCTATCTCCCTCTCACTTCCCCTCTCAACCCTAATCCCTATCTCTCTCTCACTTCCCCTCTCAACCCTAATCCATATCTCCCCCTCACTCCCCCCTCTCAACCCTAATCCCTATTTTCCCCTCACTCCCCCTCTCAACCATAATCCCTATCTCCCCCTCTCACTCCCCCCTCTCAACCCTAATCCCTATCTCCCCCTCTCTCTCACTCCCCCCCTCAACCCTAATCCCTATCTCCCCCTCTCTCACTCCCCCCTCAACCATAATCCCTATCTCCCCCTCTCACTCCCCCCTCTCAACCCTAATCCCTATCTCCCCCTCTCTCTCACTCTCTCACTCCCCCCCTCAACCCTAATCCCTATCTCCCCCTCTCACTCCCCCCTCTCAACCCTAATCCCTATCTCCCCCTCTCTCTCACCCCCCCCCTCAACCCTAATCCATATCGCCCCTCTCAACCCTAATCCCTATCTCCCCCTCTCAACCCCAATCCCTATCTCTTCCTCTCTCTCCCCCCTCTCAACCCTAATCCCTATCTCCCCCTCTCACCCATAATCCCCATCTCCCCCTCTCACTCCCCCCTCTCAACCCTAATCCCTATCTCCCCCTCTCTCTCACTCCCCCCTCTCAACCCTAATCCCTATCTCCCCCTCTCTCTCACTCCCCCCCTCAACCTTAATCCCTATCTCCCCCTTTCATCCCCCCCTCTCAACCCTAATCAATATCTCCCCCCTCTCAAACCTCCCCCTATTTCCCCTCTCACTCCCCCCTCTCAAACTTCTCCCCATCTCCCTCTTTCATTCTCCCCTTTAAACCCCCCTATTTTCTCCCTCTCACTCCCCCATCTCAACGCTCACCCCTATCTCCCCTTTTCACTCTCCCCTCTCAACCTTCACCCCTGTCTCTCCCCCTCTCAACCCCTGGACACAAATTAAGATCAAGCCTGGTATAAACTCATTGGAGAATCACCATTGAAACAGCTTTTCAATAAGAGATATGAAGACAGTCAAATTGAACTGGAGCTCTTGATCTGCATGTCCATACAGGGTCATAGCGAGCCTATCATAGCGAGCCGCTGTGCCGCTGTGGAGTCCATCTGTGCCCTTGTCATCATAGCTGTTGGTAGCAGGTGTTAACCCGACTCGCTGGGGACCTGTTCCTGTGAATATGGGAGTGTGGGCTTTTATGGAAGCAATGCATGCTGCTTCCCTCCAGTTCAATTGTATCATTAGGGGTTATATACAGTGTCTTGTCTTTGTATATCTGTGTGAGGTTGTGGGAAGTTATGTGAGGTTGTGTGAGGATGTGTGAAGTTCTGTGAAATTGTGTGAGATTGTGTGAGGTTGTGTGAGGTTGTGTGAGAGTATCTAGATTCATTTGAATTAGTGTTAAAACGTTTTCTCTGTTTTTTACCGTATATGATGTGTATCTGTATATGTATAGTAGTGTGTATCTGTGTATATATAGCCAGTAGTGTGTATATGTGTATCTGTGTATATATAGCTAGTAGTGTGTATCTGTGTATCTGTGTATATATAGCTAGTAGTGTGTATCTGTGTATCTATGTATCTGTGTATATATAGCTAGTAGTGTGTATCTGTGTATCTATGTATCTGTATATATATAGCTAGTAGTGTGTATTTGTGTATCTGTGTATATATAGCTAGTAGTGTGTATTTGTGTATCTGTGTATATATAGCTAGTAGTGTGTATCTGTATGTGTATAGTGGTGTGTATCTGTGTATCTGCGTATGTATAGTAGTGTGTATCTGTGTATATATAGCTAGTTGTGTGTATATGTGTAAATGTGTATGTATAGTAGTGTGAATCTTGTCTATATAGCTAGTAGTGTGTACATGTGTATATATAGCTAGTAGTGTGCATTTGTGTATCTGTGTATATATAGCTAGTAGTGTGTCTGTGTATGTATAGTAGTGTGTATTTGTGTATATATAGCTAGTAGTGTGCATTTGTGTATCTGTGTATGTATAGTAGTGTGTATCTGTGTATATATAGCTAGTAGTGTGTCTGTATATATATAGCTAGTAGTGTGCATCTGTGTATATATGGCTAGTAGTGTGTATCTGTTTATATATACAGTTGAAGTCTGAAGTTTACATACACTTAGGTTTGAGTTATTAAAACTCATTTTTCAACCACTCCACAAATGTCTTGGGATAGGGGGTTGGGATAGGGGGCAGCATTTTCACATTCGGATGAAAAGCGTGCCCAGAGTAAACTTCCTGCTACTCAGGCCCAGAAGCTAATATATGCATATTATTAGTAGATTGGATTGGGATAGAAAACACTCTGAAGTTTTTAAAACTGTTTGAATGATGTCTGTAAGTATAACAAAACTCATATGGCAGACAAAAACCTGAGAAAAATCCAACCAGGAAGTGGGAAATCTGAGGTTTGTAGTATTTCAACTCATTGCCTTTCTAATATACAGTCTCTATGGGGTCATATTGCACTTCATAAGGCTTCCACTAGATGTCAACAGTCTTTGATACCTTGTTTGAGGCTTCTACTGTGAAGGAGGGGGAAATGAGAGCTGTTTCAACCAGGTGTCTGGCAGAATGGCCGTGAGAGCGACCTGCGTTCCATTGCATTTCTAAAGACAAAGGTATTCTCCAGTTAAAACATTATTGAAGATTTATGTTAAAAACATCCTAAAGATTGATTCTATACATCGTTTGAAATGTTTCTACGAACTGTTATATAACTTTTTGGACTTTTCGTCTGAACTTTCACCTGGACTTGCCTGCGCCTCGTGAGTTTGGATTGTGAACTGAACGCGCTAACAAAAAGGAGGTATTTGGACATAAATGATGGACTTTATCGAACAAAACAAACATTTATTGTGGAACTGGGATTCCTGGGAGTGCATTCTGATGAAGATCATCAAAGGTAAGTGAATATTTCTAATGCTATTTCTGACTTCTGTTGACTCCACAACATGGTGGGTACCTGTATGGCTTGCTTTTGTGTCTGAGCGCTGTACTCAGATTATTGCATGGTGTGCTTTTTCTTTAAAGATGTTTTGAAATCTGACACAGCGGTTGCATTAAGGAGAAGTATATCTTTAATTCTGTGCATAACAGTTGTATCTTTTATTAAAGTTTATGATGTGTATTTCTGGAAATTGATGTGGCTCTCTGAAAATTCCCTGGATGTTTTCGAGGCACAACATTACTGACCATAACGCGCCAATGTAAACTGAGATTTTTGGATATAAATATGAACTTTATCGAACAAAACATAAATGTATTGTGTAACATGAAGTCCTATGAGTGCCATCTGATGAAGATCATCAAAGGTAAGTGATTAATTTTATCTCTATTTCTGCTTTTTGTGACACCTCTCTTTGGCTGGAAAATGGCTGTATGTGTTTTTGTGACTAGGCTCTGACCTAACATAATCATATGGTGTGCTTTCGCTGTAAAGCTTTTTTGAAATCGGATACGATGGGTAGATTAACAAGAAGTTAAGCTTTAATTTGGTGTATTGCACTTGTGAATGTATGAAAGTTACATATTTCTAAAAAATATTTTTTAATTTCTCTGCCTTTTCAGCGGAATGTTGTCGAGAAGAAGTTTTAACAAACTTTAGTTTTGGCAAGTGGGTTAGTACATCTACTTTGTGCGTGACACAAGTAATTTTTCCAACGATTGTTTACAGACAAATTATTTCACTTATAATTCACTGTATCACAATTCCAGTGGGTCAGAAGTTTACATACACTAAGTTGACTGTGCCTTTAAACAGCTTGTAAAATTCCAGAAAATTATGTCATGACTTTAGAAGCTTCTGATAGGCTAATTGACATAATTTG
Organism: Salvelinus fontinalis; assembly: GCF_029448725.1. Lineage (NCBI taxonomy): Eukaryota > Metazoa > Chordata > Actinopteri > Salmoniformes > Salmonidae > Salvelinus > Salvelinus fontinalis. The sequence goes on from NC_074683.1 coordinate 31,585,262, forward strand.
AGTAAATTGGAGGTGTACCTGTGGATGTATTTCAAGGCCTACCTTGAAATCAGCCAAGACCTCAGAAAAAAAATTATGGTTCATCCTTGGGAGCAATTTCCAAACGCCTGAAGGTACCATGTTCATCTGTACAAACAATAATACGCAAGTATAAAAACCATGGGACCACGCAGCCGTCATACCGCTCAGGAAAGAGATGCGTTCTGTCTCCTAGAGATGAATGTACTTTGGTGCAAAAAGTGCAAATCAATCCCAGAAAGAAAGCAAAGGACCTTTTGAAGATGCTGGAGGAAACGGGTACAAAATTATCTATATCCACAATAAAAGGAGTCCTATATCGACATAACCTGAATGGCCGCTCAGCAAGGAAGAAGCCACTGCTCCAAAATCGCCATAAAATAACCAGACTACGGTTTGCAACTGCACATGGGGACAAAGATCATACTTTTTGGAAAAATGTCCTCTGGTCTGATGAAAAAAAAATAGAACTGTTTGGCCATAATGACCATCATTATGTTTAGAGGAAAAAGGGGGATGCTTGCAAGCCGAAGAACACCATCCCAACCGTGAAGCACGGGGGTGGCAGCATCATGTTTCAGGGTTGCTTTGCTGCAGAAGTCACTGGTGCACTTCACAAATAGATGGCATCATGAGGAAAAAATGTGGATATATTAACGCGACATCTCAAGATATCCGTCAGGAAGTTGAAACTTGGTCGCAAATGGGTCTTCCAAATGGACAATGACCCCAAGCATACTTCCAAAGTTGTGGCAAAATGGCTTAAGCAAAACAAAGTCAAGGTATTGGAGTGGCCAACACAAAGCCCTGACCTCAATCCCATAGAAAATGTTTGGGCGGAACTGAAAAAGTGTGTGCGAGCAAGGAGGCCTACAAACCTGACTCAGTTACACCAACTCTGTCAGGAGGAATGGGCCAAAATTCACCCAACTTATTGTGGGAAGCTTGTGGAAGGCTACCTGAAACGTTTGACCCAAGTTAAACAATTTAAAGACAATGCTACCAAAAACAAATTGAGTGTATGTAAACTTCTGACCCACTGGGAATGTGATGAAAGAAATACAAACTGAAATAAATCATTCTCTCTACTTTTATTCTGACATTTCACATTCTAAAAATAAAGTGGTGATCCTAACTGACCAAAGACAGGGAATCTGTATTAGGATTAAATGTCAGGAATTGAAAAACTGAGTTTAAATGTATTTGGCTAAGGTGTATGTAAACTTCCAACTTCAACTGTAGCTAGTAGTGTGTATCTGTGTATGTATAGTAGTGTGTATCTGTGCATGTAGAGTAGTGTGTATGGTTTCTATGTGGGTTCACAGACAGATAGGTTGAGGGGAGGTGGCTGTTTCCCACTTATCTGGCCAGGTGTCACTCAGCACGGTCATTCATTACCGAGGTAACCCGGTCTGACCTGGCAGCCGCTATTTTCCCGTCACTGATACTTCCTCTGACCTTCAGGGTGTTGCCAGCACTACTCTCTTCATTCCTCTCTTTCTCCCCCCTTCACCCCCCCCCCCCCCCTAACCTTCACTTCCTCTACCCTCCCTAGAGGCCTGACCTGGCCGTCCTCTGAGCAAGCACTCCACACCCTGCTGTTGACACACAGGTCAGGTCACTGTGGATCGAACCCACAGTCCATAGAGTAACACGGTGGGTAAGTAGCTGTAACTAACGCATAACCAGCCAGAAGGCCAGAGAGCATTACATGACGGGGCCAGAGCCAGGCACTCCCAGGCCCTCTCTTCTTCGCATAGCTAGCTAGAGAGCCACGCTTGGAGAGCAGATGGCTTGTTGATGGCAGGAAAGATAGTCAGGTTTCATCATTCTCTCACACCCTGAAGTGATCGGCTTCCTCAGACTGAGGGGCTGGGGTGAGGAAAGTGTGAGGAAGGGGTGAGGACACTTCTTTATGGCTGCTGACATAGTGTGATTTCCCTCTCGCTAATTCTTCACACAGATTCTTTCCAGAGTGATGGTTGGGAATGGGATCACTCAGGGCTCAGGGATAATGTAATGCACGTTAGGAGTGTATGGAGTGCCTATAATGCCCACTGTAAAGGCAAGGCAGGGAGGGAAGCCTTGGAGATTTCTATGGGGATGTGTGACTGAAGTGGGGCTGAATTGTTTGAATCACAGGGGGGTGAAGGGGGCAAGGCAAGGTAGGGAAGGAAGTTTTGACATTTTCTCTGGGGATGTGGGATTGAAGTGGGCTCAGGGATTGGATTGAAACCCAAGGTGCCTGCCACAAGTACATGTAGGTTGGTGGCTCCTTAATTGGGGAAGAAGGGTCGTGGCAATGACTGGAGCGTAATTAGTGGAATGGCATCAAAAACATCACACGGTTTCCATGTGTTTGATGCAATTCCATTCGCTCCGTTCCAGCCATTATTATGAGCCATCCTCCCCTCAGCAACCTCCTGTGATGAGACTCCTCTCCAATCTGATCTGTGTGTTTATAGTGCTGACTGAGGGTTAATGTTAATGCAGTCTCTGTATAGTGAAGCCTTCTCGTTAAAGGCTTGTTTTCCTCTAGACAATCTTCAGTCAGCGTCATTGTATCCAGATCAAACTTAGTTGACAATGACCAGAGTTGTTAAACAGGAATTTGATAGATCAAAATACTTTATGATCAAGATTTTATATGAAGCTCTTCTCAATATGGATTTATGTTCGACTCTTTTTAGGATGTAGGTTGTATGATTATTAGATTTAATTTGTTATTTAATATGATCAAGCTTAAGTGTGTACTTAATGCAAAGCACTGATGCCCAAAAGCAGTACAAAGTAATCTGACAACAAAATAGCAATACCACAAAGCATCTTTATCTCCAGCCTAGAGCGTTCTCCCAGTCACTACGACTACCATGTCATCTACAATGAACTTACTGTGCAAGAAACAGATGACAGTTGAGATTCGAAAATTGGCCTTGAGAGCGCCAACGCCATGGCAACCCAATCACCAGCCTTGGGAAGGGAAGGTCTGTGAGTGTGATGGCAGGAAGCGCTGCCCCAATATGGGTATGGATATTGAACCCGATTCTGGGCCGCCAATGATTATAACATGATATGGCGTGACTGAGTCACAGTGCTAGCGCTCGTTTGCTCAGGTGTCATTGGTGCCCAGATACGCAGCCATCTGTCCCTGGCTGCTGGAGTCACTGCGATGCGATCTGTTGCCCTGGGGAAGGGCCATGCCGTATTGGATCATAGTGTCATCTACAATATGGGAATAGCATTGGTCTAAGTGGATTACATATACACAGAATCCTTCAAAGGGATTAGAATTTGAGTTTAAAAGGTCCTCTGAGAAACACAGAATTTATATATATTTTAGTGGACAGTAAATGGACTGTAAATAACAATTCTATAATCAATAACAGTTTAAAACATAGCCAGCCCTTCTTTAGACATGGTATACAGCCGGGGTAGATACTAGACAGTGGCTGCAACCAAAGTATGGACCATTCTGGCACTGGCACTACCACCCACCAGCCCACATCTGAATCACATAGAGGGGGTCCCCTGGCCACCCCCTGGCCATTCTGGCACAGGCATCACATGGTGGAGAAACATCCATTGTCTAGATAGAAAGGTCAGAGGCTTGACCATTTGCTGATATAATCCACATTGTATTTAGAGCATGTTGTCTTTCCATTCAGTCAGCAATATGCTGACCATTATGAGATCAAGTAGTGAAATCAGTAAGCTGCTTTTGAAAGAGTTCCTAGCCTGATTTCTGATCTGTTGGTGCTGTACTATCTGTATTAGCACATAGGAGTTGTCTATACAGTACAAACAGATCTGGGACCAGCTTGCTAGGGTGTACCCATAATGCAGCAGTAACAAGAGGGTAGAGTCCTTGTGCTTGGCAGAAACCTGATGAATATGTGGCAGGCGTGGGACCAGTGGGATGCCGGGTTGCATAACATCACAGCAGTCCATGGTAACCTTGCCAAGTTAGCCCCTTCCTCCCTGCTCCTCATCCTACCTGTGATTGGTCCAGACATATTATGTACCAATCACACTTCGGCTTAGTCCCACTGTCTACTCCTGGTGTGTATTTTTAGGCATCCGTGCAATGATGCCTGGTGGGCTTGAAGAAAATAAAGACAGGAAAGACCATAAAAGGGATTGTTTCCTTCAAATGAGGTGCTGCAGGCACCTTATTGTTAAGCAACCGTAGCTTTAATAACAGATATAGGAAACATCCATCTGAAGTGTCAGGGATTGACAGAGAGATAACAAGACAAGAACTGAGACAGAATTCATTTGACCTCGTTCCTCTGTTCCCTCTAGTGTAATACGTTTGTGGCGAGCCCATGGTAGTTTGTTTCAACAAACTAGTAGAGAGATAAAGGGTTGCTAAGCAACAGGGACAATGTCAATGCTGGTTCCTTCCCTTTAAAAGGGGAAACAGTAATTAACCTGCTTGAGAGGCTTAGAAACCACCAGTGATTCTGCAAATGGTTTAACTCCTGCTGGGATAGGCAATCCCATACTGTAGCATAGTACTGGGCCTATGTCCTGCTTCTGTTTTGATCTGAATATGGAAAGGCAGGTAGGATTGTGTGTGTGAGTGTTTTTAAGGATACAAATTTGAAGTTGAAAATTGGTTCTGCATGTGATTGGTTCTGCATGTGATGGGTTCTGCATGTGATTGGTTCAGCATGTCAACAAACATTTCCTGGTGAATCTGATAAACAGAGTGTGAGTAGGTGAGTGTGTGTGTGTGTGTGTGTGTGTGTGTGTGTGTGTGTGTGTGTGTGTGTGTGTGTGTGTGTGTGTGTGTGTGTGTGTGTGTGTGTGTGTGTGTGTGTGTGTGTGTGTGTGTGTGTAGTCTGTTCTCTCACCACTCCGATGGAGAAATAGTTGTTGACGATGCTGTTGGGGACTGGGTCTCCCTTCTCCTCCTTGTCTACAGGGATAATGTCGATGTTCCATCGGTCCAGCATCATATCTGTGCTGTGTTCTATGTCCCGCAGGAACTTCAGCAGGCTGCCTCCCTCATAACCTACAGGACAGGACAGAGAGACGGATGAGACATGACACAGGGAGATACAGCCATCACGCACTAAGGTCACCCACACTGTCAGATCCAGGCTCTCAGAACAAGTTTTATTAATTCAATAAGATCTAGTATTCATCAAATTGCATAGTGCTTTCTGTATTCCATTTGACGTGAGGTCAGAGGCCTTGGATTCCTAGAAGCAAGCAAAGAGAAAACTAAGATTGAGTGGTGAGAAGGGAGTACATCTGAAACCCTCACACTGACTAAACAGCCTAATGGCAGACAGTATGGGTGTACACATAGAGTCATTGTGGCCTTATGTCCCAGTGGGGATGAAGAGGAGTTAGTAAGTAAGTACACTGCCATGGGATAGAACTCCTAACCTCCAGGCCTCTCTGAGAGACTCAAAAAAATGTTGTGTTAAAAACCACCCAATTTGGGTTCTTTGGTAACCCATCACTGGGTAAATATTGGACAACACATGCTGGGTTATTTTGACCAAGTCAGTTACGTGAATAACCCAACATGCTGGGCTGTTGGGATTACCCTAACATGGTTTAATTTAAATATTATTTGGTTATTTTTTACTGTCATGCTGGGTTGACATGCAGCTGGGTCTTTCTTAATGTGCAGTAATATAAAGTTATTTCAGGAGGCGTGGCTTATTATGGGTGTGGCTTTCAGATAGATCTTATTGACAACCTGTGAGAGTTTTTTGCATTTTACAAATTCTTCTAGAGTATTAAGATTACTTATTACATATTATAATGAGGTGGTATCTTTCCCAACAACGGGATTTGCATAAGCTTTTAGGGATTTTATACATTTCTGTAAGCCTGATTGAAGCTACAAAAATGTCAATGTTCAACCTTAACATGTGATAACTATACAACAGAACAGATGAACTTGAATGACATACACTTTAATAGGTGGCTGAAAGTCACTCCCTTACTAAACCTTGCCTCCAGTCTTCTGATCTGACCTGCTGGATCACATCTCAACAACCCAGCATCAACTAACCAAGTGACCCAATGCCTGCAACCCAGCAGTTGAGTCACCCAAACAACCCAGCAGTTGAGTCACCCAAACAACCCAGCAGTTGAGCCAACCAAACAACCCAGCAGTTGAGTCAACCAAACAACCCAGCAGTTGAGTCAACCAAACAACCCAGCAGTTGAGTCAACCAAACAACCCAGCAGTTGAGTCAACCAAACAAACCAGCAGTTGAGTCAACCAAACAACCCAGCAGTTGAGTCAACCAAACAACCCAGCAGTTGAGTCAACCAAACAACCCAGCAGTTGGACCAACCAAACAACCCAGCAGTTGAGTCAACCAAACAACCCAGCAGTTGGACCAACCAAACAACCCAGCAGTTGAGTCAACCAAACAACCCAGCAGTTGGGCCAACCAAATAACCCAGCAGTTGGGCCAACCAAACAACCCAGCAGTTGAGTCAACCAAACAACCCAGCAGTTGGGTCAACCAAACAACCCAGCAGTTGGGTCAACCAAACAACCCAGCAGTTGAGTCAACCAAACAACCCAGCAGTTGGGTCAACCAAACAACCCAGCAGTTGAGTCAACCAAACAACCCAGCAGTTGAGTCAACCAAACAACCCAGCAGTTGGACCAACCAAACAACCCAGCAGTTGGGCCAACCAAACAACCCAGCAGTTGGGTCAACCAAACAACCCAGCAGTTGAGTCAACCAAACTACCCAGCAGTTGAGTCAACCAAACAACCCAGCAGTTGGGTCAACCAAACAACCCAGCAGTTGAGTCAACCAAACAACCCAGCAGTTGAGTCAACCAAACAACCCAGCAGTTGGACCAACCAAACAACCCAGCAGTTGGGCCAACCAAACAACCCAGCAGTTGGGTCAACCAAACAACCCAGCAGTTGAGTCAACCAAACAACCCAGCAGTTGAGTCAACCAAACAACCCAGCAGTTGAGTCAACCAAACAACCCAGCAGTTGAGTCAACCAAACAACCCAGCAGTTGGACCAACCAAACAACCCAGCAGTTGGGCCAACCAAACAACCCAGCAGTTGGGTCAACCAAACAACCCAGCAGTTGAGTCAACCAAACAACCCAGCAGTTGAGTCAACCAAACAACCCAGCAGTTGAGTCAACCAAACAACCCAGCAGTTGGGCCAACCAAACAACCCAGCAGTTGGGTCAACCAAACAACCCAGCAGTTGGGTCAACCAAACAACCCAGCAGTTGAGTCAACCAAACAACCCAGCAGTTGAGTCAACCAAACAACCCAGCAGTTGGGTCAACCAAACAACCCAGCATTTTTTAGAGTGTAGCGGTAGACAGTAGAGGCAATCACAATAGAGTCATCATTGTACTGTGTCATGGGATAGAACTCCCGAACCCTGCGGGGCTCCGGTGAGCGGATCCTCTGTGTTGGAGACCAAGTGGGTCTGAACCACAATTACTCTAATGATGACTGTGATCAGTACTGCTGAGAGGTGGACCGGGGTGTTAGGGTTACACCAGTGGCTGTCATGGAGGCGTGAGCGTCTAATGAGGACCCATCACTCAGAGCACCAGGGGACTTTAACACTCACATGGCGACCCATCCTGAGAACCAGGGTTCGTGTGTGATGACACTTGTTCCCCCTCCTGTGCTCCATACCTGGGTTCACGTAATATCTGACATCTTTCAAATAATGGAACTTTGCTCGATTTTTCAAAAACAATGTGAACCCAGGTCTGCATCAAGGGACGTTGACACTGAGAGCCGAGGCCCATGTGTGATGACACGCATTTCCCCCCATGTGCTCTCCAACAGTCTGAGCTCACACTTTTCCTCCCTCATGTACATTTCCTAAATCACAGAGGGAGAAAGCAATGATGATGTAATGTAAGAAGCCAATTAGCCTACTTTATACCCTGAAGATTTAACAAAAAGCTCACCGACTACTTATGGCACAATAACATGCTCTTTCATGTTTGCATACAAGCATATTCCGCTATATGTGATGCACACATATGCTTACATACAGCCCAGTCCTGACTGATGTAGTTACAAAACAGGCCTAAAACATCTGTCATATAACATCTGCCAGTTAACAGGAGATCAATAGATTGTGTCACTAAACCCAATTTAGATGATTGGTTTACTATGCCAGGAATTAAAACGCATGTGCAGTATGTTTCTACAAACAGACGACTGTGACACAGTACTTCCCTCACAGTCCCAGCTTTTGTATCTAGTACTGTACAATCTGTAAATATGGTCATAACACTTAAAAGTCTTCATAGAAAGAATCCAGTTGCTTTTAAAAATATTTTTGGGAGAAGATAATTTATTCAACTGGTGCTTGGTCAAAAAGACCCTGGGAACTAACTGTCCATTTAGTTTCCAAACATCAGATCATAAGCCCGCTGCCTGGCTAAAGTGCTCGGCTGGTCTCTACTCTACACAAGCCAGGGCCAGGTCAAGCAGTCTGTCAATCATTGGCCCAAAAACAGGCCCAGTCAATGGCAAGCAGGGATTATATAAGAACTCTGCTTTGCATCATAGAACACTTTCAAATTAGCTTTATGAGGATGTGTTTAGAACACTGGAGGCTGGTGGAAGGATATATAGGAGGAGAGCCTCATTGTAATGGCTGGAATGGAATTCATGTGATTTCAATATGGATTCAATATGGTTTCAATATGTGTGAAGTGTTTGATACCACCCATTTCTATCATTCCAGCCATTACAATGAGCCTGTCCTCCTATAGCTCCTCCCACCAGCCTCCACTGGTTTAGAACCACAAGAACACAACAGGTGCATTGTGAAAATATTGAGGAAAATATTGCTGATGGGAGCTTTCAGTGAGTAAAAGAATACTCACACTGCGATCTATATACACACTCACACATACACACACACACACAGCTTCTCACCTCCGCCCCAGCGTAGACATCTTGCCAGGTCGTTCCCTGTGCCCAGAGGGAGGATAGCCACAGGGGGATCTTTTGCAAAGTTGGCCTTGTCTGCAGATGGACAGATAATGATAAGATAATAATTACAATTCTGATGGATTTCGGAGAAAGAACATTAAGGTGTAGCCAGAGTACTGTACAGTATAGTATTGTGTTCTATGTTTATTAGGCACACACACACACACACACACACACACACACACACACACACACACACACACACACACACACACACACACACACACACACACACACACACACACACACACACACACACACACACACACACACACACACACACACACACACACACACACACACACACACACACACACACACACACACACACACACACTCTCGCTCTCTCTCTCACAGCTATGAAGGTGGAAATATTATACTGTGTTCATGTATAATGAATGAGTTTAATCCAATAGATTAAGACACACCAATACAGTCTAAGATCCATCCCACTGTCCCGTCCCCTCCACACGCCAGCACCTGGAAATCAGGGACATCATGGAAGAAGTTGAGCCTGTGAAGACATAAATACATAAATATACAAATACACACACATACATACAGAGAGACAATACAGAAATACACTATGGAAAAAGAAGGAACAGCACGTCCTGGGAAAATTGGAACACACTAAACAAACAACAACATGAAGAGTTATCTATCCAAAACAGAGATGTATAGATAAACCACTCTATAACAAAGAACAAACAGAAAAAAACATATACATGATCAAATACAAATCTTAGAATCAACTATTAAAGACTACCAAAACCCAACAGATTCTCCAATTGCATTGAATGAACTACAGGACAAAATACAAACCCTCCCACCCAAAAAGGCCTGCGGTGTTGATGGCATCCTAAATGAAATGATATCATATACAGACCACAAATTCAAATGGTTATCCTGAGCTCTGGCATCTTCCACTATATTTGGAACCAAGGACTGATCAACCCAATCCACAAAATTGGAGTTCAATTTGACCCCAATAACTCCTGTGGGATATGCGTCAACAACAACCTTGGGAAAATTCTCTGCATAATCATCAGTGGTGGAAAAAGTACCCAATTGTCATACTTAAAGTAAAGATACCCAGTAAAATACTACTTGAGTAAAAGTCTAAAAGTATTTGGTTTTAAATATACTTAAGTACTGTTGTTTTATTTCTTTACTTACCTACACACACACACACACACACACACACACACACACACACACACACACACACACACACACACACACACACACACACACACACACACACACACACACACACACATACCTTTTTTTCCCGCACCATTGGTTAAGTAAGCATTTCACTGTAAGGTCTACACGTGTTGTATTCGGCGCACGTGACAAATAAACTTTGATTTGATTTGATTTAAATGTAATTGATAAAATGTACTTAAGAATCAAAAAGTAAAAGTATAAATCCTTTCAAATTCCTTATATTAAGCAAACCAAACGTAACGATTTTCTTGTTTTTTCAATTTACGGATAGCCAGAGGCACACTCCAACACTCAGACATAATTTATAAACGAAGCATTTGTATTTAGTGAATCTGCCAGATCAGGTAGTAGGGATGACCAGGGATGGTCTCTTGGTAAGTGCGTGAATTGGACCATTTTCTTGTCCTGCTAAGCATTGAAAATGTAACAAGTACTTTTGGGTGTCAGGGAAAATGAATGGAGTAAAAAATACATTATTTTCTTCAGGAATGTAGTGAAGTAAAAGTAAAAGTTGTCAAAAATAATACTTTACAATTACCTTAAAGTGTTTTTACTTAAGTACTTTACACCACTGATTATCATTAACAGCAGACTCGTACATTTACTCAGTGAAAAGAATATACTGAGCAAATGTTAAATTGGCTTTTTACCAAATTACCATATGACAGACCACATATTCATCTTATACACCCCAATTGACAAACAAACAAACCAAAACAAAGGCAAAGTCCTCGCATGCTGTGTGGAGTAAAAAAAAGCTATTGACTCAATTTGGCATAAGGGTCTGCTATACAAATTGATGGAAAGCAGTGTTGGGGGAAAAACATACACCATTACAAAATCCATGTACACAAACAACAAGTGTGGTTAAAATGGGCAAAAAAACACACATTAATTTCCAAGGGGCCGTGGGGTGAGACAGGGTTGCAGCTTGAGCCCAACCCTCTTCAACATACAGTTGAAGTCGGAAGTTTACATACATCTCAGCCAAATACATTTAAACTTAGTTTTTCACAATTCCTGACATTTAATCAGAATAAAACTTCCCTGTCCTCGGTCAGTTAGGTTCACCACTTTATTTTAAGAATGTGAAATGTCAGAATAATAGTAGAGAGAATGATTTATTTCAGCTTTTATTTATTGCATCACATTCCCAGTGGGTCAGAAGTTTACATAAACTCAATAAGTATTTCTTGCTCACACACACTTTTTCAGTTCTACCAACAAATGTTCTATAGGATTGAGGTCAGGGCTTTGTGATGGCCACTCCAATACCTTAACTTTGTTGTCCTTAAGCTATTTTGCCACAACTTTGGAAGTATGCTTGGGGTCATTGTCCATTTGGAAGACCCATTTGTGACCAAGCTTTAACTTCCTGACTGATGTCATGAGATGTTGCTTCAATATATTCACAGAATTTTCCTTCCACATGATGACATCTATTTTTGTGAAGTGCACCAGTCCCTCCTGCAGCAAAGCACCCCCATAACATGATGCTGCCATCCCCGTGCTTCACGGTTGGGATGATGTTCCTCGGCTTGCAAGCCTCCCCCTTTTTCCTTTCAACTATAACGATGGTCATTATGGCTAAACAGTTCTATTTTTGTTTCATCAGACCAGAGGACATTTCTCCAAAAAGTATTTACTTTGTCCCCATGTGCAGTTGCAAACCGTAGTCTGACTTTTTATGGCGGTTTTGGAGCAGTGGCTTCTTCGTTGCTGAGCGGCCTTTCAGGTTATGTCGATATAGGACTTGTTTTGCTGTAGATATAGATACTTTTGTACCTGTTTCCTCCAGCATCTTCACAATGTGCTTTGCTGTTGTTCTGGGATTGATTTGCTCTTTTCGCACCAGAGTACGTTCATCTCTAGGAGACAGAACGCGTCTCCTTCCTGAGCGGTATAACGGTTGTGTGGTCCCATGGTGTTTATATTTGCGTACTATTGTTTGTACAGATGAACGTGGTACCGTCAGGCATTTGTACATTTCTCCCAAGGATGAACCAGACTTGTGGAGGTCTACATTTTTTTTTCTGAGGTCTTGGCTGATTTCTTTTCATTTTCCCATGATGTCAAGCAGAGGCATTGAGTTTGAAGGTAGGCCTTGAAATACATCCACAGGTACACCTCCAATTGAGTCAAATGATGTCAATTAGCCCATCAGAAGCTTCTAAAGCAATTACATAATTTTCTGGAATTTTCCAGGCTGTTTAAAGGCACAGTCAACTTAGTGTATGTAAACTTCTGACCCACTTGAATTGTGATACAGTGAATTATAAGTGAAATAATCTGTCTGTAAACAATTGTTGGTAAAATTACTTGTGTCATGCACAAAGTAGATGTCCTAACCAACTTGCCAAAACTATAGTTTGTTAACTTCTTTATGAAAGGGGGCAGCATTTTCACTTTTGGATGAATTGCGTGCCCATAGTGAACTGCCTCCTACTCTGTCCCAGATGCTAATATATGCATATTATTATTACTATTGGATGAAAAACACTCTGAAGTTTCTAAAACTGTTTGAATGATGTCTGTGAGTATAACATGACTCATATGGCAGGCAAAAACCTGAGACTGGTCAATGTTCAACTCTTCGCCGATTCAATTCCCTGTAAGATATGGATCTGTTTGCACTTCCTACGCCTTCCACTAGATGTCAACAGTCTGTAGAACGTGGAATGAAGCTTATGCTATGTTGTGGGGCCGGATGGGAGAGGAATGAGTCAGTGGTCTGGAATATTACCAGTTCCTGGTCACGCGCTTTCCTCATGATATCGCCTTGCGTTCCATAACTTCTACAGACATGAAGGAATGCTCCGGTTGGAACGTTATTGGATATATATGATAACCACATCCTGAAGATTGATTCTCTACTTAGTTTGACCAGTTTAATCGACCTGTTATATAACTTTTTGAAGTTTTCGTTCGAGTTCGCCTGCATTTGAGCGAGCGTTTGGACATGTGCACTAAACATGCTAGCAAAAGTAGCTACTTAGACATAAGTAATGGACATTATCAAACAAAACAACGATTTATTGTGGAACTAGGATTCCTGGGTGTGCATTCTGATGAAGATGATCAAAGGTAAGGGAATATTTATGATGTAATTTCGTATTTCTGTCGACTCCAACATGGTGGAGAAATGTTGTTATGTTTGAGCGCCGTCTCAGATTATTGCATGGTGTGCTTTTTATGTAATTTTTTTTATAAATCTGACACAGCGGTTGCATTAACCTGTTGAGGCTGGGGGCGCTGTTGTCACTATTTATGCTAATCGTGTAATTTTTGAAACGGCTTCCCACAAAATTCTTGATCGTACAATATGCATATTATTATTATTATTGGATAGAAAACAGTCTATAGTTTCTATACGAGTTGAAATTTTGTCTCTAAGTGGAACAGAACCCATTCTACAGCAATTTCCCTGACATGGAGTCAGATTTCAGAAATGTTGGCCCCTGATCTGGAGTCAGTTAAAAGGCCACTGTTATTGCTATGAGTATACGGACACTGCTTACGTCTTCCCCTGGATGCCTTTACGTGATGACGATTTGAATGGGGTCGATTGCGCGTTCACAGGCACTATAAATTAAAAAACCCTGTAGCTAGCAACTCTTTTCTTGGTGCGTCATGCGCGTGGAGGACACCGACCCGCACCTGTTCCAAGCATTAGTGTTGGGAGTAATCTTTCTCCGGTCATGTTAAGACTCGTTATAGGAGTTAAAAACATCATAAGGTAGTTAATTTAAAGCGTTTTATAGCAATTTATATCCGTTTAGTGCGATTTTGGGACATTTATTTCTGAAACGCTGTGAATCGCTGGGCACGCTTCCAGTTCATCCCGAACGCAGTTGGCATTTCCACATGGCAAGAGGACAGCTTTCCACCAAAAGACGATTAGACCCAAGAAAGGATCCTTTGCCCAAGATACTGATGGAAGAACAGCTCAAAGTAGGACATTTTTATTATGATAAATCGTGTTTCTGTCGAAAAATGTTAGTGGCTTAGGACGCCATGTTTTTTTGACGTAGCTTCCTTGGCGCAAACTGTATTGAAAAGTAAGGATAATTTAAAAAATGTAAATCCGCGATTGTATTAAGAATTAAATTGTCTATCAATCGCTGTCCACCCTATATTTTTTAGTCACGTTTATGAGTATTTATGTATAAGAGTAGATCACTGTCTAATATGGCGCACCAACATTTTCTCACCAGCTGGGCTACTTTTGTCATTGTGTAACCATGATTTTGGTGGCTAAATATGCACATTTTCGAACAAACTGTATATGTATGTTGTAATGTGATGTTACAGGGGTGTCATCTGAAGAATTCTGAGAAGGTTAGTGAAAAAAATAATATATTTTGGCGATGTTTACGTTATCGCTCTCTTTGGCTAGAATCAATGCTGGGCTGCTATGTGCTATGTGCTATGCTAATATAACGATTTATTGTGTTTTCGCTGTAAGACACTTAGAAAATCTGAAATATTGTCTGTATTCACAGGATCTGTGTCTTTCGATTAGTGTATGCTGTGTATTTTTACGAAATGTTTGATGATTAGTAGTTAGGTAAACACGTTGCTCATTGTAATTATTCTAGTCCATTTGTGACGGTGGGTGCAATTGTAAACTATGCCAGCTACCTGAAATATGCACATTTTTCTAACAAAACCTATCCCATACCATAAATATGTTATCAGACTGTCATCTGATGAGTTTTTTTCTTGGTTAGGGGCTATAAATATCTTAGTTTAGCCGAATTGGTGATAGCTACTGGTGTTGGTGGACAAATAAAAGATGGTGGATTATGCTAATGTGTTTTTAGCTAATAGATTTACATCTTTACATATTGTGTCTTCCCTGTAAAACATTTTAAAAATCGGACATGTTGGCTGGATTCACAAGATCTGTGTCTTTCATTAGCTGTATTGGACTTTAAACCTGTTATGGCTGCACGCTGAATATTGAAAAAACTGGAAAATGTGTGCACATTTTCAAACGGCCTCCTAAGAAACTTTTTATTTTCCAATATGCATATATTTACTACTGTTGGATAGATAACAGTCTGTAGTTTCTAAAAAGGTTTGAATTGTTTCTCTAAGTCGAACAGAAATATTTTTACAGCCATTTTCCCAGCCGAATTGAGTTTTCCAAAATGCGATGTGTCTCTTTAAGACCTTCTCTATAAAAGGCCATTTGACTTGGGACGATAGAGACACGTCACAGGCGTTCGTCAGACTGTAATGCGGAAGTGAGAATTGAAAGGAGTCGAATATCTCGTCCCTGGACTGAATAACACAACTTCTTGTGAGACCTGCGCAGTTAAAAAAAAAATCCGGGCGCGAAGGATAATTTGGGCTCGGCTTCTGGAACAAGGTAGATAACGTTGAATATGATGCCTGACTACGATATTATTTGATACATGTCACAAAATCATCCTAAAGTATGTTTTTTCAATATACTTTAATTATATTATTGCAATTTATTCTGGACTTTAGATGTGAAACGACGGAAGAATTTTTTGAAGAAACGCTTTCTAGCGCAGCAATGCTATCGTGCCTGCTAACCAAAGAGGGAAATAATTCGTTCTGGAACCCAACTAAAGACTCTACTGGACATTGGACCCCGTTACAACATTCTGATGGAGTACCAAGAAAGATAAGACCCAATTTGGGATGCTTTTTCATATATATGTCGAACTGTTGAATGCTAACTCTGCTAACTGTGCTAGGCTAGCGCTTGACTAGAATCAATGCTGCCTTATGCTAGCTTATGATGTTAGCTAATATAACGATATATTGTGTTTTCGCTGTAAAACACTTCAAAAATCGGAAATGCTGGCTTTATTCACACGATATCTGTCTTTCATTAGTTATCCACCATATGTTTTTCTGAAATGTTTTATGAGGTGTAATTAGTAGCCGACGTTGGTGTATGTATTTTCTCTGGCTACTCCCGGCTGGATTCAGACTCAAGCTATGTATTAGCATTTTTGGGTAGCATCAATGTAAAACTGATTTATAGCTAAAATATGCACTTTTTATGAACAAAACATAGATTTATTGTGTAACATGTTATATGACTGTCATCTGAGGTCGTTTTTTCTGGGCTCTTTAGGTTGGTTTTAGTTTATTTCGGTTGGTTGTGCATGCTACTTCAATCATAATTCATACTTCATAATCATAATTCATACGTGTCTGTCCACTTTTGTATTTGGTGATGAGCTAACATAAATATATGTGGTGTTTTCTCTGTAAAACATTTAAAAAATCGGACATGTTGGCTGGATTGACAAGATGTTTATCTTTCAAATGCTGTATTGGACTTGTTAATGTGTAAAAGTTAAATATTTTTAAAAAATAGATTTTGAATTTCGCGCCCTGCAGGGGTGTCATTTTCGGTCCGAGGTCGGGCTTGCACCCCAAACAGGTTAATGTGTGAAAGTTAAATATTTTTAAAAAATATTTTTTTTGAATTTCGCGGCACTGGTTTTTCAGTGGGGTTGGGGGGGGAGTGCCGCTAGCGGCACCCTCATCCTAGACAGGTTAAGAACAAGTGTATCTTTAATTATATGTAAAACATGTATCTTTCATCAAAGTTTATGATGAGTATTTCTGTTATGTGACGTGGCTCTCTGCAATTTCTCCAGATATTTTGGAGGCATTTCTGAACATGGCGCCAATGTAAACCGATATTTGTGGATATAAATATGCACATTATCGAACAAAACATAAATGTATTGTGTAACATGATGTCCTATGAGGGTCATCTGATGAAGATTATCAAAGGTTAGTGATTCATTTTATCTCTATTTCTGCTTTTGTGACTATCTTTGGCTGGGAAAAATGGCTGTGTTTTTTGGATTTGGTGGTGATCTAACATAAATATATGTTGTGTTTTCGCTGTAAAACATTTTAAAAATCGGACAAGATGTTTATCTTTCATTTGCTGTATTGGACTTGTTAATGTGTGAAAGTTAAATATTTCAAAAAATATTTTTGAATTTCCCGCGCTGCCTTTTCAGCGGAATGATGGGGGGGGGTGTCCTAGAAAGGGTAAACTCTTAGACTATCCATACCGACAGAATAAGAACAAGTTTTTGATATTAATTACTAGTCTGCAACTAGGAATTCGGTATCATTGAACGCGAAGACTGACAACCGACGAAACATCTATCCTATAACGACATGAATGAATGTCACTCTGAATTATCCATTCTAACCACGACAGAGAGAGAGAGAGAGAGGGCGGACAAACTCTCCAACAGAAACAAACTTTTCAACGGAGATCCCGACGACACACTGAGCCTAAATATATATATTGATTGCAATTATTCCCGAATGAGTGAGCGTTCATGTGCAAAGGATTAGCATTTCAATTGTTATAATTATCAACTTTGTAGTGTCTCATCTCAGTTGACTCCTACCACCCTTTGTGTCCACCAAGCCGCCATGCCGGTTTAGCCCACTAGGGAAACTCCGTTATCATTTCCTTGTAAATATCTACTGTTTGTTTATGCATTTCTGTGAATTACTTAGTTAGTAAATCAATTATTTAAGACAATTGATGTATGGATGACTCATAGTGAAGACTGGGTTCGTGCAGATAACCAACAATTTACGACATTTGGAATGAGACTAACATGAGGTAAATAATAATTCATTAATTCATTAGATTAATAATTCATTAATTCGAAGTGATCAGATATTCAAATATCTGAAAGTTATATTAGGAAAATTATAACTTTGTAATCTGAATATTTTCCTTGGTGCCCCGACTTCCTAGTTAATTACAGTTACATGATTAATCAGTTTAATCGCGTAATAATAATTACAGAGAGTTATTTGATAAAGATTAATCTTCAGTTTAATGATGCCAAAGACACGACAGCGCTCTGGCGTCACCCCAGTTGAGCTGGCACCATTCTCACCCAGAGTCTTCTGTTGCACATATGTTTGTGTCTGTCACTTTTCCTGAGTTTTCCCCGCATTCCCAGCATAAGGTGCTCGTAGATTCAGGTACGACTGGGAATTTCATTGATAGAACGTTAGCTCATAGCTTAGGACCCCCCCATTGTTCCCGTGGATGTGCCCTACCCCGTTCACGCCTTAGATAGTCGACCATTAGGGTCAGAGTTAATTAGGGATGTCAACGCTCCTTTGGGCATGGTGACGCAGGGGGGTCACACAGAGAAAATCAGTCTTTTCCTTATTGACGGGGTACATTTGGTTCTTCACTTCACCCGTCTCCTTGAGTTTCTTTTTTGTGAAGAAGAAGGAGGGAAGTCTGTGTCTGTGTATTGACTACCGGGGTCTAAATCAGATCACGGTGAGGTATAGTTACCCGTTACCGCTCATAGCCACAGCGATAGAGTCAATGCACAGGGCGCTTCTTCACCAAACTAGATCTCAGGAGCGCTTACAATCTGGTGCGTATCCGAGAGGAAGACGAGTGGAAGACAGCTTTCAGTACCACCTCTGGGCACTATGAGTACCTCATCATGCCGTACGGGTTGATGAATGCGCCATCAGTCTTCCAAGCTTTTGTAGACGAGATTTTCAGGAACCTGCACTGGCAGGGTGCAGTGGTGTATATTGATGATATTTTGATATACTCTGCTACACGCGCCGAGCATGTGTCCCAGGTGCGCAAAGTGCTTGGTCGCCTGTTGGAGCATGACCTGTACATCAAGGCTGAGAAATGCCTGTTCTTCCAACAGTCCGTCTCCTTCCTAGGGTATCGCATTTCCACGTCAGGGGTGGAGATGGAGAGTGACCGCATTGCAGCCGTGCGTAATTGGGGTGTCCTGTGCGCTTGCAGTGGACAGCTGAGGCGGACAGGGCTTTCAGTCACCTGAGGGCTTTGTTTACCTCGGCTCCCATGCTGGCCCATCCAGATCCCTCTTTGGTGTTCATTGTGGAGGTGGATGCGTCCGAGGCTGGGATAGAAGCTGTGCTCTCTCAGCGCTCGGGTACGCCACCGAAGCTCCGCCCTTCTGCCTTCTTCTCGAATAAGCTCAGCCCGGCGGAGCGAAACTATGACGTGGGGGACCGGGAGTTGTTGGCTGTCGTCAAGGCCCTGAAGGCATCGAGACATTGGCTTGAGGGGGCTAGACACCCTTTTCTCATCTGGACTGACCACTGCAATCTGGAGTACATCCAAGCGGCAAGGAGACTGAACCCTCGCCAGGCAAGGTGGGCCATGTTTTTCACCCATTTTGTGTTTACCCTTTCTTACAGACCAGGCTCCTAGAACGTTAAGGCAGACACATTGTCCCAGCTGTATGACACAGAGGAGCAGCCCATGGATCCCACTCCCATACTCCCCGCCTCTAGTTTGGTGGCGCCGGTAGTGTGGGAGCTGGACGAGGACATTGAGCGGGCCCGCTCCCCCTCTGTGTCCAGCTGGGCGTCTGTACATTCCGTCTGCTGTCGCGACCGGCTGATCTATTGGGCCCACATGTCACCCTCCTCTGGTCATCCTGGGATCGGTCGGACGGTGCGCTGTCTTAGTGGGAAGTACTGGTGGCCCACTATAGCTAAGGACGTGAGGGTTTATGTTTCCTCCTGCTCATTGTGCGCCCAGTGCAAGGCTCCTAGACACCTGCCCAGAGGTAAGTTACAACCCTTACCCGTTCCACAACAGCCGTGGTCGCACCTGTCGGTGGATTTCCTAACCGATCTTCCACCTTCACAGGGTAACACCACGATCCTGGTCGTTGTGGATCGTTCTTCTAAGTCATGTCGTCTCCTCTCTTTGCCCGGTCTCCCTACGGCCCTACAAACTGAGGAGGCCCTGTTTACACACGTCTTCCGGAACTACGGGGTGCCTGAGGATATAGTGTCTGATCGGGGTCCCTAGTTCACACCAAGGGTCTGGAAGGCGTTCATGGAACGTCTGGGGGTCTCGGTCTGCCTTACCTCAGGTTTTCACCCCGAGAGTAACGGGCAGGTGGAGAGAGTTAACCAGGATGTGGGTAGGTTTCTGAGGTCTTATTGCCAGGACCCACCGGGGGAGTGGGCGGCGTTCGTGCCCTGAGTAGAGATGGCCCAGAACTCGCTCCGCCACTCCTCCACTAACCTTTCTCCCTTCCAGTGTGTTTTGGGGTATCAGCCGGTTCTGGCTCCTTGGCATCAGAGTCAGACCGAGGCTCCTGCGGTGGACGACTGGTTCCGGCGCGCAGAGAAAACATGGGACGCCGCCCATGTTCACCTTCAGCGTGCCGTACTGTACTGTTGGAAGCTGGCTCCGCGGTTTGTAGGGCCATTTAAAGTCGTGAGGAGAGTGAACAAGGTATGTTACAGGTTACAGCTTCTCCCCGATTACCGCATGAACCCCTCGTACCATGTGTCTCCTCAGGCCGGTGGTGGCTGGCCCACTCCAGGTGTTTGAGGTGCGGGAGGTTCCTCCACCCCCTCGTACTCCGTTCATTCCATAGTGGACTCGAGATGTCGGGCGAGGGGCCTTCAGTACCTCGTGGACTGGGAGGGGTATGGTCCGGAGGACAGATGCTGGGTTCCGGTGGAGGACGTGTTGGATCCTCCCATGCTGCGAGATTTCCACCGTCTCCATCCGGATCTCCCTGCGCCTCGCCCTCCGGGTCGTCCCCGAGGTCGGTGCCGACGTGAAGCTGGAGCCACGCGGCAGGGGGGAGGTACTGTCACGACTTCCGCCGAAGTCGGTCCCTCTCCTTGTTTCCCATCATGTCCTTGTCGGAGATTGTTTGATTGTATGTTTGTGTATTATGTGTTGGTGCGCGAAGGGTTCTTGTACCCACTTTTATTTATTTTGTATTTTGGTTTTGGAGTTGTGTTAAGTTTATTAAACAACTTTATACGAAGTTCGATTCTCCTGCGCCTGACTTCCCTGCCACCTACACACACACCATTACATCGCTGCCAAAGGTGCTTCAACAAAGTACTGAGTAAAGGGTCTGAATACCTATGTAAATGTGATATTTCAGTTTTAATTTTTTTATAAATTAGCAAAAATGTATTAGAACCAGTTTTTGCTTCGTCATCAGGGGGTATTGTGTGTAGATGGATGAGGATTTCTTAAAATCCATTGTAGAATAAGGCTGTAACCTAACAAAATGTGGGAAAGTCAAGGGGTTTGAATACTTTCCAAAGGCACTGTATATCAACGAATTGGCGAGGGCGCTAGATTAGTCTGCAGCATCCGGCTTCACCTTACTGTAGGCTTCACCTTACTGTTTGCTGATGATCTGGTGCTTCTGTCCCCAACCAAGGAAGGCCTACAGCAGCACCTAGATCTTCTGCACAGATTCTGTCAGACCTGGGCCCTGACAGTAAATCTCAGTAAGACAAAAATAATGGTGTTCCATGGGCCTCCCGAGTGGTGCAGCGGTCTAAGTAACTGCATTGCAGTGGTATAGGTGTCACTACAGACCCTGGTTCGATCCAAGGCTGTGACGCAGCCAGACGCATGAGGCGGCGCACAATTGTCCCAGCGTCGTCCGAGTTAGTGGAGGGTTTGGCCGGCCAGGATGTCTTTGTCCCATAGTTCTCTAGTGACTCCTTGTAGCGGGCCGGGCGCTTGCACGCTGACTACGGTTGTATGGTGTTTCCTCTGTTTAAAAGTCTGCTGTTTTTCAGTCTCTTGGTCCCAGCTTTGATGCACCTGGTCTGACCTTGCCTTCTGGATGATGCCGGGGTGAACAGGCAGTGGCTCGGGTGGTTGATGTCCTTGATGAACTTTTTGGCCTTCCTGTGACATCGGGTGCTGGAGAGCCTTGCAGTTGCGGGCGGTGCAGTTGCCGTACCAGGTGGTGATACAGCACAACAGGATGCTTTCAATTGTGTATCTGTAAAACTTTGTGAGGGTTTTAGGTGACAAGCCAAATTTCTTTAGCCTCCTGAGGTTGATATCTATTGGGGCAGTAAGCAAATTGAAGTGGGTCTTCAATTGAAGAACAAACACCAATGTGAATACCACCCATATTTATGTTTATTTATTTTCCCTTTTGTATTTGAACTATTTGCACATCGTTACAACACATGTATCATTTATTTATATGTTTATTTAGCCACAATATGACATTTCAAATGTCTCTATTCTTTTGGAACTTTTGAGTGTAATGTTTACTGTACATTCTTTATTGTTTATTTCACATTTGTTTATTCTCTATTTCACTAGCTTTGCAATGTAAACATGTTTCCCATGCCAATAAAGCCATTAGAGAGAGAGAGAGAGAGAGAGAGAGAGAGAGAGAGAGAGAGAGAGAGAGAGAGAGAGAGAGAGAGAGAGAGAGAGAGAGAGAGAGAGAGAGAGAGAGAGAGAGAGAGAGAGAGAGAGAGAGAGAGAGAGAGAGAGAGAGAGAGAGAGAGAGAGAGAGAGAGAGAGAGAGAGAGAGAGAGAGAGAGAGAGAGAGAGAGAGAGAGAGAGAGAGAGAGAGAGATGCATTAGTGACTGGCCAGAGAGAGTGTCACCTTCAAAGAGACCTTTCATCTGGGCCAGGACAAAGGTGTTGACAGGGGCTTTCATCTGTCCCCAAAAAACAGCTGCGGTGCAAACATCACACCGGTGTGTGTGTGTGTGTGTTCCACTGACAAGGCTGGTGACACCAATGTCAAACAGCTGTCTCTCCTGGTCGTTACGGTGAACTGTACTAACGCTCAGTGATGCACAACACAAGCATGCCAGCACTCCAGGGAATTCTGTAGCTACAGCACCGATCTGGGTACATTTAACAAAACAGTTGCACGTCAATATTAGACATTAATATCCTTTATTAACCTAACCGCATGAGGCTTGACAAATTTGTGACACTGTTTTATGCATGTGGGTTTAGTTGGAGTGTCACGTTCCTGACCTGTTTTCTGTTATTTTTGTATGTGTTTAGTTTGTCAGGACGTGAGTTGGGGTGGGCATTCTATGTTTTGTGTTTCTATGTTTAGGTCGTTTGTAATTAGCCTTATATGGTTCTCAATCAGGGACAGGTGTTTGACGTTTTCCTCTGATTGAGAACCATATAAAGCACAGGTGTCAAACTCATTCCATGGAGGGCCGAGTGTCTGCGGGTTTTCGCTCCACCCTTGTACTTGATTGATGAATTAACATCACTAATTAGTTAGGAACTCCCCACACCTGGTTGTCTAGGGCTTTATTGAAAGGAAAGACCAAAAACCTGCAGACACAAGGCCCTCCGTGGAATGAGTTTGACACCCCTGATATAAAGGTAGGCTGTTCACACTGTTTGTTTGTGGGTGGTTGTCTTCCGTGTCTGTGTATGTTGCACCACACGGGACTGTTTCGGTTTGTTCGTTCGTTTGTTGTAGTCTGTACCTGTTCGTGCGTTCTTCGTGTTATATGTAAGTTCTCATAGTTCAGGTCTGTCTACGTTCGTTTGTTATTTTGTAGTTTGTTGAAGTGTTTTCGGTGTTCGTCTTTACTTTAATAAACATCATTATGTCAAACTATCACGCTGCTCTTTGGTCCAATCCCTACTCCTCCTCTTCTTCAGAAGAGGAGGAGGACAACCGTTACATGGAGAAAGTGTATCAACAACAATTAGGCCAAATGAGGATCTGCTTTGACAGGAACAATGAGAGAGACCTCACTCTTAATCAACACAAAACAACTAATTGCATTCTCTAAACAAATCACTCACCTTCAATCTGCCACTTGTTTAAAAGCCTGGTGGTGACTAAAGCTGTTGCCATGGTGCTTGGAGAATTTTTCTGTGTCTATATTAACTTATGCTATACAGACAGACTAAATGAGGCCTGTCTTCAGCTGTACACATTGAGATATGTATCCAAAATGTCCTGATAAATGTGCCTTTGTAAGTGTTGCATGTATGGCCAACAATGGAGGCGTTATACAATAGAAGAGAAAGAAGAAAAAAAGCTACCCTGGCTGTCATGACACACTGGCATGTGTTGATGATAAATGATGTAATGAGGCCCAGCTGATGAAAGTAAAGTATGGCTCAATTTCAGCCACGACTATCATGTGTTCCTAAACCCAACCCACATGTAAACTAAGTTAATAAACATGATGAGTAAATCTGTGTACTCTTCAAGCTCCCATGTAACCTTTATTTAAATAGGCAAGTAAGAACAATTTAACTAGGCAAGTCAGTTAAGAACAAATTCTTATTTACAACGACGCCTGCACTGGCCAACTGCACACCCCCCTATGGGACTCCCAATCATGGCCGGTTGACACAGCCTAGATTTGAACCAGGGTGTCTGTAGTGACTCCTCTAGCACTGAGATGCAGTGTCTTAGACCGCTGTGCCACTCGGGAGCCCTCCTATCCATGTAAGGATATGAGGGTTGTCCCTGTAACCATCCAGGCTGTGTCCCATGTGGCACCCCTATTCTGTGCACTGCTTTTGGCCAGGGCCCATAGGGCTCTGGAGTAGTACACTATATAGGGACTAAACTGTTATGTGATTGTCTGCCAAGCATCACGTGTCCATGAAAGTTTGACGCATGGAACGAAAAATTCCAAAAGTCATAATAAAAGTCGAATAAACTGGTCAAACTCAGTTGAAAATCCATCTTTAGGATGTTTTTCTCATATGTATCCAATAACGTCCCAGACGGAGCATTTCTTCGTGTCTACCTAACGCATTGCAGAAAATTATATGGTGATCCCAGGTGCGCAGCAAAATACTGCCAATATGGCTGACCTGTCACTCCAAAAGCTCTCATTCGGTCCCACATCAGGCTAGACAACTCATTCAACGTTCTACTGCTTGTTGACATTTAGTGGAAGGCGTATGAAGTGCATACATATCCATAAATACAAGGCAATTGAATAGGAGCAGCCCTTCACAGAGACCCATTTCAGAATTTTCACTTCCTGCTTGGAAGTTTGCCTGCCAAATGAGTTCTGTTTTACTCACAGATATAATTCAAACAGTTTTAGAAACTTCAGGGTGTTTTCTATCCAATAGTAATACTAATATGCATATCATATGATCTAGAACAGAGTACGAGCTGTATGCATGCTGTATGCTCTACTAAAGTTATTTTTTTTTAAATCTAACACAGCGGTTGCATTAAGAAGCAGTGTATCTTTCATTTGCTGTACAACATGTATTTTTTAGTAAAGTTTATGATGAGTTCTTTGATTAGATTAGGTGACTGTCCAAAATATCTCCGAAGATTTTGGTGAATTGTTGCTACGTATTAACAATGTATAACCACGATTTGCAGCTCTAAATATGCACATTTTCGAACAAAACAAAAATGTATTGTATAACATGATGTTATAAGACTGTCATGTGATGAAGTTGTCCAAAGGTTAGTGATTAATTTTATCTCTATTTGTCGGTTTTGTGAAAGCTATCTTTACGGTGAATAAATGGCGTTGTGTGTTTGGCTATTGTGGTGAGCTAATAGAAATATATATTGTGTTTTCGCTGTAAAACACTTAAAAAATCTGAAATATTGGCTGGATCCACAAGATGTTTATCTTTCATTTGCTGTACACCATGTATTTTTCATAAATGTTTTATGAGTATTTATGTATTTCACGTTGCTCTCTGTGATTATTCTGGCTGCTTGGTGCTATTTGTGATGGTGGCTGCAATGTAAAACTACGATTTATACCTCAAATATGCACATTTTCGAACAAAACATAAATGTATTGTATAACATGATGTTATAAGACTGTCATCTGATGAAGTTGTTCAAGGTTAGTGATTAATTTTATCTCTATTTCTGGGTTTTGTGAAAGCTACCTATGCGGTGGATACATGGTGAAAACATTGTGAAAACATGGCGTTGTGTGTTTGGCTATTGTGGTTAGCTAATATAAATACATATTGTGTTTTCGCTGTAAAACATTTAAAAAATCGGAAATGATGGCTGGATTCACAAGATGTTTATCTTTAATTTGCTGTATTGGACTTGTGATTTCATGAAATTATATTATATGATATCCCTGTCCCGTTAGGCTAGGCTATGCTAGTCAGCTTTTTTGATGAGGAGGATCCCGGATCCGGGAGAGAGAAGCGGTAGACGTTAATTTTATCTCTATTTGTGGGTTTTATGAAAGCTATCTTTGCAGTGAAAAAATGGCGTTGTGTTTTGGGCTATTGTGATGAGCTAACATAAATATATGTTGTGTTTTCGCTGTAAAACATTAAAAAAATCGGACATGTTGGCTGGATTCACAAGATGTTTATCTTTCATTTACTGTACAACATGTATTTTTCATAAATGTTTTCTGATGAGTATTACTGTATTTCATGTTGCTCTCTGTAATTATTCTGGCTGTTTTGGTGCCATTTGTGACTATGGCTGCAAGGTAAAACCAGGATTTATAGCTATAAATATGCACATTTTCGAACAAAACATAAATGTATTGTATAACATGATGTCATAAGACTGTCATCTGATGAAGTTGTTCAAATGTTAGTGATTAATTTTATCTCTATTTGTGGGTTTTGTGAAAGCTATCTTTGCGGTGAAAAAATGGCATTGTGTGTTGCGCTATTGTGGTGAGCTAACATAAATATATGTTGTGTTTTCGCTGTAAAACATTTTAAAATCGGACATGTTGGCTGGATTCACAAGATGTTTATCTTTCATTTGCTGTATTGGACTTGTGATTTCATTAAATTATATTATATGATATTCCCTGTGGCGCTAGGCTAGGCTATGCTAGTCAGCGTTTCTGATGAGGAGGATCCCGGATCCGGGAGGGTGATTCGGTAGAGGTTTTAAATGACAATAAAACAGCATATGAACAAATGACTGTTCCTCTCTATCCTACTACCTCATACACACCATCACCAGTTTCTTCACTGATCTAGTTATGACAGACAGTGCAACTTATCACAACTAATTAAACAACTACCACTAGCACTATTCAGTGATAATGGCATTACATCATGTTAACTGAACTTCCACTGTCCTGATACCATGTCTATTATCTGCTAGCCTGTCACTGTAGTCTGCCTCTCTTCCTACAATGGGAGAGAGAGAGAACTTTTGTGAGTGTAATATTTACTGTTCATTTTTATTGTTTAGGCACCTAAAGACTCTCAGACCATGAGAAACTAGATTCTCATGGTCTGAGTTAGTTCTGGTTGGTAAGATTCTGAATTAGTCTTACCAACCATGAGTCTATAGTGATGAATGAATCTTACACCACCATGGGTCTATAGTAATGAATTAGTCTTACCCCACCATGGATCTATAGTAATGAATTAGTCTTACCCCACCATGGGTCTATAGTAATGAATTAGTCTTACCCCACCATGGGTCTATAGTAATGAATTAGTCTTACCCCACCATGGGTCTATAGTAATGAATTAGTCTTACCAACCATGGGTCTATAGTAATGAATTAGTCTTACCCCACCATGGGTCTATAGTAATGAATTAGTCTTACCCCACCATGGGTCTATAGTAATGAATTAGTCTTACCCCACCATGAGTCTATAGTAATGAATTAGTCTTAGCCCACCATGAGTCTATAGTAATGAATTAGTCTTACCCCACCATGGATCTATAGTAATGAATTAGTCTTACCACACCATGAGTCTATAGTAATGAATTAGTCTTACCACACCATGAGTCTATAGTAATGAATTAGTCTTAGCCCACCATGGGTCTATAGTATTGAATTAGTCTTACCACACCATGAGTCTATAGTAATGAATTAGTTTTAGCCCACCATGGATCTATAGTAATGAATTAGTCTTACCACACCATGAGTCTATAGTAATGAATTAGTCTTACCACACCATGAGTCTATAGTAATGAATTAGTCTTACCAACCATGAGTCTATAGTATTGAATTAGTCTTACCACACCATGAGTCTATAGTAATGAATTAGTCTTACCCCACCATGAGTCTATAGTAATGAATTAGTTTTACCCCACCATGGGTCTATAGTGATGAATTAGTCTTACCCCACCATGGGTCTATAGTGATGAGGATGAGTCTTACCCCACCATGAGTCTATAGTAATGAATTAGTCTTACCACACCATGGGTCTATAGTAATGAATTAGTCTTACCCCACCATGGATCTATAGTAATGAATTAGTCTTACCCCACCATGGGTCTATAGTAATGAATTAGTCTTACCCCACCATGGGTCTATAGTAATGAATTAGTCTTACCCCACCATGGGTCTATAGTAATGAATTAGTCTTACCCCACCATGAGTCTATAGTAATGAATTAGTCTTACCCCACCATGGATCTATAGTAATGAATTAGTCTTACCCCACCATGGGTCTATAGTAATGAATTAGTCTTACCCCACCATGGGTCTATAGTAATGAATTAGTCTTACCCCACCATGGGTCTATAGTAATGAATTAGTCTTACCCCACCATGGGTCTATGGTAATGAATTAATCTTACCCCACCATGGGTCTATAGTAATGAATTAGTCTTACCCCACCATGGGTCTATGGTAATGAATTAGTCTTACCCCACCATGGGTCTATAGTAATGAATTAGTCTTACCAACCATGGGTCTATAGTGATGAATTAGTCTTACCCTACCATGGGTCTATAGTGATGAGGATGAGTCTTACCACACCATGAGTCTATAGTAATGAATTAGTCTTACCCCACCATGGGTCTATAGTAATGAATTAGTCTTACCCCACCATGGGTCTATAGTAATGAATTAGTCTTAACCCACCATGGGTCTATAGTAATGAATTAGTCTTACCCCACCATGAGTCTATAGTAATTAATTAGTCTTACCCCACCATGGGTCTATAGTAATGAATTAGTCTTACCCCACCATGGGTCTATAGTAATGAATTAGTATTACCCCACCATGGGTCTATAGTAATTAATTAGTATTACCCCACCATGGGTCTATAGTAATTAATTAGTCTTACCCCACCATGGGTCCCCCTCGGTCGAGACTGTACACCTGCCTGGGGTTCAGCAGGTACTGGAACTTTCTCAATACCCTGTAGAAGACATATATATACATATAGACCATATGACAGCTGTGTTAGAGTTGCTGCACATACACACAAGCTGACATACTCAAACTATGTGCAAAATGGAGCCAGAAGAGAGAGAGAGAGAGCCAGAGAGAGAGAGCAAGCACAAGAGAGACGGAAAGAGAGAAAGAGAGAGAGAGTGAGCCAGAGAGAGAGAGAGAGTGAGCCAGATAGAGAGAGAGGGAATGAGAGATAACTAATACTTCATGCATACAAAGACAGACATAGAATGTAAAGTAGCAACATTTAATTACAAGTTTTACTTAAAAACACAGTTAACATGGTGTCCACAGTAAATGTGATTTTGCTCTAAATTTGTAATTATCTCTACAGCTTACTGTGCCCATTGACATAGCAGTTTCCTGTAACATTGACAAGCAGGAGCTGCATCGGAGATCTATTATATTGAAGGCTCCACATTGACCTTGCACTGGTAATTGCGTCAGTAGCTTCCAATACCCACACTGCACTTTGGTCAGAGTGTGAAAAGCAGTGGCAAAAGACAACAGAAAACCGACAGCTAGGTTAGAATGCATCACCACGAACAAAACATTTGGCTTAGAATGCAACTCATTCTATATGGTGTGTCAGATACAGTTTCCTATGATACTGTTATGAATGTGTCATGAAGAAAACTTAAATTTAAGTTTTACGAAGTTCATTCAGAAGGAAAAATGTGTATAAATATACTACTTAACATAAGAGTACCGTGTGACATTTAAAATGCTGTAAAACAGTCATTAAACTGCCTGAAAGCCTCATTCACAAAAACAGGACCAATCAGTGACTCAACACCAACCCTTTTATTTCCTTATTGACATCAAAGGGAGCAGAAATAGGCTTTGTTTTGGTACTCAGAGATTAAATGCATCTTTTTTTTTAGGAGAACATGTCTAATAATAGAGAATAATTTCCCTTTTAAGTGGTATTTAAGACTGTGTTGCTATGGTGATGGAGTTTCTGAAGCCAACAAAGCAGGCCTCCTGGTGCTGTGAAATGCATGGTGGGAGGAGAGAGGAGAGAATGCTGAAACAGTGAACACATTCATTTTCATTAACAACTGCTTTTAGGACACTGTGTCAGAACAGCCAATGGACCATCATTATTTCCAAAATGTTAAATCCTCTGTAATTATCAAGGCCTAAAACTTATAGAATTTAATCTCCAAAGACCAGGCAGTTATTGTTGTTAGCTTAAGCTATGCTAGCTTCACATTACTTTGATTCTATGATGAACAGTCAGCCAAAGTCTTTATAATACTTTGTCAGTAGCATTACAGGACTGTATGAAACATACACTACATGGCCAAAAGTACGTGGATTTGGCTATTTCAGCCACAGCTGTTGCTGACAGGTGTATAAAATTGAGCACGCAGCCATGCAATCTCTATAGACAAACATTGGCAGTAGAATAGGCTCTACTGAAGAGCTCAGTGACTTTCAACGTGGCCACCTTTAGGATGCCACCTTTCCAACAAGTCAGCTTGTCAGATTTCTGCCCTGCTAAAGCTGCCTTGTTCAACTGTAAGTGCTGTTATTGTGAAGTGGAAGCATCTAGGAGCAACAACGTCTCAGCCACGAAGTGGTAGGCCACACAATCTCACAGAATGGGACCGCCAAGTGCTGAAGGCCCCAGCGCGTAAAAATTGTCTGTCCTCAGTTGCAACACTCACTACCGAGTTCCAAACTGCCTCTGGAAGCAATGTCAGCAAAATAACTGTTCGTCAGGAGCTTCGTGAAAAGGGTTTCCATCGCTGAGCAGCCGCACACAAGCCTAAGATCAGCATGCGAAATGCCAAGCATTGACTGGAGCGGATTAAAGCTAGCCGCCATTGGACTCTGGAGCAGTGGAATCGCGTTCTCTGGAGTGATGAATCACGCTTCACCATCTGGCAGTCCAACGGATGAATCTGGGTTTGGCGGATGCCAGGAGAATGCTGCCTGCCCGAAAGCATAGTGCCAACTGTAAAGTTTGTTGGAGGAGGAATAATGGTCTGAGGCTATTTTTCATGGTTCGGGCCCCTTAGTTCCAGTGAAGGGACATCTTAATGCTACAGAATACAATGACATTCTAGATGATTCTGTGCTTCCAACTTTGTGGCAACAGTTTGGGGAAGGTCCTTTCCTCTTTCAGCATTAAAATGCCCCCGTACACAAAGCGAGGTCCATACAGAAATGGTTTGTCAAGATTGGTGTGGAAGAACTTGACTGGCCTGCACAGAGACTTGACCTCAACCCCATCAAACACCTTTGGGATAAATTGGAATGTTAACTGCGAGCCAGGCCTATTCGCCCAACATCAGTGCCCGACCTCACTAATGCTCTTGAGGCTGAATGGAAGCAGGTGTCCACATACTAGTGTATATTGCAGGAGTGTTTCAATCCATTAATAATATCAGACACTGTGACTTACCGCTCCCCCTGTCTCCCTCCACTCTTCGGGTTGACCAGGACCAGGAGGGGATGTGTACCTGGGAGAGGAGTGATCTGAACAGGAGATCAGAGACAGGATAATGAGATACTGTAGAGTAGTGTATACCCATGCAAACACAGCACACACTTTAACCTGCCATCAGCAAACACAACATACTCCAAGGCTTTAACCACTGAAGATGCTCTGGGCTTGATTTACTCACCTGCAGTGCTTGTCCGTCTCCTGTGAATTTCAAGCTCTGACTCATGTTGTCAGGGCTGCTGTTGGGCGGGGAGTCCCCTTCACCCCGCTTCACAACAGAATGACGGTCCTGCAGACAGACAGATGGACAGATAGACGGACGGACAGACGTACGGACAGACAGACAGAAGGATGGACGGACAGACAGACATAGACAAAGATACATTTGTTTATGAATTTATGAATTGTTACAGAGAAATGGGGCAAGTGTATACCTTTATGGACCTATAATTATATCTCAAGGGGGTGTTAGTGTTTTTCAGTATTGAAAGTATTGGAGAAATAATAAGGAGATTCAGAGTGTGATTGATTTCATGTGATCTCACCAGGACGACAGGGCAGATGTAGGAGGGGAGTAGAGTGTGGTCTCTAAGGGCTCCTCCATCACACTCCGGCTTCATGTTGGACGCACACTTATTGTGGAGCTGATCAGGAAGGAAGATTTTTATTTATTTTATTTAACCTTTATTTAAGATAAGGAGAATGGAGGGAAGAAAGGAGCGGAGGAAAATGAGAGGAGGAGAAGGAGAGTGGAAAGGAATACCAAAAGATATATTCACACAAGTCATTTGACACAGTGGCAGATGTTATTCAAAACACTTCACTCAAAAGCCCCATAAATGCTTGAAGCTAATAATACATAAACTGCTATAGGAATATATCCTTTTTCCCCTGGTTCATGCCAAAGTCTGATTCATGTAAAGAGTACAGTAGCTGCTTAAAAGACTGAGAATGAATGCCTGCAGTGATGCTAAAGGGATGAGAACATCACTAAGCTAAATTGACAATCCTAACATGCTCTTTGAACTCCACTTAAGGGTGGTTTGATGAATCACAGTTTGAGTGTTCATTATATATTATTTAACATTTAAAGGTAAATGGTGACATCTAGAGGATATCTCAGGTAAAGTAAAAATGTGAAAAATAATAGGTTGATTACAAACTATCGCTGTGAATTTCTTCAGGACCATTTATGTTTTTTATTTTATTTAGCCTTTATTTAACTAGGCAAGTCAGCTAGGCAAGACCATTTTTATTAGCAGAAGACTTTTGAAGCACTTGATACTAGCGAAGGCACTTGACATGAGGCACTAATGAACCAAAACATTGTAACTATATCAGGAGTTCTCCAGTACAGGGAGGTGTGTACTACTCACAGTGATCTGACACCACACACAGTGTAGGCCCGTTAATCCCTGGTAGCACTTGATACTTCTGTGACAGCGGTCACACTTAGTGGGAGAGTTTCCCTCCATCCAGACATGCTGCATGGCCTGGAGAGAGGCAGGAATGGAGAGAGGCAGGAAAGGAGAGAGGCAGGAAGGAAGAGAGGGAGAGGCAGGAAGGAAGAGAAGCAGGAAGGGAGAGAGGCAGGAAGGGAGAGAGGGAGAGGCAGGAAGGGAGAGAGGCAGGAAGGAAGAGAGGGAGAGGCAGGAAGGAAGAGAAGCAGGAAGGGAGAGAGGCAGGAAGGGAGAGAGGCAGGAAGGGAGAGAGGCAAGAAGGGAGAGAGGCAAGAAGGGAGAGAGGCAGGAAGGGAGAGAGGCAGGAAGGGAGAGAGGCAAGAAGGGAGAGAGGCAGGAAGGGAGAGAGGCAGGAAGGGAGAGAGGCAGGAAGGGAGAGAGGCAGGTAGGGAGAGAGGCAGGAAGGGAGAGAGGCAGGAAGGGAGAGAGAGAGAGAGAGACAGAGAGAGAGAGAGAGAGAGAGAGAGAGAGAGAGAGAGAGAGAGAGAGAGAGAGAGAGAGAGAGAGAGAGAGAGAGAGGGGAAGGGAGAGAGAGAGGGAGGAAGGGAGAGAGAGAGGGAGGAGGGGAGAGAGAGACAACAATCATGATTTAAAGGAAGTTACAACATTAATCCAGTGCTAAACATGCTATATTTTGTGCCAGATATTTACAAAAATAAGAGACCATCTAAAAGGCATCTTCTGTTATTGAACCAGACTTGAAAAAGTGAAGTGGAGCTGAAACAGAGTAGAATTCCATCTGGAGAGAAAAAGAAGGTCTTAGAGGGACAACTCCAAGTCTGCGAGATCATTCCAGAAGGTGTCTAATTACATTAGGGGTTAAATATAGAGACGCAGTTAACAACATTAGTAGCACTGCATGATCTCTCTGCACCCATGAGCCTGTGTGTGTGTGTGTGTGTGTGTGTGTGTGTGTGTGTGTGTGTGTGTGTGAGAGAGAGAGAGAGAGAGAGAGAGAGAGAGAGAGAGAGAGAGAGAGAGAGAGAGAGAGAGAGAGAGAGAGAGAGAGAGAGAGAGAGAGAGAGAGAGAGAGAGAGAGAGAGAGAGAATCCCTGCTCCCATGACCCTTCTGCTCCTGACGATTCAGGTTGCTCAGCAACATTAGTCAGATGTTGCTGAGACACTAGAGGTCCTCACAAGGGTTGTAAAACAAGTGGGAAAAAAGTGGGGACATTTCGCCAGTCCTCACAAGGAAAAAGGCTATTTTAGGCTTAGGGGTTAGGTTTAGGGCTGCAATTAGGGTTAGGAATTAAGGTTTAGTGAAAATAGGATTCTGAATGGGACTCAACTGTTTGGTCCCCACAAGAATAGTAAAATAAAATAAACGTGTGCGTGTAACGGATGTGAAATGGCTAGCTAGTTAGCGGGTACGCGCTACTAGGGTTTCAATCAGTTACGTCACTTGCTCTGAAACCTAGAAGTAGTGTTGCACCTTGCTCTGCAAGGGCAGCGGCTTTTGTGGAGCGATGGGTAACGACACTTCGTGGGTGTCAGTTGTTGATGTGTGCAGAGGGTCCCTGGTTCGCGCCCGTGTCGGGGCGAGGGGACGACGTAAAGTTATACTGTTAGATTGATGCTGTTGACCCGGATCACTGGTTGCTGCGGAAAAGGAGGAGGTTGAAAGGGGGGTGAGTGTAACGGATGTGAAATGGCTAGCTAGTTAGCGGGTACGCGCTACTAGCGTTTCAATCAGTTACGTCACTTGCTCTGAAACCTAGAAGTAGTGTTGCACCTTGCTCTGCAAGGGCCGTGGCTTTTGTGGAGCGATGGGTAACGACGCTTCGTGGGTGACTGTTGTTGATGTGTGCAGAGGGTCCCTGGTTCGCGCCTGTGTCGGGGCGAGGGGATGGTTTAAAGTTATACTGTTACATGTGTGTGCTGGTGTGTTTTTGTGTGTGTTTTGTGTGTGTAGTTGTGTACTCACATTGGTGTGTCTGCGGGACTTGGCGTAGGTGCTGATGCATGCAGAAATGTCTTTGGACACACAGCGTTCATGGACTGTGTACTTGCATACTGAAACACAGAGGTTCAGAGAGAGACAGTTCACCAGTGGATGAACAATGAGTAGCAACACCAACCCTTTCATTGAATCATGTAATAAAATGACCAAGCGATAGCATTATCCTTGATAATAGATCATTAATAAGTAATGCAATCATGTTTATTATTCACAGAATATAAACATCTGGTTGAAAGAGAGAGAGAAGAACTGAAAGGCAGGAAGAGAGAAACAGAGAATGGAGCTGTGAAGGCCAAACAGGGACACAAAGAGGGACTTAAAGGGATACTTCGGTAATTTTGGCAATGAGGCCCTTTATCTACTTCCCCGGAGTCTCTCAGTGCCTTTTGAAGGTACAGTTGAAGTCGGAAGTTTACATACACTTAGGTTGGAGTCATTAAAACTCGTTTTTCAACCACTCCACAAATTTCTTGTTAACAAACTATAGTTTTGGCAAGTCGGTTAGGACATCTACTTTGTGCATGACACAAGTAAATTTTCCAACAATTGTTTACGTACAGATTATTTCACTTATAATTCACTGTATCACAATTCCAGTTTACATACACTAAATTGACTGTGCCTTTAAACAGCTTGGAAAATTCCAGAAAATTATGTCATGGCTTTAGAAGCTTCTGATAGAAGCTAATTGACATCATTTGAGTGAATTTGAGGTGAACCTGTGGATGTATTTCAAGGCCTACCTTCAAACTCAGTGCCTCTTCGCTTGACATCATGGGAAAATCAAAAGAAATCAGCCAAGATCTCAGAAAATAAATTGTAGACCTCCACAAGTCTGGTTCATCCTTGGGAGCAATTTCCAAACACCTGAAGGTACCACGTTCATCTGTACAAACAATAATACGCAAGTATAAACACCATGGGACCACGCAGCCGTCATACCGCTCAGGAAGGAGACGCGTTCTGCCTCCTAGAGATTAAGGTACTTTGGTGCGAAAAGTGCAAATCAATCCCAGAACAACAGCAAAGGACCTTGTGAAGATGCTGGAGGAAACAGGTACAAAAGTATCTATATCCACAGTAAAACGAGTCCTATATTAACATAACCTGAAAGGCCGCTCAGCAAGGAAGAAGCCACTGCTCCAAAACTGCAATAAAAAAGCCAGACTACGGTTTGCAACTGCACATGGGGACAAAGATTGTACTTTTTGGAGAAATGTCCTCTGGTCTGATGAAACAAAAATAGAACTGTTTGGCCATAATGACCATCGGTATGTTTGGAGGTAAAAGGGGGAGGCTTGCAAGCCAAAGAACACCATCCCAACCCTGAAGCACGGGGGTGGCAGCATCATGTTGTGGGGGTGCTTTGCTGCAGGAGGGACTGGTGCACTTCACAAAATAGGTGGCATCATGAGGAGGAAAATATGTGGATATATTGAAGCAACATCTCAAGACATCAGTCAGGAAGTTCAAGCTTGGTCGCAAATGGGTCTCCCAAATGAACAATGACTCCAAGCATACTTCCAAAGTTGTGGCAAAATGGCTTAATGACAACAAAGTCAAGGTATTGGAGTGGCCATCACAAAGCCCTGAAGCCCTGAAGGCTACCCGAAACGTTTGACCTAAGTTAAACAATTTAAAGACAATGCTACCAAATACTAATTGAGTGTATGTAAACTTCTGACCCACTGGGAATGTGATGAAAGAAATAAAAGCTGAAATAAATCATTCTCTCTACTATTATTCTGACATTTCACATTCTTAAAATAAAGTGGTGATCCTAACTAACCGAAGACAGGGAATTTTGACTATGATTAAATGTCAGGAATTGTGAAAAACTGAGTTTAAATGTATTTGGCTAAGGTGTATGTAAACTTCCGACTTCAACTGTAGTTGCTAACTAGCGCTAGCACAATTAGAACAATGACCGGAAGTCTATGTTATCTGCCAGAGTGCGAATTACACGTGACATTCGAAGGGGGTCTCTATTGGAAATAAATGTGTGAGCCTATTAATATATATGAAACTAGAGGGTAAAAATGAGTTACCATTTATTTTGGCATGAACACAACCAGTCATGAAGCTTTTATTTGATTGTCAAACATATCGCTACTACCAGTGCGTGTTCATCGACTCCAAAATAACTAAAATAGTGCAGTGGATGTACACTTGAGCAGCATGATGAATGGACATCTGTTTACAAAACCCCAAAAGGATGGCAAATGACATTAGGGGATTGCCATTGATTACGCCTACATTAATTCATGCGTCTTACTGACAAATTGAATTTATTTGCATCTTAAAAAGTAAAGACACCTGCAATAGGTCTGAAACTATACCTGAAAAAACGGGATGGTCATCCTAACACGTGCAGTCAATTTACTAGACTAGGCTACAATGTATCAGTCAAGCATGATGAGAAGTTTGATGATATGTGCCCTAGCCCACCACGCAAAGGCACTACTCATTAATTTCCCCTGGTTGACACAGACATGCTCAGGAAAGTGATATCACCACTTAAGCCTTCTCCCTGCTTTCTCGATCCTATCCCCACCACATTCTTCAAAACAGTTTTTAATTGCATATCTGAAGAAGTGCAAGCTATTGTTAATCACACCCTGCACTCCACTGCACTAAAAACTGCTATGGGGAAACGCTTTCTGAAGAAAAGTCATCTAGATTCTTCTGCTCTTAGTGACTATCAACCAATGTCCAACCTTCCATTCTGAAGCAGAATTCTGGAGAAATAGTTTTCTTAACTGTAAAAAATCCAATTTGGTTTTCGTGCCCAGAGACAGCCTTAGATTTTTAAGTGCTGCATTCGACACTGTCAACCATGATGTCCTTCTGGACAGACTGGAGAGGTTGGTTGGCCTCTCCGGTCTAGTTCTAAATTGGTTTAGGACCAGTTGAGAATTTTTTGTCACACTTGGTGAACATAACTCAGAGAAAATACACATCACATGTGACGTTCCACAAGGTTCGATTTTGGGTCCGGTATTGTTCCGTTTATATATGTTACCCCTTGGCAGCGTTATCAGAAGGCACAGCATTGATTTTCACTGCTATACAGACGATACATAACTTTACATTTCTGTGTCACCAGAGGATTATTGCTCCACTGATAAATTATTAGACTGTATTAGTGATTTAAATACATGGATGGCTCACAACTTCTTCCAGCTAAATTAAGACAAGACCGAGGTACTTATTGTTGGAGCCAAAGCACAGAGAGAGAATCTAGCCGCACATTTTAATTCACGGGCAATAAAGATAAAACACCAGGTTAAAAAAACTAGGTGTTATTTTAGATTCTGAGCTAAATTTCAAATCACATAATAGGAATGTGACCAAAATATATTTTTACCACCTGAGAAACATTGCCAAGGTGTGGCCGTTTCTCTCTCAGGCTGATACAGAGAGACTCATCCATGCTTTAATTACAAGCAGGCTTGACTACTGTAATGCTCTCCTGTTTGGTCTACGCAAGAAAGCCATTGGTCAACTGCAAAACATACAGAATGCTGCAGCGTGGGTACTGACCAAGACCAGACAGAGAGCTCACAATACACCGGTTTTAATGTCTCTGCACTGGCTGCCTGTGAGCTTTAGAATACATTTTAAGATTCTTCTATTGGTTTTTATCTCAATTCACAATTGTGCACCACAATACATGTTAGACATGCTTTTAAGTTATGTACCTAGTAGGTCCCTCAGGTCCTCTGGCACTGGCCTTTTTACTATCCCAAAGCCTAGGACCAAGAGGCATGGAGAGGCAGCGTTTAGTTATTATGCCCCCAGCCCAGTGGCAGATTTAGGTATAGGCGACATGGGCAGCCGCCCAGGGCAGCATCTTTTCGGGGGCGGCACGGGGCTCCCGCACCAAAAAATTTGGAATGGTGACATTTGCGCAACCGGTTTTCTATCGCTCATTTGCACATTACGTCAATGATATCATGTCACCGTGTGGGACTGTGGGTCAATTAACCTTGTCGGAGTGGGAGCCCTGATTCTAGTTTGTGAGCTAGGCAGGCTACTGCCTGGGAAGGTCTAACCACTCAGTACGAGATGCGGAGTGGGGCGGGGGTAGGTTGACCTCAGGTCTCCCCACTGGAAGCCCGAGGTAGGGGGAGTGGGGGAATCTATCAAATAGCGGACCTCTAACTTTGTACTAATGCAGTACTAATAATAATAATAATAATAAGTACTAATGCATTTAGTAAAATCAGTCACACTACGAAATGCTACCTAAAAAAACACAATTAATTCATAATACTAAGAAAATACAGTTTCACAGACATATTGTCTGGTGGGGGGGGGCTAACTTGCAGGTTCGTGAACCTGCCAGAGAACCTGACTGGGGCCAAAACGGTGGTAAAGGCTATTTTTATCAAGGGCACATGGCAAACAAATTGTGAAAATTAACTAGTACAATGTAAATGTATTTAAAGGAGCTCAGTTGTGGCTAAATTTAGCACTACTGAGTGGACAGCACAGTGAACAGGGAGACAATTTGTGCAATCACATATAAATAAATGGTTTAAACCATGACAGAGAGGTTGGGGTGTTCCTTTCAAGCATTTATTTTCATATTTACCATTGTAAAACAGATTTACCACTGCATTTTAAACAAATAGGTGAATAATTAAGTTAGTATTATTTAGAGACCCCCTCAAAGTTTGACTTTTGTTGCATTGAGGGGAGCTAATGTCTCATTCAGGGGAGCTGAGCCCCTCCTGCTCTCCCATAATTCGCACCCTGGTATCTGCAGATACCATAGACTTCCAGTCATTGCGTTAACGCAAGTTAGCATTGGCTCCTGAAACTACCTGACCTAACTTCCTTCATACTGGACGCAGAGACATAAAAATGGTACCCACGAGTTCATCTGACTCTGCCAAAATCTTGAAGTATCTCTTTAATGAGACAAAGAGACAGTAGAACTAAGGGCCACACACACACACTCACTGGAGCAGCAGAGGCCCTGCTTGCGAACTCCCAGCAGCATGGTGTGGCAGTAGTTACAGTAGGCTGGCTTGTTGAAGTGCTTCAGTTTCCACACATGCTGACCATCTTCCTGAACATTCTACAGGAAGAGAAAGAGAAAGAGAAAGAGAAAGATATCAATCTTTCTGAATTGATTTTGTGGAACTGACACTCCAAACGCACGCAGACACATACTTTATCTCTCTTCCCACAGGGATCATATACATTTACTAAAATGTATGCACTTTGGATAAAAGTGTCTGCTATACGGCATCCGTTATCAAATAATATCACACACACACACACACATGCACCCTCCCTCACCGTCTCCATGCCCAGCAGGACCAGCAGAGGGATGGTGGTGAGGCCTCCTCTGATCCACTCCTCCAGAGTGACTGTTCCGTCCCGGTCATAGTCTATCTCTTCCATCATCTCCTTCAGGATCTAGAACACAGGGAGAGGGGGAGTACAGAGGGTGAGTCCAGTAAATTCTTGTCAAATTATAATACTGTAATGATCCAACATTTCTTTGTCACTGTCGTTAAGCTAGTCTTTTCAGGTCGCCACAATACATTGGGAACAGGGGAAACAAGACACACAAGGCTGTGTGCATCCTTACCGGTCGCAGCTCTGCAGAGTCCCATTCCAGGTACTCTGCCACGTGGACCATCTGATTGATGATGCGGTCCAGTTCCTACACCCAGCAAGCGAGATAAACATTATACCACAACAACAACAACATCACTGTGGCTGCCTTCTTGATAACAAATGAACGCATCCACACATCCACAGACATTACTACCAAGAGACTGACAGAGACGATCACATATGTTCTCCGTTTAGAAAATTAAAAAATCCTCCACATTTTGGCATGCCCAAGAAGATCATAGGGAGTGTCCTTGAAAACAAATTAGTCAGACCACAGTATCCTCTGATATCATCCACATCCACATCATTCTATGATGACAGTATCCTCTGATATCATCCACATCATTCTATGATGGCAGTATCCTCTGATATCATCCACATCATTCTATGATGACAGTATCCTCTGATATCATCCACATCATTCTATGATGACAGTATCCTCTGATATCATCCACATCATTCTATGATGACAGTATCCTCTGATATCATCCACATCATTCTATGATGACAGTATCCTCTGATATCATCCACATCATTCTATGATGACAGTATCCTCTGATATCATCCACATCATTCTATGATGACAGTATCCTCTGATATCATCCACATCATTCTATGATGGCAGTATCCTCTGATATCATCCACATCATTCTATGATGACAGTATCCTCTGATATCATCCACATCATTCTATGATGACAGTATCCTCTGATATCATCCACATCATTCTATGATGGCAGTATCCTCTGATATCATCCACATCATTCTATGATGACAGTATCCTCTGATATCATCCACATCATTCTATGATGACAGTATCCTCTGATATCATCCACATCCACATCACCATATGATGACAGTATCCTCTGATATCATCCACATCATTCTATGATGACAGTATCCTCTGATATCATCCACATCATTCTATGATGACAGTATCCTCTGATATCATCCACATCCACATCATTCTATGATGACAGTATCCTCTGATATCATCCACATCCACATCACCATATGATGACAGTATCCTCTGATATCATCCACATCATTCTATGATGACAGTATCCTCTGATATCATCCACATCATTCTATGATGACAGTATCCTCTGATATCATCCACATCATTCTATGATGACAGTATCCTCTGATATCATCCACATCATTCTATGATGACAGTATCCTCTGATATCATCCACATCATTCTATGATGACAGTATCCTCTGATATCATCCACATCATTCTATGATGACAGTATCCTCTGATATCATCCACATCATTCTATGATGACAGTATCCTCTGATATCATCCACATCCACATCATTCTATGATGACAGTATCCTCTGATATCATCCACATCCACATCACCATATGATGACAGTATCCTCTGATATCATCCACATCATTCTATGATGACAGTATCCTCTGATATCATCCACATCATTCTATGATGACAGTATCCTCTGATATCATCCACATCCACATCACCCTATGATGACAGTATCCTCTGATATCATCCACATCATTCTATGATGACAGTATCCTCTGATATCATCCACATCATTCTATGATGACAGTATCCTCTGATATCATCCACATCATTCTATGATGACAGTATCCTCTGATATCATCCACATCATTCTATGATGACAGTATCCTCTGATATCATCCACATCCACATCACCATATGATGACAGTATCCTCTGATATCATCCACATCATTCTATGATGACAGTATCCTCTGATATCATCCACATCCACATCATTCTATGATGACAGTATCCTCTGATATCATCCACATCATTCTATGATGACAGTATCCTCTGATATCATCCACATCATTCTATGATGACAGTATCCTCTGATATCATCCACATCATTCTATGATGACAGTATCCTCTGATATCATCCACATCATTCTATGATGACAGTATCCTCTGATATCATCCACATCCACATCACCCTATGATGACAGTATCCTCTGATATCATCCACATCATTCTATGATGACAGTATCCTCTGATATCATCCACATCATTCTATGATGACAGTATCCTCTGATATCATCCACATCATTCTATGATGACAGTATCCTCTGATATCATCCACATCCACATCACCCTATGATGACAGTATCCTCTGATATCATCCACATCATTCTATGATGACAGTATCCTCTGATATCATCCTAAGAATCTCAAATATAAAATATTAACACTTTTTCAGTTACTACATGATTGCATATGTATTATTTCATAGTGTTGATGTCTTCACTATTATTCAACAATGTAGAAAATAGTCAAATAAAGAAAACCCTTGAATGAGAAGGTGTTCTAAAAC
Organism: Salvelinus fontinalis; assembly: GCF_029448725.1. Classification (NCBI taxonomy): domain Eukaryota; kingdom Metazoa; phylum Chordata; class Actinopteri; order Salmoniformes; family Salmonidae; genus Salvelinus; species Salvelinus fontinalis. The sequence goes on from NC_074683.1 coordinate 31,628,286, forward strand.
TTTGTACCGGTAGTGAATGTACATTTCTACTTCAATTACCTCATACCCCTGCATATCGACTCGGTATACTGTTGAAGGATCTAAGAATGAAGCAGTGCAGTTCAGAGGAAATAAGGATGTATTGTAACAGGGTTGTTCTAATTGCACTGAGCACTGTATGAGAGGAGAAGAGAGGAGCTGTGAGGAGAGGAGAGGAGAGGAGAGGAGCTGTGAGGAGAGGAGAGGAGAAGAGTAAAGCAGAGACCAGAACAGAAGAAAGGAGAGAAGAGAAGAGGAAAGGAGAGACCAGAACAGAAGAAAGGAGAGGAGAGAAGAGAAGAGGAAAGCAGAGACCAGAACAGAAGAAAGGAGAGAAGAGAAGAGGAAAGCAGAGACCAGAACAGAAGAAAGGAGAGAAGAGAAGAGGAAAGCAGAGACCAGAACAGAAGAAAGGAGAGAAGAGAAGAGGAAAGGAAAGCAGAGACCAGAACAGAAGAAAGGAGAGAAGAGAAGAGGAAAGGAAAGCAGAGACCAGAACAGAAGAAAGGAGAGAAGAGAAGAGAAGAGGAAAGGAAAGGAGAGACCAGAACAGAAGAAAGGAGAGAAGAGAAGAGGAAAGGAAAGGAGAGACCAGAACAGAAGAAAGGAGAGGAGAGAAGAGAAGAGGAAAGCAGAGACCAGAACAGAAGAAAGGGGAGAAGAGAAGAGAAGAGGAAAGGAAAGGAGAGACCAGAACAGAAGAAAGGAGAGAAGAGAAGAGGAAAGGAAAGGAGAGACCAGAACAGAAGAAAGGAGAGAAGAGGAAAGGAAAGCAGAGACCAGAACAGAAGAAAGGGGAGAAGAGAAGAGAAGAGGAAAGGAAAGGAGAGACCAGAACAGAAGAAAGGAGAGAAGAGAAGAGGAAAGGAAAGGAGAGACCAGAACAGAAGAAAGGAGAGAAGAGGAAAGGAGAGGAGATGGGATGGGAAGAGAAGGGAGGAAAGGAGATGGGAGGAGAGGGGAGAGAACAGAACAGAAGAAAGGAGAGAAGAGAAGAGGAGAGAACAGAAGAAAGGAAAGAAAAGAGTAGATTAAAACGGAAGAGCAGAAGAGAGAACAGAACAGACGAAAGGAGAGAAGAGTAGGGAAAAGAAGAGAGGAGAAGAGAAGAGAGGGCCACTAACCGAGCTGTCCAGTACTCCGTTGCCATCTGTGTCGTACAGCCGGAACATGACTGGAGGGGAACGAGAAAAAAGGGACCCCATGATTCAGCTGTAATGTCTTGAAGTCCCTGTCTGTCAGCACCACTTGAATTCCCAGTCAGACCACCCCTCTGTAGAGCAGGGGAAGTATTAGAGTGTGACTCAGCACCACTCCTGTGTTGGAGTAGGGGAAGTATTTGAGCGTGACACAACACCACTCCTGTGTTGGAGCAAGGGAAGTATTAGAGCGTGGCACAACACCACTCTTGTGTTGGAGCAGGGGAAGTATTAGAGCGTGACACAACACCACTCCTGTGATGGAGCAGGGGAAGTATTAGAGCGTGACGCAACACCACTCCTGTGTTGGAGCAGGGGATGTAATAGAGCGTGACACGTACTCCTGTTTTATTGGGATGTCGGAAGCAGTTAGCAGAGATTAGCTGTGTCAGAGTGTGCGGATATAGCTCCCAACGCTAAAGAAGTCTATTGGAAACACCAGGGTTTAGGATGTCCATGGGCTAACGAGGACAGGTACTGAGGCTGAGTTAATCCCAAGGGGAGTCTAACTCCTGACTCACTGCTCACAACCTGTGTGTGTGTGTGTGTGTGTGTGTGTGTGTGTGTGTGTGTGTGTGTGTGTGTGTGTGTGTGTGTGTGTGTGTGTGTGTGTGTGTGTGTGTGTGTGTGTGTGTGTGTGTGTGTGTGTGTGTGTGTGTGTGTGTGTGTGTGTGTGTGTGTGTGTGTTTGTGTTTGTGTTTGTGTTTGTCAGTGGAAGCTCCTCAGAGGAGCAAGGGGAGGACCATCCTCCTCAGTGAATTTCGTAATAAATTAAATGTTAAAAACATTAAAAAAGGTAGCATTTTTAGATAAAACTATACTAAATGTAATCACATCACCAAATAATTGATTAAAACACTATTTTGCAAAGAAAGTCTGCAATAGTCTCAACAGCACTCTGTAGGGTAGCACCATGATGTAGCCAGAGGACAACTAGCTTCCGTCCTCCTCTGAGTACATTGACTTCAATACAAAACCTAGGAGGCTCATGGTTCTCACCCCCTTCTATAGACTTACACAGTAATTATCACATCTTCCGGAGGACATCCTCCAGTCTATCAGAGCTCTTGCAGCATGAACTGACATGTTGTCCACCCAATCAAAGGATCAGAGAATGAATCTAGTACTGAAAGCATAAACTACAGCTAAATACCACTGCAGTGCATAAAATGTGGTGAGTAGTTGACTCAAAGAGAGAAAGAAAATAGCTAAACCAATTAATTTCTTCCTAAATGAAGGAGAAGCAAGAGAGACATAGAGATTGTCGTTTGTTTGTACTTTCAGTTTCACTTAGCTAGCAAATGCAGTTAGCTAGTTTAGCCCACTGAAACACCCTGCTCAAACAGAGGGATGCTATGTTAGGTTAACTAGCTGGCTATGACTATCCCACACAACACTGGAACTCTTCCAAGTCAAGGTAAGCTTTTGGTTTTACAAATGTACTGCCACCGGGGCCCTCCAGTGTAACTGCTTTCCTGACTGTACACTGTAACGTTACTGAATGTAGCTGGGTTTACAAATGCGTTAGTTCTATTTGCTATGCTGACCATGACGTTACTTTAGCTAATATGGTGACAACGATGTAGGCTGTGTGTAGTGGCTTGGCTTGGAAAGGTTTTTTCGCCTGGTCACATACAGCTGATGTGTTGTGAAGTCCACAAGCGAAGGAAAGAGGTGAAAGGAGGAGAGCACATAACATAGATGCGAGAAGGAATACAACGTGGCTGCTATGAAACTGTGAACTGTGTTTACGTGTGATCAAGGATGTATTCATTCCGCCGATTCTGTTGAAGAACGTTTCTTAAACAAAACGGGGATAAACGTACCTGAATTTGTCCAATAGAAACTCTCGTTTGCAACTGTTGGACTAATGATTACACCCTAGATCAGCTAGATGCAGGCAAGAGTGTGCAAGGTGGTATTGAATGTCACTCTGTCCATGTGTCACGGTCTGTCATATCAAATTTGTCTCTCGACCTGTGCGCTCCTACGTGGTTAGCTTTCATTCAAAGGCAAGGTTGTAGCAACCTCATGATGGGTATAGGGGAAATTATAATATCATGTAGTAGCCTGAACCTATCGCTGTTACATTTACCTGGGTGAATGTAATATGAATGACAGTCATCCAATATACTGTAATAGAAATAAGGCCATGCTCATAAAAAATAAAAATTGTCCTCCCTCATCTGAAATGGCACTGGTGTGTGTGTATGTGTGTGTGTGTGTGCGTGTGTGTGAAAGCCCGCCTGTATTTGGTGACTGAGCTGGAAAAATTACTTCCTACCTGAATTAATGAATTGACTTATCCACTCAGATTGTGGGAGGATGTCTTTCTGAGAAGTTTAGGTGACACCTTTTGACTACTCTACATGACTGACCTCTCAAATACCTTGGTTGTTTACACACTAGTAATTAGACGCTGTAACTCACACTCCAGCTTGTCCTCTGGTGTGCCCCTCTCCAGTAGGGACAGGTAACACACAATGTCCTTCAGAAACACCACCTGGGGGGAAGGTAATGGGGACGGGCTCCTCTTCTTCTCCCCTCTGATTCTCTCTGTTGGAGAGGAATGGAACATGGCGTATCCATGAGAGACGGTGATGTCATACAGCAATGACCACGAGCATTACTAAGCAACATGGCAAATTGTGATGTGATATGGATATGGTGATATTGATATGGTGATATTGATATTAATATGGTTATATTGGTATGGTGATATTCATATGGTGATATTAGAATGGGATATTGATATTGACATGGTGATATTAATATGGTGCTATTGATACGGTGACATTAATATGGTAATATTGATATGGTGAAATTAATATTGTGATATTGATATGGTGATGTTGATATGGTGATATTGATATGGTGATATTGATATTAATATGGTGATATTGATATGGTGATATTGATGTTGATATGGTGATATTGATATTAATATGGTGATATTGATAAGGTGATATTGATAAGGCGATATTAATATGGTAATATTGATATGGTGATATTAATATTGTGAGATTGATATGGTGACATTGATATTAATATTGTGATATTGATGTGGTGATATTGATAAGGTGATATTAATATGGTAATATTGATATGGTGATATTAATATTGTGAGATTGATATGGTGATATTGATATTAATATTGTGATATTGATGTGGTGATATTGATACGGTGATATTAATATTGTGATATTGATATTGATGTGGTGATATTGATAAGGTGATATTAACATTGTGATATTGATATGGTGATGTTGATATGGTGATGTTGATATGGTGATATTGATATTAATATGGTGATATTGATATGGTGATATTAATATTGTGATATTGATATTGATGTGGTGATATTGATATGGTGATATTGATATGGTGATATTAATATGGTAATATTGATATGGTGATATTAATATTGTGATATTGATATGGTGATATCGATGTTGATATGGTGATATTGATATTAATATGGTGATATTGATAAGGTGATATTGATATGGTGATATTGATATGCATGTGGTGAAATTGATATGGATGTGGTGATATTGATATGGTGATATTGACATGGTGATATTAATATTGTGATATTGATATGGCGATATTAATATTGTGATATTGATATGGCGATATTGATATGGCGATGTTGATATGGTGCTATTGATATGGTGATGTTGATATGGCGATATTGATATGGTGATATTGATATTGATATGGTGATATTGATATGGTGATGTTGATATGGTGATGTTGATGTTGATATGGCGATATTGATAAGGTGATATTAATATGGTAATATTGATATGGTGATATTAATATTGTGATATTGATATGGTGATATTGATATGGTGATGTTGATATGGTGATATTGATATTAATATGGTGATATTGATATGGTGATGTTGATATGGTGATATTGATATTAATATGGTGATATTGATATGGTGAAATTGATATGGATGTGGTGATATTGATATTGTGATATTGATATGGTGATATTGATATTAATATGTTGATATTGATATGTTGATATGATGTGATAGCCACATGTAAAACAAATTAAATTAATCTCATATCTGTGTGAAGCTGGTAAAGCTGATGTAGCTATCAGTACACATGCCCTAAATATCACAACTGGCGGTGATTGAGTGTCCAATAGTGCGGCGCACAATTGGCCCAGCGTCGTCCAGGTTTGGCTGGTGTAGGCCGTCATTGTAAATAAGAAGTAGTTCTTAACTGACTTGCCTAGTTAAAACTTCTTATGGTTGGGGGCAGTATTGAGTAGCTTGGATGAATAAGGTGCCCAGAGTAAACTGCCTGATACTTAGGCCCAGTTGCTAATATATGCATATTATTACCGTAATTTCCGGACTATTAAGCGCACCTGAATATAAGCCGCACCCACTGAATTTGTAAAAAAATATGTATTTTGTACATAAATAAGCCGCACATGTCTATAAGCCGCAGGTGCCTACCGGTATATTGAAATAAATGAACTTTACACAGCCTTTAAACGAAACACGGCTTATAACAAAATTTAAAAAAAAATTGCAGTAAACAGTAGCCTACCAAGAAAGTCATTGGTCACTATCTTCCTCCTCCTGTGCACTGAAACCACTGAAGTCATCTCCTTCGGTGTCGGAGTTGAATAGCCTCAGAATTGCTTTATCCGATGTTGGATCGTTTTCATTGTCGCTCTCGTCACTTTCATCCGGAGGCAAATTCCCCGATGAGCTCATGCTGCCTTCTTCAACACGCAGCAGTCCTGCCTTTCGAAACCCGTTTATGATAGAGGATTTTTTTGACAATGCTCCACGCTGTCAGGACCCACTGGCAGACTTCACCATAAGTTGCTCTTCGCATGCGGTGTCACGACTTCTGCCGAAGTCGTTGCCTCTCCTTGTCCGGGCGGTGTTCGGCGGTCGACTTCACCGGTCTTCTAGTCATCATCGATCCATTTTTCATTTTCCATTGGTTTTGTCTTGTCTTCCCACACACCTGTTGTCAATCCCATTCATTACCTGTTGTGTATTTAACCCTCTGTTTCCCTTCATGTGTTTGTCAGAGATTGTTCGTTGTCAAGTGTTGTGTGTTTTGTGTATAAGTGTGCGATGGGTCTTCGTACCCAGATTTTGTATTATATTTTTTCGTGAGTGTTATGGAGCTTATTACTGGAACTTTTATTAAAGTACTCCATGCTACACTCTATTTTGACTCTCCTGCGGCTGACTTCCTCTGCCACTTATACACGCCATTGTGACAGAATCTCTGACCATAAAAATGAAGTCAGCAGGAGGAGGCACTTCATTAATGGAGGTTGAGGAACGCGTCCTGGAACACGCGGCGGAGATTGACAGTCTGTGCGCTGCCATGGATCGCATTGTCCAGAGTATGGACCGCTGGGAGAGACAGGGAGCGTGTCCAGTACCTCCACCACCCCCTGGAATTCCTTCGAACGTTTTTTCCCCGCCGGAACAGAACAGGATCCAGTTATCCCTACCCACGGGATACAATGGAGATACTGCCAGCTGCCAGGGTTTTCTCCTAAAACTGAACTTGTATCTGGCCACGGTCTCTCCAGTACCAACAGACCGTGAGAAAAGCTTCGCCCTCATCTCCTGCCTTACCGGGAAAGCCCTGGAGTGGGCCAACGCTGTGTGTGGAGAGGATAAGGCGTTGGACCATTTTGAGGAGCTCATCTGCCATTTCCGGAAGGTATTCGACCACCCATCCGAAGGCAGAGCAGCAGGTGAGCTCCTCTATCATCTGAGGCAGGGGAAGAGGAGTGCTCAGGAGTTCGCGTTGGAGTTTAGGACTTTGGCTGCCGGCGCTGGATGTAGCGACAGGGCCCTGATCGACCACTACCGTTGTAGTCTACGCGAGGACGTCCGTCGGGAGCTGGCCTGTAGAGACACCACCCTCAACTTCGACCAACTGGTGGATATGTCCATCAGGCTGGACAACATGCTGGCTACTCGGGGACGTCTAGATCGGGGTCTGGTTGTTCCATCCTCCCGCACTCTCTCTCCCGAACCTATGGAATTGGGAGGGATGGTGCGCAGGGAGACTGGAGGGGGTACCCGCTCGAGCACCATCTATGATCGCAGAGATCACACTGCTGATCGGTGCCGGGTTGGTTCCTCTGGGAATAGAGAAGGCAGGCAGGGCACTCTGGCATCACCCCAGGTGAGTAGGCACCATACTCATCCAGAGCCCTCTGCTGCACTTATGTTTGTCTCTGTCACCTTTCCGGATTTTTCCCTGCATTCCCAGTATAAGGCGCTAGTAGATTCAGGCGCGGCTGGGAATTTCATTAATAAAAATTTAGCTTATAGTTTAGGGATTCCTATTGTTTCTGTGGATATGCCTTTCCCTATTCATGCCTTAGATAGTCGACCAATAGGGTCAGGGTTTATCAGGGAGGTCACCGCACCTTTGTCTATGATAACGCAGGAGGGTCACAAGGAGAAGATTAGTCTTTTCCTTATTGATTCCCCTGCGTATTCTGTGGTGTTAGGCCTACCCTGGTTAACTACTCATAACCCCACTGTTTCTTGGCCACAGAGGGCTCTCACGGGGTGGTCGCGAGAGTGCTCAGGTAGGTGTGTAGGGGTTTCCGTTGGTGCTACTACGGTGGAAAGTCCAGACCAGGTTTCCACCGTGCGCATTCCCCCAGAATATGCCGATTTGGCACTCGCCTTCTGTAAAAAGAAGCCGACTCAATTACCACCCCATCGACAGGGGGATTGTGCGATAGATCTCCTGGTAGACGCTGCATATCCCAGGAGTCACGTGTATCCTCTGTCGCAAGCGGAGACAGTGGCTATGGATAATTATATCTCTGAATCCCTGCGTCAGGGGTTCATTCAGCCATCCATTTCACCCGCCTCTTCGAGTTTCTTTTTTGTGAAGAAGAAGGATGGCGGTTTACGCCCGTGCATTGATTATCGAGACCTTAATAAAATCACGGTAAAATATAGTTACCCGCTACCTTTGATCAATACAGTAATGGAGTCAATGCGCGGGGCCCGCTTCTTCACAAAATTGGATCTCAGGAGTGCGTACAATCTGGTGCGTATTAGGAGGGGTGATGAGTGGAAGACGGCATTTAGCACCACCTCAGGTCATTATGAGTACCTGGTCATGCCATATGGGTTGATGAATGCTCCATCAGTCTTCCAATCGTTTGTAGATGAGATCTTCAGGGACCTGAACGGGCAGGGTGTAGTGGTGTATATCGATGATATTTTGATATACTCTGCTACACGCGCTGAGCATGTGTCCTTGGTGCGCAGGGTGCTTGGTCGCCTGTTGGAGCATGATTTATATGTCAAGGCTGAGAAATGCTTGTTCTTCCAACAATCCATCTCCTTCCTAGGGCATCAGATTTCCACTTCAGGAGTGGAAATGGAGAGCGACCGCATTACAGCCGTGCGTAATTGGCCGACTCCAACCACGGTAAAGGAGGTGCAGCGTTTTTTAGGGTTTGCCAATTACTACCGGAGATTTATCCGGGGTTTTGGTCAGGTTGCAGCTCCCATTACCTCACTGCTAAAGGGGGGACCGGTGCGCTTGCAGTGGTCGGCCGAGGCGAATAGGGCTTTTGGTAAACTGAAGGCTCTGTTTACCTCGGCGCCTGTGTTGGCTCATCCGGATCCCTCTTTGCCATTCATAGTAGAGGTGGACGCATCCGAAGCTGGGATAGGAGCAGTGCTCTCTCAGCGTTCGGGTGTGCCACCGAAGCTTCGCCCCTGTGCTTTCTTTTCGAAGAAGCTCAGCCCGGCGGAGCGTAACTATGATGTGGGGGACCGAGAGCTGTTAGCTGTCGTAAAAGCCTTGAAGGTGTGGAGGCATTGGCTTGAGGGGGCTAATCACCCTTTTCTCATCTGGACTGACCACCGCAATCTGGAGTACATCCGGCAGGCGAAGAGACTAAATCCTCGCCAGGCAAGGTGGGCCATGTTTTTCACTCGTTTTGTGTTTACGCTTACTTACAGACCAGGCTCCCAGAACGTCAAGGCAGACGCATTGTCTCGGCTGTATGACACAGAGGAGCGACCCATGGATCCCACTCCCATACTCCCAGAGTCGTGTTTGGTGGCGCCAGTAGTGTGGGAGCTGGACGCGGACATTGAGCGGGCGTCACGTGCAGAGCCCTCTCCTCCTGAGTGTCCAGCTGGTCGTCTGTACGTTCCGTCTGCTGTCCGCGACCGATTGATCTATTGGGCTCACACATCACCCTCCTCTGGTCATCCTGGGATAGGTCGGACGATGCGCTGTCTTGATGGGAGGTACTGGTGGCCCACTTTAGCTAAGGACGTGAGGATTTATGTTTCCTCCTGTTCGGTGTGCGCCCAGTGCAAGGCTCCTAGACACCTGCCTAGAGGTAAGCTTTTACCTTTACCCGTTCCTCAACGGCCGTGGTCGCACCTGTCAGTGGATTTTGTGACTGATCTTCCACCTTCACAGGGTTACACCACGATCCTGGTCGTTGTGGATCGGTTCTCTAAGTCCTGTCGTCTTCTCCCTTTGCCCGGTCTCCCTACGGCCTTACAAACTGCGGAGGCTCTGTTTACACATGTTTTCCGGCATTATGGGGTGCCTGAGGATATAGTGTCTGATCGGGGTCCCCAGTTCACGTCAAGGGTCTGGAAGGCGTTCATGGAACGTCTGGGGATCTCGGTTAGTCTTACCTCAGGTTTTCACCCCGAGAGTAATGGGCAGGTGGAGAGAGTTAACCAGGATGTGGGCAGGTTTCTGCGGTCCTATTGTCAGGACCGGCCAGGGGAGTGGGCGAAGTTCGTGCCCTGGGCAGAGATAGCCCAGAACTCGCTACGTCACTCCTCCACTAACCTTATCCCTTTTCAATGTGTATTAGGGTATCAGCCGGTTCTGGCTCCTTGGCATCAGAGTCAGACCGAAGCTCCTGCGGTGGACAATTGGTTTCGGCACGCTGAGGAAACTTGGGAGGCAGCCCACGTCCACCTTCAGCGTGCCATAAGGCGCCAGAAAATTGGCGCAGACCGTCGCCGCAGTGAGACCCCGGTGTTCGTACCAGGGGACAGGGTCTGGCTCTCGACCCGAAACCTGCCCCTCCGCCTGCTCTGCCGGAAGCTGTGTCCGCGGTTTGTGGGGCCGTTTAAAGTCCTGAGGAGAGTGAACGAGGTATGTTATAGATTACAACTGCCCATTAATTACCGTATTAACCTCTCGTTCCATGTGTCTCTCCTCAGGCCGGTGGTGGCTGGCCCGCTCCAGGAGGCTGAAGTGCGTGAAGTTCCTCCGCCTCCTCTAGACATCGAGGGGGTCCCGGCGTACGCTATTCGATCCATTTTGGATTCGAGACGTCGGGCGAGGGGCCTTCAGTACCTCGTGGACTGGGAGGGGTACGGGCCGGAGGAGAGATGCTGGGTTCCGGTGGAGGACGTTTTAGATCCTTCTATGTTAAAAGAATTCCACCGCCTCCATCCGGATCGCCCTGCACCTCGCCCTCCGGGTCGTCCCCGAGGCCGGTGTCGACGCGCTGCTGGAGCCGCGCGTCAGGGGGGGGGTAATGTCACGACTTCTGCCGAAGTCGTTGCCTCTCCTTGTCCGGGCGGTGTTCGGCGGTCGACTTCACCGGTCTTCTAGTCATCATCGATCCATTTTTCATTTTCCATTGGTTTTGTCTTGTCTTCCCACACACCTGTTGTCAATCCCATTCATTACCTGTTGTGTATTTAACCCTCTGTTTCCCTTCATGTGTTTGTCAGAGATTGTTCGTTGTCAAGTGTTGTGTGTTTTGTGTATAAGTGTGCGATGGGTCTTCGTACCCAGATTTTGTATTATATTTTTTCGTGAGTGTTATGGAGCTTATTACTGGAACTTTTATTAAAGTACTCCATGCTACACTCTATTTTGACTCTCCTGCGCCTGACTTCCTCTGCCACTTATACACGCCATTGTGACATGCGGCCCGTTTTAGTGAAGGATTTCTCCCGATATCTCCTTTGCCATGATGAGGATGACAAAATGACTACCGTAATCAGAATGATGGGAAGTTTGAGCGCAATTTACGTCACATTATGTGACGGTGCTCAGTTTTTTGGCAGCATGAATCTTGTGAAAGCGGGAAAAATCCATGAATAGCCGCGTCATTGTATAAGCCACGAGGTTCAAAGTGTGGGAAAAAGTAGCGGCTTATAATCCGGAAATTACGGTAGTAGATTTGGATAGAAAACACTCTGAAGTTTCTAAAACTGAATGATGTCTGTGAGTATAACATAACTCATATGGCAGGCAAAAACCTGAGAAAAAATCCAACCAGGAAGTGGAAAATCAAATTTTTCAAGTCATTGCCAATCGAATATACAGTGTCTATGGGGTCATATTGCACTTCCTAAGGCTTCCACTAGATGTCAACAGTCTTTAGAACCTTGTTTGAGGCTAGTGTGAAGGAGGGGGGAAGGAGAGCTGATTGAGTCAGGGGTCTGCCAGAGTGGCATGAGCTGATCACGCACGCTCACGTGAGAGCGACCTGCGTTCCATTGCAATTCTAAAGACAAAGGAATTCTCTGGTTGGAACATTATTGAAGATTTATGTTAAAAACATCCTAAAGATTGATTCTATACATCGTTTGACATGTTTCTACGAACTGTAATATAACTTTTTGAACTTTTCGTCTGAACTTTCGTCTGGACTTGCCCGCGCGTCGTGAGTTTTGATTTGTGAACTCAACACGCGAACAAAAAGGAGGTATTTGGACATAAACGATGGACTTTAGTGAACAAAACAAACATTTATTGTGGAACTGGGATTCCTGGGAGTGCATTCTGATGAAGATCATCAAAGGTAAGTGAATATTTGTAATGCTCTTTCTGACTTCTGTTGACTCCACAACATGGCGGGTATCTGTATGGCTTGTTTTGGTCTCTGAGCGCTGTACTCAGATTATTGCATGGTGTGCTTTTTCGGTAAAGCTTTTTTGAAATCTTACACAGCGGTTGCATTAACCTGTTGGGGATGGGGGCGCTGTTTAGACTATTTATGCTAATGTGGCTAATTTTTTAAACGGCTTCCCACAAAATCCTTGATCGTACAATATGCATATTATTATTATTATTGGATAGAAAACAGTCTATAGTTTCTATAGGAGTTGAAATTTTGTCTCTAAGTGGAACAGAGCCCATTCTACAGCAATTTCCCTGACATGGAGTCAGATTTGAGAAACGTTGGCCACTTTTCTGAAGTCATTTAAAAGGGCTCTGTCGTTGCTATGACTATACGGACACTTCTTACGTCTTCCCCTGGATGCCTTTACGTGATGACGATTCCAACGGGCTCGATTGCTCGTTCACAGGCCCTACAAATGAAAAAAACCTTTAGCTAGCAAGTCTTTTCTTGCTGCGTAACGCGCGTGGAAGACACCGACCCTCTCCTGTTCCAAGCGTTAGTTTAGCCTGTTATATTTCTCCGGTCATCTTTTCACTCGTTATAGGAGTTACAAACATCACAAAGTAGTTAATTTAAAGCGTTTTATAGCAATTTATATCCGTTTAGTGCGATTTTGGGACATTTATTTTTGCAACGATGTGAAAAGTTGGGCACGCTTTTCAGTTCATCCCGAACGTAGTTGACATTTCCACATGGCAAGAGGACAGCTTTCCACCAAAAGACGATTTCTCCCAAGAAAGGATCCTTTGCCCAAGATACTGATGGAAGAACAGCTCAAGGTAGGACATTTTTATTATGATAAATCGTGTTTCTGTCGAAACATTTTAGTGGCTTAGGACGCCATGTTTTTTGACGTAGCTTCGCTTGGCGCAAACTGTATTGAAAAGTAAGGATAAATTAAAAAATGTAATAACGCAATTGTATTAAGAATTAAATTGTCTATCAATCCCTGTCCACCCTATATTTTTTAGTCACGTTTATGAGTATTTATGTATAAGAGTAGATCACTGTCTAAGTGGCGCAAGGACGTTTTCTTTACCAGCTTGTCTACATTTCACATTGTCTAACCATGATTTTGGTGGCTAAATATAAACATTTTCGATCAAACTGTATATGCATGTTGTAATGTGATGTTACAGGAGTGTCATCGGAAGAATTCTGAGAAGGTTAGTGAAAAAATTAATATCTTTTGGCGATGTTGACTTTTATCGCTCACTTTGGCTAGAATCAATGCTGGGCTGCTAATTGCTATGTGCTAAGCTAATATAACGATTTATTGTGTTTTCGCTGTAAGACACTTAGAAAATCTGAAATATTGTCTGTATTCACAGGATCTGTGTCTTTCGATTCGTGTATGCTGTGTATTTTTACGAAATGTTTGATGATTAGTAGTTAGGTAAACACGTTGCTCATTGTAATTATTCTAGTCCATTTGTGATGGTGGGTGCAATTGTAAACTATGCCATATACCTGAAATATGCACTTTTTTCTAACAAAACCTATCCCATACCATAAATATGTTATCAGACTGTCATCTAATGAGTTTTTTTGTTGGTTAGGGGCTATAAATATCTTAGTTTAGCCGAATTGGTGATGGCTACTGGTGTTGGTGGACAAATAAAAGATGGTGGATTATGCTAATGTGTTTTTAGGTAATAGATGTACATCTTTACATATTGTGTCTTCCCTGTAAAACATTTTAAAAATCGGAAATGTTGACTGGATTCATAAGATCTGTGTCTTTCATTAGCTGTATTGGACTTTAATGTGTGAAAGTTAAATATTTTAAAAAAATATTTTTTTTGAATTTCGCGGCACTGGTTTTTCAGTGGGGGGGGGGGGGGGGGGTGCCGCTAGCGCCACGCTGATCCTAGACAGGTTAAGGAGAAGTTTATCTAAAGTTCCATGCATAACACTTGTATTTTCATCAACATTTATGATGAGTATTTCTGTAAATTGATGTGGCTCTCTGCAAAATCACCGGATGTTTTGGAAGCAAAACATTACTGAACGTAACGCGCCAATGTAAACTGAGATTTTTAGATATAAATATGAACTTTATCGAACAAAACATATATGTATTGTGTAACATGAAGTACTATGAGTGTCATCTGATGAAGATCATCAAAGGTTAGTGATTCATTTTATCTCTATTTCTGCTTTTTGTGATTCCTCTCTTTGGCTGGAAAAATAGCTGTGTTTTTCCGTGACTAGGTACTGATCTAACATAATCGTTTGGTGTGCTTTCATCATAAAGCCTTTTTGAAATCGGACACTGTGGTGGGATTAACAACAAGTTTATCTTTAAAATGGTATGAAATACTTGTATGTTTGAGGAATTTTAATTATGAGATTTCTGTTGTTTGAATTTGGCGCTCTGCACTTTCACTGGCTGCCGATCTCAGCCATAAGAGGTTAAATAAAGGTTAAATGAAATAAAAAATAAAAAAATTGCTTGCTTTACAAAGTATTGAACTAACAGACACCAATGGCCACAGCTCAGACATTATAGCCACACTTTATCAAACTGCTAAAATTCATTACTGTGAGTGAAAATCAGTAGAATTTGTAGAGGGAGTTATTTGCTGTGGCATTAGTAATGTCCCAGGCATGACAGTGCAGTAACATTGATATCATTGGAATCCATAGTCTAATACGGTGATCTAGTACGGCGGTCTAATACAGCAGTCTAACACAGCCTGCGTCACAACTTTTCCAGTAAAACAGTATAAGTTCCTACAGCACCTGAACAAGGTGTTTACCTGGGGAGAGGCGAGGGGAGGCTGGGGACTTGGCTGGGGTGGGGGTCAGGGTGTTACTACTGCTGCATGTGGAGGGTTTGACCTGGGTGCAGGCAGGTGAGCGGTAGGACCCCCCAGGCGCATGGGCCCCCGTCCCAGAGCGCTGTGAGGAGCAACGGGAGGTGCAGGGAGAGGTGGATATGGCACCTGAACATGAGGCCATCATAGTGGAAGGCTCCGGCGTGGGTCGACCCATGGCTGTCAGGATGCTCTTTCCATTCATTCCTAGAAGACAGAGAGGCGGGAGAAAAGAGGAATTCAGGAAAGACAAAACAGAATAGGGAGGCCTCCCCGGTGGTGCAGCACTCTAAGACACTATATCGCAGTGCTAGATGCGTTACTACAGACCCGGGTTGTGCCACAACCGACCGTGGCCGGGAGTCCCATAGGACGGTGCACAATTGGCCCAGTGTCGTCCGGATTGGGGGAAGATTTTGCAGGGGGGGCCTTTACTTGGCTGAAAGTACTCAGATCCCTTGACTTTTTCCACATTTTGTTACGTGAAAGCCTTATTCTGAAATTGATTTTTATTTTGTTTTCCTCAGCAATACCCCATCATGACGAAGCAAAAACTGGTTTTTATACAATTTTTCAAATTGATACAAAATTAAAAACGGAAATATTACATTCACATAAGTATTCAGACCTTTTATTCTGTACTTTGTTGAAGCACCTTTGGCAGCGATTACAGCCTCGAGTCTTCTTGGATATGACGCTACAAGCTTGACACACTTGTATTTGCGGAGTTCTCCCATTCTACTCTGCAGATCCTCTCAAGCGCTGTCAGGTTGGATGGGGAGTGTCAATGCACAGTTATTTTCAGGTCTCTCCTGAGATGTTCGATCGGGTTTAAGTCCGGGCTCTGGCTGGGCCCCTCAAGGACATTCAGAGACTTGTCCCGAAGCCACTCCTGCATTGTCTTGGCTGTGTGCTTAGGGTCGTTGTCCTGTTGGAAGGTGAACCTTCGCCTAAGTCTGTGGTCCTGATCACTCTGGAGCAGGTTTTAATCAAGGATCTCTTTGTACTTTGCTCCGTTCATCTTTCCCTCGATCCTGACTAGTCTCCCAGTCCCTGCCACTGAAAAACATCCCAACAGCTTGATGCTGCCACCGCCATGTTTCACTGTAGGAATGGTGCCAGGTTTCCTCCAGACGTGACGCTTGGCATTCAGGTCCAAGTTCAATCTAGGTTTCATCAGACCAGAGAATCTTGTTTCTCATGGTCTGAGAGTCCTTAAGGTGCCTTTTTGGCAAACTCCAAGTGGGATGTCATGTGCCTTTTACTGAGGAGTGGCTTCCGTCTGGCCCATCTACCATAAAAGCCTGATTGGTGGAGTGCTGCAGAGATGGTTGTCCTTCTGGAAGGTTCTCCCATCTCCACAGAGGAACTCTGGAGCTCTGTCAGAGTGACCATCGGGTTCTTGGTCACCTCCCTGACCAAGGCCCTTCTCCCCCGATTGCTCAGTTTGGCCAGGCGGCCAGCTCTAGGAAGAGTCTTGGTGGTTCCAAACTTCTTCTATTTAAGAATGATGGAGGCCACTGTGCTCTTGGGGAACTTCAATGCTGCATACATTTTTTGGTACCCTTCCCCAGATCTGTGCCTTGACACAATCCTATCTCGGAGCTCTACGGACTATTCCTTTGACCTCATGGCTTGGTTTTTGCTCTGACGTGCACTGTCAACTGTGGGACTTTATATAGACAGGTGTGTGCCTTTCCAAATCATGTCCAATCAATTGAATTTAACACAGGTGGACTCCAATCAAGTTGTAGAAACATCTCACGGATGATCAATGGAAACAGAATGCACCTGAGCTCAATGTCGAGTCTCATAGCAAAGGGTCTGAATACTTATGTAACTAAGGTATTTCTGTTTTTTATTTTTAATACATGTGCAAAAATGTCTAAAAACCTGTTTTCACTTTGTCATTATGGGGCGTGGTGTGTAGATTGATGAAGAATAAAAAAAAAAAAATCATTTTTAGAGTAAGGCTGTAACGTAACAAAATGTGGAAAAGGTCAAGGGGTCTGAATACATTCTAAATGCACTGTATATTCCACATACAAAAAAAACAGTTTACAAGAAATGCAAATCCACTGCGCCACGGTACACAGTATTACTACCACATGTCACCTGCTCGAAAACACTGATCACAAGTCACAACCAAACACTGGTGAGCAAGATGGTTACAGTAGCTGGACCATGGGTCTTATTAGGGATATCTAAACATTGTCCTGTTTTTCTGCAGTGGTAGTGGTACCTGTTATGGGGGCACAGGCCACTTCAGTCTGTATGGAGATGCCTGCATCAATAGAACGTGGCTCTGCAGACACAGCATGGAAAGAAAAGCAAGACAGAGAAAGTGAGAGGTGAGAGAAATGCACTAGAAGGAGTGTGATATACTGTAGACTGTTAAAGAAGAAGGAGAAGGGGTGTGATATACTGTAGACTGTTAAAGCAGAAGGAGAAGGAGTGTGATATAGACTCTGTTAAAGGGGAAGGAGAAGGAGTGTGATATAGACTCTGTTAAAGAGGAAGGAGAAGGAGTGTGATATAGACTCTGTTAAAGGGGAAGGAGAAGGAGTGTGATATAAACTCTGTTAAAACCTCTTTGGGGGAGGGGGCAGTATTTTGACATCCGGATGAAAAGCGTGCCCAAAAATTGAGCTAGAATTTGTAGTTTTTCTAAGTGGCTCCCATTTTGGCTGTTGTGTTTTCATGCGCGTGGATGAGAGCGCGTTCTTTGTTGTTTATCTCCGGTAAAGACATTAACGATTCTCCGTCTTAAATTGTATCGTTTATTTATGTATTAGGGTACCTTAGGTTTGATTATAAACGTTGTTTGACTTGTTTGGATAAGTTTATTTGTAACGTTTGGGATTCATTTTGTATGCATTTTGAAGGAGGGAAACCGGTGGATTATTGAAAGAAGCGCGCCAGGTAAAACAGAGTTTTTATGGATATATAGAAGGACATTATCGAACAAAATGACCATTTGTGATGTAGCTGGGACCTTTTGGAATGCCAACAGAAGAAGATCTTCAAAGGTAAGGCATTTATTATATCGCTATTTCTGACTTTCGTGGCGCACCTGTCTGGTTGAAATATGTTTTTCATGCTTTTGTATGCGGGGTGCTGTCCTCAGATAATCTGACACAGCGGCTGGATTAACAAGAAGTTAAGCTTTATTTTGATGTATAACACTTGTATTTTCATGAATGTTAAAAATTTATATTTCTGTCATTTGAATTTCGCACTCTGCAATTTCACCGGATGTTGTCGAGGTGTGTTGCTAGCGGAACGCCTGCGCTAGAAAGGTTAAAGGGGAAGGAGAAGGAGTGTGATATAGACTCTGTTAAAGGGGAAGGAGACGGAGTGTAATATAGACTCTGTTAAAGGGGAAAATTCAATACATTTCCAACTCAATAAAACTCCATAATAAAATGTCGTAAAAATATAGTTAGCTTATAGGCCTTTCTGTGAAAACGTAGTGAATCTGGTGACAATTTAAAGAGAAGAGAATGAAGCAATATAAAAAAGCAAAGAGGTTGAGATGGTCTAAAGGAGCAGACTAGTGCTTCAATGACTAGAGACAAATTACGCTACCGTAGAAAACAACAACAACACACTGTTCAAACCGATGCATTGCTATTGTAATGAGGATCATCAAAGATGCAGATTCCTTTTGGCCGTAGAGTAACATTCTCTACTGATACTGTAGGCCAATGAGCAGGACAGGAAGTCATGAAAGGCATGAAAGAGAGATGGATAGTCTGTTTGGAAAGCAGAACATCAATCTAGACTGTGGCCCATTCCTGTCCAACACACAACAAAACAGACCTTCTGTCATGACAGAGGAGGGAAGGAGGGTGTCAACAACACAATAGGCAGACTCATTTCCCCCTGTCTGTTTGGTTGGGGACTATGAGATTGATTCAGTTAAGGCAACACAAGCTTCTCTTGTCCTGAATAATAAATCCATGATGTGACGAGAGAGAGAGTCAGCGACAGAGAAAGAGAAAGAGAGAGAGAGAGAGAGAGAGAGAGAGAGAGAGAGAGAGAGAGAGAGAGAGAGAGAGAGAGAGAGAGAGAGAGAGAGAGAGAGAGAGAGAGAGAGCGTCAGCGACAGAGACAGAGACAGAGAGTCAGCGACAGAGACAGAGACAGAGAGTCAATGACAGAGAGAGAGAGAGAGAGAGAGAGAGAGAGAGAGAGAGAGAGAGAGAGAGAGAGAGAGAGAGAGAGAGAGAGAGAGAGCGTCAGCGACAGAGACAGAGACAGAGAGTCAGCGACAGAGACAGAGACAGAGAGTCAATGACAGAGAGAGAGAGAGAAGAGAGGAGAGAGAGAGAGAGAGAGAGAGAGAGAGAGAGAGAGAGAGAGAGAGAGAGAGAGTCAGCGACAGAGAGAGAGAGAGAGAGAGAGAGAGAGAGAGTGAGAGTGAGTCAGCGACAGAGAGAGAGAGAGAGAGAAAGTGAGTCAGCGACAGAGAGAGAGAGAGAGAGAAAGTGAGTCAGAGACAGAGAGAGAGAGAGAGAGAGAGAGAGAGAGAGAATCACCGACAGAGACATAATTATAGACATAACATGACATTTGAAATGCCTTTATTCTTTTGGTGTGTAATGTTTACTGTTACTTTTTATTGTTTATTTCAGTTTTGTTTATTATCTCCTTCACTTGCTTTGGCACTGTTAACATATGTTTCCCATGCCAATAAAGCCCTTGAATTGAGAGAAAGAGAGAGAGAAGGAGAGAGAGAAGGAGAAAGAGAAGGAGAACGAGAGAGAGTCAACAACAGAGACAGAGAGAGAGAGAGAGAGAGAAAGAAAGGGAGAAAGACACACATTCTACAAAAACAAGTCTTCAGGGAAACAGACATCAGTTGGGTTAATGTGTATCTATTTGACCCTCATGTCTCAAATGGGTATGCTGTACATCATTACAGAGGTAAGTTGAGAGACTAAACACCAGATGGCAGTGTAGGCTGCATTGCTTTTTCTTCTTCTTCTCCACATCTGATCCCAATGGAGGAGCCACAGGAGGTATAACACGCCAATCCCTCCCTCTCTCCCTCTCTCCCTCCCTCTCAGATAGTTGGGTGGGCCTGGATGCAAATCTCTTCATTCCGTCCCTCCGTTTGGAGAGGGGTTAGAATCCTCCAATCTGTCCCCAAGTGTTCAGCTGCTCAGTAGTGAGGGAGAGTGGAAGTAAACCACCCTAAAGATGTCCGTGTCTGTGACCACTCCAGCACCATCGTCTGATGAATCAATCTAATAAACTGGAACACAGGCATGGTGTGTGTGTTCCTGAAGGATCTGCCATGGAAAGTACAGCAGCAGATGGGCAGTGTTTGCATTGTGTGTATGGAAAGTCTTTGAGAAAAAAAAATTCAGTTGCAAATCAGAAGGAAATGCTCTCTGAGACTAGGGTTAACCTGTGAGGGAATCTAATTTGGCCCATGCATACAGTAGTATACAAATGTAGGATGTTAATTTGACCTATATCGTCACAGCAAATACTCCAACTGTGCGTTAGTTAGTGTGGATTTCAATTAATTTAGATAAATCACAAAGTTCATCTGCATGTCCTGTAGTGCAGGAAAATTGTGATCAAATTAAGATTCATCATCTGTACCAACAATTTAGCATAACTCCATCCATTCATTCAATAAGAACCAGATACTCAATCAACTCCAGTTCGAATGCAACTACTACTGAGAGCCAGGAAAAACACTGTTGATATCTACCCTGGTCATGTTTAGTAGGGATAAAACATTATGAAACATGTTAAAACAGGAAGGTAATACTTCAACTTGTCCAATAAAAGCAGATATTTTCCCAAAAACTGAAGACAAAAAAAACAGTGCAGCCAGAATGAGTGACCAGCAGGGTGAGGTAGGACACTACTTACCCAGGAGTCCTACTCCTGCTCGGGGCATCTCAGGAGAGCAGCCCCCTGTCTTGCTCTTGAAGGAGGTGAATAAGTGCTGACACAGCTCCTCAGGGATGTCGTTCTCCAGGTAGGTGGCCATGAAAAGCTGGAAACCCTGGTAGTCTATGGGCTGCAGACACACGGATGGATGGAGGGGATGGAGAGATAGACAAGAGAAGTCAGGTACCTTTGTTGTTACTAGAGTAAATAAGAGAGGGTCTGGCCAGCAGAAAGAAGGGACACCACCAAGGGATAAAAGGTACTATCACCTTACTTATTTTTGCCTCCCATTTTCTAATTTGTTCACTGGATTTATGTGTGATGGCAAAAACCATGTGAAGTGTTGTTAACCACATACTTCTACAGTAGAAATAAAAGAGCCTACTGAGCACAGACGTCAATTCAACGTCGATTCCACATTGGTTCAACGTAAAATCATTGAAATGACCTGGAAACAATGTTGATTCAACCAGTGTGTAGTAGGAGGCATAATGCTGAAAATCAGGTTCAGTATATAAGAGGAATGAAACCTTTAGAAAATGTGTTTTCCTGAATTGTAATGCTGAGAGTTTTACTGATGATCTGCCGTATTGCATTTGAGATTAGTATGTCATATTCAATCACCTCTCTAAAGAGCATGACGATAACATTTATCACTTTTGGGACTCTGAATAAAAACCATACGGCTGAGAAGAGTCAGGAAATCATTAATTTGGAGAAACATAAATCAGTTGGATGGTAGGCTGACATTTTAGCCAGCCTTTAAAAGTTTAATGTGAGTGAAACAGACAGTAACAATCCTGAGTCACTTCATCAGCAGGCAGACACAGTAAAATGCCTGACAGAGATTCCTCAGGCAAGATACCTTTACAGAAACAGCATGAGGTTGTCTGAACTGGCATTCACACAGTGATCGGTGCCATTAGCTATGCCGTTGAAAAAAAAATAGACACAACATTCCTGAATTATGGATACACTGTTGTTACATGTTGGTAAGTTGAGCATCAGAAAGAAGCAGCTGGCATACAAAAGCACTAGACCTGAACCCTGACCTTTGACTGGGTGAGAGAGCATTATTGGTACCGTAGTACGTCATGTTACAAACGTCTCTGATGGGATAGAGTTATGTATGTTACATGCATTATGTTAGACACAAAAATCAGCACTGGACCTGACCCCTAATCTTTGACCTGTGCCCTCTGACTGGTGGTGACAGCGGGTTGGGTTGGTGTCTCTGATGATACAGGGTTCAGTGTGTTACATGCAGTCTGTAGAGTAAGACACAGAAACCACAGACCATGCAGACCCCCAACAGGGGCTGTGGCTTACTTGGTTGAGAACATCTTGCTTCTGTTTGACAGTGGGGAGGGGGGAGAAAGGGAGAGAAGGAGACATGGGGTTACATCATAGTGGGGGTTAAGAAGGAGACATGGGGTTACATCATAGTGGGGGGGTATGAAGGAGACATGGGGTTACATCATAGTGGGGGGGTAAGAAGGAGACATGGGGTTACATCATAGTGGGGGGGTAAGAAGGAGACATGGGGTTACATCATAGTGGGGGGGGGGAGGAGACATGGGGTTACATCATAGTGGGGGGGGGGGGGTAAGAGGGAGACATGGGGTTACATCATAGTGGGGGGGTAAAAAGGAGACATGGGGTTACATCATAGTGGGGAGAGGGTAAGAAGGAGACATGGGGTTACATCATAGTGGGGGGGTAAAAAGGAGACATGGGGTTACATCATAGTGGGGGGGGGGGGTAAGAGGGAGACATGGGGTTACATCATAGTGGGGGGGTAAAAAGGAGACATGGGGTTACATCATAGTGGGGGGGGGGGTAAGAAGGAGACATGGGGTTACATCATAGTGGGGGGGGAGTAAGAAGGAGACATGGGGTTACATCATAGTGGGGGGGGGGTAAGAGGGAGACATGGGGTTACATCAATGTGGGGGGGGGGGTAAAAAGGAGACATGGGGTTAAATCATAGTGGGGGGGTAAAAATGAGACATGGGGTTACATCATAGTGGGGGGGTAAGAAGGAGACATGGGGTTACATCATAGTGGGGGGGTAAGAAGGAGACATGGGGTTACATCATAGTGGGGGGGGGTAAGAAGGAGACATGGGGTTACATCATAGTGGGGGGGGGAGTAAGAAGGAGACATGGGGTTACATCATAGTGGGGGGGGGGGTAAGAGGGAGACATGGGGTTACATCAAAGTGTGGGGGGGGGGGGGGGGGTAAAAAGGAGACATGGGGTTAAATCATAGTGGGGGGGGTAAAAATGAGACATGGGGTTACATCATAGTGGGGGGGTAAGAAGGAGACATGGGGTTACATCATAGTGGGGGGGGTAAGAAGGAGACATCGGGTTACATCATATTGGGGGGGTAAAAAGGAGACATGGGGTTACATCATAGTGTGGGGGGGGTATAAAGGAGACATGGGGTTACGTCATAGTGGGGTGGGTAAGCTGGGAACATGGGGTTACATCAATAGTGGGGGGGGAGGGGGAGGGGTAAGAAGGAGACATGGGGCTACATCATATTGGGGGGGTATAAAGGAGGCATTGGGTTACATAATAGTGGGGGGGGGGGTAAGAAGGAGACATGGGGTTACATCATAGTGGGGGGGGGGGGGTAAGAAGGAGACATGGGGTTACATCATAGTGGGGGGGTATGAAGGAGACATGGGGTTACATCATAGTGGGGGGGTAAGAAGGAGACATGGGGTTACATCATAGTGGGGGGGGGTAAGAAGGAGACATGGGGTTACATCATAGTGGGGGGTAAGAAGGAGACAAGGGGCTACATCATAGTGGGGGGGGGGGGGGTAAGAAGGAGACATGGGGTTACATCATAGTGGGGGGTAAAAATGAGAAATGGGGTTACATCATAGTGGGGGGGTAAGAAGGAGACATGGGGTTACATCATAGTGGGGGGGTAAAAATGAGAAATGGGGTTACATCATAGTGGGGGGGTAATAAGTTGACACGGGGCTGGCAGCAGTAGTAAGCGGCAGAGAGAGAGAGAGAGTGAGAGCTGGCAGGCCAGACCTGCAGAACCATCATTCATATCACTCCTCCTCTCTTCTCCTTATTTGGTGAAGCTACCACAAGATTCACTTCATTTACTTTACAGCAGATTTTGAGAAAAATGCACACTTTCCAAAAACAAATCCCCAAAAACAAATAAGAGTCATAAGGTCATGTCGTGAGAAAGACATGCTTGTCTGCAATAGCACCCACAAGGGTTAGATAGGCATTTCTGGAATGTCTCCATCAAGCTGTCTACATCTCCCTGCTAGCATTGATGTCTGGCACATGCAGTCATGACAGAGAGAGGTTATGTTGGGGGTAAAAGGTCAGGATGAGGGTAAAGGTTATGATGGGGGTGAAAGATCAGGTTGAGGGGGAGAGGCCTTACTACCTGAGCCAATAAAGCCATGAGAAAGAATAAAAACAATGTTGCATTAAAAAACTTCACTATATCTATTACAGAAAACCTCTCACCAGAGCACAGAGCAAACCACCACACTCCACAGCGTCAGCACAGCAAACCCTGGCCCCCAACCCTGCCTGTATTATCAATACATATTAAACCCTGGCCCCCAACCCTGCCTGTATTATCAATATATATTAAACCCTGGCCCCCAACCCTGCCTGTATTATCAATACATATTAAACCCTGGCCCCCAACCCTGCCTGTATTATCAATATATATTAAACCCTGGCCCCCAACCCTGCCTGTATTATCAATACATATTAAACCCTGGCTCCCAACCCTGCCCGTATTATCAATACATATTAAACCCTGGCTCCCAACCCTGCCTGTATTATCAATACATATTAAACACTGGCTCCCAACCTTGCCTGTATTATCAATACATATTAAACCCTGGCCCCCAACCCTGCCTGTATTATCAATACATATTAAACCCTGGCTCCCAACCCTGCCTGTATTGTGAATACATATTAAACCCTGGCTCCCAACCCTGCCTGTATTATCAATACATGTTAAACCCTGGCTCCCAACCCTGCCTGTATTATCAATACATATTCAACCCTGGCTCCCAACCCTGCCTGTATTATGAATACATATTAAACCCTGGCCCCCAATCCTACCTGTATTATCAATACATATTAAACCCTGGCTCCCAACCCTGCTTGTATTATCAATACATATTAAACACTGGCTCCCAACCTTGCCTGTATTATCAATACATATTAAACCCTGGCCCCCAACCCTGCCTGTATTATCAATACATATTAAACCCTTGCTCCCAACCCTGCCTGTATTATCAATACATGTTAAACCCTGGCTCCCAACCATGCCTGTATTATCAATACATGTTAAAACCTGGCTCCCAACCCTGCCTGTATTATGAATACATATAAATCCCTGGCTCCCAACCATGTCTGTGTTATCAATACATGTTAAACCCTGGCTCCCAACCCTGCCTGTATTATCAATACATGTTAAACCCTGGCTCCCAACCCTGCCTGTATCATCAATACATGTTAAAACCTGGCTCCCAACCCTGCCTGTATTATGAATACATATAAATCCCTGGCTCCCAACCCTGCCTGTATTGTCAATACATGTTAAACCCTGGCTCCCAACCCTGCCTGTATTATCAATACATGTTAAACCCTGGCTCCCAACCCTGCCTGTATTATCAATACATGTTAAACCCTGGCTCCCAACCCTGCCTGTATCATCAATACATGTTAAAACCTGGCTCCCAACCCTGCCTGTATTATGAATACATATAAATCCCTGGCTCCCAACCCTGTCTGTGTTATCAATACATATTAAACCCTGGCTCCCAACCCTGTCTGTGTTATCAATACATATTAAACCCTGGCTCCCAACCCTGTCTGCGTTATCAAGGTGGATTAAAGGAACATTAGTTCTTGTCACTCCTGGGGTCCTCGGTCACTAAAGTGACATACATCCTCAGGGATGACAGTCTCACAGCAAGATGAGCTCAACTGAATGACACAGTAATAAATTATACTCCATCTGATTGATGTTCCCTCCGTCAGTGCCTCCTGTGGAAAGTGTGTGTTTGTATGTGTGTGGAAACACCTCCACCCTTTAATTTACAGTCCCCTGTCCGCCTTATCGCTCATCTGTCATGAAGAAATACAGTCGGAGGCGGTAGGAGGCGGGGGGAGACAACTCCACTGATGGTTTGTCACCGGCGTTTAAGGCAGCTTCCAGAACAGGCAAGGATTGATGAGTCACCAAGAGAACGACTAATGGATTACACGAGCACAAGAGTTACCTCGCTCCTTGCCATACAATGCAGAGAATACCAGCAGCCCTTTGCCTGCCCTCGCTGGGTCTGGTGATCACACCACAGGCCACATGATGTCTGAGTGCGACTGGGGCTCTGATGGCGCCAACCAGCTGCTGTGAGTCTGTTACTCATGTCGCGATGCTGGAGTTATTAGAAGGAAAGGGGGCAGGAGATTAGAAATTAGTAGGGTTGGGGACAGGGGAAGTGGAGTGGTGACCCATCCAGACAGACCATAATAGAATGACACCGCCACCTATCCTCGTCACCATGATGACGTAACGCGTGTCCCCTCTGTCATTACCGTGGAGGCTAAAGGGCGTCACAGGGACGTTGATGGTGAGGGCAAGGGAGGGAGGAAGTGTTTCTCACCTCACTACACTCTAAATGGAGGGGATGACTAAGCGTTTCAGTGATGGAGCTAAGTACTGAGTCATGTGATAGCCAGAGTCTTAATAACATAACTAATCTATTGATCTCCCTCAGGAAGTGTAGGGGAGGAAAAAAGAGGAGGGGAGGAGAGGAGAACTGGGGTGAGAGGAGAGGAGGGACAGGGAGGAGGGGAGAGGAGAGGTGTAAGGGAGGAAAGAGGTGAGGCAGAGACATACTGTACCTGCTCAGGATTGTACTTGGAGAGGACTCCTTCACCGTGAAACTCCTCCAAAACATCCTTCAGCTTCTTGGTTGAATCTGAGAAAGAGAGAGGGTGAGTGGCAGAATACCTGACCACTGTGACTGACGCAAAGTCAGGGAAAACTTTGACTATGTACAGATTCAGTGAGCATAGCCTTCCTATTGAGAAATATTACTGTAGGCAGACCTGGCTCTCAAGAGAAGACACCTGTGCACCCTGACCACAAAATGAGGTGGAAACTGAGCTGCACTTCCTAACCTCCTGCCAAATGTATGACCATATTAGAGACACATATTTCCTTCAGATTACACAGATCCACAAAGAATTCGAAAACAACACGATTTTGATAAACTACCATATCTACTGGGTGAAATACCACAGTGTGCAATCACAGCAGCAAGATTTGTGACCTGTTGCCACAAGAAAAGGGCTGTCACGTTCCTGACCTATTTCTGTTAGTTTGTTATATGTGTTAGTTGGTCAGGACGTGAGTTTGGGTGGGCATTCTATGTTTTCTGTTTCTATGTTGGTTTTTGGGTTGACTGGTATGGCTCTTAATTAGAGGCAGGTGTTTGGCGTTCCTCTAATTAAGAGTCATATTTAGGTAGGCGTTGTCACAGTGTTCGTTGTGGGTGATTGTCTTTCGTGTCTGTGTCTTTACACCACACGGGACTGTTTACGGTTTGTTCGGTTTGTGTAGCCTATGTTTCCTATTCGTGCGTTTTTTCTTGTTTTATGTAAGTATGTCGTCTAGGTCTGTCTACACCGTTTGTTGTTTTTGTTAGTTTAGTCAAGTTCGTGTTTTCGTTAATAAAATATGTCATTTCACTACGCTGCCCCTTGGTTCCCTCAATACTCCTCCTCTTCAGATGAAGAGGAGGAGGACAGTCGTTACAGAATCACCCACCAAATCTCCAGAACCAAGCAGCGGAGTAAACGGAGTAAGGGACAGGAAAAGAAGGAGGAATGGACTTGGGACGATGTATTGGACGGGAAAGGTTGCTACACATGGGAGGAGATCCTGGCTGGTAGGGATCGCCTCCCATGGGAACAGCTGGAGGCACTGAGGAGAGCAGAGGCAACCGGAGAAGGGAACCGGAGTTATGAGGGGACTCGTCTTGCACGGAAGCCCAAAAAGCCCGTGAGTAACACCCACATTTTTTTGGGGGGGGGCTAAGAGGTAGTGGGCCAAGGGCAGGTAGGAGACCTGCGCCCACTTCCCAGGCTTATAGTGGAGAGCGGGAGTACGGGCAGGCGCCGTGTTACGCAGTAGAGCGCACGGTGTCTCCTGTACGAGTGCATAGCCCAGTGCGGGTTATTCCACCTCCCCGCACTGGTAGGGCTAGATTGGGCATTGAGCCAGGTGTCATGAGGCCGGCTCAACGCGTCTGGTCTCCAGTGCGTCTCCTCGGGCCGGCATACATGGCACCTGCCTTAGGCATGGTTTCCCCGGTTCGCCTACATAGCCCGGTGCGGGTTATTCCACCTCCCCGCACTGGTCGGGCAACCGGGAGCATTCAACCAGGTAAGGTTGGGCAGGCTCAATGCTCAAGAGAGTCAGTATGCCTGCATGGTCCGGTATTTCCGGCGCCACCTCCCCGCCCCAGCCTAGTACCTACAGTGTCTACATTACGCACTAGGCTACCAGTGCGTCTCCTGAGCCCTGTTCCTCCTCCACGCACTCTCCC
The DNA here is from genome assembly GCF_029448725.1 of Salvelinus fontinalis. NCBI lineage: Eukaryota > Metazoa > Chordata > Actinopteri > Salmoniformes > Salmonidae > Salvelinus > Salvelinus fontinalis. The sequence continues at coordinate 31,656,798 of NC_074683.1, forward strand.
TGTAGTGCGTATCCAGCTCGGTGCCTCCAGTTCCGGCACCACGCACTAAGCCTCCTGTGCGTCTCCAGAGCCCTGTACACACTGTTTCTTCTCCCCCTACTAATCCTGATGTGCTTGCCCTCAGCCCGGTGCCACCAGTGCCGGTACCACGCACCAGGTATAGAGTGGGCTTTGAGAGTCCAGTGTGCCCTGTCCCTGCTCCCCGCACTAGTATGAAGGTGCGTGTCCTTAGCCCGGTGCCTCCAGTTCCGGCACCACGCACCAGGTCTACAGTGCGCCTTATCCGGCCAGAGCCATCCGTCTCCCCAGCGCCATCTGAGCCATCCGTCTCCCCAACGCCATCTGAGCCATCCGTCTCCCCAGCGCCATCTGAGCCATCCGTCTCCCCAGCGCCATCTGAGCCATCCGTCTCCCCAGCGCCATCTGAGCCATCCGTCTGCAATGAGCCTGCAAAGCCGCCCGTCTGCCATGAGCCTGCAAAGCCGCCCGTCTGCCATGAGCCTACAGAGCCGTCCGCCAGACAGGAGCCGCTAGAGCCGTCCGTCAGACAGGATCTGCCAGAGCCGCCAACCAGACAGGATCTGCCAGAGCCGCCAACCAGACAGGATCTGCCAGAGCCGCCAACCAGACAGGATCTGCCAGAGCCGCCAACCAGACAGGATCTGCCAGAGCCGCCAGCCAGACAGGATCTGCCAGAGCCGCCAGCGAGCCATGAGCAGCCAGAGCCGTCAGAGAGCCATGAGCGTCGAGAGCCGTCAGCCTGCCATGAGCGTCGAGAGCCGTCAGCCTGCCATGAGCGTCAAGAGCCGTCAGCGAGCCATGAGCGTCCAGAGCCTTCAGCCAGCCATGAGCGTCGAGAGCCGTCAGCCAGCCATGAGCGTCGAGAGCCGTCAGCCTGCCATGAGCGTCCAGATCCGTCAGTCAGCCATGAGCTGCCCTTCAGCCAGAAACGGCTATATACCCAGAACTGCCCCTCAGTCCAGAGCTGTCTCTCTGTCCGGAGCTGCCCTTCAGTCCGGAGTTGCCCCTCTATCCTGATCTCCCTCTCTATCCTGAGCTACCTCTATATTCTGATCTATCCCTCTGTCTTGTGCTATCCCTCTGTCTTTATCTATCTCTCTGTCCCGGTGTTGTCCCTGTCAGTGATGTTACCAAGAGGATTTTGTGGGGGTAGAATGAGGGTGGACATTTTTAGGGGGAGATGGAGGCTAGGATTGATTATGGTGGGGTGGGGACCTCGCCCGGAGCCTGAGCCACCACCGTGGTCAGATGCCCACCCAGACCCTCCCCTAGACTTTGTGCTGGTGCGCCCGGAGTTCGCACCTTATGGGGGGGGTTATGTCACGTTCCTGACCTATTTCTGTTAGTTTGTTATATGTGTTAGTTGGTCAGGACGTGAGTTTGGGTGGGCATTCTATGTTTTCTGTTTCTATGTTGGTTTTTGGGTTGCCTGGTATGGCTCTTAATTAGAGGCAGGTGTTTGGCGTTCCTCTAATTAAGAGTCATATTTAGGTAGGCGTTGTCACAGTGTTCGTTGTGGGTGATTGTCTTCCGTGTCTGTGTCTTTACACCACACGGGACTGTTTACGGTTTGTTCGGTTTGTGTAGCCTATGTTTCCTATTCGTGCGTTTTTTCTTGTTTTATGTAAGTACGTCGTCTAGGTCTGTCTACACCGTTTGTTGTTTTTGTTAGTTTAGTCAAGTTCGTGTTTTCGTTAATAAAATATGTCATTTCACTACGCTGCGCCTTGGTTCCCTCAATACTCCTCCTCTTCAGATGAAGAGGAGGAGGACAGTCGTTACAAGGGCAACCAGTGAAGAACAAACACGATTGTAAATACAATCCATATTATGTTTATTTATTTTCCCTTTTGTACTTTAACCATTTGCACATCGTTACATTGTATATATACATAATATGACATTTGAAATGTCTTTATTATTTTGGAACTTCTGTGAGGTTTTTTTTATGTATTTTTTTATTTCACCTTTATTTAACCAGGAAGGCCAGTTGAGAACAAGTTCTCACAACTGCAACCTGGCCAAGATAAAGCAAAGCAGTGCAACAAAACAACGACACAGAGTTACACATGGGATAAACAAACGTACACAATAGATTAAAAAAAATCTGTATACAGTGTGTGCAAATTAATTAAGGAGGTAAGGCAATAAATAGGGCAATAGTGGCGAACTAGTTACAATTGAGCAATTTACACTGGAGTGATATATGTGCAGATGAGGATGTGTAAGTAGAAATACTGGTGTGCAAAAGAGCAGAAAAACAAAAACAAATATGGGGATGAGGTAGGTAGTTGGTTGGATGGGCTATTTACAGATGGGCTGTGTACAGCTGCAGCAATCGGTAAGCTGCTCTGACAGCTAACGCTTAAAGTTGGTGAGGGGGATATGTCTCCAACTTCAGTGATTTTTGCAATTCGTTCCTGTCATTGGCAGCAGAGAGCTAGAAGGAAAGGCGGCCAAAGTAGGTTTTGGTTTTGGGGATGACCAGTGAAATATACCTGCTGGAGCGCGTGCTATTGGTGGGTATTGCTATGGTGACCAGTGAGCTGAGATAAGGCGGAGCTATACCTAGCAAAGACTTATAGATTACCTGGAGCCAGTGGGTTTGGTGACGAATATATAGCGAGGACCAGCCATCGAGAGCATACAGGTCGCACTGGTGGGTAATATATGGGGCTTTGGTGACAAAACGGATGGCACTGTTATAGACTGCATCCAATTTACTGAGTAGAGTGTTGGAGGCTATTTTGTAAATGACATCGCCCAAGTCAAGGATCGGTAGGATAGTCAGTTTTATAAGGGTATGTTTGGCAGCATGAGTGAAGGAGGCTTTGTTGCGAAATAGGAAGCCGATTCTAGATTTAACTTTGGATTGGAGATGCTTAATGTTAGTCTGGAAGGAGAGTTTACAGTCTAGCCAGACACCTAGGTATTTATAGTTGTCCACATATTCTAAGTCAGAACCGTCCAGAGTAGTGATGTTAGTCGGGCAGGCGGGTGCGGGCAGCAAGAATTGAACCCTGTGGCAGCCCCATAGCGACTGCCAGAGGTCCGGACAACAGGCCCTCCGATTTGACACACTGAACTCTATCTGATCATTAGTTAGTGTAGCAGGCGAGTGTAATGTTTACTGTTCGTTTTTATTGTTTATTTCACTTTTGTGTAATATCTACTTAACTTGCTTTGGCAATGTTAACATATGTTTCCCATGCCAATAAAGCGCCTTGAATTTAATTGAAATTGAGTGACGGGAGAGTTTATACAGTGCATGACAAAGATATGCACGTCATACTGTGTAAGAATTTAAGACTACTTTACATGTGCAACACTTGAAAAGATTGCAATACATACTATAGGGTAGAAGACTGTCAGACACTGTATCCACCATAAACCTATATTTGCCGGCCGATGACATCAGAAAGCCATGAGGCCAATGTAGATTTAGGAAGTCTGACTTCCCAGAATGACTCTAGCTACTGTCTGAGACTCTGAGGGTAGAAAACTATTTATCAAGGAGCGTATACAATCTGGCATTGTAATTGTCCAATTAAATCCAATCGTTTAGTAATTTTGGCACCAGGCGTATCATTGGGTGGGGAAATGCTGCTGGATATGCTGATTGTCTTTTGGGCTCTAGCTGTATCTGAAAAGATCATCAGGGTAGATCATGAGGAGCAAATTTAATAGAGGTAAAAATGAGTTTAGCTAATTAATTAAGCAAATAGACCAATTAAGCCAGGAAAGTTGTTAGGAATGCAAAAAAACCTCAGAGCAAATAGTGAATCATCTCTGTGGAGATGGTTTGGACGCCCACTCTCTTTTCTCTCTTTAATACAAATCTAACGGCATACAGAATTATCTCAGACTCCGAGTTGGGTTAGACCATAGAAATGTAATTAGATACAGTATATCTTAATAGGTTGGATAATCACCCCCCTCTCTCTACTCTCTTTGGTAGAAAAACCCTTATAGTATACTGAATCATCTCTGGAGTTGAATATAGAGTTAGATTATATCTCTATGAATTGAACGCCCCACACGTTCTCCTCTCTCTAGTACACAGCAGTCCAGCTTATGTTAGGTGAGCTCAGTAGTTTAGATTTGGCAAAAAATATATAGCACACATTATGTAAATGAATCATCTTTGTGGAGTGAGGCTGAACATCCCGGGCTCTCCTCTGTCTAAAACAAAGGCCAGTTAGGTGTTAGGTGACTGCCTGAGCAGGCAGGGTGTGAGTCACAGGGACCACTGGTGTGTTTTTCACCCAGCCTTGCTAATATCTCTCTGGGTTTCCCCCCCTCCTCCTCCCGATGCCAGTCATCTGTTAGCCTGTCATACTGAGGCAAGGCAGGAAGGCAGGGACCATAGATAGTTAACCCTTATCCCCCCCAACGCCAGTCACCTCTCAGCCTGCCATACTGAGGCAAGGTAGTGAGGCAGGGACCAAAGATAGCTAACCCTTATCTAAACAGGTGAGTTGACTTACTGAGAAGACATTCTTATTCACTGAAAATGCTCAATCACATCTATGCTCGCATGCACACACTCACACACATGCGTGCAGGTGTGCATTTCATATGTATGCATGTATGCAAAGCAGACCCCCCTTCCCAGGCAAATCTCTGATCTGAGCAATCATATTCGCTCGCTGAATCAACTAACAATAGGTAATGGCCTGATACAACTAACATGCTGACCAGACCGGACAAGTCGCATTCGCGAGCGTCGCAAAATAAATGTAGAAATTCATATTATTAAATTATTGCACCCACACTGCTCGTGCGCGCCAATGAGCGTCTGCGTTGCCAAGGGCTAAAATAGAAGTCATTCCTATTTCTGACCCAGATCGCGCTGAAAGTCCTGCCTCTCCCATCTCCTCATTGGTTTATAGAAGCAGGTACCCACTTGCCATCTCCTCATTGGTTATACCCACGTGGGTGATTGAAAGACTAACTGTTTTGCCGGTCGTCATGGTAATACTATAAAAGTTTAGATGCGATCACCATATAAGTTCAATGATGAAAAAGCCTGGAAGGAGGAGAGATGACTAGAAACGATTCGGTTGGCCGTTTTGTGTGTGGATTAATTTGTCGAAGTAGAGGACCTTGTGCAGTTCAGGTAAAATAACAACTCAATGTTTATATCCCAGGACAAATCAGCTGGCAACAGCAAGCTAGCTAAATAGGACAAATTAGCTAGCAAGTGCAAGCTAACTAGCTAAATTGCCATACATGTTTAATGCTTTTCAACCTGTCCCCAAATTAATGTCATTGGTTCAGAGTTTGTTTTGATATTTTAACCTGCGTGTCGTGATTGCGTTTGGTGTAGGGGGACAAAAGAAATGGATGCACGATTGCGCACGATCCACGTGCGCAGTTGGTTTGGGTTCCGTGTAGGCTACAGTAAATCCACTCCATTTACCATAACATCATTGATGAAATAGATCATTCAGGTAACTAGACTGTAGCTAGTTATCCCTATAACCAGCACAAAAACAAGAACAGTCTTGCTGTAGCTGACACAAACATTTCACCTTTTCCATTATATTTCTCCTTTATTAACTCCTATTGAAAACAGACACAGCAGACACACAATTACCAACAACATTATAGTAGCACAGACACAGACGTCCATCCAACACAGCAGACCTGGGTTCAAACAGTGTTTGTAGTTTTACAATATGGGCTTGATTGAGCTTGTCTGGCGGAATGGAACCAACGGAATAATCCCCGCCTACCTAATCACTCAAGGCAGGCTCAATCAAACGCTCCAAGTATTTTGAAACGAACCCCCACCACCCCACCCCCCCCCACACACACACACACACACACACACACACACACACATACACACACATACCCATCCACCACCAGCAGTAGCATTGTGGTCCCAGACACATCGCCATCACCAGGGATCTGGGTGCTACAGTACATGTGACGGAAGGTCCATTAGCAACCCAGCGTAAATAAATGACAAATATCATCATTAGCACAGCAGTGTCCAAATCAACAAGCCCTTTAGCACTCTGCTCTGTGAAGAGAGGATGTTCGTCTCCCAAACACACCCCTGTTCACACAGACAGAGGAAAGAGACAAAACACCCCGATTACAATGAACAATACAGCAGCAATTGCTATCTCACTTCTGCTATTCATACTCATAGAATGAACAGTACACACTGCTATTGACTGGCTGCCTCTATTATGGGTAGAAAACAGGCCTGAGCAGGGATCATAAGAAAGGGCAATCAAGATAAATATTATATCCTGGTCTTTGTGAACGGAAGCATGGAAGCAAAATAATTGATGTTTTGCATTGAATTCACCTGTTTTAATGCCGGAGTGTACAGTACCACTAAGGTAGTATTGTTGACTGTTGTTTTGGTCTATGTTATGGAGCCACCATATTGTATGGTTCTATGTTATGGAGCCACCATATTGTATGGTTCTATGTTATGGAGCCACCATATTGTATGGTTCTATGTTATGGAGCCACCATATTGTATGGTTCTATGTTATGGAGCCACCATACTATATGGGTCTATGTTATGGAGCCACCATACTATATGGGTCTGTGTTATGGAGCCACCATACTGTATGGGTCTATGTTATGGAGTCACCATATTGTATGGTTCTATGTTATGGAGCCACCATATTGTATGGTTCTATGTTATGGAGCCACCATATTGTATGGTTCTATGTTATGGAGCCACCATATTGTATGGTTCTATGTTATGGAGCCACCATACTATATGGGTCTATGTTATGGAGCCACCATACTATATGGGTCTATGTTATGGAGTCACCATATTGTATGGTTCTATGTTATGGAGCCACCATACTGTATGGACCTATGGTATGGAGCCACCATATTGTATGGTTCTATGTTATGGAGCCACCATACTATATGGGTCTATGTTATGGAGCCAACATACTGTATGGACCTATGTTATGGAGCCACCATATTGTAAGGTCCTATGATATGGAGCCACCATATTGTAAGGTCCTATGTTATGGAGCCACCATATTGTAAGGTCCTATGTTATGGAACCACCATATTGTAAGGTCCTATGCTATGGAGCCACCATATTGTAAGGTCCTATGTTATGGAGCCACCATATTGTAAGGTCCTATGTTATGGAGCCGCCATACTATATGGGTCTATGTTATGGAGCCAAATCACAGAAAATAAACAAAAAAATTAACTCAAAGCAGCTGCACAAATAAAACTGTCTGGATAGAGAGAAGGAGAAAGAAAGAGCCAGGAGGAGTTTTTTTAGCCTTAGCCGTTAATAAATTACTCAGATGAATGAGGGAAAGAGAGATCATAGGAAAAGAGGGGTCAAGTCTTGGTAAATCAAAAGCAGCCTTCATTCCTTCCTCATCAGCAGAATGAAATCATGCCTGCATTCCAAACAGCACCCTATTCCTCATGCAGTGCACTACTTTTGACCACATAACCGTTTATGTGTTGGGCTTTGTGTTTGATCAATTTCTGTTTAAATGACAAGCTCGCTCAACAATTGAGTATACCCCTAGACAACAGATGAATAGGTCTAGGGAATGTGAACATTGTGTTCTTAGGTATGACTATGAATAGAGGAATCCTCAGATAAAAAATAAATAAAAAATTGTTTCTCTCAGACAACACAATCTATTCAGTTGCTGTGTGGATGTGTATCAGCTCAATAGACTGTAATGGGGTGAAAATTAAGGCTCATCTATTACAAGGAAAGCCAGACTAGTGATGGATTCTCCTTTGACTTACACATGTCTGGGGTGGGAAGGCTACTGATATGGATGAGTTACCTACGCATAGAGAGTGAGAAAAAAGCCCACTAGATGTTTTATTTAAAAAAAAATGTATTTAACCTTTATTTAACTAGGCAAGTCAGTTAAGAACAAATTCTTATTTACAATGACGGCCTACCTGTCACGTTCCTGACCTATTTCTGTTAGTTTGTTATGTGTGTTAGTTGGTCAGGACGTGAGGTTGGGTGGGCATTCTATGTTTTCTGTTTCTGTATTGGTTTTGGGTTGCCTGGTATGGCTCTTATTTAGAGGCAGGTGTTTGGCGTTCCTCTAATTAAGAGTCATATTTAGGTAGGCGTTGTCACAGTGTTCGTTGTGGGTGATTGTCTTCCGTGTCTGTGTCTGTACACCACGCAGGACTGTTTACGGTTTGTTCGGTTTGTGTAGCCTATGTTTCCTATTCGTGCGTTTTTCTTGTTTTATGTAAGTACGTCTAGGTCTGTCTACACCGTTTGTTGTTTTTGTTAGTTTAGTCAAGTTCGTGTTTTCGTTAATAAAATATGTCATTTCACTACGCTGCGCCTTGGTTCCCTCAATACTCCTCCTCTTCAGATGAAGAGGAGGAGGACTGCCGTTACAGAATCACCCACCAAGAATCCAGAACCAAGCAGCGTAATTTTGAGCAACGGGCAAGTATACAGGACTTGTGGAGTTGGGAGCAAATATTTAACGGAGAAGGACCATGGGCTAAAGTGAATCACCGTCCATGGGAAGTGGAGGAAAAGAGAGAGAGGAACCGGAGTTATGAGGGGACGCATCTTGCACGGAAGCCCAAAAAGCCCGTGAGTAACACCCAAAAATTTCTTGGGGGGGGGTTAAGAGGTAGTGGGCCAAGGGCAGGTAGGAGACCTGCGCCCACTTCCCAGGCTTACCGTGGAGAGCGGGAGTACGGGCAGGCGCCGTGTTACGCAGTAGAGCGCACGGTGTCTCCTGTACGAGTGCATAGCCCAGTGCGGGTTATTCCACCTCCCCGCACTGGTAGGGCTAGATTGGGCATTGAGCCAGGTGTCATGAGGCCGGCTCAACGCGTCTGGTCTCCAGTGCGTCTCCTCGGGCCGGCATACATGGCACCTGCCTTACGCATGGTTTCCCCGGTTCGCCTACATAGGCCGGTGCGGGTTATTCCACCTCCCCGCACTGGTCGGGCGACCGGGAGCATTCAACCAGGTAAGGTTGGGCAGGCTCAATGCTCAAGGGAGCCAGTACGCCTCCACGGTCCGGTATTTCCGGCGCCACCTCCCCGCCCCAGCCTAGTACCTACAGTGCCTACACTACGCACTAGGCTACCAGTGCGTCTCCTGAGCCCTGTTCCTCCTCCACACACTCTCCCTGTAGTGCGTGTATCCAGTTCGGTGCCTCCAGTTCCGGCACCACGCACTAAGCCTCCTGTGCGTCTCCAGAGCCCTGTACACACTGTTTCTTCTCCCCCTACTAATCCTGATGTGCTTGTCCTCAGCCCGGTGCCACCAGTGCCGGTACCACGCACCAGGTATAGAGTGGGCTTTGAGAGTCCAGTGTGCCCTGTCCCTGCTCCCCGCACTAGTATGAAGGTGCGTGTCCTTAGCCCGGTGCCTCCAGTTCCGGCACCACGCACCAGGTCTACAGTGCGCCTTATCCGGCCAGAGCCATCCGTCTCCCCAGCGCCATCTGAGCCATCCGTCTCCCCAGCGCCATCTGAGCCATCCGTCTCCCCAGCGCCATCTGAGCCATCCGTCTCCCCAGCGCCGTCTGAGCCATCCGTCTGCAATGAGCCTGCAAAGCCGCCCGTCTGCCATGAGCCTGCAAAGCCGCCCGTCTGCCATGAGCCTACAGAGCCGTCCGCCAGACAGGAGCCGCTAGAGCCGTCCGCCAGACAGGAGCCGCTAGAGCCGTCCGTCAGACAGGAGCCGCTAGAGCCGTCCGTCAGACAGGATCTGCCAGAGCCGCCAACCAGACAGGATCTGCCAGAGCCGCCAACCAGACAGGATCTGCCAGTGCCGCCAACCAGACAGGATCTGCCAGAGCCGCCAGCCAGACAGGATCTGCCAGAGCCGCCAGCCAGACAGGATCTGCCAGAGCCGCCAGCGAGCCATGAGCGGCCAGAGCCGTCAGAGAGCCATGAGCGGCCAAAGCCGTCAGCCTGCCATGAGCGTCGAGAGCCGTCAGCCTGCCATGAGCGTCGAGAGCCGTCAGCCAGCCATGAGCGTCGAGAGCCGTCAGCCAGCCATGAGCGTCGAGAGCCGTCAGCCAGCCATGAGCGTCGAGAGCCGTCAGCCAGCCATGAGCGTCGAGAGCCGTCAGCCAGCCATGAGCGTCGAGAGCCGTCAGCCAGCCATGAGCGTCGAGAGCCGTCAGCCAGCCATGAGCGTCGAGAGCCGTCAGCCAGCCATGAGCGTCGAGAGCCGTCAGCCAGCCATGAGCGTCGAGAGCCGTCAGCCTGCCATGAGCGTCGAGAGCCGTCAGCCTGCCATGAGCGTCCAGATTCGTCAGTCAGCCATGAGCTGCCCTTCAGCCAGAAACGGCTATATACCCAGAACTGCCCCTCAGTCAAGAGCTGTCTCTCTGTCCGGAGCTGCCTTTCAGTCCGGAGTTGCCCCTCTATCATGATCTCCCTCTCTATCTTGATCTACCTCTTTATTCTGATCTATCCCTCTGTCTTGTGCTATCCCTCTGTCTTGATCTATCTCTCTGTCCCGGTGCTGTCCCTGTCGTTGATGTTACTAAGGGGATTTTGTGGGGGTAAAATGAGGGTGGACATTCTTAGGGGGAGATGGAGGCTAGGATGGATTATGGTGGGGTGGGGACCTCGCCCGGAGCCTGAGCCACCACCGTGGTCAGATGCCCACCCAGACCCTCCCCTAGACTTTGTGCTGGTGCGCCCGGAGTTCGCACCTTATGGGGGGGGTTATGTCACGTTCCTGACCTATTTCTGTTAGTTTGTTATGTGTGTTAGTTGGTCAGGACGTGAGGTTGGGTGGGCATTCTATGTTTTCTGTTTCTGTGTTGGTTTTGGGTTGCCTGGTATGGCTCTTAATTAGAGGCAGGTGTTTGGCGTTCCTCTAATTAAGAGTCATATTTAGGTAGGCGTTGTCACAGTGTTCGTTGTGGGTGATTGTCTTCCGTGTCTGTGTCTGTACACCACGCAGGACTGTTTACGGTTTGTTCGGTTTGTGTAGCCTATGTTTCCTATTCGTGAGTTTTTCTTGTTTTATGTAAGTACGTCGTCTAGGTCTGTCTACACCGTTTGTTGTTTTTGTTAGTTTAGTCAAGTTCGTGTTTTCGTTAATAAAATATGTCATTTCACTACGCTGCGCCTTGGTTCCCTCAATACTCCTCCTCTTCAGATGAAGAGGAGGAGGACTGCCGTTACACTACCCCGGCCAAACCCAGACGACGCTGGGCCAATTGTGTGCTGCCCTATCACGGCCAGATGTGATACAGCCTGGATTTCATGTCATAAATTCCAGAGAATCCTTGAACGTTACCAAAATTCTGATAGTTTACTGGTAAACTTGGAAAGTTACCAGTAATATACCCTCCCTTTGCTTAACTATAAGTCGCTCTGGATAAGAGTGTCTGCTAAATTACTAAAATGTAAATGAACAAAACAAGCAATATAATGGTGTGATATAAATAGTCAATGGGGAGGGGGAAAATACTATTTGTATGAATCATTTATCTTCAAGTGCAAAGAAAAACAATTGCCTACATCAGACCACTTAGGCAAATGATGGGTAGGAAGTGAGGCTCGGAAGGGGGAGGTGCATTTCGTTGGTACCTCCCTCTATGTACACAACCTGGCATTTGACTCTCAGTCTGGTAACATCAGGGTATCCCAGCTATCAGACCTTGTCTGGTTACAGTACGTCAGGGTATCCCAGCTATCAGACCTTGTCTGGTTACAGTACGTCAGGTTATCCCAGCTATCAGACCTTGTCTGGTTACAGTACGTCAGGGTATCCCAGCTATCAGACCTTGTCTGGTTACAGTACGTCAGGGTATCCCAGCTATCAGACCTTGTCTGGTTACAGTATGTCAGGGTATCCCAGCTATCAGACCTTGTCTGGTTACAGTACGTCAGGTTATCCCAGCTATCAGACCATGTCTGGTTACAGTACGTCAGGTTATCCCAGCTATCAGACCTTGTCTGGTTACAGTACGTCAGGTTATCCCAGCTATCAGACCTTGTCTGGTTACAGTACGTCAGGGTATCCCAGCTATCAGAGCTGGTCTGGTGACCTCAGGGTATCCCAATTATCAGACCTGGTCTGGGTGCGTCAGGTTATCGCAGCTATCAGACCTGGGTCAAATGCATGAGCTTGATTTAGTTTGCAATATTGGAACTATTCCATTGATCCCATTGTGTAGAGAAAACTTAATCAAGCTCAGCTCAAGTATTTTAATGTATTTGACCCAAGGTCTGACACAAGTATTGCTGATAGTGGTATGTCAGGATACATTTGACTCAGTTTACCAATGGCTATAACAGGTATTGCTAGTACTCACACTCGCTATACTGCTGCAGCTGACCGAACTCAGACGGACTCAGACACTCCCAGCTCCCGACTCCGTCTCCCATCATGGTGCCAGCTGGGGGGATGTGAGGGAGGATGGTGGTGGATGTGCCTCTGAGGTGTAGTGAGGTTCTAGTGTGGTTATCCCTGTGTGGAGCTGAGGAGGTTAATATCTGTCATGGCGTCATCCCAGATCCTTCACAGTGAGTGCAGGCGGTGGCAGGAACAGACACCAGAGATGGTGGATCAGTACGTGATATGGCGGTCCAGCCAGATGCAAGTCTCTTGGCCTCTCTCTCTCTGATTACACAGACACAAGCTGAGAGAGAGAGAGAGAGAGAGAGAGAGAGCGAGAGAGAGAGAGAGCGAGAGAGAGAGAGAGCGAGAGAGAGAGAGAGAGAGTGAGAGAGCAAAAGAGCGAGAGAGAGAGAGATTACATTCTATCAAACCATCTTCCGCCATTGAAGAACACAGACACACAGATTCCTAACACAGTCAAAATCAAGTCATTACTCACTGCCACAGCACACAAACCACACACATACAGTACATAGAGTAAAGTGGAGGCTGGTGAGGGGAGGACAGCTCATAATAATGTCTGGAACGGAGCGAATGGAATAGCATCAAACACATGGAATCCATGTTGGATGTATTTGATGCTATTCCGCTGCAGCCATTACCACGAGCATGTCCTCCCCAATTAAGGTGCCACCAACTTCCTGTGATAGAGTGAAATAGTGGGCTCCTAAATGTAGGTATGTATGTGTGCTAAGCGGGCAGCAGAGACAGCTCTGCTCTGTGGAGGAGTAATCCATACATCTCTCTGGATGGATGGCCTCACAGGGAGGAGGAAGCCAGGTGGTAAATACACAGCAGTTTACCAGCTCATGGACAAATACACACACATACAAAATAAAAAAAACAGACTGATACAGACTCGACACAGAAAATTAAATATACTGACACACACACACATACACTCCCGCTCTCTCTCGCTCTCTCTCACACACACACACACACACACACACACACACACACACACACACACACACACACACACACACACACACACACACACACACACTGTGATTTGCAACTGATCCAATTATATGAGAGGTTTCCTCATCTACTCATACCTAGAAGTTAATTGTATAGACAAAATAACTTATATACAAAACCTAAATGTACCACAAGACCGTGCACGGGATAATATGATGGGTAGAGAGAGGAGAATTGAAGGAGAAAGAGCAAAATTACAAGTTTGAGTGTAGACAGAGACATTACAAGAATTTTAAGGAATCAGAATTGTAAAGATGACACGTTTTCTAGGTATTGTAACCCACTGGGCACACACTGGTTAAATCAACGTCGTTTCCACAACCAACGTGGAATAGACAGTGGGAATTGCCATCTGTGCCCAGTGACAAGCCTTGGCATGGGATGATTCAATGGGCTGAGAGAGGATGAATTCACTAATTAAGATGAATGCACTAATTGTAAGTCGCTCTGGTTAAGACCGTCTGCTAAATAGCTACAATGTAAATGTGAAAATGGATGGAGAGACAGAGGTCAAAGTTACAGAAGTACAACAGCTAGAGAGACAACTGAGAGAATCCAGACAGTGTCTCTAAATCTCTTTGATGGTGGAGGTCAACATGGCCCATGTTAACGTAGCCTCTCCACAGCCACTCTGGGTGGAGTGCCATGAGTCTGGCTAGAGAGGCTACGTAAACGTTGGTCTGAAGAGGTGGTCAGACAACACGGAGGAGCATCTACTGTAATGGTATTAGAACACACACAGAGCACTTTGTCTGTGAGCATCTATTTCCAGTATCTGTTCTCAGTATCAGACCCCTTATGCAAACGCAGATGTTCTGAGCTCTTTCCCTATGGCCATTATTTGTCTGTGTTCCAATGAAATCTTCCAGTTCCTGGAAAGTAATCTGAGAGTGCAGCAGATTGGCCAAGTGTGTGTGTGTAACATACCCCTTGGCTGGGAGCCAGAGGTATCACCATGTAATCAAAGTGCCCAGTGGGTGTTTGATTTGGGCAGGAATGTACCAGCATTGGGCCAGATTACATCTGAGAGGGTGGAACAGCTTTTCAAACCAGAGAACAATATTGTAGCTCCTTTCCTGATCATTTGGATCATTAGTGCGGTACGTAGTTTTATTACACTGTCCATTAATCATGACCGATGTTATTTCTGTTACTCTCCCATAACAGAAAGACAGTTTTATATGTTCCCCCTTAGGAACAGTTTACTACATTTTTAACTCTGTGTTCAGAGAATATAATGTTACCATATTCCTTTGAGAGTACCAATCTAGTGAAATATATGGAATTCTTCATATTTGGAGTGACGGAGGCCTCTCAGTTTTCATTAAATAATGTGTCCATTATATATGATTCCAATCAATATTCAACCTTTTCTCAAGTGTGACTTCATAGTGTTTTAGATTATTGTCTTGGATCGCTCAGGTCCACACCTGGTGGGGCCATTAATTCAAATACTGCTGAGTGGACTACTCTAATAAATATAAATTGGATCCACTTCGACTGATGGAGATTAGAGTGTGTGTATCTTAAGGGTGGATGTATGTAAAAACGCAAATGACTGTGAAGCACCACAGGGTCACATTCAGACAGTGACATGTCTTCGCATTTGCCCCGACACAGTCGTAATGTTTCTGTAAACAGATGAGTTGAAACAGAGTGCTATGGGTTTGACACTGTCCGACAGAGGCTAAATAACAGAGGAAAATAAAGAGTGTGAAAGAAAGCAATTTATATTTTATACAGAAAGAAAAAGAAAGGCACTATTGTTTCACTCCCCAGCCTTGGATAATAAAGCCTGGGAGGAAGAAATGTCTAGAAACAGAAACATGGCAATAACTGTAATAGCCTGGGGTCATGTCATCTACTCTCAATTAGGAAAATAATACTCAAATAGACCAAACAACTGATGTGCCATTCTTCATGTGTAGCATAACCCCAGCCAGTCACAGGCAGACAGGGAGAGAAAGTAATTGTTCCAAAATGTGAGTCCTGTCGTACCTGATAACCTTCCTCCTCTCCAAACAAAGTGAGAGAGCCAGGGAGGCATGTGATAATAGAAGAGCAGTAGCCAGCAGGGCTGGTAGAGCTAGCCAGTTCATTCATGCTTAGAAATGGGAGACATACAGTGGAGGTGGAGGACAGAGACAGGAGTGGAGCTGGTTGTCAGGGGGCTTGTGTGTGTGTGTGTGTGTGTGTGTGTGTGTGTGTGTGTGTGTGTGTGTGTGTGTGTGTGTGTGTGTGTGTGTGTGTGTGTGTGTGTGTGTGTGTGTGTGTGTGTGTGTGTGTGTGTGTGTGTGTGTGTGTGTGTGTGTGTGTGTGTGTGTGTGTGTGCGAGCGCGCATCTGGGGAAGGAGAAACAGTAGGGGAGGTGAGGGTAGGGTGAGACAAAGGCACTTACTGATCAACTGTATGGGGCCTCCCCTCAGTGCAGAGAGGGATTCTGTTTGCTCACAAGGTTGCCTAGCAACTCTAACGTCATACAGTAGGTGTGCACACAGCAAGAGGAGGGGGAGGTAGGGGACGGAGGGGATGTATGGAGAGCTGGGGGAGAGGAGGGTGAGGAGGGGGATGTAGGGGGATGTAGGGGATGTAGGGGGAGGGGGATGTAGGGGATGTAGGGGGAGGTAGGGAGAGGTAGGGGGTGTAGGGGGAGGAGGGGGAACAAATGAGAGGTAGGGGTAGGAGGGAGAGGAGGTGGGGGGAGGTTCAGCAGCAAAGTGACACCTTATGGATCCCTTCCTGTGTTAGTGTAGAGTATGTGTGCATGGGAACGTGCTGCATACAAAACATTATGGATTCAGTGCACATCAACCTATGACGTCAACACACCGTGTGAGAGGACAGAGCATACTGTTGATACACACCTGCATTCTAATCTCCTTCCTGGCAAAACAAGTGTGCTGTGAGTAAGGCTTCTATTTTAAAGTCATTTCACAGGAAAGGGGGATCTTGTTACATGGAGTTCCCCGAAAATTCATAGAATGATTATGATGCATGTGTATAAGTGACTGCAAGTCATTGCACCATATAGATAGACAGAGCGTACTGTTTGAGCACAATTAGGAAGAAGAAAGAATACAGGAAGAAGAAAGAAGAAAGAATACAGAAAGAAGGAAGAATACAGGAAGAAGGAAGAATACAGGAAGAAGGAAGAATACAGCAAGAAGAAAGAATACAGCAAGAAGAAAGAATACAGGAAGAAGGAAGAAGAAAGAAGAAAGAATACAGAAATAAGGAAGAATGGCCTCCCGGGTGGCGCAGTGGTCTAGAGCACTGCATCGCAGTGCTAGCTGCGCCACCAGAGTCTCTGGGTTCGCGCCCAGGCTCTGTCGCAGCCGGCCGCGACCGGGAGGTCCGTGGGGCGACGCACAATTGGGCTAGCGTCGTCCGGGTTAGGGAGGGTTTGGCCGGTAGGGATATCCTTGTCTCATCGCTCATCGGGATGCGTTGTGCAGACCGGACCACCCTCTGGAGAGCCCTGCGGTTTTGGGCGTTGCAGTTGCTGTACCAGGCGGTGATACAGCCCGGCAGGATGCTTTCGATTGTGCACCTGTAAAAGTTAGTGAGGGGTTTTGGTGACAAGCCACATTTTTTCAGCCTCCTGAGGTTGAAGAGGCACTGTTGCGCCTTGTACACCACGTTGTCTGTGTGCGTGGACCATTTCAGTTTATCGGTGATATGTACACAGAGGAACTTAAAAATGTCCACCTTCTCCACTGCTGTCACGTCGATGTGGATGGGGGGTGCTCCCTCTACTGTTTCCTGAAGTCCACAATCATCTCTTTTGTTTTGCTGACATTGAGTGAGAGGTTATTTTTCTGACATCACACTCCAAGGGCCTTCACCTCCTCCCTATAGGCTGTCTCGTCGCTGTTGGTAATCAAGCCTACCACTGTTGTGTCGTCTGCAAACTTGATGACTGAGTAGGAGGTGTGCATGGCCACACAGTCGTGGGTGAACAGGAGGGGGCTGAGAACACACCCTTGTGGGGCCCCAGTGTTGAGGATCAGCGGAGTGGAGATGTTGTTTCCTACCCTCACCACCTGGGGGCGGCCCGTCAGGAAGTCCAGGACCCAGTTGCACAGGGCGGGGTCAAGACCCAGGGACTCCAGCTTAATGATGAGTTTGGAGGGTACTATGGTGTTGAATGCTGAACAAAAGTAAATGAACAGCATTCTTACATAGGTATTCCTCTTGTCCAGATGGGATAGGGCAGTGTGCAGTGTGATAGCGATTGCATCGTCTGTGGACCTATTGGGGCGGTAAGCAAATTGAAGTGGGTCTAGGGTGACAGTTAGGGTTGAGGTGATATGATCCTTGAATAGTCTTTCAAAGCACTTCATGATGACAGAAGTGAGTGCTACGGGGCGATAGTCATTTAGTTCAGTTAGATTGGCTTTCTTGGGAACAGGAACAATGGTGGCCATCTTGAAGCATGTGGGGACAGCAGACTGAGATAGGAAGAGATTTAATATGTCTGTAAACACACCAGCCAGCTGGTCTGTGCATGCTCTGAGGATGCAGCTAGGGATGTCGTCTGGGCTGGCAGCCTTGCGAGGGTTAACACATTTAAATGTTTTACTCACGTCGGCCACGGAGAAGGAGAGCCCACAGTCTTTGGTAGCGGGCCGCATTGTTGGCACTATTTTGTCCTCAAAGCGCACAAAGAAGTTGTTTAATTTGTCTGGAAGCAAGACGTCGATGTCTGCGACAGGGCTGGTTTTATTTTTGTAATCTGTGATTATCTGTAGACCCTGCCACATACTTCTTGTGTTTGAGACATTGAATTGCGACTCCACTTTGTCTCTATACTGACACTTTGCTTGTTTGATTGCCTTACGGAGGGAATAACTGCGCTGTTTGTATTCTGCCATATTCCCAGTTGCCTTGCCATGTTTAAATGCAGTGGTACGTGCTTTCAGTTTTGTGCAAGTGCTGCCATCGATCCACAGTTTCTGGTTGGGGAAGGTTTTAATAGTCACAGTGGGTACAACATCTCCTATACACTTCCTTATCAAATCGCTCACCGAGTCAGCGTATACATCAATTTTGTTCTCTGAGGCTACCCGGAACATATCCCAGTCCACGTGATCGAAGCAATCTTGTGGAATCCGATTGGCCAGACCAGCGTTGGATAGACCAAAGCACGGGCGCTTCCTGTTTTAGTTCCTGCCTATAGGAGGGGAGCAACAAGATGGAGTCATGGTCAGATTTGCCAAATGGAGGGCGGGGAGGACCTTGTATGCATTGCTGAATTTAGAGTAGCAATGGTCGAGCGTGTTACTCGCTCATGTACTGCAATTGATATGCTGATAGAATTTAGGTAGCCTTGTTGTCAGATTAGCTTTGTTAAAATCCCCAGCTACAATCAATGCAGCCTCAGGATATATGGTTTCCAGTTTGCATAAAGTCCAGTGAAGTTCCTTGATGGCGGTCTTGGTTTCCGCTTGCGGTGGGATATGCATGGCTGTGACAATAATTGAGGAGAGTTCTCTAGGGAGTTAAT
Organism: Salvelinus fontinalis; assembly: GCF_029448725.1. Classification (NCBI taxonomy): domain Eukaryota; kingdom Metazoa; phylum Chordata; class Actinopteri; order Salmoniformes; family Salmonidae; genus Salvelinus; species Salvelinus fontinalis. The sequence continues at coordinate 31,675,688 of NC_074683.1, forward strand.
ACTGTCGGGAATTCTAGGTCAGGTTGTAAAGGTTTTCTTCCAGGGGTGAAGGAGAGGACCAAAGTGCAGCGTGGCTAGTGTTAAACATGTTTAATACAAACACAAGTGAAACACTACAAAAAACATACAAAATAACAAATGTGCAAAACCGATACAGACCTATCTGGTGCAGAACACAAACACAGAGACAGGTAACAAACACCCACAAAATCCCAACACAAAACAAGCCTCCTATATATGAGTCTCAATCAGAGACAACGACTACCATCTGTCTCTGATTGAGAACCCACACTAGGCTGACATAGAAACAGACAAACTAGACACACAACATAGAATTCCCACCCAGCTCACGTCCTGACCAACTAAACACATACAACACAACAGAAAACAGGTCAGGAACGTGACACAGGTGAACAAAAGGACTTTAGTTCCTGTATGTTGTTAGAATTACACCATGAGTCGTTAATAATGAAACATACACCCCCGCTCTTCTTCTTACCGGAGAGATGTTTATTCCTGTCGGCGCGATGCATCGAAAATCACATTGCCTGTATGGACTCTGACAGCATGTCCCCAGCTAGCCATGTCTCCGTGAAACAGAGTATGTTACAATCCCGGATATCTCTTTGGAAAGCAACTCTTGCCTTGATTTCTTCGACTTTGTTAACTAGGGACTTGACATTAGCGAGTAATATAATCGGAAGCGGTGGGTGGTGTGCGCGCATCCGAAGCCTAGAAGACCGTCCCGCCACCCTCTCCTCCGACGGCATTGTTTTGGGTCGGCCTCTGGAATCAGTTCAAATGCCCTGGGAGGTGCAGACAAAGGATTCACTTTGGGAAAGTCGTAGTGCTGGTTGTGCTGGTAAGTTGACGTCTCTCTGATATCCAATAGTTCTTCCTGGATGTATGTAATAACACTTAAGATTTTCTGGGCTTACAATGTAAGAAATAATACATGAAAAAAACTAAATACTGCACTGTTTGTCACGTTCCTGACTTATTTCTGTTAGTTTGTTGTATGTGTTAGTTGGTCAGGACGTGAGTTTGGGTGGGCATTCTATGTTTTCTGTTTCTATGTTGGTTTATGGGTTGCCTGGTATGGCTCTTAATTAGAGGCAGGTGTTTGGCGTTCCTCTAATTGAGAGTCATATTTAGGTAGGTTGTTTCACAGTGTTCGTGGTGGGTGGTTGTATCCTGTGTCAGTGTTTGTCGCACCATATGGGACTGATCGGTTTGTTTTTGTACATCGTCATTTTGTGTAGTCTATTTTTCCCTGTTCGTGCGTTCTTCGTGTTTATGTGAGTTCGTCGTCCAGGTCTGTCTACACCGTTTGTTGTTTTGTTAGTTTATAGTCAAGTTCGTGTTTTCGTGTTTTCTTTAAATAAATTATGTGTTCACAACCCGCTGCGCCTTGGTCTACTAACTATCCGAAAGACGACCGTTACATGTTTCCTAAGGACTAGAGGCAAAGCTGCCATCTCTACCGGTGCCATCTTCACAAGAATACAGGAAGAATCCCCGCCCTCCATTAGCTAAGAATACAGGAAGATTAAATAATACAGGATGAAGGAAGAAGCCAGGAAGAAGGAAGAAGAGAGTCAGGACTAGTAGTCCCCCTTGATGAATCCTGATGGAAGGAACAACGTGCAGTCATACACCCCTCCTTATTTCTCAATCAGAATCTAACTTTTAACTTGTCAGTACTCACTGAGAAAAAGCCCACACAGACAGAGGCAATCAAACTGTGCTTTTGCCAGAACTCCTTCTCTGCTCAGTGTTCTAATGGTCTGTGGTGACTCATTCAGCCATTCAGGCTCTCATTGAGTGGATATTAACACCTCTGTGTTCATACTCAGTCTCTCGTCTCTGTAGTCTCCCAGCTCTGCAGAGCACTACCACTACTACACGGTGTTCTACACTGTATGCCCTATATGTCTGTCTGGTACCGTAGAGACAATGGTGACTCAGAGGTGTTCTGTTTCCTTACAACTCAAGCCCTCTGCAGTGTTGTCAGACAGTACACACCGAGTGCTACTGTTTCTTCCTCACTCTACTGTAAACTTTAATATTTCATTTGGCTGAGAGGTTTTTAAGTGATGTGTTGATGTGATTTTAAAATGAAATGGGAAGAAACAGATTTGACATTTAAATAAGTCTGACACACACACACACACACACACACACACACACACACACACACACACACACACACACACACACACACACACACACACACACACACACACACACACACACACACACACACACACACACACACACACACACACACACACATTCCTTATAAACACCATCCTTAAGGTTATACACAATTACCTACAGTCTTTCTTTTGAGCACAACTATCAAAGTAATAATACTAGATGTATTTTATATAGCGCTTTTCATACAGAATCTCAAAGTCGCTTTAAAAAAACAAACACAAAAACTAATTCAGGAAGCTGTTAGTTGCTGGGAGATGGTCTTACATAGTCAGATGAAGATGCAGTTCACTAAAGGAATATCTTAAGGAGTGATATTGATGGCCAAGCCAGGGAGGGACAAATAACAGTCAGACAGGCAGGCCTGGAGCGCTTCATCAGACACCTCTATCTTTGAACCACTCACACTCCATCTTTCCTCTTCCACCTGGATGCATGTGTCCACATTCTGAGGGCACAATCAGTCACCCACTGATCTGCACCGGACTGTTATTCCCCTCCAAGGGTAGCCTGGTTCCACGTCTGTTTGTGCTGTCTTGCCGGTATTCAAGGGCAAGACAGCACAAACAGATCTGGGACCAGTCTACCTTTACACTGCCAAGGGAAACAAACTTTACTGTCACTCCCTAGTTCTATTGCGACCACGGCAAAATGTTTTCCGTTTCTCTCCCATGCTAGCCAATATCTCTATATGGCAGTCGAGTCAAGCAAGGCCCCCTGATATTAATAATAAAATATGCAATTCAGTGTTCAGGGATGTGATTGTGTGTATATGATTCGCACAGGAATTGAACCCATGACGTTTGTGTTACTATTTATGCCATCTCCCTATAACTAGTTCAAGTACAATCAAGTGCTAAAACTAATCAACAGGACACTGTTCTCGACAGGGACAGAGTGATTAGCTCATGGTTACTATGAAAGAAGCACCTAGCACAGAACAGTATGTCTTTATTGCCCATCAGGTCTTAAATCTTAATAGTCACGTAGTCATCACATGTCATACCATTGAGTGTTAATACAGCACTTACGGGATCTCTGTAAGGGATGACATATTCTTTTTAAAAGCCTCTCGACCCACACTGAAGTTACACAGAGTGACTGGATCAGAAAATCAACGGTCAACTAGCAACCTGCACACTTGTCGCTATTTTGGAAATTAAATGAATTATTATTAGTATTGCTACTTTATTCCAATATCATTCTATTTTAAGGGGTATCAAATCACGTTTTACTGAAAATAATCAGGACTTTCAGAAAACAGCCATTCAAAATGTTTGAAGAAGGCCCGGCAAAACATCTAAAGAAAAGTCAAGGTAGGACAAGGGAGTGAAGGAGTGACGGACAGAGTGTGCTGTACCTCACCAGCACCTACTGAAACGTGCAGTGATAAATGCACAACATGTGCACTGGAGTGAGATGTTAATTTCTCCTGAATGGCTGGAGCATGTTAGAGAGACATCAATGCCAAATTAGGACACTGATCACCACGACGATAAAAGGAGAAGGAGAGGAGGTAGAGAAAAGTCCTGCAGGGGCAGTGACATCTCCTTCTCAAGAGAGAGATGGAGGACGGGAGGGAGGGGGGAGGGAGCAAGAGAGGGTGAGGGCGAGAGAGGGAGAAAGAGGGTTGAGAATGCATGGAGGGGTAGTTTGAAAGAGCATAATCAATCAAAGGTAATGAGAACACAGCCAATGCCAGACCGGCACAGCCAGGGCCCATATCCACGAAGAGTCTCAGTGCTGATCTAGGATACAGTCAGCCTTTTAGATCATAGTGAATAGGGTCAAATAAACAGGGAAGGGCCTGATCCTGGAATGATGGGATGCAGGATCCCCTCTTCAGGAAGTGACTGTGTGGTAGTCATGATAAAAGCATCACAACGTCTCCCTGTCAGTCAGTATAGTGTGTGCTAGTGCCTCTGTGTGTGTGTGTGTGTGTGTGCACCTCTGTGTGTGCACCTCTGTGTGTGTGCGTGTGCGTGTGTGTGTGTGTGTGTAAATACATGTGTACGTGCGTTTCCGTATGAGACTAGATGGCGAGAGAGAGAGAGACAGAGAGAGAGATCATAGCCTGAAAGGCCATACCCCAAGAGTCCATGGGGTGACGCGAGAAAGACAGTGTGTCTCACCACAGCAGGTCAGGAACAAAGAAGAGACTATAACAATTAATCTAAGACCATTTTATAAGCATCTGAGTTGATTCAATAAAAAAATCTGAGTTGCTGACCAATAGCATTACTGTTGAGTTAAATTGAAAGTTCACTCTTGCTCTGCCAGGGCATATACTGTAAACCTAGTTTTAGGTGGCTGGTTGTAACGTTGTAGCTTGCTGTTTAGTAGCCATATCTACATACAATGAATCTCCAATTGTAAAACATAACCTTTTTAGTCATAGATATGACTACCGGTAGTTTAGTAATTTAACTAGCTAACCAACTAGACTAGCTAGCTACTTAGCTAGCTACCTAACATGCTGACCACACCACTCACGTCGAGTGTGTGAACATTGGAAAATACATTTTCACATACATGTTATTCAATCCTTTCATCTAAACTGCTCGCGCGCATCAACAAGCGTCTGCGTAGCCAGGCACTAAAATAGAACTTGGTACTATTTTTTACGCTTAACGGGCTGCAAGTCCCGCATCTCCCATCTCATCATTGGTTTTTAGGAGCATATACCCACATGGATGATTGAAAGATGAATTGAGGTCCACACTCCATTTCAGTTGGTGGTGGTAATGCACCTTAAAGTTGGTTGGCAACCAACATATAAAGTCCACAGAAGAAGAAGAAGAAGAAGAAGTTTACTAGAAACTAACTACGCTTCCCCTTTTATCTGTGGATTAATTTCAGAGTAGAGAACACACGATTTTGTGTGACTCAAAATTAGTCCAAAATCTACAAAGATCCAGAAAAAAAGGACCTTGTGTATTTCAGGTAAAATAATAAGTTATTATTTAACTAGGAAATACTTGCATACAGTGTAAAACGTCACTTCAGGGGCTGGGCCGCCTTACAACTGGGTGACCAAAGGGAACCATGGCGCTAGCATTGAATTGAAGTGTCACTGTGTTAAAGGCTACAACCAGAGTAAGGGTCAATTTCATTTAAATTCAGTCTATTCAATAAATACACTGAAAGAAGAAAATTGGAATTTCAGTTTACTTCCTGACTTGACTGAATTGAAAGGGACTAACCTTTTCCATAATCCTAATGGTCTCAGTGTGTGAGAGGGAAAGTGAGGAGAGAGGATAACAGTTGGTTGAGGAAGTAATTTGGACTGGCAGCTGTCATAGAAGCTGCACAAAAGCTTTAAGACAGCCTCTGTTTGCAGCCAAACTGGAGGTCCAGATGACTTTCTGAGCCAAAGATTCTTAGTAAAGAAAGGTTCAGCTTGATCTACCACACAACACAACAACCCTGTGTCTCTGCCTGGTCTGCATGTGGCAGAATCACAGCCCAAACTCCAAACAACTGCAATTTTGTAGACCACTTAGTGTTTAACGCAAAGCAAAGAAGGCAACCGAGAAAAACATTTCTATGAGTAAACAAATGTATCCGTTTCGATTATATAACAGGTTCTTTGTAGTTTTCTACTGCACTTTGCTTATGGTCTACAAGGCAAAAAAATTATGAGCTTCAAACAAAATAACATCCAAAAAAGAATTGCTCTGAAGGACATTTTTCCTACAATTTACAGAGTCAGGGATTCTTTCTCAGCCTGCAAAATACATTTTTAGGTAATCATGGCTAAAGAACACCAACACGCAATTCTATCTCATATGCCCTGAACCTATGAGGTCACTCTGGGCCTGAACATCCATAGGGACGTAGGGAATGGCCTCTGGCCTGCGCACTTCTGCAATCCCCTACTTCTAATTTGGGTGTCACCTGTTTTGTATGTCTTTTTGTGTGTCTGTGTTTGGCCTATCTGCCTATCATAGCTCAAAGTATGCCACATCTTAGCTTGTATTCTCAGACGTTCACAGTCACTCTACACACCCTTTGCGTTTTTGTGGTGCATGAGTGTAACCTGACAATCGTCACGACAACTGTATTGTTCTCATCGATCTAGGATCAATTCTGTGAATCTCTCTACTTATAATCACAGCCTTCCATAAGAGAGCGGGACTAATACTCAATTTGAATGAAACACAAGCCTGGACTGAAACACAGAGGAAAGAGCATCAAGCATTGAGTTGTAGTAGGGTATACAGGTCCGTCTGATAGGGATTGAATTACTTGAGCCCTGCTCATTGAGGGTGCTTCCTGCTTTAGCCATTCAGTCATGCTCATTATCACCTACAGCAGCTCATTACTCTTGTGCCGATGACCGTAGACAAACCATGGATTGGAGGTTTGTACACATTGGCCTTTTCTCAATTGGATTTGCTCAACCTCTTGCGTCCTCTCTCCTCCGTCCTCTCTGGCCTTCTTATGAAAGATAACCGAGAAGAGGGAAAGTGGAAGAAAATGAGCTTGTATGAAATGAGATTCTCCTTCTCCAATCGCGCGTCATCAGACAAATTACGTTTACATGGTGGAATCCCAAAATAAATATATAAAATTTTAAAATTACATTTAGCTAGTAGTGCAAGACATTTTATAGATAAAAGGATAAGTAGCATATCATTTTTAAATGTTTGCATGCTTTTCGAGAAAACGATAGCTGATTCAAAGGGGGTGAGACAGATTTCTAAACTATTCCGCGAAAGGACTCGGGTAGGAGACACTTGTGCTTCCTCGCCAGAAGGAGGTTATCGAGGAGGGGAGGACTGTCTTCTGTTTGCCTAATAAGGAATTTACACTCTCCTCGACCACTCGACCACTTATAGGTTTCCGGGTCAGGGAGGAGAGACTTTTTCCCAAATGATAAAAGGCCACTGACACTGGCTGGTGGTAAAAAGCTCCTGGAATGAAGCTTCAATTGTCACTAAAGGTCAGTCATGTTTGACACTGTTTAGGATAGTCTCTCTGTGATACATCCCTAATAACCAAACTGGAGTTTTGTGGCTCTTAAACATATAGCTTTTCAGACCCCTTGACTTTTCCCACATGTTGTTAGGTTAAAGCCTTTTTCTAAAATGTATTCAATTTTTTCCCCCCATCAATCTACAGACAAAACCCTAGAATGACAAAGCAAAAACAGACTCTTTACTCAGTACTTTGTTGAAACAGCTTTGAAAGTGATTACAGCCTCGAGTCTTCTTAGGTATGATGCGACACACTTGGAAAACTTGGGGAGTTTCTCCCATTCTTCTCTGCAGATCCTCTCAAGCTCTGTTAGGTTGGATGCAGAGTGCTGTTGCACAGCTTTTTACAGGTCTCTCCAGAGATGTTTGAATGGGTTTAAGTCCAGGTTCTGGCTGGGCCACTCAATGACATTCAAAGACATGTCCCAAAGCCACTCCTGCATTGTCTTGGCTGTGCGCTTAGGGTCGTTGTCCTGTTGGAAGGTGAACCTTCGCCCCAGTTTGAGGTCTTGAGCGTTCTGGAGCAGGTTTTCATCAAGGATCTCTCCATACTTTGCTCCGTTCATCTTTGCCTTGATTCTAACTAGTCTTCCAGTCCCTGCCGCTGAAAAACATCCCCACAGCATGATGCTGCCACCACCATGCTTCACCGTAGGGATGGTGCCAGGTTTCCTCCAGACGTGACTGTTACGGATACAGGTATCCTGTGTGTGTGTATCCTGTGTGTGTGTGTGTAGTTCTTTTCTCTCCTTCTCCCCTTACAGGTGCCAATAATCATTCCCCAATCAGTCACCAATCAGTCATCAATCAGAAGACACACCTCCTCCTGTTTCCATTACCAATCACATCCCATTTCCCTTTGTTTAAAAACCCATTCAGTTGTTTTCTCTGGAGCTCGATCTCTGTGTTTCAGTCTCTCTGTCATGCAATCTCTCTGTAGATCTCTCGTTTGGTTTAGCAACTACATGTCTCTTTGTCTGTTATCCTGTGAGTATTGTTTTGTTATGGTGTTTGACTGTTTGTTTGATGGTGGAAAAAGGGGGTACCAAGACAAGTTGCCCATGGGCATACACTACCCGTAGGAATACTTTGTCTAAGAACACTAGTTAGAACTGGCCGAACCACCCGCTGTATTTTTGGTTAGTTAGTTAGCTGTATTGAAGTAGGCTAGTCTAGCTTAGGGGTGTTTTGGGATATTTGTTTCTTTCCTTGGGTCCAGCTCAGCCCCTTTTCCTGCCCCCCCCCCCCCCCCCCCCCCCCCTTTACCGTGTGTTTACCAAATAAACCATGAGTGTTTGACGGTAGATTTATGTTGTCTGTGGTTATTTGTTCTCACTGTTACTTTTTCACTGTTATAATTTGCATGAGTTATGTTACGGGTCTCGTTGCCATCCCCCCTAGACTGTAGAGCCAAAGGGATTCGTAACAGTGACGCTTGGAATTCAGACCAAATAGTTCAATCTAGGTTTCATAAGAGCAGAGAATTTTGTTTCTCATGGTCTGAGTCTTTATGTGCCTTTTGGCAAACTTCAAGCGGGCTGCCATGTGCCTTTTACTGAGGAATGGCTTCCATCTGGCCACTCTACCACACTGATTGGTGGAGTGCTGTAGAGATGGGTGTCCTTCTGGAAGGTTCTCTCATCTCCACAGAGGAACTCTAGAGCTCTGTCAGAGTGACGATCGAGCTCTTGGTCACCTCCCTGACCAAGGCCCTTCTCCCCCGATTGCTCAGTTTGGCTGGGCTGCCAGCTCTAGAATGAGTATTGGTGGTTCCAAACTTCTTCCATTTAAGAATGATGGAGGCCACTGTATTCTTGGGGGCCTTCAATGCTGCAAACATGTGTCATTATGGGGTATTGTGTGTAGATTGATGAGTATTTTTAGTTTTTTAATCAATTTTAGAATAAGGCTGTAACGTAACAAAATGTGGAAAAAGTCAACGGGTCTGAATACTTCCTGAATGCACTGTAGCTAACCATTACTAATACCATGAAATGTACTTAAACTTTCCTTACTTACTTGATGCTGTTTGCGATGACTGAATTTCATTAGATGTAGTGACACGTTATGAGGAAAGGGGTACAGACCAAGGGCAAAGTTCAAGTCAACTCTTTAATCTCCTGTTAGTCTAACGAGAGAACTGGGGCATTGTCTACCTTGGGGCTCTGGTCTGAGGGACCTTGAACTTTGCTCATAAATGGTTTTGCCCGTGATTTGTTCTGTCTGTCGGCACTTCAGACAGGATGCAAACAGTCAGAGACAGACACACACACACACACACACACACACACACACACACAAACATACACACACTTTCCTCTTCCTTGTCCCAAACAGAGTTGGCCCCCGTCATCCATTGTAATCACAACTCAACGCTGTCATCTCTCGAAATAGCATCTTGTATTTAGTGTCTTCCCAACTCCCGATCACACAACATTTAGTCTGAATGTTTTTATTCAGCTTTCTCCCCCCTGTACACCTCCGCAGCAGAGCTCCGCAGCCACTAGGCTGTTAGGGCTCTCTATTCTCCTGGGGAGGAAGCCTCAGAAATACCACCAGTGTTTATGGAGGGGCGGCTGGGTGTTATGGCAACAGGGGGGGATTGGTTTTAAGTGGTGGAGCCGTGCGTGTCGTGGCGGTGGTGAAGCCAAGCTACAGTGTACTGTACTAGATACTAAGGCCATGTGTGGGCAAGCAAGACTAGGCCTGTTCACATCCCTAGGCTCTGGTTGTTCCTTATCCCTTCTGGACAGCTCCAATGTATCATTTTGTCCAATTACCCTTAACTTACTGCTATTATCTACAATACTATTATCTTAATGTGACAGCCCCTTGACCTAGGACCGTTGATAAACTTCCCAAGAGAGAAAGCAACAATATGTTAACCAGGATAGATATTATACAGTAGTTCGAGCCATAGAATTAGAATGAGTAGAGCAGCGTTCCCCATTCAAAGGCAAAGATGATTGGCTATAACCATAGAATTAAAAATACTATAATGGACATAGAACTTCATTCTAATTCAATGGTTACAGCTGAACATCTTTGCCATTTTCTGATAGCTGGGCTTAATCAAATCGAATCAAATTGTATTTGTCACATGTGCCAAATACAACAGGTGTATTATAGTGAAATGCTTACTTACAAGCCTTTAACCAACAATGCAGTTTAAAGAAAATACCTAAAAAAAGTAAGAGATAAGAATAACAAATAATTAAAGAGCAGCAGTAAATAACAATAGCGGGGCTATATACAGGGGGTACCAGTACAGAATCAATGTGTCAATGTGCGGGGGCACCGGTGTCGAGGTAATTATGTACATGTAGGTAGAGTTATTAAAGTAGATAATAACAGAGTAGCATCAGCGTGGGGGGGATGCAAAAAGTCTGGGTAGCCATTTGATTAGCCGTTAAGGAGTCTTATGGCTTGGGGGTCGAAGCTGTTCAGAAGCCTCTTGGACCTAGACTTGGCACTCCGGTACCGCTTGCCGTGTGGTACCAGAGAGAACAGTATATGACTAGGGTGGCTGGAGTCTTTGACCATTTTTAGGGCCTTCCTCTGACACCGCCTGGTATAGAGATCGTGGATGGCAGGAAGCTGTCTAATGGATGTCTTTGGGTGAATCCCCAATTAGCACCCTATTTCCTACGCAGTGCACTACTTTCATAGGGCTCTAATCAACAGTGCTGTTATTTTTTGTTTTTTGTTAACAACTAATTGACCAAAGTCGGCTCAATAATTTGAAGCCCTGTACTATATAAACTCAACAAAAAAAGAAACATCCCTTTTTCAGGACCCTGTCTTTCAAAGATAATTCGTAAAAATCTGAATAACTTCACAGATCTTCATTGTAAAGGGTTTCAACACTGTTTCTCATGCTTGTTCAACGAACCATAAACAATTAATAAACATGCACCTGTGGAACGGTCGATAAGACACTAACAGCTTACAGACGGTAGGCAATTAAGGTCACAGTTATGAAAACTTAGGACACTAAAGAGTCCTTTCTACTGACTCTGCAAAACACCAAAAGAAAGATGCCCAGGGTCCCTGCTCATCTGTGTGAACGTGCCTTAGGCACGCTGCAAGGAGGCATGAGGATTGTAGATGTGGCCAGGGCAATAAATTGCCATGTCCGTACTGTGAGACGCCTAAGACAGAGCTACAGGGAGACAGGACGAACATCTGATCGTCCTCGCAGTGGCAGACCACGTGTAACAACACCTGCACAGGATCGGTACATCCGAACATCACACCTGCGGGACAGGTACAGGATGGCAACAACAACTGCCTGAGTTACACCAGGAACGCACAATCCCTCCATCAGTGCTCAAACTGTCCGCAATAGGCTGAGAGAGGCTGGACTGAGGGCTTGTAGGCCTGTTGTAAGGCAGGTCCTCACTAGACATCACTGGCAACAATGTTGCCAATGGGCACAAACCAACTGTCGCTGGACCAGACAGGACTGGCAAAAAGTGCTCTTCACTGACAAATCACGGTTTTGTCTCACCAGGGGTGATGGTCAGATTCATGTTTATTGTCGAAGGAATGAGCGTTACACCGAGGCCTGTACTCTGGAGCGGGATTGATTTGGTGGTGGAGGGTCCGTCATGGTCTGGGGCGGTGTGTTACAGCATCATCGGACTGAGCTTGTTGTCATTGCAGGCAATCTCAACGCTGTGCGTTACAGGGAAGACATCCTCCTCCCTCATGTGGTACCCTTCCTGCAGGCTCATCCTGACATGACCCTCCAGCATCACAATGCCACCAGCCATACTGCTCGTTCTGTGCGTGATTTCCTGCAAGACAGGAATGTCAGTGTTCTGCCATGGCCAGGGAAGAGCCCGGATCTCAATCCCATTGAGCACGTCTGGGACCTGTTGGATCGGAGGGTGAGGGATAGGGCCATTCCCCCCAGAAATGTCTGGGAACTTGCAGGTGCCTTGGTGGAAGAGTGGGGTAACATCTCACAGCAAGAACTGGCAAATCTGGTGCAGTCCACGAGGAGGAGCTGCACTGCAGTATTTAATGCAGCTGGTGGCCACACCAGATACTGACTGTTACTTTTGATCTTTGTTCAAGGACACATTGTTCCATTTCTGTTAGTCACATGTCTGTGGAACTTGTTCAGTTTATGTCTCAGTTGAATCTTGTTATGTTCATACAAATATTTACACATGTTAAGTTTGCTGAAAATAAACGCGTGTGGGGGGCACACAGAGAGAGAGAGTGAAGAGACAGAAGAATGCATGATCGAGAGGGATAGAGAGCAATTTCTTTGTGAGGTAACTATACCTGAAATACATAACCTTAGTGATTTATAGTTGGTTTTCCGCAGTCATAAAAGTATGCCTTATTTACTTTGAAGAACTACTAGAATAGTGCTTTTTTCAGACATCATAGGCAGCAACTCTATAAAGTCATCAAATAAAACAAATGTAATATACACAACAAATGAAATATTTGATTAAAGTAGATGATGGTTAACACTGTAAGTAATAAACAGTAATGGACAGTCACTACCATCATGGGACTTGTATGAATTGTTTAATTCTGTGTTGTTACAGCGTTCAACCCACATAACGCACAGTGCATTTAATGTAAAAAAATTATAATTCTAAACTGAAATAGAAAAACCGAACCGACCTCAAAAAGCCCTAATTGCTCAGCACTATTAATCAAATATAGTACACTACATATGGACTAGGGTACCATTTTACATGCAGATTTCTGTTAGTGAGCAATCACCTGGAGGCAACCTATAGTCATGTTAATCCCATGGAACCACTGAGGCAGATTATTATTAATCTATTGATCCTTTCTCACTCCGTCACAAAGCAGAAGCGGCCAAGCTGTCCACCATGTCTACAGAGGGATGTCAGTCATCATCCCACATCTTTTCACGTCCTCGACCACTACCTGCTATTAGAAACCTGACAACCTCCCTTTATGGTGGATGTAAACATGAATCTAAGTGGCACCACGGACACTCCTACCAGTATCCATGCACACATAACAAACGCATGTACGCAAGCACTCACTCACTCAGTTACCTCACGCACAGGCACGTGCACCCTCCAATTTCCCAGTCTCTCTCTGTCTGAGCTCTGAGAAGGTGAGCAGCATAGTCAATTAGCTAGTGGTGAATGAGCCTCTCATTCAGGCAGGTCTTCACTCAGAGCGCATCGTACTAGAACAGAAGCATCCTTCATTGTTTATTAGCCAGCCTGTGAATCAGACGACATGTCTGGGCCTGAATAACCATTGCTTTGGTAATCGGATGATGAGGCGTAATTAAGAGGGCAGATTTGAGATTAATCAAAGTCTGGTGCCTGAATCACACGGTATGGAGAGAGAGAGAGAGAGAGAGAGAGAGAGAATGAAAGAAAAAAGAGAGTGAGAAAGAGGGAGACAGAAAGAGAGAGCACATCTCAAGGTAAATGTTGGCAGCAGCATTGACACACGGAGGAGAGGACTGATAATCTATGACAGCTATCAATGAACTCTCTCAAGAATGTTCTACATGTGTTTGCGTGTGTGAAAATGTGCTGGAGTCTAATCTTTTTATGAGAAGGCAACTATTGACAACACAAGGGAAATAAACTATGACAAAAAGACTGTACTGTTGATTCACCTTTGTCTGTGTATATATATATCGACAGTTTAGAAATATGTCTGAAAACATGACTATGTGTCTCACACCAGCAAGCATAAGAAATAAATAGTCAACTTAAATCCATCTCAATGTGTGTGAGAGAAAGGACAGTAAAGGTGAGTTCAGTGGAATTACCGAGGATCAGTTTTTGATTATCTCTCCCATACACCCATCACATCCACAATCAGCACAAGCACACACACAGGCAACCATTAGACCAAAATAACTTTTAGCGTCATTGTCACTAAGAAACTGACCGCAACAACCAGATTATCAACATGCTGCTATACATGTAGGATAAAACAGAAAGATTGAAAGTGAAAGGACATGGAAGGACAAATAAACACACACACAAATTCCAGTGACACAGGTACTAATGGCAAGAGCGAGAAAGTGGCCAAAGCCTGGTCAGAAAGCAATGATCAATGGAGAATAATCTTCCGCGAAGATAGAGAGAAACATGGAGAAACAGAGAGAGAAAGAAACAGAGAGAGAAACAGGGATATAAACAGCGACATCATCAGAGAGAGAGTGAAACATAGCTTGTCTCCTACCTCTGCCCATCCCTGTGTGTGATGCTTTCTTCAGTATGGGTTGATAGGGAGTCCTTTCCAAGCCGGCCGGGGCATGGGTCTCTCTTTCCCTGTGGGCAGAGCAGTGAGCAGCCTCTCACAACACAAACATGCAGCTACAGCAACACAGCACAGCTCCAGCTACACAGAGAAGCACAGCACAGGCACTGGAGCCACGGTAGAGGCAGCAACATCCCTGCCTCCCATCCAGCCTGAATTCATCTCTCTCTCTCTCTCGTTCTCTCTCTCTCTCTTGCTTTCGCTCTCTCTCTCTCTCTCTCTCTCTCTCTCTCTCTCTCTCTCTCTCTCTCTCTCTCTCTCTCTCTCTCTCTCTCACTGTCGTGGATTCTCCCTGGTCATTGCCCTCCCCCTCTCTTCTCTCCCGCTCTCTGCCCTGATGAGTGTTGCTCTGCAGATACTGTGTGATTCTCTTCCCAGCCTCTGCAGGGTGACAAAGTCCCTGCACTTTCTTTTCTGACAGCCTGTTTACATTGAGCTGTTCACACTCCCAATCTCTCTATCACCCTCTCTCCTTCCCTCACTCTCTCTCTTTATATCTCTCTCATCGACACTGTTTTGTGACAGTGCCTCCGACCCCCCCCCCTACCTTGTAAACCAATCGAGCTCATCTCTCTCTTTCTCTGACCCCCCCCCCCCCCCACCCCAATACCCACCCACACACAACATCCTGTGTGTTAGTTTTATATTACAAAAGTCCAAACATGCCATCAATGTATTGGCCCTCTCTTTCTATCTCTGACTTTTCTATACAACCATCTCTTTTTACTGCTTTTTTGCCAATTAATCTTAATCTGAATGTTTGTTCAGATTCATTAAATAAACTCAATACCTTTGTAATCCAAACAAAACAAGACCTAAAGTGATACGTTGGCCTGAAAGTATCCGTGGGCAGGCAGGGGGGGGGCATAATGCCAAGCACCAGGCAGAGCAGTAGCAGAGCAGTAGCAGACAGAGAGAACAGCCCTATGCCATGGGTGCTCTGTAGAACTACATACACAATGCCCTAAGTAAAACCTTGTCCCAATCAGAACGACCTATTGGGCAGGAGCCTATCTCCTGTTTCTGTAGCGTTAGGGAGCTTGATGTACGGGGCTTTAGTAATACCAACGGTCCATTGCTTCATTTGAGAGGCAGACAAAAGGGATAAAAATAGCTCCAGAGTGCTCCGCCCCTCCTGCCTGATCAAAAGCAGACTGTTTTTGTCTGGCTTGTACTTTCTTTCGGGTCTTTATTTTTTGGCAAAAACTGCAATTACAGTACAGCTCTCTTCTGGATCGTTCCACCTCAAAAAGAACAAGAAAGAGGATTTTGACACTCACCATGTCAGATTGTTCTGATATCGTTTCTATTGTCAGAAACAGATAAGATAAGCATTCCTGCAACATTATTTTGTCGAAATATAATTTGATCTCTGGAGAATTTAAGCTAATTGATTGCATCCAAATTGGCCATTTTATTTTATGGGATTCATGTAATATTCAAGAAAGATAGTACATAACATCCAATTTGGACCAAACTTTTTTTCTGCCAATGATTTAGACATGAGGAATCTAAAGAAATGGTAAAAAGCCACACCCGGACCCCCCCCCCCCCCCTCCCCCACACACACACCCCACGCCACCCAACAACCAGTATACACAGTAGTATCAGTTCTCTGTGTCTGAGTAGTATGGAGCTGCGGCTCGGAGTACTGTTTCTTCATCTTACTATATGTCATGAATTCCCAGGTACATTTTTTTTTTGGACCTCTGTTCAGGTAATTTGTTAGGTAAACCTTAGGGGTATTCTTTCACGAGGACACTTAAACAGGCCCCCCTGTGCGGTTGGAATTGCTGTAAATGGTTCCAATTTGTAATTGGTACTCCCTGTTGATTTTAACTGAATCGAGTGCTGCCAATGAGGACAATGGAAATAAACCTCCAGTCTTTGTATCTTCAACCATTTTGTAATATTTGAGCGGCCTGCTACTTTTATGATCTTATCAATTCAAATGAATCAATTATGATTCACTGTTGTGCTGTTCAAGACTCTCTCACGGTCCAGCTAACCTGCCGCAAAACCAACTACTGTATGGCTTGAGGTCTAGAACAAGAACCGGATAAACAGAACTGATGTACTATACATATAAGAAAATAAATATACAGCTGTAAAACGTATATACAGACATATGTGACAATGGATATATGTATTGGGAAATATTTGTGTGTGTGTGTGTTCCCTGTGGATGTTGTCCATAATAGTGGCTGTTTGACGTAGTTGAGACAGGGCTCTGCAGGGCTTCTCTCTGTAACATGCTGTTTCACTTCCTGCCGGGTTCCTATTCTCAAGTCTCTCTTCTTTATTTCCAGTGTGTAACACGGACAACATCACAAACCAGAAACCACACAGTTTCATTTAACAATGAATATTGTTTCTGTTTTCTAAGTCACACTTGACAACAAAGTGCATGCTGCGGAGTAGCAGACTTGTGGTTATGACCAGTATGATTCATTGTGCAGTCAGTGTGGTGATACTCGTAAAGGATCAGTAGTTGGGAAAGGAACCTGCAGCTGTTGTAACAGGGCTTGTGTGTCCCTACACCAGAGCTTGTGTGTCCCTACACCAGGGCTTGTGTGTTCCTACACCAGGGCTTGTGTGTCCCTACACCAGGGCTCTCCAACCCTGAACCTGGAGAACTACCCTCTTGTAGGTTTTTAGCTCCAACCCTGAACCTGGAGAGCTACCCTCTTGTAGGTTTTTAGCTCCAACCCTGAACCTGGAGAGCTACCCTCTTGTAGGTTTTTAGCTCCAACCCTGAACCTGGAGAGCTACCCTCTTGTAGGTTTTTAGCTCCAACCCTGAACCTGGAGAGCTACCCTCTTGTAGGTTTTTAGCTCCAACCCTGAACCTGGAGAGCTACCCTCTTGTAGGTTTTTAGCTCCAACCCTGAACCTGGAGAGCTACCCTCTTGTAGGTTTTTAGCTCCAACCCTGAACCTGGAGAGCTACCCTCTTGTAGGTTTTTAGCTCCAACCCTGAACCTGGAGAGCTACCCTCTTGTAGGTTTTTAGCTCCAACCCTGAACCTGGAGAGCTACCCTCTTGTAGGTTTTTAGCTCCAACCCTGAACCTGGAGAGCTACCCTCTTGTAGGTTTTTAGCTCCAACCCCAGTTGTAACTAACCTTATTCAGCTTATCAACCAGCTAATTATTAGAATCAGGTGCGCTAAATTAGGGTTGGTGTGAAAACCTACAGGACGGTGGCTCTCCAGGAACAGGGTTGGAGAACAGTGCTCTATACACCATCCCTATGTTCCCTATACATCCTGTTGATCTACGGCCTTGTGCTTCTTCCTGCACAGTGAATGTCATATCTTGTGTGTGGATTTGCATGTTTTATCCTATGTGCGTGCTTATGTAAAGTATGCACATACATACAGTATATGCGTGCGTTGCAAATTTGCATGCGTGTGTCCGTGCAGTTAAGGGGGGTTTGACTGTGACAGAGACCTCTAGTAATCCCAGTGACACACGGTAGAACAGCATGGTTCCCTGACAGCTCTGAGTGGACCACAGAGAGACCTGAAGGAGGAGGGTTCAATCAGACGGTCAAGTGTAGGTCATCTAAATCAAGGTTTCCCAAACTCTGTCCTGGGGCTCCCCCTGGGTGCACGTTTTGGTTGTTGCCTTAGCACTAAACAGGGGATTCAAATAACCAACTCATCATCAAGCTTTGATTATTTGAATCAGCTGTGTAGTGCTAGGATGAAAAAAACGAGTTTGGGGAAACCCTGGCCTAAAACTCCCGTGGGCTGGTAGATGTGAGAATGCACCATCTAGCGAAAAGTGGCCATATTAGAATTGGTACATTTAGTGTGTACAGGGAGACATGGGATGCTTTTGTTTGTACAGTAGTTGTGGGTTTGTGCATTCTTATCGTATTATTGCTTAGTTCTACACAGTGAAATCAAGTAAAAACTGAAAAACAATGCATTTAAAGAAAAGGACTACAGTGGACGGTATGTTAGGTTGAAGATTGATATTGCCACTATGGTGCATCTGTAATAATGCAGGAATGCTGTTTGAAGACAAGGTTTCCGGTTCAGGCTATTTACTAACTGACAAAAATGGCGCAGCACAATGAAACAGGATCAGATTTGAAATGGCTTGTATGGTCGGTGAGTAAGGTTAAGAGGTGGTTCTGGAGGATAGAAAGGACAGACATAACACATTAGCATACATTACTGACCACTGCCATAACTAACAACTGGATTATATAAAGTAGGCTTCACACAGGAATTAGAATACTCATTTAATATCTATGGCAACATCATATAGTAATGCACAAGCTATGATAAACATAGGATAATACATGCTGCACTGTAGAAAATGTACTAGGCCAATGCAGACATTAGGTCAAACTATGAGCTGACGAACATAAATGTACACAGGTTATATATTACAACTACACAATACAAGGTACTTCATTTAGTCAGTTCACGCACAACAAAAGGTAAGGAATTGGGCCGCCCATGCCACCAAAAACGCTGAACATACACTGACGTTAAACAAGCTGCTTAGTTATATACCAGAGGAGAGGAATGGTGATTAGCAGAGTAAGTTCTGGTGCTGTGAATGGAAAGGAGAGGGGGCATGTCCAGATGGAATTTGGGAGTGAATCGATGGTTGGTTGTTTAGCAAACAAACTGAAGTGTGCACAATTATTGGTCAAAACAGACAGGGTTGGCTTAGATTGTTGACAACATGTACACTGTATTTAGTCTCCAAATGTTTATTGAAAACATATACATTTGGGCAATGAGCACTTGTTGTCTCTCAAATAATGTTGGTTAGCTAGTTAGCAAATGTTTTGCCATATTAGCATAGACATGACATGAGTCAAAACACTTTAAAACAACACGTGGTATCAAGAACATTATAAAATGAGCTGAAACGAGTCACTTAGGATTCCCCACATGGCAGCTTCTTGTCATTGTTGCTATCTATCCCACTGGGCACAGATGTCAATTCAGTGTCTATTCCATGTTGGGTCAATGCAATATCATTGAAATGACGTGGAAACAACGTTGATTCAACCAGTGTGTGCCCAGTGGGATCTGACTATTCAGAATCATAACACCACACGGCTTTCAGCCTTATCAATGCATGAGCATCATTTTCCTGAAGTTGTCAGCCAACCCGTCTATGCGTGCAGCAATACGTGTATCCCCCACCAGAGTAGGCCCGTGCCTCTGCCTGTGATAACGCATGAGTCTCCCAGCAGAATGACGAGCCAGTCTGCCTCCAGCCATGCAGATACATTGCAGATTCATATCTGGCATATCAAGCAGCCAGGACCTGGGACGCCCCATGGGAACAGGACAGCTAGAAAGACAGGAAGCTACGCTAGGGGGTCATAAAACTGTGTGTGTGTGTGTGTGTGTGTGTGTGTGTGTGTGTGTGTGTGTGTGTGTGTGTGTGTGTGTGTGTGTGTGTGTGTGTGTGTGTGTGTGTGTGTGTGTGTGTGTGTGTGTGTGTGTGTGTGTGTGTGTGTGTGCATGGCTCTAGCTGACATCTGTGACACTAATTATATTGTCTATAGGGAATCCTGTGTCCCTATGGAGGATGTACACACACACACAGCAACACACACACACGGCCTACCCTACACTAATGAGAAGACATAGCGCTTTCCAAGTATAAGTGTCATGCAGGACTCTCCAGGAAGGCCTGCTTAGCCAAGTCCCATCTCCTTCCTTCCATAGATATGGTAGCTAGTGCCTCATAATAACTACTATTAAAATATATTCCTTCTAATAACTCTGTGTCTTTATTATAGATCAATAGCCCTATCCTGCCAACCTTCCTGAATACCTCTTAATAATTAAACGTCCAAGTTTAAATTATTACATCTTTAATAGAAAATGCAATTGGTTCGATATTGCAGAGGTTGTCAAGACTCAAGATAAAGCATCTGGAGGGGCAACTGTAAAGCTTTATGATTGGTTTAACTGGTGTTGCTGACACTTGGTTCACTACTTTATAATGTGCATAACAAAAACATCACATGTAACAAAACAGTCAAGTAACACCCACATTTGCATTTGGCACTCCTTATCAGATTGGTGAGATCGCCCATTCTGCTTAAGATTTTGTGTGGGTTTGTGTGGGTTTGTCCAATGTAAAAATAACCCAATGAGGGATTTCCATTTACAGTTCCATAGATAACCATTGTTTAGCTGGTAATGTAATAAAGCATAGTGTTGGGCCTTGATTAGTTACAGTAGGTTAAATCATATCAATGCTTTTTCCACAGATCCTAGTATTGTTTTTACTAACACCTTGGCTGCAACAGCAGCTGAGAGTCCATCCAGACCATCCAGGGAGTTTGCTCCTCTCTTAATCACCTCTGCTGGGGGTTTGTGGGTTGTGCATATTTGCATGGAGTGACTGAACTGAAGATGCTTCTGTTTATTGAGAGGCCGGTGTTGTGGAGGTGGAAAGAGAAACAGAGTTTGAGTGTAGGGGGAGGGGAAGGGGTAGGGAGGGGGGAGAACAGAGGGAGAGAGGGGGGGGGACAGTTCTTAGAAGGCTGCTACCTCATCTGTAGCAGGTGCAACACTTGTACTACACAGCATTCTTGTCTCTTTCCACCTCCGTAGTTTTTTTATCTGCTCCTGAAACACACTTTTGAATTAATGCGTTAAGCTGCACCTGGCTATTCAAGAACAAAATTGAAGAGGGCAGTCCTGCAACACAACCACAGCCAGGCAGATAAGAATAGACTGAAGGGAAGTATTCAACCAGACTACCTCCTGAATGCACTGAATTGAAATGGGATTGACATTCAACATGTTATGACAGTGGGTACTTCCTCAAATTTGACATTCAAATCAGCCCACTTCATTTTCATTTTACATGCACACAATACAAAACATACCCGTTCCTCAGGACAACCTTAACATGCACAAACAATGCTTAGATAGAGGGGAGAGAGAGAGAGAGAGGGGGAGACTTGGAGAGAAAGAGGGAGGGAGAGCGAGAGGGGGGGGAAGAGATAGGAGATAGTGGTGTTAGTGTAACTTAACTAACGTTCGGGAGGAAAGACCACACCTGAAACAATTTACAACTTCTTCTGTCTCAACAATCAATGGCTGCATATATAGCCTACTCACCCTTTCCAGTTCCTGTTATCATAATCTGTTGTTGCATTTCACATCCCCCACCATCCCTGTCTCCTCCCTTCTCCTCTGCCCTTCTCCCTGATTTTCAAAGATCCATAATGGGGATTAACTGCGCCAAGAAGCAGAAACCACCAGGAATCCCACCCTAACACTCAGTCTTCAGCTCCCCTTCCCGATCCTGGGACGACCAAGAAAGCATCCACCCAATCCATCAAGCTCCACCAGCCATCCTGAACCATCAAGCTCCACCAGCCATCCTGAACCACGCTGCCTCAACAATCCTGAATTATCACGCTGCTTCAACCATCCTGAACCATCACGTTGCCTCAACCATCCTAAACTATTACGCTGCCGCAACCATCCTCAACCATCACGCTCCCGCAACCATCCTGATCACGTTGCCACAACCATCCCGAACGGTCACGCTGGCTCAACCATCCTGAACCATCACGTTGCCACAACCATCCTGAACCATCCAGAGTCTTCCTTTCCATCCTGTAACATCACATCTGACGACACCTATCAAGACTCTTCCATTCTGCACTCACCTAACACCTAGCACCTAGCAGGTTGAGAGCTTCAAGTTCCTTGGCGTCCTAAACTAACATGGTCCAAGCACACCAAGACAGTCATGAAGAGGGCACGACAAAACCTATTCCCGCTCAGGAAACTGAAAAGATTTGGCATGTGTCCTCAGATCCTCAAAAGGTTTACAGCTGCACCATCGAGAGCATCCTGACGGGCTGCATCACTGCCCGACCGCAAGACACTACTGCATAGGACCCAGTACATCACCGGGGCCAAGCTTCCTGCCATCCAGGACTTCTATACCAGGCGGTGTCAGAGGAAGGCTCTATAAATTGTCAAAGACTCCAGCCACCCTAGTCATAGACTGTTCTCTCTGCTACCACACGGCAAGCGGTACCGGAGCACCAAGTCTAGGTCAAAGAGGCTTCTAAACAGTTTCTACCCCCAGGCAATAAGACTCCTGAACAGCTGATCAAATGGCTATCCAGACTATTTGCATTGCCCACCCCCCCCCCCCCCCACGCTGCTGCTACTCTCTGTTATTATCTATACATAGCCACTTTAATAACTCTACCTACATGTACATAATTACCTCAATTACCTCGACACCGGTGCCCCCTAACATTGACACAATGACTCTGTACCGGTACCCCCTGCATATAGCCCTACTATGTACCGATACCCCCCCTCCCTCCAGATAGGGTGTAAAAGGTCCAGAACGGCAGGCAGTCTCAGGGTCAGAGCAGGCAGGGGTCAATAATCCAGTGTGCCATGGCAAGGTGCAGAACGGCAGGCAGGCTCAGGCTCAGGGAAGGCAGAATGGTCAAAACCAGGAAAAACTAGAAAAAATAAACTGGAACATACAGGAGAAAGAGGAAAAACGCTGGTAGACTAAACTAACTGGCAACAGACAAACAGAGAGCACAGGTATAAATACACTGGGGATAATGGAGAATATTGGCGACATCTGGAGGGCGGTGGAGACAAGTGCAAAGACAGGTGAAACAGATCAGGGTGTGACTGTAGCTCCCCTCTAGCGGCGTCACCTGGCATCCGACCTGGGCGCATACCTGGTTTACTGGGGTGCCGGCGTTGGAAATCCGCGATGAGGCCTGGGTCCAGGATGTCCCTAGTGGGGACCCATCACCTCTCCTCCGGGTCATAACCGTCCCAGTCAACCAGGTACTGGAACACCTTGCCCCGAGGTTGAACCTTCAGGAGACGCCTCACCATGTACACCAGTTGGCCGTCAATAAGACAGGGGAGAGAGGTGGGCCTGGAAACAGGAGACAAAGGGCTGTGAGACATGGGTTTAATTCTGGAAACATTAAAGTGGGATGTATATGGATTGTACGGGGTAATAGAAGAAGAACAGCAGAGGGGCTAATGACCTTGGAGATGGGGAAAGGGCCAATAAACCAGGGGGAGAATTTGCGGTAGATCCACTTGTCGTCGATTGTCACGACTTCTACCGAAGGTAACTCCTCTCCCTGTTCGGGCGGCGCTTGGCGCTCGGCGTCGCCGGTTTACTAGCCGCCACCGATCCCTTTTTCCTTTTCTGGTTGTTTTGTCTGTGTTCCTTTTCACACCTGGTTTCAATTGCGTTTATTTCTGTGTGTATATAGGGCACCTGTTACCTGCCTTATTTCGTGCGGGATTAGGCTTGTGAGTATTTTGCGCTCGTTTATCGTTGATGTTTCTTGTTCTCGTTATTACGCACGTGTAGTTTATTTTCGGAACTGAGTTTGTTCCTCAGTGCGTTTGGCACGAGTTTCTGTTTTGTTTTCACTATTTAGGCACTGTGATCTGTGGGACCTTATATAGACAGATCTGTGCCAATTTTGTATTGGCGGACTATGTATAATTAATTATTATATTAAACACCCTTCTCAGTAATCCCTGCTCTCCTGCGCCTGACTCCTACACCTCTCACCGAGACGCACGTTATCACATCGATACCTGGATGTGGTCTTGAGGAGGGCCGGCCGTGCTCTCTTCCAGGTACGACGACAGCGGCGGACAAACATCTTGACTGAAGGTATGCCGAACTCTTCCTCCTGCTCAGGGAAGAGCGGGGCTGATACCACAGGGAACACTCAAAGGGTGATAGACCCGTGACTGAGCAAGGAAGGGTGTTGTGGGTGTTTTCGACTCACACTAGTTGCTGTTTCCAGGTGGTGGCGTTGGCGGAGACCAGGCAGCACAGAGTCGTCTCCAGGTCTTGGTTGGTCGGCGAATCGGCAGACTTCGGAGACTCTCGGGGAAACTCAGGTAGCCTTGGATTCTCTTGGAAACAGACTTCCGGGACTTCCGGAATGCCTTTGAGGCAAGGTGGAATCCTTTGCCAGGCGAGTGGGACCGTAATCGGACCTCCTCTCCTTCCTAAGTTCCCGTAGCTGCCCATAGATCCGGATGGTCAGGGATATGAGCATGTCGAGATCAGTCGGCAGTTCCCGGGCTGCAAGCTTGTCCTTAACTTCCTCCGATAATCCGTGCAGGAATGTGTCAAACAGAGATTCCGGGTTCCAGGCACTCTTGGCAACCAGCGTGCAGAAATCCACAGCATATTCTGCCACACTGCAGGAGTCTTGCCGAAGCTGGAGTAACTTCTGATCAGCATCTCTCCCAGACAACGGAGAATCAGAAAAACCTTCTTCGTCTCCGCCACAAAATCCTCCAGACTGAAGCACACGGCAGACTGTTGATCCCACACCGCCGTAGCCCAGGCGAGAGCCCTCCCGGACATCAGCATGATGAGGTACCCTATCTTCGAGCAGTCTGAGGAGGAGCAGGGCTGCAGCTCGAAGATGATGGACCACTGAGAGAGAAATGCCCGACATGTTCCCGACTCTCCAGCGAAGCTTTCCGAGGGAGGTAAGCAGGATTCTCTGGAAGCAAGGCTGGCCGGGAGAGACGCTCAGCTAACAGCCGGGTTACTGAGGGGCTGGGAGGTTACTTTCGTGGTAGGCTGCTTAACAGACAACCCACGGAATTGCTCCAACAATGTATTCAATGCGCGGTCATGGCGTTCTGCTAAGGTTTGGAAACCTTCCATAAGACCATGAAGCAACTCCTCGTGCCTTCCAATGGTATCTCCTTGGGAGGAGACGGCATTGCGGCGCTGGTCTGAGTCTGCTGGGTCCATCATTGCCAGTTCGTACTATCAGGAAAAGACCTAGATGCAGACAGTTTGAATAATGGATGTTTATTATATTAACAGGGGGCAGGCAGGTCAAGGGCAGGCAGGGCTTGGTAGTACAGGGCAGAGTCTATAACGGCAGGGAGGCTCAGGGTTGGGGCCAGGCAGAGGTCAGTGATCCAGGGCAGTGGCAAAAGGTACAGAACGGCAAGCAGGGTCAGGGTCAGGGCAGGCAGAATGATCAAACCCGGGATAACTAGAAAACAGGAGCTCAAGAAAACAGAAAGTCCAAATGTGAGACTTTTGGTTCCAACCGCAGTGTCTTTGTGAGACGCAGAGTAGGTGAACGGATGATTTCTGCATGTGTAGTTTCCACCGTGAAGCATGGAGGAGGAGATGTGATGTTGTGGGGGTGCTTTGCTGGTGACACTGTCAGTGATTTATTTAGAATTCAAGGAACATTTAACGAGCATGTATGCCACAGCATTCTGCAGCGATACGCCATCCCACCTGGTTTGCACTTAGTGGGACTATCATTTGTTTTTCAACAGGACAATGACCCAACACTCCTCCAGGCTCTGTAATGGTTATTGACCAAGAAGGGGAGTGACCTGCCTGACCATTCTTCCTGCCCTGACCTCGAGCCTGCCTAACGCCTTGTACTGTTTGGATTCGGACCTGATTATTGAACCCTTGCCTGTCTTGACCTCAAGACTGTCTAACACCCTGGACTGTTTGGAATCTGACCTGGTTTATGAGCTCTTGTCTGTACCCGGCCTGCCTTTAGTTTGGACACTGACCTGGTTTATGAGCTCTTGTCTGTACCCGGCCTGCCTTTAGTTTGGACTCTGACCTGGTTTATGAGCTCTTGTCTGTACCCGGCCTGCCTTTAGCCAACCCCTTGTGTAATATAAATATCGGAGCTCAACCATCTGCCTCCTGTGTCTGCGTATGGGTCTCGCCTTGTGCCCTTATAGCGGCTACTTTGTTTATTTTTGGCTTCTACATGATTCCATATGTGTTATTTCAGAGTGTTGATGTCTTCGCTATTATTCTACAATGTAGAAAATAGGAAAAATAAAATGAGAAAAACCCTTGAATGAGTAGGTGTGTCTAAACTTTTGACTGTAACGTTGCAGTTATTGATACAACCCTGTGCGCCTGGCAGCTACTAACATACCCTGTTCAAAGGCACTTAAATATTTTGACTTGGCCATTCAACCTCTGAATGGCACACATACACAATCTATGTCTCACTTGTCTCCTCCCCTTCATCTACACGGATGTGGATTTAACAAGTGACATCAATAAGGGATCATAGCTTTCGCCTGGATTCACCTGGTCAGTCTTTGTCATGGAAAGAGCAGATGTTGTTCATGTTTTATATACCCAGTGTATAGACATGATTATTCTATTTTGCTACAGCAAATACAGTATCTTATAAGCCCATGTGGGCTGGGCATCCTGAAGATGCCTGACACTTTAATAGTAAAATTAATAAAATCAATCAATCATATACCAGGACTCACGTTGCAGGGAAAAAAATACGGTGAGACGTAATGGACGATGAACTGCCTGGTTTAATGTCCAAATTAATGGTAGCCAAACAAGCGTGACATCATTGGTTAGAAAGGCATCCTAGGAAAATGTTATTGCATTTCCACTTACAATTATTGATGTATTCCTGCTGCTCCCTAATAAATATGCACCCTGTCTGTCCAGCCCTCCCATTACAGTATATATGGCCATAATGTGATTACCATGCTTCCAATGCTCGTTATAGAGGCCACTTGATTACCAATTGAAAGGGAGGTGGGAAAACAAGAGAGAAATTCATCCCCAATAACCCACTTGTTTTGTTTTTCCAATTCTTCATATTGGCATGACTTCTAATATTAATCATGTTAGAGAGAGATGAAGAGGAAGACAGCAAAATCTGAATCTCATTTTAATCACCTTACTATTTATCAATGACGTGGTAGCCATCCCATCGGTGATGTTTTGGTTTCCTCACTGAAGAGGGGAGGGATAGAAGGGAAGAGGGGGAGGAGGGAGAGGAAATGGGGTGGGAGGAGGAAGAGGAAACGGAGGGGGAGGAGGGGAAGTCACAATGCCCACCTTTGTCCAACCTGACAACCTGGCTGGATGACATCAGCAACCTACCATAACCATAACAACGGTAATCTCCCCGGATTTGGCGGAGCAGGGATGGAGGAGGCCAACATTCTGGCAAACATCTCTGTGGACGGACACTTGCATAACGATGCGATAGTGTTGCACGTCTTTAAAACCAGGAAAATATCACAGTAGATTAATGGATGGACATATTAACATTATACAGCTATTATGTACACAACATATTGCCCACAATATACACATACATAAAACCTTCATGGTATAGGAAAGGTTTATAAAGGAATAACAGTTTCATGATAAAAAAATAATATTTCATAATATTTGAACATGGCTGCAGATGGTTTTTAAAACACACTGTGTGACAGAAGAGACACATGCACTCAAGCTAAAGTGTAATTTAATTTCTCTGTCTTTTTATGAGCCATCTGGTCAGCCTGGTAAACAGCAGTCATTAAAAACCCCATCAAGCAGTTTACCAAATTACATAAACACCCTTGCACCATGATCGGGCTGCCGTGCCAGCCAATCAACATCAAGTAAACATGATGGCATTTGGGTAATCACTTCCAGAAGAAGGGTAGATACATGATCAATTGCTATTTTTTTACAATAATTATTTTACATTTTGATTCTAATCATGAATTTATGAAACCATTGATAATCCCAGCAGTGGAGTAAAGTACACAATTTCAAGCCAGCAGTATATGTGTCACGACTTCCGCCGAAGTCGGCCCCTCTCCTTGTTCGGGCGGCGTTCGGCGGTCGACGTCACCGGCTTTCTAGCTATCGCTGCTCCATTTTTCATTGTTCCATTTGTTTTGTCTTGTTCCCTGCACACCTGGTTTTCATTCCCTAATAACACTGCATGTATTTATTTCTTCTTTGTTTCTCTGTTCCCCACCAAGTCTTTGTGTGAAATAGTTTATTGTTATGTGGTTATTGTGACGCGCCAGGCTATGTTGGTTTTGACGCAGGCTATGAGGTTTTGATGCAGTTCACTCCAGCCTGAATAAAGTGTGCGCCTGTTCACAACATTCTGCTCTCCTGCACCTGACTTCGCCACCAGTACACACACCCTTGACAATATGGCTGTAAAATGTTGATTTCATGCCAATATTATTTTACAGCTATATAAAAACTAAAAGGCAAAAATCACTCTACTTGGGATTTGAACCAAACACCCACTGGAGCCATTACTCTGCAGTGGCAATCATGCTAAAATGTAAATGACCAGAATGGATGACACATAAAAGAAAGTTTATCCTAAAGAATTCCTCCACAAATGTTTCTTAAAACCTCTCTTGGGTACGTGGGACGGTAGCGTCCCACCTCGTCAACAGCCAGTGAAACTGCAGGGTGCCAAATTCAAAACAACAGAAATCCCATAATTAAAATTCCTCAAACATACATGTATTTTACACCATTTTAAAGATGAACTTGTTGTAAATCCAGCCACAGTGTCCGATTTCAAAAAGGCTTTACGGCGAAAGCAAACCAAACGATTATGTTAGGTCAGAGCCAAGTCACATAAAAACACAGCCATTTTTCCAGCCAAAGAGAGGAGTCACAAAAAGCAGAAATATAGATAAAATTAATCACTAACCTTTGATGATCTTCATCAGATGACACTCATAGGACTTCATGTTACACAATACATATATGTTTTGTTCGGTAAAGTTCATATTTATATCCAAACATCTGAGTTTACATTGACGCGTTACGTTCAGTAGTTCCAAAACATCCGGTGATTTTGCAGAGAGCCACATCAATTTACAGAAATACTCATAATAAACATTGCTAAAAGATACAACTGTTATGCATGGAATTTTAGATCCACTTCTCCTTAATGCAACCGCTGTGTCAGATTTTTCTTTTTTAAACATTACGGAAAAAGCACACCATGCAATAATCTGAGTGCGGAGCTCAGATGACAAATCAAGCCAAACAGATATCCGCCATGTTGGAGTCAACAGAAGTCAGAAATAGCATTATAAATATTCACTTACCTTTGATGCTCTTCATCAGAATGCACTCCCAGGAATCCAAGTTCCACAATAAATGTTTGTTTTGTTCGATAATGTCCATCATTTATGTCCAAATAGCTCCTTGTTGTTCTCGCGTTCAGTACACAATCCAAACTCACGACGCATGTGCAAGTCCAGCGGAAAGTACGGACGACATGTCCAAAAAGTTATATTACAGTCCGTAGAAACATGTCAAACGAAGTATAGAATCAATCTTTAGGATGTTTTTAACATAAATCTTCAATAATGTTCCAAGCGGAGATTTCCTTTGTCTGTAGAATTGCAATGGAACAGAGCTCGCTCTCATGTGAACGTGCGAGACTGAGCTCGTGGCTCTCTGGCAGACCTCTGATTCATTCCCCTCTCATTCGCCCCCACTTCACAGTAGAAGCATCAAACAAGGTTCTAAAGACTGTTGACATATAGTGGAAGCCTTAGGAAGTGCAACATGACCAATATCCCACTGTATCTTCAATAGGGAATGAGTTGAAAAACGACCAACCTCAGATTTCCCACTTCCTGGTTGGATTTTTCTCAGGTTTTTGCCTGCCATATGAGTTCTGTTATACTCACAGACATCATTCAAACAGTTTTAGAAACTTCAGAGTGTTTTCTAATAATACTAATAATATGCATATTCTGGCCTATATGGCTGTGTAGCAGGCAGTTTACTCTGGGCACGCATTTGATCCGGGCGTGAAAATACTGCCCCCTACCCCAAAGAAGTTAAATGAATCCCGATGAGGCGAATGACAGATGCGGTGTGTACTGTGTAGGCTATGCTATGTGTGGGAAACCTTGGCACTGCTCTGCCAGCCTGTCTCCCTCCTGGATCACTGTGTCTCAGCAGTTTTTAATTAAAATGCTCCATTTGTGCCACCTACCCATGGCTGGCAGGGAAAATACAACAGAATATATTAGTGTTTTCATCTCCAGACAGCTGACTTTAGCCTGTGGTTTCACCACAGTGCATTAGAACTGATACCCTACCTGTCCTCTAAATAGCCTGTGGGCCTGTGCTGTACTGTTATTGGCTGGAACTATGACCGATTGTCCATTTGAGAAGAAGGGGGAAATAATATTTTGTCATTTTTGGGCATGGTAGCTGGTTCTCAGAATGTAATGAAGAGATATGAACACAAGAGTACCAAATTATTTTAAAACAATGGTGAAAAGCACTAAGATGGTTTCTTAAAAATGTTGGCACATGTTGTAGTTTAAAATGTTGGATTTGCCACTTTGTCACACACTACCAAATCATGATTGATATCCTCCCCCCAAAATAAGAATCAATCTACTAAAGAATCTCGCTCGAGACAACCCTATCCCTCAGCCCTTTAAAACCACCACACACACACACAGACACACACACACACACACACACACACACACACACACACACACACACACACACACACACACACACACACACACACACACACACACACACACACACACACACACACACACACACACACACACACACACACACACACACACACACACACACTTGTGATCCACACATCCAGAGTAGATTAACTGTATGATTGAATCCTGCTCTGGCCTGATACGAGTCCACTCTAATGGGATCTTGTCACAACCGATGTTAATAATTTTTCTCTCGGATTAGAGTGCTCACTTCTCACGTTGTCATTTCCCTCTCTCTCTCCCGCTGAACGTCTCTCTCCCGCTGTACCTCTCTCTCTCTCCTGCTGAACCTCTCTCTCCCGCTGTGCTGTACCTCTCTCTCGCTCCCCCTCCCTCCCACTTTCCCTCCCTCCCTCTCGCTCCCTTTCTTCCTCTCTCCCTCTCTCCCTTTCTCCCTCTCTCCCTCTCTCTCTCTCTCTCCCTCTTGCCATCTCTACCTCTTTCTCTCTCTCTCCCTCTCTCCATCTCTACCTCTTTCTCTTTCTCTCTCTGGCAGAGAATGGTCTGTACTTCTATAATACAAGCACATCATCTGACAAACCGCAACGTTGCCATCGGAGTATTACCACATTTCAACAGGAAATAGATTTAGTCCGCCTACGATACATTTTTTCCCAATTCCCGTTTTAACCTAATGACCATCCAATTCTATAACGAGCGAAGTGGATACTGAATTAATTCAAATGAAATCAAATTGTATTCGCCACATACACATGGTTAGCAGATGTTAATGCGAGTATAGCGAAATGCTTGTGCTTCTAGTTCCGACAGTGCAGTAATACCCAACAAGTAATCTTGCAATTCCCCAACAACTACCTAATACACACAAATCTAAAGGGATGGAATAAGAATATGTACATATAAATATCTAGATGAGCAATGTCCGAGTGGCATAGGCAAGGTGCAATAGACGGAATAAGGTACAGTATATACATATGAGGTGAGTAATATTACATACAGTTGAAGTTGGAAGTTTACATACACTTAGGTTGAAGTCAATAAAACTCGTTTTTCAACCACTCCACAAATTTCTTGTTAACAAACTATAGTTTTGGTAAGACGGTTAGGACTTCTACTTTGTGCATGACACAAGTAATCTTTCCAATAATTGTTTCCAGACATTTCACACATAATTCACTGTATCACAATTCCAGTGGGTCAGAAGTTTACATACACAAAGCTGACTGTGCCTGTAAACAGCTTGGAAAATTCCAGAAAATTATGTAATGGCTTTAGAAGCTTCTGATAGGCTAATTTACATCATTTGAGTCAATTGGAGGTGTACCTGTGGATGTATTTCAAGGCTTACCTTCAAACTCCATGCCTCTTTGCTTGACATCATGGGAAAATCAAAAGAAATCAGTCAAGACCTCAGAAAACAAATTGTAGACCTCCACGAGTCTGGTTCATCCTTGGGAGCAATTTCCAAACACCTGAAGGTACCACATTCATCTGTACAAACAATAGTACGCAAATATAAACACCATGGGACAACGCAGCTGTCATACCGCTCAGGAAGGAGACTCCCAGAGATGAATGTATTTTGGTGCGAAAAGTGCAGATCAATCTCAGAAGAACAGCAAAGGACCTTGTGAAGATGCTGGAGGAAACAGGTACAAAAGTATCTACGTACATCCACAGTAAAACGAGTCCTATATCGACATAACCTGAAAGGCCACTCAGCAAGAAAGAAGCCACTGCTCCAAAACCGCTATAAAAAAGGCAGACTACGGTTTGCAACTGCACATGGGGACAAAGATCGTACTTTTTGGAGAAATGTCCTCTGGTCTGATGAAACAAAAATAGAACTGTTTGGCCATAATGACCATCGTTATGTTTGGAGGAAAAAGGGGGATGCTTGCAAGCCGAAGAATACCATCCCAACTGGGAAGCACGGGGGTGGCAGCATCATGTTGTGGGGGTGCTTTGCTGCAGGAGGGACTGGTGCAATTCACAAAATAGATGCCATCATGAGGGAGGAGAATTATGTGGATATATTAAAGCAACATCTCATCAGTCAGGAAGTTAAAGCTTGGTCGCAAAGGGGTCTTCCAAATGGACAATGACCCCAAGCATACTTCCAAAGTTGTGGCAAAATGGATTAAGGACAACAAAGTCAAGGTATTGGCGTGGCCATCACAAAGCCCTGACCTCAATCCTATAGAAAATTTGTGGGCAGAAATGAAAAAGTGTGTGAGCAAGGAGGCCTACAAACCTGACTCAGTTACACCAGCTCTGTCAGGATGAATGGGCCAAAATTCACACAACTTATTGTAGGAAGCATGTGGATTGCTACTCGATACGTTTAACCTAAGTTAAACAATTTAAAGGCAATGCTATCAAATACTAATTGAGTGTATGTAAACTTCTGACCCACTGGGAATGTGATGAAAGAAATAAATGCTGAAATAAATCATTCTCTCAGATATTATTCTGACATTTCACATTCTTAAATTAAGGTGGTGATCCTAACTGACCTAAGACAGGCAATTTTTACTAGGATTAAATGTCAGAAATTGTGAAAAACTGAGTTTAAATGTATTTGGCTAAGGTGTATGTAAACTTCCGACTTCAACTGTATGATAACATTATTTAAGTGGCATTGTTTAAAATGACTTGTGATCCAGTGGCCAATGATTTGAGTCTCTATTAAGGCAGCAGCCTCTCTGAGTTAGTGATTGCTGTTTAGTAGTCTGTAGGACCTTGAATTAGATGCTGTTTTACAGTCTCTCAGCCCCAGCTTTGATGCTCCTGTACTGACCTCGCCTGCTGGATGGTAGCGGGGTGAATAGGCAGTGGCTTGGTTGGTTGTCGTCCTTGATGATCTTCTTGGCCTTCCTGTGACATCGGGTGCTGTAGGTGTCTTGGAGGGCAGGTAGTTTGCCCCCGGTGATGCAGTGTGCAGACCGCACTACCCTCTGGAGAGCCTTGCATTTGAGGGTGGTGGAGTTGCTGTATCAAGAGGTGATACAGCCCGACAGGATGCTCTCGATTGTGCATCTTTAAAAGTTTGTCAGGGTTTTAGGTGACAAGACAAATTTCTTCAGCTTCCTGAGGTTGATGAGGCGCTGTTGCGCCTTCTTTACCACATTGTCTGAGTGGGTGGACCATTTCAGTTTGTCAGTGATGTGTACGCCGAGGTACTTAAAACTTTCCACCTTGTCCCGTCGATGTGGATGGGCGGTGCTCCCTCTGCTGTTTCCTGAAGTCCACAATCATCTCCTTTGCTTTATTGACGTTGAGTAAGAGGTTGTTTTCCTGACACCACACTCCGAGTGCCCTCACCTCCTCCCTGTAGACTGTCTCGTCATTGTTGGTTATCAAGCCCACTACTGTTGTGCCATCTGCAAACTTGATGATTGAGTAGGAGGTGTGCATGGCCACACGGTCATGGGTGAACAGGGAGTACAGGAGAGGGCTGAGCACGCACCCTTGTGGGGCCCCAGGGTTGAGGGTCAGCGATGTGGAGATGTTGTTTCCCACCTTCACCACCTGGGGGCGGCCCTTCAGAAAGACCAGGACTCAATTGCACAGGGCGGGGTTGAGACCCAGGGCCTCCTGCTTAATGATGAATTTAGAGGGTACTATGGTGTTGAATGCTGAGCAAAAGTCAATGAACAGCATTCTTACATAGGTATTCCTCTTGTCTAGATGGGATAGGGCAGTGTGCAGTGTGATGGCGATTGCATCTTCTGTGGACCTATGCAAACTGAAGTGGGTCAAGGATGGCAGGTAAGGTGGAGGTGATAAGATCTTTGACTAGTCTCTCAAAGCACTCAAAGCACTTCATGATGACAGAAGTGAGTGGTACGGGGCGGTAGTCATTTAGTTCAGTTATCTTTGCCTTCTTGGGTACAGGAACAATGGTGGCCATCTTGAAGCATGTGGGGACAGCAGACTGGGATAGGGAGCGATTGAATATGTCCGTAAACATACCAGCCAGCTGGTCTGCGCATGCTCTGAGGACGCAGCTAGGGATGCCTTCTGGGCCAGCAGCCTTGCGAGGGTTAACACGTTTAAATATCTTACTCACGTCGGCCACGGAGAAGGAGGGAGGGGGGCGCAGCCCTTGTTAGCATGCTGCGATGGTGGCACTGTATTATCCTCAAAGCGTGCAAAGAAGGTGTTTAGTTTTTTTGGAAGTGAGACGTCAGTGTCCGTGATGTGGCTGGTTTTCTTTTTGTAGTTTGTGATTTCCTGTAGACCCTGCCACATATGTTTCGTGTCTGAGCCATTGAATTGCGACTCCACTTTGTCCCTATACCGACATTTTGCTTGTTTGATTTCCTTGCGGAGGGATTGACTACACTGTTTATATTCGGCCATATTCCCAGTCCCCTTTTCATGGTTAAATGCAATGTTTTGCGCTTTCAGTTTTGTGCGAATGCCGCCATCCATCCACCGTTTCTGGATATGGTAGGTTTTAATTGTCACAGTGGGTACACCATCTCCAATGCACTTCCTTATAAACCTACTCACTGAGAAAAGTGTATAGATCGATGTTATTCTCTGAGGCTGCCTGGAAGATTTCCCAGTCCGCGTGATCAAACAATCTTGAATCGTGGATTCCGATAGGTCAGACCAGCGTTGAATGGTTCTAGTCACGGGTAGATCCTGTTTGAGTTTCTGCTATAAAAGACGATTGGCGCAAGATGAAGTCGTTGTCGGATTTGCCGAAGGGAGGGCGAGGGAGGGCCTTGCATGTAAGTTAGAGTAGCAGTGATTGAGTGTATTGCCCGCGCGAGTGCTGCAATCAATATGCTGATAGAATTTAGGTAGCCTTGTTCTTAAATATGCTTTGTTAAAATACCCAGCTACAATAAATGCAGACCCAGGATATATGGTTTCCAGTTTACATAGAGTCCAGTGAAGGTTCTTGAGGACTACCGTGATGTCTGCTTGAGAGGGTATATACACAGCTGTGACGATAACTGACGAGAATTCTCTTGGGAGATAATATGGCCGGCTTTTGATTGTAAGGAATTCTAGGTCAGGTGAGCAGAAGGACTTGAGTTCCTGTATGTTGTTATGATTACACCATGTGTCGTTAATCATGAAGCATACACCACCGCCCTTCTTCTTCCCAGAGAGGTGTTTATCTCTGTCGGCACGACGCATGAAGAAGCCCGGTGGCTGAACCGACACCGACAACGTATCCCGAGAGAGCCATGTTTCTGTGAAACAGAAAATGTTACAATCTCTGATGTCTCTCTGGAAGGGAACCCTTGCTCTAATTTGGTCTACCTTGTTGTCAAGAGACGCACATTGGCGAGTAGTATACTCAGAAGCGGTGGGTGGTGTGCCTCTTCTGTGGCGACGTTGTTTTGGGTCGGCTTCTGGGATTAGATCCACTGTCCTGGGTGGTGATCCGAACAAAGGATCCGCTTTGGAAAAATTGTATTCCTGGTCGTAATGTTGGTAACTTGACGTCGCTCTTATATCCAATAGTTCTTCCCGGCTGCATGTAATGACACTTAAGATTTTCTGGGCTAACAATTTAAGAAATAATACATTAAAAAACAAAATCCCAGGGCCTCCCGGGTGGCGCAGTGGTCTAGAGCACTGCATCGCAGTGCTAACTGCGCCACCAGAGTCTCTGGGTTCGCCCCCAGGCTCTGTCGCAGCCGGCCGCGACCGGGAGGTCCGTGGGGCGACGCACAATTGGGCTAGCGTCGTCCGGGTAAGGGAGGGTTTGGCCGGTAGGGATTTCCTTGTCTCATCGCGCTCCAGCGACTCCTGTGGCGGGCTGGGCGCAGTGCGTGCTAACCAAGGGGGCCAGGTGCACGGTGTTTCCTCCGACACATTGGTGCGGCTGGCTTCCGGGTTGGAGGCGCGCTGTGTTAAAGAAGCAGTGCGGCTTGGTTGGGTTGTGCTTCGGAGGACGCATGACTTTCGACCTTCGTCTCTCCCGAGCCCGTACGGGAGTTGTAGCGATGAGACAAGATAGT
Source organism: Salvelinus fontinalis (assembly GCF_029448725.1). NCBI lineage: Eukaryota > Metazoa > Chordata > Actinopteri > Salmoniformes > Salmonidae > Salvelinus > Salvelinus fontinalis. The sequence goes on from NC_074683.1 coordinate 31,712,496, forward strand.
AATTACTAGCGATTGGATACCACGAAAATTGGGGAGAAAAGGGGATAAAATTTATTTAAAAAAAAATAATAATAATAAAATAAAAAAAATCCTGCTTAGTTTCCTAAGGACTTGAAGTGAGGCGACCATCTCTGTCGGCGCCATCATGAGATTTGATACACAGGAATGGGATCAGAAGAAGAAAAAATAATGGGAGATTGATAAGATACACATGAATGGGACCAGAATAAGAAAAATTATGTAAGATGGATAAATACACAGGAATGAGACCAGAAGAAGAAAAATGATGTGAGAGGGATAAGATACACAGATGTGAGATTGTCACGACTTCCGCTGAAGTCGGCTCCTCTCCTTGTTCGGGCGGCGTTCAGCAGTCGACATCACCGGCTTTCTAGCCATCGCTGCTCCATTTTTCATTTATCCATTTGTTTTGTCTTGTTCCCTTCACACCTGATTTTCATTCCCCAATCACACGACATGTATTTATTCCTCTGTTCCCCTTCATGTCTTTGTGTGAAATTGTTTATGTCTTACGTGTTTGTACGCACTAGGCTAGCGTTCCGTATTTCCATGTATTTTCACAAAGCTTGTTTGTATTGTTATACATTTGATGTGTTGTGACTGTTTTGCTTTACACTTTGCCTTGTTGGCTGGAGGTTTTTGACGCAGCGGTGTCCGTCTGAATCTCTCTCCTGCCGAAATAAAGTGTGTGCCTGTTCACAATTCTCTGCTCTCCTGCACCTGACTTCACCACAAGTACGCACACGCCTTACAGAGATGGATAAGATACACAGGAATGGGACAAGAAGAAGAAAAATTATGTGAGAGGCATAAGATACACAGGAATTGGACCAGATTTTTTTTAATGTAAGATGGATAAGATACACAGGAATGGGACCAGAAGAAGAAAAAGAAGAGAAAGTAAACAAACGGCCCCATTATAACATAATGCTGTTTACAATGTTCTATATTCATCCTGTAATGTACCAGCCCCGCTGCCTGCTGTACCTGGGGATTTAACTTCTCTCATCATCTCTGTCCCAAATGGCATCCCCCGGCTAACACATTTGGTTCCACGGAAGTTGTGGGAACGTTTCCCATTGGCTCTGGGAACGAAGCCATACGTTTCCTGACCGGTAAAAAAAATATTTTTAAAGGTTCTGAGAACGTTTTACTATGGTTCCCTGAAAGGTTTTCTTAACTTTCTGAAAACATAAATTATAGGTTATTTGAAAGTAATTAAATAATGTTTCAATAAGACTTTTAATAACACTGCTAGCTTAGTTTGGGCTAACAGTTTTTCACTCCAAGCAGAGATGGGACACATGGAAATTAAGATCAGGTGTGGCCAATTAGTGGCATGGCCAACACACCTGAACACACTTACCAATTTGAAAACATGACTTTGAGAACATAGAACCACGAGGAAACCTGTAGGAAAACATTATGCTGAAGTACTGAAATAACCACAGAAGAATGTTGTTTCTTTACGTAAATAGTCTGGGTGGACATTTGATTAATTGTTCAGAGTCTTATGGCTTGGGGGTAGAAGCTGACCAGGAGCCTTTTTGACCTAGACTTGGCGATCCGGTACTGCTTGTTTTGCGGTTGCAGACAGAAAGGTCTATGACTTGGGTGACTGGAGTTTTTAACAATTATTTGGGTCTTCCTCTGACACCGCCTAGTATATAGGTCTTGCATTTCAGAAAGCTTGTCTCTAGTGATGTACTGGGCCGTACACACCCTCTGTAGTGCTTTACGGTCAGATGCCAAGCAGTTGCCATGCCAGGCGGTGACGCAACCGATCAGGATTCTCTCGATGCTGCAGCTGTAGAACTTTTTGAGGATCTGGGGACCATTGACAAATCTTTTCAGTCTCCTGAGGGGTAAATGGTGTTGTCGTACCTCTTCATGACTGTCTTGGTGTGTTTGGACCATGATAGTTTGTTGGTTATGTGGACACCAAGGAACTTGAAACTCTCAACCCACTCCACTACAGCCCTGTCGATCTGAATGGGGGCATGTTCGGCCCTCCTTTTCTTGTAGTCCACGATTATCTCCTTTGTCTCCCTCAAGTTAAGGGATGTTGTTGTTGTTGTCCTGTTGTTGTCCTGTTGTCCTGGAACCACACTTCCAGTTCTCTGACCTCCTCCCTATAGGCTGTCTCATTGTTGTCAGTGATCATGCCTACCAGTGTTGTATCATCAGCAAACTTAATGATGGTGTTGTGCTTGGCTACGCAGTTGTGGGTGAACAGGGAGTACAGGAGGGAACTAAGCATGCACCCCCGAGGGACCCCTGTGTTGAGGATCAGTGTGGCAGATGTGTTATTGCCTACCCTTACAACCTGGGAGCGGCCCGTCACGAAGTCCAGAATCCAGCTGCAGAGGGAAGTGTTTAGTCCCAGGGTCCTTAGCTTAGTGATGAGCTTTGTGGGCACTATGGTGTTGAACGCTGAGCTGTAGTCATTGAATAGCATTCTCACGTAGGTGTTCCTTTTGTCCAGGTGATAAAGGCCACTGTGGAGTGCGATTGAAATTGTGTCATCTGTGGATCTGTTGGGGCAGTACGCGAATTGGAGTGGCTCTAGGGTTTCCGGGATGATGGTGTTGATGTGAGCTATGACCATCCTTTCAAAGCACTTCATGGCTACCTACGTGAGTGCTACGGGGCGGTAGTCATTTAGGCAGGTTAACTTCGCTTTCTTGGGCACAGTGACTATGGCGGTCTGCTTGAAACATGTAGATATTACAGACTCGGTCAGGGAGAGGTTGAAAATGTCAGTAAAGACACTTGCCAGTTGGCCAGTGCATGCTCTGAGTACAAAACCTGCTAATCCGTCTGGCCCCGCAGCCTTGCGAATGTTGACCTGTCTAAAGGTCTTGCTCGCATCGGCTATGGAGAGCGTGATCACACAGTTGTCCGGAACGGCTGGTGCTCTCATGCATGCTTCAGTGTTGTTTGTCTCGAAGCGAGCATGAAAGGCATTTAGCTCGCCTGGTAGGCTCGCGTCACTGGACACCTCGCGGCTGGGTTTTTCTTTGTAGTCCGTAATAGTTTGTTAGGCCTGCCATATCCAATGAGCTTCAGAGCCGGTGTAGTAGGATAAGTGGATAAGTGGATAAGTGTCCCGCTCCTTGAAAGTGGAAGCTCTAGCCTTTAGCTCGGTGTTTGGGATATGTACGTATGGTTACTGTGGGGACGATGTCGTCGATGCAGTTATTGATGAAGCCGGTGACTAAAGTGATATACTCCTCAATGCCATTGGATGAATCCCGTAACATATTCCAGTCTGTGCTAGGAAAAGAGTCCTTTGTATGCACCTCTGTGTGTGGAGTAAAGGTGGTCTAGAGTTTTTTCCCTCTGGTTGCACATGTGACATGCTGGTAGAAATTAGGTAAAATGGATTTAAGTTTGCCTGCATTAAAGTCCCCGGCCACTAGGAGTGTCACTTCTGGATGAGCATTTTATTTTTTGTTGAGTGTAGTCTTAGTGCCAGCATCGATTTGTGGTGGTAAATAGATGGCTACGAAAAATATAGATAAAATCTTGGTAGATAGTGTGGTCTACAGTTTATCATGAAGTACTCTACCTCAGGCAAGCAATACCTCGAGACCTCTTTAATATTAGACATCGCACACCAGCTGTTATTGACAAATAGACACACACCCCCACCCCTCGTCTTATCTAGACGTAGTTGTTTTGTCCTGCCGATGCACGAAAAACCCAGCCAACTGTATATTATCCGTGTCGTCATTCAGCCACGACTCTGTGAAACAGAAGATATTACAGTTTTTAATGTCCCATTGGTAGGAAAGTCTCAAGCGAAGATCATCCAGTTTATTTTCCAGTGATTGCACGTTGGCCCATAGGACAGATGGTAGAGGCGGGTTACACACTCGCCTACGAATTCTTACAAGTCACCCCAATCTCCGCCCCCTGTATTTCCATCTTTTCTACACGCGAATGATGGGGATTTGGGCCTGGTCTCGGAGAAGCAGTATATCCTTCACGTTGGACTCATTAAAGAAAAGACTTCGTCCAGTTCAAGGTGAGTAATCGCTGTTCTGATATCCAGAAACCCTTTTCAGTCATAATTATACTTTTTTAACCCCTATTTAACTAGGCAAGTCAGTTAAGAAGAAATTTTTATTTACAATGACAGCCTAGGAACAGTGGGTTAACTGTCTTGTTCAGAACGACAGGTTTTCACCTTGTCAGCTCAGGGATTCAATCTAGCAACCTTTCCGTTACAGGCCCAATGCTCTAGCCACTAGGCTACCTGCTGCCCCGAGTTGGTAGCAGCAACATTATGTACAAAATAAGTTCCAAACAATGAGAAAAAACAGACAAAATAACACAGTTGGTTAGGAGCCCGTAAAACAGCAGCCATCCCCTTCGGTGCCATTATTTCATAGGTATGTGTGTGTGTGTGTGTGTGTGTGTGTGCGTGCGTGTGTGTGTGTGTGTGTGTGTGTGTGTGTGTGTGTGTGTGTGTGTGTGTGTGTGTGTGTGTGTGTGTGTGTGTGTGTGTGTGTGTGTGTGTGTGTGTGTGTGCCTATGTGCTAGCTTAGTGGAGGCCTCCCTGCTCCATCTACGGCTGCCCCCTGGACACTATGATCACTTGGCTACATAGCTGATGCCTGCTTGACTGTCCATTAATTCACGGTACTCCATTCTGTTTATTTGTGTTTTATCTGTCGGCTCTGTGCTTTAACTCAGGATCTGTGTGTAGTTAATCCGACCCTCTCTGCCTAGTCGTCGCCATTTTTACCTGCTGTTGCTGTGTTAGCTGACTAGCTGCTGTTATCTCACCTGTTGTTTTAGCTAGCTCTCCCAATCAAGACCTGCAATCACTTTATGCCTTATTGTATGTCTCTCTCAAATATCAATATGCCTTGCATACTGTTGTTCAGGCTAGTTATCATTGTTTTGGTTTGCAATGGACCCCGTAGTTCCACTCTCCGTACCTCTGATACCTCCTTTGTCCCACTCCCCACACATGCGGTGACCTCACCCATTGAGACCAGCATGTCCAGAGATACAACCTCTCTTATCATCACCCAATGCCTGGGCTTGCCTCCGCTGTACCCGTGCCCCACCATACCCTGGTCTGCACATTATGCCCAGAATCTATTCTACCACGCCCATAAATCTGCTCCTTTTATTCCTTGTCCCCAACGCTCTAGGCGACCAGTTTTGATAGCCTTTAGCCGCACCCTCATCCTACTACTCCTCTGTTCCTCGGGTGATGTGGAGGTAAACCCAGGCCCTGCATGTCCCCAGTCACCCTCATTTGTTGACTTCTGTGATCGAAAAAGCCTTGGCCTCATGCATGTCAACATCAGAAGCCTCCTCCCTAAGTTTGCCTTACTCACCGCTTTAGCACACTCTGCCAACCCTGATGTCCTTGCCGTGTCCGAATCCTGGCTTAGGAAGGCCACCAAAAATTCAGAGATTTCCATACCCAACTATAACACTTTCCGTCAAGATAGAACTGCCAAAGGGGGAGGAGTTGCAATCTAATGCAGAGATAGCCTGCAAAGTTCTGTCATACTTTCCAGGTCTATGCCCAAACAGTTCGAACTTCTAATTTTAAAAATTAATCTCTCCAGAAATAAGTCTCTCACTGTTGCCGCCTGCTACCGACCCCCCTCAGCTCCCAGCTGTGCCCTGGACACCATCTGTGAATTGATCGCTCCCCATCTAGCTTCAGAGTTTGTTCTGTTAGGTGACCTAAACTGGGATATGCTTAACACCCCGGCAGTCCTACAATCTAAGCTTGATGCCCTCAATCTCACACAAATCATCAAGGAACCCACCAGGTACAACCCTAAATCCGTAAACATGGGCACCCTAATAGACATTATCCTGACCAACTTGCCCTCCAAATACACCTCTGCTGTCTTCAATCAAGATCTCAGCGATCACTGCCTCATTGCCTGTATCCGCCACGGGTCCGCGGTCAAACGACCACCCCTCATCACTGTCAAACGCTCCCTAAAACACTTCTGCGAGCAGGCCTTTCTAATCGACCTGGCCCGGGTACCCTGGAAGGATATTGACCTCATCCCGTCAGTTGAGGATGCCTGGTCATTCTTTAAAAGTTACTTCCTCACCATATTAGACAAGCATGCTCCGTTCAAAAAATGCAGAACCAAGAACAGATATAGCCCTTGGTTCACTCCAGACCTGACTGCCCTCGACCAGCACAAAAACATCCTGTGGCAAACTGCAATAGCATCGAAGAGCCCCCGCGATATGCAACTGTTCAGGGAAGTCAGGAACCAATACTCGCAGTCAGTCAGGAAAGCAAAGGCCAGCTTTTTCAAGCAGAAATTTGCATCCTGTAGCTCTAACTCCAAAAAGTTCTGGGATACTGTAAAGTCCATGGAAAACAAGAGCACCTCCTCCCAGCTGCCCACTGCACTGAGGCTAGGTAACACGGTCACCACTGATAAGTCCGTGATAATCGAAAACTTCAACAAACATTTCTCAATGGCTGGCCATGCCTTCCTCCTGGCGACTCCAACCTTGGCCAACAGCCCCGCCCCCCCCGCTGCTACTCGCCCAAGCCTCCCCAGCTTCTCCTTTACCCATATCCAGATAGCAGATGTTCTGAAAGAGCTGGAAAACCTGGACCCATACAAATCAGCTGGGCTTGACAATCTGGACCCCCTATTTCTGAAACTGTCCACCGCCATTGTCGCACCCCCTATTACCAGCCTGTTCAACCTCTCCTTCGTATCATCTGAGATCCCCAAGGATTGGAAAGCTGCCGCGGTCATCCCCCTCTTCAAAGGGGGAGACACCCTGGACCCAAACTGTTACAGACCTATATCCATCCTGCCCTGCCTATCTAAGGTCTTCGAAAGCCAAGTCAACAAACAGATCACTGACCATCTCGAATCCCACCGTACCTTCTCCGCTGTGCAATCCGGTTTCCGAGCCGGTCACGGGTGCACCTCAGCCACGCTCAAGGTACTAAACGATGTCATAACCGCCATCGATAAAAGACATTACTGTGCAGCCGTCTTCATCGACCTGGCCAAGGCTTTCGACTCTGTCAATCACCATATTCTTATCGGCAGACTCAGTAGCCTCGGTTTTTCTAATGACTGCCTTGCCTGGTTCACCAATTACTTTGCAGACAGAGTTCAGTGTGTCAAATCGGAGGGCATGTTGTCCGGTCCTCTGGCAGTCTCTATGGGGGTACCACAGGGTTCAATTCTCGGGCCGACTCTTTTCTCTGTATACATCAATGATGTTGCTCTTGCTGCGGGCGATTCCCTGATCCACCTCTACGCAGACGACACCATTCTGTATACTTCCGGCCCTTCCTTGGACACTGTGCTATCTAACCTCCAAACGAGCTTCAATGCCATACAACACTCCTTCCGTGGCCTCCAACTGCTCTTAAACGCTAGTAAAACCAAATGCATGCTTTTCAACCGTTCGCTGCCTGCACCCGCACGCCCGACTAGCATCACCACCCTGGACGGTTCCGACCTAGAATATGTGGACATCTATAAGTACCTAGGTGTCTGGCTAGACTGCAAACTCTCCTTCCAGACTCATATCAAACATCTCCAATCCAAAATCAAATCTAGAGTCGGCTTTCTATTCCGCAACAAAGCCTCCTTCACTCACGCCGCCAAACTTACCCTAGTAAAACTGACTATCCTACCGATCCTCGACTTCGGCGATGTCATCTACAAAATAGCTTCCAATACTCTACTCAGCAAACTGGATGCAGTTTATCACAGTGCCATCCGTTTTGTTACTTAAGCACCTTATACGACCCACCACTGCGACCTGTATGCCCTAGTCGGCTGGCCCTCGCTACATGTTCGTCGTCAGATCCACTGGCTCCAGGTCATCTACAAGGCTATGCTAGGTAAAGTGCCGCTTTATCTCAGTTCACTGGTCACGATTGCTACGCCCACCCGTAGCACGCGCTCCAGCAGGTGTATCTCACTGATCATCCCTAAAGCCAAAACCTCATTTGGACGCCTTTCCTTCCAGTTCTCTGCTGCCTGCGACTGGAACGAATTGCAAAAATCTCTGAAGTTAGAGACTTTTATCTCCCTCAACAACTTTAAAAATCTGCTATCCGAGCAGCTAACCGATCGCTGCAGCTGTACATAGTCCATCTGTAAACTACCCACCCAATTTACCTACCTCACCCCCCATACTGCTTTTATTTATTTACTTTTCTGCTCTTTTGCACACCAGTATCTCTTCTTGCACATGATCATCTGATGATTTATCACTCCAGTGTTAATCTGCTAAATTGTAATTATTCGATTTATTGCCTACCTCATGCCTTTTGCACACATTGTATATAGATTCTCTTTTTTGTCTACCATGTTATTGACTTGTTTATTGTTTACTCCATGTGTAACTCTGTGTTGTTGTCTGTTCACACTGCTATGCTTTATCTTGGCCAGGTCGCAGTTGCAAATGAGAACTTGTTCTCAACTAGCCTACCTGGTTAAATAAAGGTGAAATAAATAAATAAAATAAAATGTGTGCCTGCCTACATATGTTTGTGTGTCTTTGTGTGGAGTCAGTGCAGACTGTTTCACATATGGATTTCTATTTTAGGCTCCAAGGTACAGTTTAATTCATGATTATTCGACACATTGTATTGGCAAGTAAGGTCAGCCAGCAGTAGAATTGACATTGTTCAGATAGATAAACATACAGGATAATCTGGAAGAGCAATTTAAGTGCATATACTATAAATGTAATCTATGCAGAGGCCATGGCACTGCACTCTGTAATCTATGCAGAGGCCATGGCACTGTACACTGTAATCTATGCAGAGGCCATGGCACTGTACACTGTAATCTATGCAGAGGCCATGGCACTGTACTCTGTAATCTATGCAGAGGCCATGGCACTGCACTCTGTAATCTATGCAGAGGCCATGGCACTGTACACTGTAATCTATGCAGAGGCCATGGCACTGTACTCTGTAATCTATGCAGAGGCCATGGCACTGTACACTGTAATCTATGCAGAGTAGATGGCACAGTACACTGTAATCTATGCAGAGGCCATGGCACTGTACACTGTAATCTATGCAGAGGCCATGGCACTGTACACTGTAATCTATGCAGAGGCCATGGCACTGTACACTATAATCTATGCAGAGGCCTTGGCACTGCACTGTGTAATCTATGCAGAGGCCATGGCACTGTACACTGTAATCTATGCAGAGGCCATGGCACTGTACTCTGTAATCTATGCAGAGGCCATGGCACTGTACACTGTAATCTATGCAGAGTAGATGGCACAGTACACTGTAATCTATGCAGAGGCCATGGCACTGTACACTGTAATCTATGCAGAGGCCATGGCACTGTACACTGTAATCTATGCAGAGGCCATGGCACTGTACACTATAATCTATGCAGAGGCCTTGGCACTGCACTCTGTACTCTATGCAGAGGCCATGGCACTGTACACTATAATCTATGCAGAGGCCTTGGCACTGTACTCTGTAATCTATGCAGAGGCCATGGCACTGTACACTATAATCTATGCAGAGGCCTTGGCACTGTACTCTGTAATCTATGCAGAGGCCATGGCACTGTAGTCTGTAATCTATGCAGAGGCCATGGCACTGTACTCTGTAATCTATGCAGAGTCCATGGCACTGTACTCTGTAATCTATGCAGAGGCCATGGCACTGTACACTGTAATCTATGCAGAGTAGATGGCACAGTACACTGTAATCTATGCAGAGGCCATGGCACTGTACACTGTAATCTATGCAGAGGCCATGGCACTGTACACTGTAATCTATGCAGAGGCCATGGCACTGTACACTATAATCTATGCAGAGGCCTTGGCACTGCACTCTGTACTCTATGCAGAGGCCATGGCACTGTACACTATAATCTATGCAGAGGCCTTGGCACTGTACTCTGTAATCTATGCAGAGGCCATGGCACTGTACACTATAATCTATGCAGAGGCCTTGGCACTGTACTCTGTAATCTATGCAGAGGCCATGGCACTGTAGTCTGTAATCTATGCAGAGGCCATGGCACTGTACTCTGTAATCTATGCAGAGGCCTTGGCACTGTACTCTGTAATCTATGCAGAGGCCATGGCACTGCACTCTGTAATCTATGCAGAGGCCATGGCACTGTACACTGTAATCTATGCAGAGGCCATGGCACTGTACACTGTAATCTATGCAGTGGCCATGGCACTGTACTCTGTAATCTATGCAGAGGCCTTGGCACTGTACACTATAATCTATGCAGAGGCCATGGCACTGTACACTATAATCTATGCAGAGGCCATGGCACTGTACTCTGTAATCTATGCAGAGGCCTTGGTACTGTACTCTGTAATCTATGCAGAGGCCTTGGCACTGTACACTATAATCTATGCAGAGGCCATGGCACTGTACTCTGTAATCTATGCAGAGGCCATTGATCACTTTGCTTTAGGTTCTTTTCCACCCCAGAGGCAGGGTTCATTGAGTTCAGAAAAACCAAGAGCTGGCAGGGGAATATACTGCTAAATCCCTATATTTGTCTTCCTGGATAAGCTGAACAAACAGTAGTGGGCTCCTTCTATTTGGTGAAAGTGACTCATCTGCCCTAACCTGCTCTGTTATTCCACATTGTAAATCAAATTCACGAACATTCAAACAAGAGGAGAGCAGCTGTATTTAGAAGGATGACATGATGTTACCCAGGCTTCTCTTTTCTCTCTCTCAGTTTTCTCTGTGTACCAATAGAACAGTACAATTGGACTATAACTTATCTCCTGGCTGTGTTGTTGACTGTGTAAAGCCATGACTAAAATGACACTGTCCTTTGAAATCACAGTGTGTTTGGGATATAATGAGATGGAGAATAGGGAAAAGATCAGGGTGAAAAAGAAAGTATTGAAAGAGAGATGAGGTTGGAGGTGGGGAAACGAGGTGACAAAAAAATGTACAGTTTCCCCCAAACAGCCTCCAGTAGGATATTCTTCAGTCATGAAGCTTGGCAAGCCTGCCCAGCAACCCCGGCACTCTCATCACACAATGGAAAATCTCAATGTGTACTTCCCAAATGGCATCCTATTACCTATATAGTGCACAATGGGCCCTGGTCAAAAGTAGTGCACTATATAGGGAATGGGGTGTCATTTGGGACACATCCAATGTGTTTTGAAGATGTAATACGGCCATTTAGCTTTCACTGCAGGGACTCTCTGTCATCCATCTAGCCTGGTCCTCTACACGAAGAAAACTTTTCACAGAGAGAGAGTCTGCTCTGTTACCTGTCACTGCTTTCTACCCTGTAACACAACCTACCACTAGCCGTGTCCAGGCAGACAAACACATGCTGATTTCTGGAGGTCGGACTTGCCGACTAACTGAATTTGGGTTGTCAAAAATAGTTCTGCTTGGTAACGTTTGTTGTTATGAATTCTTAAAGTGTAAATGAAGATATCATATAGAACAGAAGCTTCCAATTAAAAGACATGGACAAACAGAACAGAGGTCAACAATGAGAGGAGCGAAGGTTCAGAAACATACCACTCTTTATTTAAGCAATAAGACCCGAGGGGGTGTGGTATATGGCCATTATACCACGGCTAAGCACCAAGCAAAGAGGAGTGAATACAGCCCTTAGCCGTGGGATATTGGCCATATACCACAAGCCCCTGAGGTGCCTTATTGCTATTATAAACTGGTTACCAACATAATTAGATGTTTTGTCATACCCGTGGTATACAGTCTGATATACCACAGGTGTCAGCCAATCACCATTCAGGGCTCGAACCACCCAGTTTATAATATCAGATAGATACTGTATGTCTGTTTTCGTCCCTGAGCCCAGAGGTCTAACAATAGGCATCCACTGAGGGAACTTTTATTCCATTATTTGCTTGTTTTTCCATTTGTCTCCATGGCAATTCCTCCAGGACACATTAAAGGTTCACTTCAAATACATCCAAAAATACACACACAGAGGAAAGACTGACTGTCTGGTGAAGCCAGGGAGGGTATTGGTTAGATTCTCATTTCCTGAGTATTCTCTCCTAGAGGTCTCATGCTCCCACGGCCCCCCATAAGGGGTTGGGGGTTGTGTGTGTGTGTGTGTGTGTGTGTGTGTGTGTGTGTGTGTGTGTGTGTGTGTGTGTGTGTGTGTGTGTGTGTGTGTGTGTGTGTGTGTGTGTGTGTGTGTGTGTGTGTGTGTGTGTGTGTGTGTGTGTGTGTGTGTGTGTGTGTTTATTAGGACTAATTAGGACTCACCACTATCATATCACAAACCAGAGCTGGCCACGACCTCAAAAACAGGGAGGATTACCCTTTTCATTCGTATGTCAATATCGTTTGTTGTGAAGTGTAGAGTTTGAAAGTGATATATGAAGGGAATATTACGTCATGTTAAAAGGCAGAAGGAGCTATATTTTGATCACACTCTACCGTCTGTTGTGGTAACCAGAGGAAAAACACTGTCAGGGCAGCGAGAGTGTCACTGAATGCATTACACAAGACTGCAGTACAAGGTGCATAATAATGTCTGCCTACCTTCACAATAGACCCTGACACTGCTTGGGGTTCCAATGTCTCACTCTCTTTGAGACACAAAATAAACATTGCTTGTACTAGTAGTCGTTCACAGATACAATTCCAACACTATTACGTCACCCTAAAATTATGTGACGCAGTTTCGCTCGCAATGCGGCATTAACAAACGGTGAGAGAACAGAATCCACAAAAAAAACATTAAAACAAATGGAAATTCAGGCTAGTGGGGACAAGACAGGGGTTCCCATCCCAATTCCCAGCTCGTTCCATGTATTTACAGCACCGTCAAAGCTTCTATAGAGAGAGCGAGGGAGAAACTTTATAGAAGGAAAGGGGATACCTAGTCAGTTGCACAACTGAATGCATTCAACCCAAATGTGTCTGTCGCATTTAACCCAACCCGTCTGAATCAGAGAGGTTCTGGGGGCTGCCTTAATTCACGTCCACGGCATCGGTGCCGAGGAGCAGTTGTTGTTGGGGGTTAACTGCCTGGCTCAAGGGCAGAACAGCAGAGGCTACCTGTCGCCCTTTTTCTCCATAGTAGCCTTCCAACCCTTACACACACACACACACACACACACACACACACACACACACACACACACACACACACACACACACACACACACACACACACACACACACACACACACACACACACACACACACACACACACACACACACACACCCTTAAAGAAAGAGTTGTTTCATAGCCACCATCCAGATCCCTTTCATAGTCATTATTAGAATGCAGCTCCCTCCCTCCCTCGCCACCTACCTCCCTCCCTACCTCCCTCCCTCCCTCCCTCCCTACCTCCCTCCCTACCTCCCTCCCTCCCTCGCCACCTCCCTCCCTCCATGCTGCGCAGAACAACAGAGAGGAATGATGAAAGCAGAGCTAAAAATATCCCCCTCCTAGGATTCCCCCCGTCACACTGTAAACACTGTGAGCCAGCCCAGTGACAGCAAGCAGCATCAATGCACTGGCAGACACTCTGCAGCCCTACAGCCTTGGCTTCTCTGCTCCTCGTCCCATATAAACCATTGTTTAGATTGTCAGGCAACGCATCATCAACCGGGAGAAGAGAGGAGGCATACGATACATTGAAAGCCATCTGTGGTGTTTTACTTAAAAAGGCTCAGAGGCATTTACTGGACAATCAATGTTACTGCATCTCTCTTGCAAAAAAGATTGCATAAATAAAGGTTGAATAAGAAAATCAGTGACTGGCGATGCTGATGTATAATATAATTTCAATTGGGTGAAACCAGAAAGACCAAATCAAGGTGAAAAGCACTGGGGCCCCTCACTGGTTGATTATAGAGAGAGGTTCCTGTGAATGTGAGGTACAGAACAGAAAAGTCTGTCTGTCATCTTATCAGAGACCTCTTCTCCATAAGTAAGATGCAACAGCTACAGCCTGATTTTGTCTTTCCCTGTAGTCTGTTTACTCAAGTGACTTAACCACCAAGATAATGTTACAGCGTTACATACTGTACACACACACTACGCACTGGGTACAGTTACACACTGTTATCCAAACAACAAATCTCAGATTAATTTACCAGGATCATATAAAAGATAATGTGAAAGTAACATACTGTATCAAGCATTTTAATGACTGGAACAAGACAACTCCTGTTATCTTATTTATGAAGCATAGTCTAACGACTTAGATTCAGGTGGTTTGGAAATAACAATATTAGGCTACACTAAAATCTGTGACACCTGGGCTCTGATAGCATGCCACAGTAATTACAAGGGCCATTGAGCAAATTCAATACAATACAACTTTATTGTCCATAGTTACAGTGAACAACAGAAATGTGTCTACTGCTCTCTTCATTTCCCAACCCCCATGCACACATCACACAGATACACAGTTGAAAGGAGCACAGGGTCAAGCTGCAGTGCAGTGCCCCTGGATGGAAAGCATGTTGTGAGTTTAAGGGCCTTGGTCAAGGGCCCAACGGTAGGAGATTGCTGTTCTTTTTCCCCATAGGAATGGCTGAACGAACCAGTGGTAAATAATTTCTCATTTTTAGGACTACAAGCTGGCGAACTCTATTCCCTACAGTCTGTAGGGCCTGTAATTTATTCAACAAACATCTACACACACAACGTTTTTCTGCAAGTAACTCATGTAATTTCTAAAAACGAATTTATGGCCTCTGGCATAGTCTACATGAAGACTAATAGGCCTACACTAACAGGCCTACACTAATAGGCCTATGATCATGAAGACTAATAGGCCTACACGATAAGACAACGTGCTAAAGTGATTCAGTGTAAAGATAAAGAAACCTAATTCACTGATGTGTTTGTGAGATTATGTAATAGACCTACATCATGCATGAAAGAAAATGTACAAAAATAATGAGAGAATTTTCAATTCTTGATGTGATGTGTGTGTTCGGCAGGAGTCTGATGTCAGAGGACAACTACTGCTGGAGACACAGCAGCATGGGGAAACTGGGGAAATGGTTTTCCATGGCAATACTTTTTTCATTTGGTTGACGTCACATCAGCGTCTCTGGTAAATCCTTTGCACAAAGGTGTGTGTGTGTGTACGTTGTGCATGTGAGGTGCATGCGGGCGTCATAGAGCGATAGAGGAGGACAGTCATCTGACTGCACAAATCTATAGTCCCTGTTAGATGACTGTAATTTGAGTAGTCTGTTGACTGCCTTAATTGAGGACAAAGTCAGTCACACAGTCATAGTGCTGCTTTTGCATAATTGTAGGCTACACCTCACCCTTGTTTTAGTCTGGATGGGTTGTATGGCTGTATAACTGCATTATAAAATAAATTAGTCAGGAAGCTACAGGATACCTTGTTAAAGAATTGTACTGAACAATATTTATTTATTTATTAGGATCCCCATTAGCCGACGTGTCCGACATATAATGAAAATGACATGATTGTATGTTATCTGATGCAATACAGACACATCAAATCAAAGTTTATTGGCTGTGTACACATATTTTGCAGATGTTATCGCATGTGCCGCGAAAAGCTTATGTTTCTATGTCCAACAGTGCAGTAACACCTAACAGTACATACATACAGTATTGACAGGGACACATCTTAACTCTGCTGACTTTTAACACTTGTCACAACTCATGTGTAAAATGGTAAGACTACTATGCAGGAATAATGTTGTGAAGGTGCCCAGTCCGGACAGACGTCATAATGTTCAAAGTCAAACAACAGTCAAGGACTGTATGAGCAATGTTGCCACCTAATGGTAACAGCATAACATTGTAAAGGGGTGTACAAAAAGGAAAATGCTTGACCTACTGCTCACATGGCAACTGGTAACTTAAAGTAGGTATGTGTATCCAATTTACTCTCTGTGAGGGATGTGGACTAGATTATTCTATCACAGTTGTACAAATCCCTAGCTACACACCTGTAATCCCTGTAACGTGAGTTTTGACAGAAGAAACGCAGCCTATCCACTCGTGCTGTGCATGGAACAAGACGTGATTTGGTGCCTGTATACTTCATATTTAGAAACTTAAAATACTGATGTGTGTGTTCCCCAAGCTTAGCCTCCCCTCCTCTCAATGAAGTATGTTTTCTTTTTGTCCTGCCCAATGTAATCAAGTAGGCTAGTCACAACCTTATTAAAGTGTTCATGAGACCGCTTGGAAATTAGTCTTAATCTTTGTTCAAAGCTTTATTAAAATATCAAGCGTGAGAGGACCAAAACAGTGAGCTGACGTTCCCTTTTTCTATATGTATTGTAGGAAGGCCTGCATTATTTTAGCCATGCTGTCACGTATACTCCCTCTCCGGCCCCTAGGTCATCAGGCTGCTGATTATCCCGCACACCTGTCACCATCGTCTCACGCATCAGCGCCTCATGACACTCACCTGGACTCCATCACCTCCTTGATTATCTTCCCTATATCTGTCAGTCCCCTTGGTTCTGTCCTCAGGTGTTGTTGACTCTGTTTTCATGTCGGTGTGTTATTTGTGTTTCGTGTTCATTGTTTATTTTATTTATTAAAACACTCACTCCCTGAACTTGCTTCACAACTCTCAGTGCACTCATTACAGAATAACACCTCACCTAAGGGAAGCATCAGGGAGTGTTTATTTAAATTTTATTTTTTGTGTTAGAGTAATGACGTTGGGTCCGGGAAATGCTACAGGCTCTCATGCTTTAACCAGATCGCCAGGCTTCCCTGTCTCAGCCGGATCATCAGCCTCTCATGCCTCAGCCGGATCGCCAGGGTCCCCTGCTTCAGCCGGCTCGTCAGGCTTTCATGCCTTAGCCGAATCGCCAGGCTCCCCTGCTTCAGCCGGCTCGTCAGGCTTTCATGCCTTAGCCGAATCGCCAGGGTCCCCTGCCTCAGCCGGCTCGTCAGCTTCTCATGCCTCAGCCGGATCACCAGGCTCCCCTGCCTCAACTGATCTGTCAGATTCCACGCCCCAGCTGACTCAACAGTTTCCCGTGCCTTAGCTGGCATGACAGGTTCTCGCACATCAACAGGGGTGACCGGTCCACTCCTGATCCCCGGGTTCGTCCCCTTTGTCGGCGTCCTGCGGCTGGAGCTGCGCGTCGGGGAGTGGGTACTGTCACGTATACTCCCTCTCCGGCCTCTAGGTCATCAGGCTGCTGATTATCCCGCACACCTGTCACCATCGTCTCACGCATCAGCGCCTCATGACACTCACCTGGACTCCATCACCTCCTTGATTATCTTCCCTATATCTGTCACTCCCCTTGGTTCCTTCCTCAGGTGTTATTGACTCTGTTTCATGTCGGTGTGTTGTTTGTGTTTCGTGTTCATTGTTTATTTTATTTATTAAAACACTCCCTGAACTTGCTTCCCGACTCAGCGCACTCGTTAGACATGCATGCTGTAGGCTGTGTCCATGCTTATCATGAAACGAGAGATGAGAACCTTGGTGAGTATGGGTGAACCTCTTATTTAGAAGTTATTTTCCTGTAACTTTTTGTTTTCCGTTTCATATTTCTAAAACCAAAACCCTCCTTAGGCTACCTTTACCCTAGGCCTACTATAGCGAAGGCTGTTTCAACAGCAATTTGTCTTGTCTTTTTTATGCTGCCCATTTTTCTGATATCATTACATGTATTTATTGTTTTTGAAAAACTAACAGATTGCTTGTTTTTCGTAAAATGTTTTTCAAACCAAACTTATTATAACAAGTTTTTCGTTTGGTTTATAATTTGATTAGAATTATTCTCTCTTTTCAATAATGAATGGAATCTTGCTCAGACATAATGTAATTTACATCAGGCCTAATCCCTGTATCAGTGTGAATGCTATGTATATATTTCAACATTGAAGCCATGTGTCACGGAATTCTTCGTCCTCCTCTGACGAGGAGTAAGAAATGTCGGACCAAGATGCAGCGTGGTGAGTATCCATTTTAATAGGAATACTTGAAACAAACAAAATAACGAATGAAGACGAAACAGTCCCGTAAAGTGACAACACAAACACAGGAACACAGTAACAGGAACAATCACCCACAACCCGCAATACAAAACCGCCTACCTAAATATGGCTCCCAATCAGAGACAACGACAAACACCTGCCTCTGATTGAGAATCATATCAGGCCAAACACATAGAAATAGACAAACTAGACATACAACATAGAATGCCCACTCAGATCACACCCTGACCAAATGAAACATACAAAGCAAACTATGGCCAGGGCGTGACACCATGCAATTACTTAGATTACCGGCTTGGGCCAGGAGCCCTAATTAATGTTCCAGCATGCAGTTATGTGACAGGCGAGGTGTGTGGCAGGGAGGTTGTCACTGCCAGCTGGGCGCATGATGGTCATACGACACACAGCACAGTGACCTCAACAACATGGCCTCCAAAACGCACACTAAAGTCAGCAAAAACACTTAAGTGAATACTGTTAACTACTGTAGTAGAAAACTAATATATACTATATTAATGTACTGTTTTTGCAGATTGTAGTATACTGTAGTATTTGCTGTAGGGTTTAAGCAGACTTTACTGTAGTATTTGTGTGTTATTATATTTACATAGACATAAGGGAAACCTTCTGGAGAAATACTGAAAGAGCATATTTTTCCATAGCCTGTAGGAAGGAACGCACTTTCGATAACCTGTAGGGCACACAATATGGTCTATACTCGGCATGCAGTTTTCTCACTTATGAGTGGCACAAATTGCGATATGAGGGAGTGGAATGGGCAGGGTATATGCAAATTAAATACTGTAGTATATACTGAAGTTAAAAAAGTGTCTTGTTTTTGCGGACTATGGTCTTTTTTGGTGGTCGTTACTGTAGTATTTACTACAAGTGTTTTTTTGCGGATAATACTGTAGTATTTATTGTAGTATTCTACAGTATACTACAACATTCTATAGTAAGTACTACACATGATCGGGAAATACTACAGTGTGTAGTATACTACAGTTTAATAAATCATACTATAGTAAGTACTGTAGTAAACTGAAATATTACATTTTTTGTGCGGGTAGTTCTACGGTTCTTACACTAGATGCAACTATATAATTTAGATTGCAGTTGTCTGCCTGCCTGTCCAGAACTACAGTAAAGCAGCGTGGCCACTCCTTACTAGCTTAGAGACACAGAGCGATGGAAAGAGAGTGGCACTGTCGGATTTTCAATTCACAAGCACTTGCTGAGAGACAAAATCGTTACGATCGATGCACCTCTATCCACCTTAATGAACTGAAGCTTGTTTTAAGAGCTCTGTATCAGCTGCAAGCTGAATATGAATTAGGGCTGTGTGACCGTAGTTTTCTTCTTAGGGAGATTATTTTGGTCACAAGCCATAGCAGACAAATCTTCCCATCCACGTCATGTGATTGTCATTTCCCATAAATTATTTATCAGTCTCTCAGGGATGATAGGAATAGTCTTTATATGCGGATTTTAAAATGGATCTTGGAATTAATTTCCAAGATCGTAAATGTTCAGTGACATTTGTCTCCCAAATTAAACTTCTAACTTTGGTGATGTTTATAAAAGCACATTTTTATCATGGCTCCATATTACATCATTGTTAAACAACGTGTGAGAGAAGTTACTTACTCTTTTTGCACCCGTCTAAAACAAGTGACATAACACTAATAACACTCAGAAGATTTTCATGAGCAACAATGTTTTGTAATGTTTTAAAGCTCTGGACCTGATGACTGACAAGGGGATGGGATTAAGATGTTTCGATTTTCCAATGAACCACAAAAAGCCTGGTTGAAAAATGGACACCGCCATTATTGCATTTGTCATAAAACAAAGCCACCTCATAAAAAACATGGCACACAGTTAGTGCAGTGTATGTATATTGCATGTACGGCTATCTATAGCCATGATCATTTTGGATCCGAGACATTCTAGTAACACTGGACCTTGTCGTCGTAAATCAGTTTGAGCTGAGGCAAGAAGCATGAAATGTGTCAAAATGTCAAATAGGGCTTTCATTTTATCCCCTTAAATGAAGTACCTCAGTGATCCTCATTTATTAAACAGACCATTAAGAATATTGCAGAGCAAGCTGATCATGAGCATAGCTAATGTCGGGTTTTGCTTGGTGTCAGGTTTGGGTGTGAACCCCGTTCCTATAAGAGGTACGTCATCCTGTAAACCTCTCAGACAGACAGACCTCTGGGGAAGCCGGGGGAAGGATTTCATCACAGCTTCTGGCTGGTAACTGTACTGTATTGGCTGCATTGTTAACTTCTTAGTGTAATAGGATAATAGTGTCAGTTATTAAACAGGTATTTAACTTGGAAATCTTATCCCAAGAAGATACACTACATGTCCAAAAGTATTCCAAAATCATGGGCATTAATATGGAGCTGTTCGTCCTGTCTCCCTGTAGCGCTGTCTAAGGCGTCTCACAGTACGGACATTGCAATTTATTGCCCTGGCCACATCTGCAGTCCTCATGCCTCCTTGCAGCATGCCTAAGGCACTTTCACGCAGATGAGTAGGGACCCTGGGCATCTTTCTTTTGGTGTTTTTCAGAGTCAGTAGAAAGGTCTCTTTAGTGTCCTAAGTTTTCATAACTGTGACCTTAATTGCCTACCGTCTGTAAGCTGTTAGTGTCTTAACGACCGTTCCACAGGTGCATGTTTATTAATTGTTTATGGTTCGTTGAACAAGCATGGGAAACAGTGCTAAACCCTTTAAAATGAAGACCTGTGAAGTTATTTGGATTTTTACAAATTATCTTTGAAAGACAGGGTCCTGAAAAAGGGAAGTTCATTTTTTTTCTGAGTAAATTTTTTTAGCTTAACAGGTATGGCTCAAAACGGGTCGCCGCTGCGTGCATGCATGTCTGTACTGTATTGCCTGAATGAAGGGTCGCCACTGGGTGCACGTCTCTACTGTATCGCCTGGTAGTTTGGGCCTTCTCTGTCTATTGTCATTCCCTGGGCCTAGGTAGAAGCAAAGCTCTGTAGATTAAATCCCCAAGCTGTGATGTTATGGTGACAGCCTGCTAGGACGTTGTGTCAGATGTCTTCAATGGACACAGAGATTCTCTATTGGCATGAGATGCAGTGGCAGACCCCACAGGTGCCAGGTAATTAACCCCTGAGTTGGCCTAGTGACAGGGCTTTGGCTTGGTACACTCTTAGAAAAAAGGGTTCCAAAAGGGTTCTCATAGGAGAACCCTTTGAAGAACCCCAATTGGTTCCAGGTAGACCCATGTGGGTTCTTCAAAGGGTTCTCCTATGATCTTTTTGGTTCTTGATAGCGACTTTTTTTCTAAGACTGTACACCTTCCTCTAAGTTCTTCTTATCCATTACCAAAGTCAAAACCCTGAAACATTCCCTGTATTTGGCAATGGGTGGTGGCAGGGTAACCTAGTGGTTAGAGCATTGGGCTAGTAACCGAAAGGTTGCAAGTTTGAATCCCCGAGCTGACAAGGGAAAAATCTGTTGTTCTGCCCCTGAACAAGGCAGTTAGCCCACTGTTCCTAGGCCATCATTGAAAATAAGAATTTGTTCTTAACTGACTTGCCTAGTTAAATAAAGGTCAAATAAAAGAAATAAAAATAGTCCCAGCTATCCGGGATCCTTGGGACGTCCTGACATTACACCCTTGAAGTTGACATTTAAAATGGTGAAGTTAAGGTTAGGATTAGGGTAAGGGTTTAAGGTAGGAACGTCCCAAGGTTTCTGGATTGCACTAACCATTTGCCAATGTTATTCAAGCGTATTTCCTCTCAGTTGTTGACCAGGGCAAGCATGGCTGGCTCCCCTATCTGGATGGAGGACATTATGCTATCACTATATAACCCAGGTGTGACACACCAGACCAAACAGCAGGGGTCGCTGTCCGTGTAACTCAGTGTAACTGCATCCCCATGTATAATCTGTCTGTCTTTCTAAACCTCTGCGCATGTTGGCGTCCATGCTAGAAGAGGCCAGTTTAGGTAAACAAGGGTATAGTGGAGGCCAGTGACCCCGCTGGGGGAAAGTGCTGGCGTAGGGCCTTTTTGTTGAAAAGGCCTGTGTTGTTTCAGAGAGCCCTGTGCCTGCTAGTATCAGCACCAAGCGGGACTGGCATGCGCTGGGCCCTTATTGGCAAATCCCATGAGTCAACAGCACAGTGGTCTGACCTCTTTGTTGAAAGGTTTAACTGCATGCTGCCTATTGACCACTTTCTATGGTAACGGTGCTGGACCCCTGGCATACCACATCATGCGCCGCGGGCACACATTGGCCTGCCCCCCTGACCTGACGCATCACACACACCCATCTCTCGCCAACCCTCCCACCTGGGCACTATAAACGGAGACAATACATAGGCCTAATACCTTTACCACATATTTTTTTGCAAAACTTCATAGTTTCCCTAGTTACACCCAATCTCTGTCTGAAAGATTTAGTGACATTTTTTGAAGTATTTAGCATTTCATGTTATTAACAGAAAACAACTGTATTGACCAGAAGTAGAGAGTCTATTTATTTACTTATATTTTCCACTGAAATTCGGGTATTAAAGTATATGGTGAAAAATTTCAGTAGAGGGGTAGAGAGTTTCCCGTTGATAACCAGACTGGGAGTCAATGTACAGTAGGTGCTGGCTCAATGAGAGAATAGAACATCAGAAACAAAGAGAAGAGTGGAATGCTTTGCCAGTCTGATTCAGCAATACGTCTTGATAGTCTGCGAAAAATCTTGATAGTCTGCGTTAAGTGTTGATAGTCTAACAAATATTGATAGTACGCAATAAATCTTGCTGGTCTGTAAAAGGTTTTGATGGCCTGTGATGAGTCTTGACAGCCTGCAATAAGTCTTGATGGCCTGTGATAAGTCTTGATAGTGAGCAATAAGTCTTTATAGCCTGTAATAAGTCTTTATAGTCTGCAATAAGTATTGATAGTCTGCAATAAGTATTGATTATCTGCAAGGAGTTTCATAGTCTGCAATAAGTATTGTTAGTCTGACTGAAATAAGTCATGATAGTTGCAGCATCCAAAAATAATACTCCATTCCTAACCCTCAAGACGGAAATCTTACACACTGTGGCCTTTTTCTCTGGGAAACATTCTGTGTTTTTACTTCTTGGATCTCTTGAATTCACCTTTTGTGGTATACAGTAACTGTAATTATGAAAACATATTGATATTTACTTAGATATTGACCACTTTGTTTATAATATGTGCACTTTGATATAAAAGTTCCATGCTCTTCCATTGCATCCATGTGACCTCAATCATCCCCCGAAACAAACTCATGTTTATCAAGTATGAGCAGGTCGCAGTTGTAAATGAGAACTTGTTCTCAACTGGCCTACCTGGTTAAATAAAGGTGAAATAAATAAATGCATTCGACAACTTTATTGTAATCCCACCATGCGACTTCAATCATCTTTTTCCAGTGGCTCAGAATTCCAGTGGCAATTCTCTTCAGTAGTTCCTTTTAGAATTCCATGATGCTGCAGATGGAGCCCACAGTGGCACACAGAGCTCCTTACTTGGTGTAGGAACAGTACTCCCTTCTCTCCAGAAGGTACTGGCGGCCACGGAAGTTTGGGTGCTCGAAGAAGACCCAGGAACCCTCCTGGACCTTGCAGGAGTGGATCTCGGGGCTGTGGCAACACTCCTGGACTGAGGGTTAGGTTCTCAGTCATCTCCAGGGACTGGCCATTGAAGTTGGGCTTCTCAAACAGACTCAGCCTTTATCATTCCACATGGTCTTTGGTCCCCACGTCTACATGACATACTGTACATTTCTGATGACCTGACAGGAACTTATACAGTCGTTGAAGCCCATCCAGTGCTGGTAGTCTGCGTACCCCCGGGGTCTACAATGTACTGATAGCCCATGTAGTCGCAGCGCTCATAGAGGACCCATCAGCCGCCCTCCACCTGGCAAGAGTTTCATCAAGGAAAAAAGCCATGCAGGTCAGCGGAGTCTCCTTTGGATTCGATCGCCCCTGAAAGTTTCTGTCTTCTGTTGGAGGAGAAAAGACAGTTGGTTACAATTCTGAATTCTATAATATAGTTCCAGAACTATGGAACTATGGAATTAGTACTATGGAACAGGTACTTATTCATTAAAGGAAGCTTCACCAGAACACATCTCACCTTCTTAATTTCTTCAGAGTTCAGAACATCAGGCGTAGTGAACAGCACTAAAGCTCAGGGTCTGCAGGTATCCTTTTTATACATGTTAGAGACACTAACACCAAGCACATGGTTAGCACCAAATTAATCAGATATTTCAATCAGCTATTCAAATATTTATGTAGGATCAACGCATTGTTCAAAAGCACTGAATCACCGATCCACACACAATAGCAGGTGGAAAGTGCCAAACCTCAGTCAGTTAATGTGGGATCAAAACCAATCTAGGGCCATCAAGGCCAGCTGGAGATAAACATGGACCATGGAAATCTAATGAGTAACACTATATACGTTTTAACCCATGAAAAGCCATGTCATGATGCATTTAGTCTAGGACTTATTAACAGGCTCTTAACAGGTTGTCTGTATCTAATGCACAACAAACAAAATGTTACAAACAGTACTTCTCTGTTAAAGTACAGGATTTTTCTGCATAGAAAAGTATTGGTCGCCTAAGTTAGTATACTGTATACTGTATATACCTGTATATAAAAAATCTGAATGGTAAACGGTTTTCAGTGTAAACTTAAATAACAAAAAACAGATATACAGTATATAGAAAATATAATAGACCAATATATTTTCATCTTTGAGAACTTATAATTATAAAAACTAGACAGTCACAGAGAATTTTAAATTCCCAAAATGATCCATTCAGGAGTATTTTTTTCCATGGCATGGGGCCCCCATTGATTTTGTTAGAATGTTTGAGTCAC
The DNA here is from genome assembly GCF_029448725.1 of Salvelinus fontinalis. Lineage (NCBI taxonomy): Eukaryota > Metazoa > Chordata > Actinopteri > Salmoniformes > Salmonidae > Salvelinus > Salvelinus fontinalis. The sequence goes on from NC_074683.1 coordinate 31,737,397, forward strand.
TCCGATAGCATAAGAACATGGCATAAGCTATGACAAAGTGTGTAGAATTGCAGGAAACTAGCTTTGAAATAGCTAAATGTTCTCTATGCGGCCAAGAGGGCCTCTAAAATGTTCGGTTGGCGACCGCGCTAATGGCCAAGCCCACTGCCACACCCCGCAACGCCCACCACCTAAGCCCCATTTTGATCCAGAAATAAACCCTGACAGTATCCCTTAATTTAGATAATCCTTTATATTTACATTGAAATTACTATTAAAACGTGAAGAAATTTAACATTTAAGAAAACGTTAGTTAGGCCAGTCGTACAGAGTCATAAAGGTAAAATCCTAATGAGGCCAAATATGATTCTCGATGCAGTTCATACAGTTCATGCTAATGCATTCTTTACTCAGTATGCCAACTGTTGGCATTCATGCTGTAGTTGATGAAACCATCAATTATGTTGTGTAGAGGTAAAAGGTGGCATTGATTTCTGCAGTCTCCCTCTGCATTTTTTTCATCCATATACTGTAGCTCCGTTTCAAACCAAAGCAACTGTGTTTAAAGTATTTAACTTGCAGAAAAGCCCACCAGCACAACGCCAATGTAACCGATGTGAAATGGCTAGCTAGTTAGCGGTGGTGCGCGCTAATAGCGTTTCAATCGGTGACTTCACTCGCTTTGAGACCTTGAAGTAGTGGTTCCCTTTGCTCTGCAAGGGCCGCGGATTTTGTGGAGCGATGGGTAACGATGCTTCGTGGGTGACTGTTGTTGATGTTGTTGATGTGTGCAGAGGGTCCCTGGTTTGCGCCCGGGTCGGTGCGAGGGGACGGTCTAAAGTTATACTGTTACACCAAGACAGATTTCTAACAACATTAGTAAGGCGATACAGTTCTATGATTCTGATTGTAGCTAGCTTCAGCTATTGGTTAAGTTATTCATTTTATTTGCACTGATTTACAAAATGGTTATAGACAGATCCAGGATCAACATAGCTTAATGACGATCCAGGCTCCACATAGCTTAATGACGATCCAGGATCAACACAGCTTAATTAAGATCCATGAGTTAGATCAAAGTGAACTTGTTTCACAGTCAGAACATTGGAATATGATCCTGGATAAAGCAGTAATATTTACTGTAGTACATCACATTGAACATGTAAACTGTCACAGCGACTTATGTATACATCCATCAAAAATTACTTAAGCCATTCATTGTATTGTTAATTCCTTGTTTCTTGACTTGAATATTAGATGTGGTGTGTGTTTGTTGTTTGGATACATAATGGAAACACTTGAGTAAATGAGGGAAACAAAGTAGATTGAAAGCAGGTGCTTTCATGAAGGTGTGTTCATGATGGTGTTCTTCGGCTTGCAAGCCTCCCCCTTTTTCCTCCAAACATAACGATGGTCATTATGGCCAAAAAGTTATATTTTTGTTTCATCAGACCAGAGGACATTTCACCAAAAAGTATGATCTTTGTCCCCATGTGCAGTTGCAAACCGTAGTCCGACGTTTTTATGGCGGTTTTGGAGCAGTGGCTTCTTCCTTGCTCAGCGGCCTTTCAGGATATGTCGATATAGGACTCATTTTACTGTGGATATAGATACTTTTGTACCTGTTTCCTCCAGCATCTTCACAAGGTCCTTTGCTGTTGTTCTGGGAATGATTTGCACTTTTCGCACCAAAGTACGTTCATCTCTAGGAGACAGAACGAGTCTCCTTCCTGAGCGGTATGACGGCTGCATGGTCCTATGGTGTTTATACTTGAGTATTATTGTTTGTACAGATGAACGTGGTACCTTCAAGTGTTTGAAAATTGCTCGCAAGGATGAACCAGACTTGTGGAGGTCTACAATTTCTTTTCTGAGGTCTTGGCTGATTTCTTTTGATTTTTCCATGATGTCAAGCAACGAGGCACTGAGTTTGAAGGCAGGCCTTGAAATACATCCACAGGTACACCTCCAATTGACTCAAATGATGTCAATTAGCCTATCAGAAGCTCCTAAAGCCATGACATAATTTTCTGGAATTTTCCAAGCTGTTTAAAGGCACAGTCAACTTAGTGTATGTAAACTTCTGACCCACTGGAATTGTGATACAGATTATTTCACTGTCTGTAAACAATTGTTGGAAAAAATACTTGTGTCATTTACAAAGTAGATGTCCTAACCGACTTGCCAAAACTGTAGTTTGTTAACAAGAAATTTGTGGAGTGGTTGAAAAACGAGTTTTAATGACTCCAACCTAAGTGTATGTAAACTTCTGACTTCAACTGAATAAAAATGCTGGTCAGGCAATTATTTTTGCAAATATCTTGTCTACCATGGCTATGGCCCTTTAGGATGACAATGCCTCCATCCACTGAATGGTTTGATGAGCATGAAAATTATGTGAACAATATGCCATGGCCATCTCAGTCACCAGATCTCAACCCAAATTAACACTTATTGGAGATTCTAGAGATGCGCCTGGGACAGCGTTTTTCACCACCATTAACAAAACACCAAATTATAGAATTTCTTGTGGAAAAATGGTGTTGCATTCCTACAACAGAGTTCCAGACACTTGTAGAATATATGCCAAGGTGCATTAAAGCTGTTCTTGTTCATGGTGGCCTAGCCAGCACCCTATAAAGACACTTTATGTTGGTGTTTCCTTTATTTTGGCAGTTACTTGTACATTCCTTTGTTCAGAGACTTTCCTTCTTAATCCAATTCTTACTGAACTGTGTTGTGTGCTAATATGGTATTCTAGGTCTTTGAGTGGTACAGTAACATTCTGATTCATTGTAATGTGTCTTGAATTTAAACATGCAGGAGTCTCCTGTTATCCTCCAACTTTTCATTATGACTTGTATTGTATGTTCATTTTTATTGTTAACCTTTACGGAATTGTGTAAATACTTCTTTCCTTGGAGGGCAATAGACTATTATATATTATTCTATTCTGTTATATTCTGTTCTACAGTTGATGAAATGCTAGCAAAGATTACTAAAGAAAACTGAGTAAGTAGATCTACTGGTGTTGACGTACATGTGTGCCCTGTGTTGATATCCATGTCAAAGTAATGAAGACAGCAGCGTTTGTGCGGATTAGACAGGGTTTTATTTGTTGGACTGCAACACTCTCACACAGAGGTGGGTGTCATAAGAACGGCAGAGAGGTTAATGGGAAAGGATGTTGTCGTAGGGCTCTAGAACTAAAACACTAGGAGTCTTAGGATTCTAGAACTCTGTGATCCTGCGGAAGGAGCCCACGACAGGGGAGGTGGCGCCCCAGTCTGTGAAGTTACGGTACTCTCCGCGCTCCAGGAAGTACTGCTGCCCCTTGTAGTTGGGCAGCTCATAGAAGACCCAGGCACCGTCTATCACTACAGCAGAGTGGAATTCACAGAACTTGAAGGCTTCATGGACCGATGGGCAGTCTTCGCTCCACTCTGCCATCTGGCCAGCTAAATCTGGCCTGTCATAGAACCTGATCTTGTAGGAATTTCCATAGACCTGCAAAATAAATACAACCAAAAATACATAAATGCCAGTATCCCTAATTTATAATATAAAAGTAATCACTTTAATTATTTAAATTGTCATTACTCTGTATGTTCTTAACAATATTAGGCCTTTGGAATGCCTCTTTAAATTGGTTTCTTGGCTGTTGTCCTGGTTTCCTTCAACAATTGATGTGCATGGGCATGGACGTGAGGGAAACTGCTGCCAAAACATGAGCCTTTTATCTCTCCTTATTGTCTTTTGGCTTTTGACTGATCATTGCCTGGTTGGTGCACCCTGGGGCATTCCATTCACTGCCCTGCATCCAAATCTGGTCAGACACTTTTTAACATTCTAATTGCCAAAACCCAAATATACAAGTGTAATATAAATGACAAGTTTATGATGTCTCTGATATAAAATGTAGAACATTTAAGATCTGGGAAAGATCTGTCAAAAAGCAAAAAATGCTGGAAATATAGCAAATCAAGAAACAGCGCAGATTATCAACTTCTTGCCTCAAGTCGTCAGTATCTATCTACTGACACACGTCCGATCCATCAGTGCCATCTTCAAACTTAATGATAGAGTTAGTAGGCTTACAGTTTGTAGCCTACTATTGGTAGGAAGGCTTACATTTTTAATAGAGCGACAGGATCTGATGTTGTCGTTGAAGCCCATCCACTGCTGGTGGTCAGGGTACTCCCCAGAGGTCAGCACGTACTGGTAGCCTCCGTAGTTGGGGCGCTCGTACAGCACCCAGCAGCCGCTCTCCACCCTGATGGAGTTACAGCGGCTAAAGTAGGAGTGCAAGTCTGGGCAGTCGCTGTTGCACTCATAACTACGACCTTGGAAGTTCTTCTCCTCAAAGAATACAATCTGGAAGAGAGAGAGGGAGAGAAAGAGAAAAGCCTGGTAAGATACAAGCCAACCTGGCTGTCACGATTGCTCTTCTGGCGAAGCTGCAATACTGCAATACATAACAACGCTGCTTGAAGTTACAGAAGTTACAAAAACCTAAAGTCTACTTTTTTGTAAAGTTTTAAATGTATTCTTGTATATAATCCAAAGGCTCTTCTTACCTTTCCCATTTTTTTTATTGTTATTGTTCACCTCCCACTCACCAGCAGCACTGTCGAGGTTTATATCCAAATCCAGAATGTGCCGACAAGGGAAAAGCCTTTGTTAACTAAATTAGCCTGATTTGCATATCATCAAAATGGTTTGTTCAAGTTTGATTTCCCTTTGTCCCAATGTAATGGCTCTGTATCAAAGAATTGCCAGAACTGTGATGTGAAAGTTATAAAGACCAAGTCTCCCAACCTATCCCCTAAATGCGTTATATGGATTGCTTTCAATCAGTCCGCTATCAAGGAACCTTGATTGGTTTCTATTGGTGTCTAGTATTGTGTGATCTATAATCGTTTTTTGGGAGGGTGGAGATTTAATTTTGTCTTGAGCATGATGTTCAGGATCTGTCTTGTTTTGCAACTGTCTGGTCTCATCGTCTGAAGTTGTAGAACTGTCTGGTCTCATCGTCTGAAGTTGTAGAACTGTCTGGTCTCATCGTCTGAAGTTGTAGAACTGTCTGGTCTCATCGTCTGAAGTTGTAGAACTGTCTGGTCTCATCGTCTGAAGTTGTAGAACTGTCTGGTCTCATCGTCTGAAGTTGTAGAACTGTCTGGTCTCATCGTCTGAAGTTGTAGAACTGTCTGGTTTCATTGTTGAATGATCAATGAAGGATTCGGCAGGTAGCCTAGTGGTTAGAGTGTTGGGCTAGTAACTGAAAAGTTGCAAGATCGAACCCATGTGCTGACAAGGTAAAAATCTGGTGTTCTGCACCTGAACAAGGCAATTAACCCACTGTTCCTAGGCCGTCATTGAAAACAAGAATTTGTTCTTAACTGACTTGCCTAGTTAAATAAAGGTAAAAATATATATATATGATATGGTAACAGACACAGCATCTCAAGGGGAAAAGGGAATCAAATGGCCCTAAACCATCAGGCAAGCAGTTATTCAAATAATTCTATGATGGAACAAAGCAAGAATGTCGAGGAGAAAGATAGCCTAACTAATACAGAGGTACACACATATTTCACACGCTCAAACCAATCAGGGATCTGCGGGATGAGAAGACATTATTGAATGTACTTGAAAATTCTGTTGTAATCTCAGGTCGAGGTCCGAATGGCTCCTTTCATTCACAAAGGAAAACAGTCCCTGTTCAATAATCTATTGTTGATATTTGATCTTCGTCCACTGAGATCGAGACTAAATCAATCTCAAGGCGATATCAAAGGACTAGTGAAACGGAAGTTAGGCAGCAATGCCTTAGCCCAAAGTTCTATGTGTGCTACAGAGGTTGTCCAGGAGGGAGTCCCCTGTGGGGACCGGGACAGTTTCTGAAGGACATGAATAATGTCCTTCACAGGATTTTATCATTTTCCAGGGCTAGTTCCTTTGTTATTAAATGGTGGCCATTTGACGGTTGTCAGTAATCTGAATTTGAAAAGGAGGAAGATGAGGAAGAATGGTTCCCTCTCAACTGGGTGTCTTCCTGGATGAGGTGAAGCCATGGAAGAAGACTGAACTTTCATCCCAATAGTAGTTATCGAGTCATCATTTAGTAGTAATTGATGTGTTCCTTTTGAGACTTTCGCTGTGCTCTTAATTTACAGTAGATACAGAGGAATGAGCATGCCAATGGATTGTTAACAAAACTGTCGGAAATGATTGATGACATGACAACATAAACTCCGAACCAAAACAAGGATATTTTCTCAGGTTGCAAGTGTGACCACTATGACATAGTTTCTTCAATCTTTCAATGAATGTCTCACTCGGATTGTGAAATAGTATTGACATATTTCAAGAATGACAAAGGAACTCCTCTGTGAGCTCTGTGCAGAGTAGAGAGTTTCTGGATGACTATATAAGGACTTTGTGACTCCGTTCTATAACAAAACGATGTGAAAAATGTGATTAGATTTATTAACTCTGAATCTAAGGCTGTATTATTCCGTTGACTATTTCTAAACAAACAATGTATAGCTTCAACATGTTTAAAACTGTCATGCCGTTCTCATGGACTGTCTCTTTTAGTTATACTGTAGATCTGTCATTCTCATTGAAAGCAAGCCAAGACGCGGTAGATCTGTTCTATGTGTACTATTTCTATGCTTCCCTTTTCCTTTCTGCGTCTTTTACTTGTTTTGTATATCTGTTTCAAACAGCTAAAAATACAATATTTTTGGTTTATGCAAAATATATTTCAAAGCGGTTTAGATGGTACAATGATTCTCTACACTATACTTGCTTGTTTTGTCACATAAACTGAAATTAAGCAAACTACTAGAATTTCAGCAACCAGGAAATGGCGGAGCGATTTATGCATAGAGCCCCTTTAATTTCTTGAACCACTGTTGGCATTTTGAAGCATGCCCTTGATTAAAGCCACAAACATTGGCTTTGTATGGGGGATGGGGCTGGGAAAATGTAACTACAGAGCTATGGATGCCAGGGTTGATTGTCCATGAGATTGAAATGATAGGTTTGAATGTTTACAAGTACTCACATAACAACACAAACATAAACAATGTAGTAAAACAAACTTATATTTTTCATTATTATTGTGGAAAGACATTTGCACTATGTCAGTTCCCACATATTTAGGTCACTTGTGGGAAATGGGACTGACGTTTGTATATCTCTTGAGAAAGAGAGGAATTGATTCAGTATAGTATTGGCAGTTCAATGTTTAAACTCACTTTCCTGAAATGTGCTGATTATTATCATAATAAAAACCAGCGTTTTGTGTTTTTGTATGGCACTCCTAGACGATAGACTAATAAAAGGTAGACTCCTAGACGGTAGACTCCTAGACGGTAGACTCCTAAATGGTAGACTCCTAAATGGTAGAATCCTAAATGGTAGACTAATAAAAGGTAGACTCCTAAATGGTAGACTAATAAATGGTAGACTCCTAAACGGTAGACTTCTAAAAATTAGAGTCCTAAGCGATAGACTCCTAAAAGGTTTACTCCTAAGCGATAGACTCCTAAAAGGTTTACTCCTAAATGGTAAGAAATGGTCTCTGTTCTCTACATTCCTGCTTCCTCCGTGTGTCTTCAGCTGGTCCTCAGTGCCATGGGAACTCCTTTATGGTAAGTTACGATAGTACAAAAAGATTTTATGACGATTGCAGACCTGCTTATTCATCAGGTTCCAGAAAATGTCAATAACAAAACCTTGTTGCTGTCCGTATAAAAGCCCCCTGGCAGCTCCAGGTCATTGGACAGAATCCCACAAACAACATCAAACATGGGCAAGGTATGTACAGATCAGCCAAATGTGGGTCAACCTGTCAGTCCTCTAACGCAGCACAGTCATATTCATCTGGGATTCAACTAATGGAAAAGAACAGCAGACAGCTTGAAATGGGATCAAGATAAACAAAGATGGATAATTAGATCATTACATATAGTCGGGTGACTGTGTCTTTTCAAGCATGATGAAAGCAACAGCTTAGTGACACTAATCCTGTGTATTAGTAACAAAACTTCACAGAACTTCAGCAAACAACTTGAGAAAGTGAATTGAACCTTTGATGTGTGGTCTCTTTCAGATCTTCCATGGCCGCTCTTATGAGACCAGCCAGGACTTCCTCGACATGTCCTCCTACATGTCCCGCTGCCAGTCCTGCAGGGTGGAGAGCGGCTGCTTCATGGCGTACGAGCGCCTCAACTTCATGGGAAACCAGTTCTTTCTGAGGGGAGAGTACTCAGACTACATGCATATGACTCTGTCCTCTCCTGCCGTATGATCCCTCAGGTAGGAGAAAGGCTCAGTGATCCATATAACTCAAAACAATATCTCTGGGGATATTTTATAATCTGTGTATTTCTGCTTAAACCAGCTTGATTTGATTTATTACGTTCCCCCTTAGCCTACGCCAATGACGACAGCTAGTCTTACTGGGGTCTGACATATAGTGAAAAATACATTAAAGACAAAAAACTTTACAAATGACATACTGTAAGTGTAATATCCTATATACTGTATATTGGTTTGGCTTGCTTGTGTTGTTTTATAAACTAATGTGATTTTCTTCTGGGAAATTCCGATCTCCAAAAGTCTCTAATTCATGTTACAATGGATGCTGTAAGGAGCTATTGATGTCTACACAGATACAGTTGAATGTGACGGAACATTTAAAATCAACGCTATGTGGTATTAATAATATGAAACACTTTAGCAGAGGCTCTTACCAAGAGCAACTCGGTTTAAGTGACTTGCCCAGGGGCAATTTGGCAGATTTTTCACCTAGTCTGTGCTAGGATGCAAAACCAGTGACTTTCTGGTTACTGGCCCAACACTCTTAACCGCTAGGCTACCTGGCACACTTTAATTGGAATGACAGCTGTAATGGAGTGGTGATTATGAGCATGATTTATTTTGCACAACAGCTCAGAGGATCCTTCAGGATGAGAGTCTACGAGAAGGAGAACTTCGGAGGTCAGATGCACGAGATGATGGCCAACTGCGAGTCTGCCCAGGTCATGGAGGGACACTGGCTGATGTACGAGCAGCCCCACTTCAGAGGCAGGATGATTTACATGAGGCCCGGAGAGTACAGAAACCTCAGGGAGATGGGAAGAAGCGGAATGAGATATAGTTCTGTGAGACGCATCATGGAATCCTGTTAAATCTTTTCATTTGTAGCCCTTTTCAATTGTGAAACACGTAGTGGAAATGCAATAAAATACCATCTAAGAACATTTTTGCATCTGCACACCTTTATTGTAAATTATTATGGTTTTTGACGTATTTTCAGATTTATTTAGAATTTAATGAATGACTTTGGTTGTTCCTCTCAACATACAACCGAAAATGATTTGTCCACTTGGCTGTAGTTGATTCCCCAAGACAAACCTTGGGTATTTAGTTCCCTTATTGAGATACTTCATCGATATGTTTTGTCAGCATTATATTTTTCAAGTCAATTTATTGATTAAAAAAATTGGGGTTGCTTCAGATGTGCTATAAAATCAAACATCACATTTTAAGTGGAATATAACATAATAACGTGACTTATCAATAACATTTAAATACCATTTCAATCACATTCAGATTATGTATCACTGTTTGAATAAGCATTGGATCAAAACAAAATGACCAAATAGCATGCAAAGTTATGAAAGACTATTTCAAAAACAGTTGTATTACTTATGGATAACTTAGATTTTCTGACAGCACAGCTCTTTAGAGGAGAAAAAATACCAATGCAAATGTTGTAGCTACTATAAAATAGGTGTACATATATTTGTTTTTTTGTTTAGATTTTTACTCAGATCATTGGACTATGCACTTAGCCTTCAAGAAACAATTGGAAATATGTTTTGTTTGCAAGGCTTAGCTTACATTGAACAATAAGGGTCCAAAAAATAAGTGCTTGGAACCTTACTATTCTCTCCATATATGCCATCCCTTTGAAATAATAACCCATAAACATTGAATGCTATTTCATTGCTATGCAGATGAAAGACAAATCTACTTGTCAATACAATCAGATGATACATTAAAGACATAAAGTATTTTCAGCACAAGCTACAGCCAGTGAGTTGATTGTTCCTTTAGGTATACAGATTTATCTTTTATTATCAATATGTTCTCTCTTTTTTTATGATGCCCTCTGCAATGCTATATATTTGATAGCAATGGTGCTTGGCCCTCTTAATTGATGCTTTTAGGTATTTTCTCATTTTCAGATAGAATAAATGTTGTATACCATGTCATATCATATCTTATACAATGTAAGTTATATTTCAGAATGAAGAGGAGGTATGTGATGATCAAGTAAGACAAATACTGTAAATAGTGTTTTTGCACATTTATTTGAACAATTGACAATCAGATGATTTAGCATATGTCGGTGATACGCCTCATGCTCATGAACCTCATGCCCTTGGCCCCCATGCCCATATCCTTGAAGCTCCTGTACTCTCCAGGCCTCATGTACATCATCCTGCCTCTGAAGTGGGGCTGCTCAAACATCAGCCAGTGGCCATCCATAACCTGGGCAGATTGACAGTCAGACATGCGGTAACGATCCTGGATGGAGTCACAGTCATCCATCAGCTCCATGCTCTGACCTCCAAAGTTCTCCTTCTCGTAGATCTTCATTTTATAGGATCCTCTGTGCTGTTGGTGGAGAATTTTATTAAATTGTATTAATTCCAATGTATGACAGTTTTAGAAGCCTACTTTGTAATTTAAAGGAAGAAATGCTATTTCTTCCGTACCATGGGGATCATACGGCTGGACCTGATGCAGTCGCTCTGGCTCATGCCCATCAGGCGCTGGTTGTCGGGGTACTCTCCTCTTCTGACCAGCATCTGGTGTCCCATGAAGTTGGGGCGCTCGTAGACCATAAAGCAGCCGTTCTCAACCCTGCAGGAGTTGCACCTGCTCAGGTAGGAGGACATGTCGGGGCAGTCCTGGCTGGTCTCATAGGAACGACCCTGGAAGTTCTTGTCCTCGTAGAAGGTGATCTGCAGAAAAGTTTTTAGAATGCTATACAACACCTACGCATAATTAAGCTGCAGTAGACACACATCAAAAGCAGTCATTTAGTTGGAATGATATGAACATTTGTTTAAATGCCACCTACCCTGCCCATGGTCATGGTGGCTGTTGGTTGTTTAAACTTGACTGTAAATGCTTGTGCCACCCTTGCCCTTTTATACTTTGTTAGATGCCCACAGCATATGTAACCACATTGTGTTCAATTCCTGAGTCATCACCATGTAATCTACTGTAAACAGAAGCAGGTTCAATATGATTGGTTTTAGTAGTGTTTGCATAATATTTTAAAGAGTTAGTATACTGTGGTAAATGAAACATGTAAATGACTTACCTATGGCTTTGATGATCATGGAACGTTAACTATGATTCCTAACTCTCAACAATTCGTACATCACCTAGAAGTAGAGATGGAGGTTGGCACACTGCCAACTGTGCCAACTGAGCAAAGCAAAAAGCCGCTTCACTGGGACACTGAGTATTGGTCTGCCCCTATTTTTGCTACGTTGCAGGAAATAACTCTGTGATACCTGGGGTTGCAATCTCATGACACCTGTTGCTAAGATTTTCCATGTTTGGCCACCGAAAGTGCACACAATTGTGAATAGAACTTCATTGTTAGTCCTACATTGAACACTTTACACTTAAAATGTACCCCAAAAAATGTTATTTAAAAAGGATTGCAGTCATTCCTATTTGTATTTGTTTTGATTAAGGATCCCAATTAGTTCCTGCCAAGGCAGCAACTACTCTTCCTGGGGTTCAGCAACATTATGGCAGTTATATACAATTACAAATATTACATGACATTACATTTCGTAAAACTTTTCACAACACATTAAGTGTGTGCCCTCAGGCCTAGGACTAAAGTACAATAATCCCTAGTCTAAGATAAATCACTTGGAGTCAACAGTAATGTGTTGAATGCAAGCATTATGTTCTATAAAACAATTATTTTGTTCAAGAGACAGAGTTATTGTAGTTCCTCAAATACCATCAACATAAGCAGGGTTGGGAAGACTTTGGGAACGGATTTAATGAAGATTGCTTGGTATCCCATCCTCCCCTAGTACCATTATTGGCATCAAAGGAATTACAAATATTTCCATTTTATTCTATTTTGTGTTGTGCCTTTCTGACTTAAAATACAATAAAGTTCCTGAGGTTTGATATGACTATTTTTATACAGTATTATTGAAAAACATGACAATTAGATGAAACATTACAACAAAGTAGGTTGAAGAAAAAATATAAATATGTATATTTTTAAATAAAACAAAGTAGGTCGATACCAACAGTGATGTAGTGGTAAAAAATAGGTGGGTAAACTCTGATTGCCGGTCACGGTGAAAAAAGTACCACTCCCTATACTTTCAATGCATTTTTCTGCAAACGGTGGGTAAACTGTTGGGTAAACTGTGTTTACTTGCGTTTACCCTGCACTACACCACTGGATACCAACCTTAACCAAAGTTAGTGACTTAAAGGGGCAATCTACAGTTGCTACATCCATTTTTGTACTTATAAATAAATGATACATACTCAATGATGCTTGAAGAATATAACTTAGAAATGCCCTATGAGCTTAAACCCCATCAGAACCAAAAACAGAAGGTGGTTTTACTCCAATGTTTGTAAACAATGTGAATGTAAACAAACACTGTATAGCTTCAAAACATGGTTAAAACGATAATGTTGATATCATGGATGTTCTGTTGGCGCATCCATAGCTCTGTTTATGATTTTGAGTGGTTACATTTCTCCAGCCCAATCCCTCAGATTTGAATATTTGTTTTCATTTCAGCAATGTTCTACTTGCAAAGTATTAGACGGCTTGCTCAAGATTGATGTAAAAAAAAATCGACTGGGGCTGATTTGCTTGATCCTTCCTTGCTGCAGCTTTCTGCTCATCTGATCGCAGCATCTTTAACACCTATTTAACCTTAAAATTATTTCTGGTACCATCATCCGTGTCTGCAAGGTGGCCCATATACTTCCCCTTCACTCCCCCTTGAAGAATGTGTTTGTTTCATATGATTGTGTTTTGCTTTTCGTGTTTTGTGTTTGCTTTTCATGTATTGATGTGTATATAGATATGTATAGTGTAATTGATGTGTACATAGATGTGTATAGTGCAATTGATGGGTGTATAGATATGTTTAATGTAATTTATGTGTATATAGATATATATAGTGTAATTGGTGTTTATAGAAGTGTTGGGCAGGTCGTCACTGTAAATAAGAATGTGTTATTAATTGACTAACCTGTATAAATAAAGGTAAAAACAAAAAAAGACAGAGCAGTCGATACATTCGCTGCCCCCATGCACCTGTTCCCCATAGCAGCGGGTTTCAGTTGGCACTGCCCCAGATGCATACAATCTGGAATAATAACCATTTACTGACTGATTTAACAAACTTTACAGCACGCTATGCTGTGTTGCTGAGTTAGGCATTAAAAACAATGGACCATAGATCATTTAGCAATCAAGTTGAGTATAAAAGTGACAGGGGAGGATGAGTGAGCAAAGTACCAGTGTTGTCAGTGATAGGAGAAATCATGGGCAAGGTAGGATAACTATATATAGTGGACTTTCATGGGTAGGTCAAAGTCTGCACTGACACAAACAATTCAATACGTTATTAAGTAAAAATCATGTAAATTCTAAAATACAGAAATGTGAGTGAACACACCTAGATGGAGTTCACTTTTATGTAAGTGATCATATTTGAGTTACCACATAGCTCATTGAAGATGTGTATTTTAACAACTTTATAAAAACCATATCTTCTTAGATCATCTTTTACGAGGACAAGAACTTCCAGGGTAGTTCCTATGAGACCAGCAACGATTGCCCTGAGCTGACCTCCCACCTGAGCAGGTGCAACTCCTGCAGGGTTGAGAACGGTTGCTTTATGGTCTACGAGCGCCCCAACTTCATGGGACACCAGATGCTGGTCAGAAGAGGAGATTACCCCGACAACCAGCGCCTGATGGGCATGAGCCAGAGCGACTGCATCAGGTCCAGCCGTATGATCCCCATGGTAAGAAGAGCTAATGTGTCATGGTTCAATTCAGTGTGTTGTTTATTTCATTTACCACACATAGATACGTCATTCCAATCAAATTCCCAAAAACAGCACAAAGGAAATTACAGGATGAGGATCTACGAGAAGGAAAACTTCGGAGGTCAGATGCACGAGATGATGGACGACTGTGACTCCATCCAGGAGCGTTACCGTATGTCCGACTGCCAGTCCTGCAACGTTATGGATGGCCACTGGCTGATGTACGAGCAGCCCCACTTCAGAGGCAGGATGATATACCTGAGGCCTGGAGAGTACAGGAGCCTGAGAGATATGGGCTTGGGCCCCATGGACATGAGAATCGGCTCCATCAGACGTATCATGGACTCCTGTTAAACCCCCATCAAGCTCCACCTAATCCTAATAAATATATGCTTCTATCTGTTGTAAGACTTTTGCTCTTTTACTCCCTTCAGAACAAGTGTTCAGTAATGTACTTGTCAAATAATGTAGACTTCATGTAGCAGCCTTAAATCAACAGATACTGCATTAAGACTTCACTTTCAACCAGATCTCGCATACTTCAGATGTACAATTCATATTTTAAAAAACGATTGTACTCTAGGTTTGAGAGATGTTCTGGTTAGTGTTCCATCCCGAGAATAAATCCCTTTTTCTCTCTGGTAACCCGGTATTTCCCGCCAAAACCGGAAATGTAATTCTAAAGCTTTATAAATCATTATAAAGTATTATAAATCGTATAAATGTCTAGATTTGATTAGAGTTTTAATCAGCATGAGCATTCAAATCTGATGCGACCTGAGCCTGATGTGCCATATATTAAATACATGTTATGAGCCCTACTTTAACAACATTTAATGAGCCCAAACCCAAAGAAGCCCAAATGATTGTGCCTTTATCCAATACATATGTGATATAGGCACATTACACACGACAGAAAAACATAAATGCAAATAGATGTAGCAAGCTATATATGCTCTCTTGGGTAAATACATTAAACAAGCTTCAGTAGGCTAAACTTTTTGAGTGTCAACTGTATTACTGTACTGTATTGCATTATACTGTATTATATGGACTGGAATTAAGCACATCATTCAAACCATGATAAAGAAGAAGAGAACATGCAAAACTGGTGCAGCACATGTTACCTATGAAGGTACAAGTATTGGCTAGCGAATTAGATTTGAATTTTGAAATATAATTGGGCTTATTTGTATAATTAGCAGGCTGACGCATTTATACAGTTGAAGTCGGAAGTTTACATACACCTTAGCCAAATACATTTAAAGTTTTTCACAATTCAATTCAAATCAAATCAAATCAAGTTTATTTTATATAGCCCTTCGTACATCAGCTAATATCTCGAAGTGCTGTACAGAAACCCAGCCTAAAACCCCAAACAGCAAGCAATGCAGGTGTAGAAGCACGGCGGCTAGGAAAAACTCCCTAGAAAGGCCAAAACCTAGGAAGAAACCTAGAGAGGAACCAGGCTATGAGGGGTGGCCAGTCCTCTTCTGGCTGTGCCGGGTGGAGATTATAACAGAACATGGCCAAGATGTTCAAATGTTCATAAATGACCAGCATGGTCAAATAATAATCAGGAGTAAATGTCAGTTGGCTTTTCATAGCCGATCATTAAGAGTATCTCTACCGCTCCTGCGGTCTCTAGAGAGTTGAAAACAGCAGGTCTGGGACAGGTAGCACGTCCGGTGGACAGGTCAGGGTTCCATAGCCGCAGGCAATGGCATTTAATACTGGTAAAAATTCCCTGTCTTAGGTCAGTTAAGATCCTCACTTTATTTTTAGAATGTGAAATGTCAGAATAATAGTAGCGAGAATGATTTATTTCAGCTTTTATTTATTTCATTACATTCCCAGTGGGCCAATGTTTACATACACTCAATTAGTATTTGGTAGCATTGCCTTTAAATTGTTTAACTTGGGTCAAACGTTTCAGGTAGACTTCCACAAGCTTCCCACAATAAGTTGGGTGAATTTTGGCCCATTCCTCCTGACAGAGCTGGTGTAACTGAATCAGGTTTGTAGGCCTCCTTGCTCGCACACCCTTATTCAGTTCTGCCCACACATTTTATATAGGATTGAGGTCAGGGCTTTGTGATGGCCACTCCAATACCTTGACTTTGTTGTCCTTAAGCCATTTTGCCACAACTTTGGAAGTATGCTTGGGGTCATTGTCCATTTGGAAGACCCATTTTCAGCCAAGCTTGAACTTCCTGACTGATGTCTTGAGATGTTTCCTCAATATATCCACATAATTCTCCTCACTCATTATGCCATCTATTTTGTGAAGTGCACCAATCCCTCCTGCAGCAAAGCACCCACACAACATGATTCTGCCACCCCCGGGCCTCATGGTTGGGATGTTGTTCTTCGGCTTGCAAGCATCCCCCTTTTCCCTCCAAACATAACGCTGGTCATTATGGCCAAACAGTTCTATTTTTGTTTCATCATACCAGAGGACATTTCTCCAAAAAGTATGATCTTTGTCCCCACGTGCAGTTGCAAACCGTAGTCTTTTTTGTACTTTTGTACCTGTTTCCTCCAGCATCTTCACAAGGTCCTTTGCTGTTGTTCTGGGATTGAATTGCACTTTTCGCACCAAAGTACGTTCATCTCTAGGAGACAGAACGCGTCTCCTTCCTGAGCGGTATGATGGCTGCGTGGTCCCATGGTGTTTATACTTGCGTATTATTGTTTGTACAGATGAACGTGGTACCTTCAGGCGTTTGGAAATTGCTCCCAAGGATGAACCAGACTTGTGGAGGTCTCCAATTTCTTTTCTGAGGTCTTGGCTGATTTCTTTTGATTTTCCCATGATGTCAAGCAAAGAGGCACTAAGTTTGAAGGTAGGCCTTGAAATACATCCACAGGTACACCTCCAATTGACTCAAATGATGTCAATTAGCCTATCAGAAGCTCCTAAAGCCATGACATAATTTTATGGAATTTTCCAAGCTGTTTAAAGGCACAGTCAACTTAGTGTATGTAAACTTCTGACCCACTGGAATTGTGATACAGTGAAATAATCTGTCTGTAAACAATTGTTGGTGTCAGAGATGCTAGGAGTACTGGGTCGAGGAGTCAAGCGCAGAGAGCAGGGTTTCAAGAAAGTAGATTTATTTTCCAGTTGACAGGGAAAAACGATCATGCTCTAAACACACGGGCGCATGAAAAGACGAGTCCATAAACACCAGACTAAACTGTTCAGAAAAAATAATAAATCCACATAACAATCCAACACCAAATAACAGAGAAACAAGCCCGCGGGCTTACTGCCCTTAAATAGCCTACCCCCCAAACTAAACTCAAAACAGGTGCACCCAATCAGCCCAAACTAACAGAAACAAAAAGAAAAGAATCGATGGCAGCTAGTAGGCCGGTGACGACGACCGCGGAGCGCTGCCCGAACAGGAAGAGGCACCATCTTCGGCGGGATTCGTGACAGTTGGAAAATGACTTGTGTCTTCGGCAAAGTAGATGTCCTAACCGACTTGCCAAAACTATAGTTTGTTAACAAGAAATTTGTGGAGTGGTTGAAAAATTAGTTTTAATGACTCCAACCTAAGTGTATGTAAACTTCCGACTTCAACTGTACCTTACTATAATGTTTCCCCAAATGTTATTAGCCTACCTCTTCTTCCTCTCTCTGTTGTTGCTTCACTCCTTTCTCGCTTTCAACAGTTATATGAAATACGTTTCATTGTCCTGATCTTCATCATTCGAATGACAACCTTGAATAATATAATAATAATATAGGACTAGAATTAGATGAAGAAGGCTTTCACTTCTCTTCATGAAGATTGAATCGCTATGGTTCTGAATAAATAATTGCTACATCCGTGAGTTCTATTGGCTGCTGTATTTAACATTCAGCAAAAAAGAGGTTGCGTCCCTCTTCAAATGTTTTAATGGTATAAGAAATGCAAGAAGAAAAAAATTGATGTCTAGCAAGATATTCTAGTCTAGCCTTTCTGTGAGAGAGTGGTCAGCTGTGCACTGATTTAAAGAAATGATAGATATTGGAGTTATAGGCTGTTCTAAAACTCTGCAGCTGCAATAAAAAAGAAAACATCTTCATAATTAAATAACAAGGTGACCCCCGAATGCCAGATGGAGATGGGTAAATTAGACGTGTATTCGGTCTTTATATTACTATAGCATAGGCTACGCTGCAGCAAATGTAGGCCTACATATCACAAGAAAAAAAAGTTACCAAGATGAGATGATAGGTCTACACATGCATAGTGAACTGCACTCCATACTGAGATGGGCTGTCTGTCCCCACCCTGAGGGTTGATGATTCATGCAGAGGCGTTAGAAAAGACAGATTTAGACATCACATGTAATTTAACTGTTCCATTTCACGCCATGCTGTTCATATAAATAATTTATTATAATTTACTGGTTTCTCAAAGTTATTTATCCCGGGAAAAGGGACTGGTTTTGGGCGGTAAATCCTGGTAAATCCCGTAACCAGGTTTTTAAGCCTTGAGACAATTGAAACATGGATTGCAGTCAAGAACTGCAATGCTGCTGGGATTTTCATGCTCAACAGTTTCCCGCATGTATCAAGAATGGTCCACCACCCAAAGGACATCCAGCCAACTTGACACAACTGTGGGAAGCATTGGAGTCAACATGAGCCAGCAGGCCAGCATCCTTGTGGAATGTTTTGGACCCCTTGTAGAGTCCAGCCCAACGAATTGAGGCTGTTCTGAGGGGAAAAGGGAGTGCAACTCAATGTTAGGAAGGTGTTCCTAATGTTTTGTTTCCTCAGTATATGTTGAAGTATTACAAAAGAGAAGTCAACATGTGGATACAGTATACTGTATGGGAAGTTTGACTACAGGTTACTGAAACACCAGACATGTTTTTGTTTGACTCGGTGAGTGTCATATTTTTGTTAGCTAACTTTTAAACTAACCCTAACCTTATCCAGTCACTAATATGCCTGACCATAAACTTAACCTAACTCTAACCTTAACCTAACCCTGACCTTAACCTAACCCTGACCATAAACTTAACCTAACTCTAACCTAACTCTAACCTTAACCTAACTCTAACCTTAACCTAACTCTAACCTTAACCTAACCCTGACCATAAACTTAACCTAACTCTAACCTTAACCTAACTCTAACCTTAACCTAACTCTAACCTTAAACTGGAGCTAGAATACTAACAGTTGTCCCGCTTTCCAAATGTTCACACGTTGACATCTGAGAGTGAAAATAAGAGATTTGACTTTAATGGAGATAAATATTAATATGTAATCCAAGAGAGTTAGACTGTGTATGGAATGGACATGTTGCTGTTGTAATGCGTTCGTGAATAAGGTAGTCTGATAACGTTACTGCTGGTGTAAATGTCCAATGTTTACTTCACCATTAGCATTTCATACATGGTGCATCTTGTGTCACACTTAACGACGTCCCCATACACCCCACTGATAGTGTACTAGTTCCGGTGTAACCCCCGCCCATCTATATCCCCCTTCTTTTAATTTTAAACAACAACAATGTTCAATGTATCTCACAGGCCATTGTTCAACACCCATCTGTCTTATTGCTTTGGAATGAACATAGTGGCCATACTTGGGATTGGGCTTGCTTGTCCTCCCATACGGTGTGACTATCGCCAGCTAGGAGAGCTGGCTCAGGTCAAACTGTTTCAGACACAGCTTCAGTGTCAGGGGAAGTGGGACAGGTTCACTTTTTTCTCTTTTTCCTTCTCTTTTCTCTTTTTCCACTTTTCCCTGTACTCTCCCCTTTTCCCCCCACAGTTTTGTGCTCAGGGTCCAGTTCTTAGCACCAGCAACAGGTGCCGACGGTTCCTCACATAGTTTGCGCCTTCTGAGGTGGCAACGTAGCTGTCTCTACGCAGGAGACAGCAAGCCTTCCCGGGAAAGCAAAGCAGCATGGATATTGGGCCTCTTTTTGATGAATGCACAACGCTCCGCCAACCCGTTTGACTGAATGAGTTCAAAATCCCATGTTGAGGCAAAATTCTTAAAAGTTGTACACACAAACATGGTTCCATTGTCTGTCATCAGACACTGGGGAACCCCATGGACAGCCTCTTCAGTTTTCAAATCACAGTGGTGCTCCTCATATCTGACAAGGTAGTCCAGTTTAAACCAGCCTGAAAACGAGTCCACCAGGACCAAGTGCATCTTACCCTGCCATCCGAACATGTCTGCAGCAGTCATCGACCAGGGAAGTTCAGGTATGTCATGCAACAGAATTAGCTCCTTAGCCTAATGTGGTTGAAGAGCATTACAGGGAGCACAGCCTCCCTCTCTATGTCAGCATACATTGAGAGCCCGTACCTAGTCTCCCTTGTTCTACATTTTGTTGTCTCAGCCCCTGGGTTCCCTTGATGCAGTTGGCCTGTATAGAATTCAGCAGCCTTTGACCCCGCAGTACTATCCCATTCTGTACTGTAAACTATTCTTTAATGGCATAATAGGGGCGCACGTCTTGGGGAAGCTCCGTTGACAATTTTGGCCAGCCATTCAGATTGACTTCTCTGAGGCGCTGGCATGTGATGTCTATTGCCACCGCAGCCACCACATTTAAAAATACTACAGTTTACTATAGAATACTACAGTACTTATACTACACACTGTAGAGTCCCTCGATCATGTGTAGTACCTACTATAGAATGTTGTATTATAATGGAGAATACTATAGTAAATACTACGGTATTATCCACACAAAAAACACTGTATTAAATACTACGGTAATGTTCCCAAAAAAACTACAGTCCATAAAAACACAACACTTTTTTAACTAGAGTATAAACTAAAGTATTTAATTTGCATATACCCTGCCCATTCCCCTCCCCAATATCGCAATTTGTGCCACTCATACAGTAAGTGAGAAACGTACATGCCAAGTATAGACTAAATATTGTGTTCCCTACAGCTTATAGAAAAGAGCTGAACATTTCTTAAGTAGGTTTCTTGAAAGTATATGTCCTCCACTTCTAAATCAAAGATAATAAAACAAAAGCACTATAGTAAATACTACAGTAATGTCATCACCAATACTGCAGTACTACAGTATTCTACAAGCCTAAAAACACTACATTAATTACTATAATATATACTACAGTTTTCTTTTACACGGTATTTATACTATAGTTGACTGTAAACACTACAGTATACTACAGAATACTACAGTAAATATTACAGTAAACACTATAGTGAATAGTACAGTATAGCGCAAAAAAACTACAGTGAATACTATAGTATTTTTTTATGTGGGAACTTAACTCCTCAGTCTGACGAGAGGACAGAACCTGCACAGTCATGGCATCATGAGGCAAGGAGCTGTGTATACAGTAGCTAACGCCCTGCCATGGGCTCACCTCCCTACGACGGACTCGGAGAAGTCCTACAGTATGATTCCTCCGGGTCCGTCGTAGGGAGGTGAGCCCATGACAGGGCGTTAGCTATATACAGCTCCTTGCCTCTTTTGTAAACCACATCCGAATTGGAGCGTTGAAGGTTCATCATGATCCCCTGCAGACGTGAGGATGCAGTGTGCAGAGCATTCCGCAGCATAGGGATTAGAGTTTGGTGGTCCCTCTCCACCACCACTGCTCGCCCCGTACATGAAGTCATAAAACTTTTTACAGCTGAAAACAAGATCCAACATCTCCTCCTCTATCTGAGTGTAACGTGTCTCCATCAGTGCATCAGTGCTCTTGATGCAAATGCCACTGGCCTACTTTGTTGTAGACATACTGCTCCGAGACCATGCTGGGACTCATCTTCAGATATCACCACTGGTTTGCCCCAATCATAGTAATGGAGTACTGGTTGGCTTGACAGCAGCTCTTTCCGTTTTTGTGAAGCAAGCGTCATGTTGCTCCTGCCAGCACCATTCGGTATCTGGATGATACCAGGTGGTTGATAGGGAACAGTGATCCCACAAGAAATCTTCAAAGTAACTATACATGTACAAGGTAGGAAAATAGGCTAATCAAGAATGTTTTGGAATTGCTATAAAAGAAAATAATTGCAAAATGAAAACCATTTAACGAGCAACACAAACTCAAAAAAGTTCTGGGACACTGTAAAGTCCATGGAGAATAAGAACACCTCCTCCCAGCTGCCCACTGCACTGAGGACAGGAAACACTGTCACCACCGATAAATCCACTATAATTGAGATTTTCAATAAGCATTTTTCTACGGCTAGCCATGCTTTCCACCTGGCTACCCCTACCCCGGACAACAGCACTTCACCCCCCACAGCAACTCGCCCAAGCCTTCCCCATTTCTCCTTCTCCCAAATACAGTCAGTTGATGTTCTGAAAGAGCTGCAAAATCTGGACCCCTACAAATCAACCGGGCTAGACAATCTGGACCCTTTATTTCTAAAATTATCTGCCGAAATTGTTGCAACCCCTATTACTAGCCTGTTCAACCTCTCTTTCGTGTCGTCTGAGATTCCAAAAGATTGGAAAGCAGCTGCGTCACGGGCAGAGGAATTATGCAACAAAAAAATGTACTAATTAATTTAAAATGAAAAACTGAAATGTCTTAAGTCATTAATTATTCAACCCCTTTGCAAGACTAATTACATTCAGGAGCAAAAATTGGCTAAACAAGTCACGTACAAAATAGATTGCATCGGACTCTGTGTGCAATAATAGTGTTTAACATGATTTTTGAATGATTACCTCATCTCTGTACCCCACACATATAATTATCTGTAAGGTCCCTCAGTCGAGCAGGGAATTTCAAACACAGATTTAACCACAAAGACCAGGGAGGTTTTCAAATGCCTCACTAAGAAGGACACCTATTGGTAGATGGGTAAACATATGGTGAAGTTGGTGCATGGTGAGCATGGTGAAGTTATTAATTTCACTTTGGATGGTGTATCAACAAACCTGGTCATTACAAATGTACAGGCATCTTTCCAAACTCAATTGCCGGAGAGTAAGGTAACCGCTCAGGGATTTCACCATGAATTCACATTTCAACAGGTTCATAAACTAAAACACAAGGTCAAATATACACTGGAGTATCTTACCAAGAAGACAGTGAATGTTCCTGAGTGGCCTAGTTACAGTTTTGACTTAAATCTCCTTGAAAATCTATGGCAAGACCAGAAAATGGTTGTCTAGCAATGATCAACAACCAATTTTTTTTTTTTTAAGATTAATGGGCAAATGTTGCACAATCCAGGTGTGGAAACCTCTTTGAGAAATACTCACAGCTGTAATTGCTGCCAAGGGTGTGTCTACTGTACAAAGTATTGACTCAGGGGTGTGAGTTATTTTTGTAAATTAGATATTTCTGTATTTTATTTTCAATAAATTTGCAAAAATGTCTAAAAACATGTTTTCACTTTGTCATTATGGAGTATCATGTGTAGATGAGAAAACAATCTATTGAATCAATTTTGAATTCAGGCTGTACACAACAAAATGTGGAATAAGTCAAGGGCTATGAATACTTTCTGAAGGCACTGTAAGTGAATAGTGTGTACCTACATTGCAATTATACCTGCATATACATTATCTACAGTGTAAATTCCTAAATGATTGCTGGGCATTAGTGGACAGGTGATGAAAGTGAAATAAAAAATCTTCATAGTTACTAGTTACATAGTGGCCATCTGATGTTTGAATACATTTACTGAAGATTTCTGCATATCATTTTTGTATTGACAAGAGACACTTTGAGCATAAACTATTACTGTGATGAAAGCAAGTGACATTAAATAAACACAGGTCTAAATTATATACAATTCCTATTTGTAGACTTTGAGCTCATCAATATAAATATATTCCTAAGAACGTATGCCCTTTGTTGGTATCATTAGGCCAGAATAATGACAAAGTCTTAAGTATTTAATAACATATTTCTGAGGAATATGTTTCAGAATGCTATTCTACAATAATGAATAAAGACAGACACGAATGTCAGGTTCAATTGCCATATTGCTATAATACCTGATGTAACAACCATATGTTTTTACATACGTAGAGCCAATAATATACACTATATGTATAATACGTTGTCATGAATGTTTAGAATCTTCTGTTTTACTCTTTATATGTTGAACACAATATGGACACAGATGCACCTGCGACAGAAAAGCATACAGAGACAGATAATAACCCTTTGAAGTCCACACTGAACAGTAGCCCCTGTGCTGTGTTGTTGAGTCAGGACTTTACACAATGAGAGGCTACAGATTCTTTGGGTGTTGGACAGGTATAAAAGTTAGGGCTAACACAGACAGGAATTCAGTGCAGTCACAGCGCGGTTCTGAAGAACAAACGTCATCATGATGGGCAAGGTATGAACCTGAGCATAATTTTCCCTCTGATTCTTCTATCTATATGTGATAGACTGTTTGACATCTACAACAATTTCATAATGTCGGACATAGTTTTGGGGTGAATGTAGTTCAAGTTCAATGTCGATTTAGTTAATTATCTATTGAGCTTCTTTCTTCATGACAGTATTACTCACAGACCCTATGTCATCCCCAGATCATCTTCTACGAGGACAAGAACTTCCAGGGTCGTTCCTATGAGACCAGCTCCGACTGCCCTGAGTTGACCTCCTACCTGAGCAAGTGCCACTCCTGCAGAGTTGAGAGCGGCAACTTCATGGTGTACGATCGCCCTAACTTCATGGGAAACCAGTACTTCATGAAGAGGGGAGAGTACTCTGACTACATGAGTATGATGGGAATGAGGGAGTGCATCAGGTCCTGCCGCATGATCCCCATGGTAGGTTGAACGTTGGTAAATGTTTTGATGGTGGTATTCTCATACAAAATGAGTTTGTTAATAATTTCACTGATCAATAAAGTAACCCTATAATGTTCTTTCCTCCTAACAGCACAAAGGAAACTTCAGGATGAGGATCTACGAGAGGGAGAATTTCGGAGGTCAGATGCACGAGATGATGGACGACTGTGACTCCATCCAGGAGCGTTACCGTATGTCAGACTGCCAGTCCTGCAACGTGATGGACGGCCACTGGCTGATGTACGAGCAGCCCCACTTCAGAGGCAGGCAGATGTACATGAGGCCTGGAGAGTACAGGAACTTCAGAGAGATGGGCATGGGAATGGGCGGCATGGGCAGCATGAGTGGCATGAGGTGCATGAGCATGAGGCGTATCATGGACAACATGTCTATGTAAATGCTCCAATGTTTAATGAAAAATGTATTTCTGGTTGGTCTCTGTGGGACGATTCATGAAAGGTTAAAAAATATAAGCATTTTAACCACAAAATCTGAGTTTGAGTGATTTGTTATCAGTGACATGGTATATTTACTTTAATTTAAATACCACATAAAATGTTTTTAAAAATCACAACTATCTACTACATGCTAATACAAAATATTTTGTTATACAAAAAAGCAAGAAATAAAATACGTACAAATTATAAGAAAATAATATAAAGAACGAAAAAGGAGAATTTGTGTGCTTTTTAAAAGAAACAAAACATTTCTTAAAAATACTTATTTCAGTTTCTGAGACATGGTTACTTAACCTACATTTACAGACAAAATGTAGTTGAAATTGATTCACTTCGACATAATTACATCTATAACAATTGGTGTATAATTAAAAACTGTGAAATATATTTTCTATATCCAAAATAATTGGATTTTCAGCTGTTTGAAGCTGGTGTACATGGTGTACACAAAAACTAAACTTAAGAATGGGAAGCATAGAAATAGCACACATAGAACAGATCTACCGCTTCTTAGACATGCTTTCAATGAAAATTAAAGATCTATAAGTCACACATATTGCAGAAATTGCCTTTGCTAAGAACCTATTTTGTTTCTTTTTGACCATTTTAATTGAAAACAATCACATTAAGTTACTTAATTGTTACCTAGAAATTATTTGATATTGAGATAAAAATGGCTGCTTTGGACCTTTAATGAAGGCAAATAATTAGACATGTAATATGTCCAGAAGATTTTCACACAGTTGCCTTATTTTGTTCAGAACATCAGTCACAAACCATTTGCATGTTCTATGTTAAACTCTCAGCGGTTACACCAGCAGTGGTGAAATTGGGAGGGGGTACGTGGGAGTGGGAGTTCATAAAGTGAAAATCTCTGTTATTGGTTGTTACTGGCTGATAAGATGCTGTCAAACAATCTTACCATAAAAATATTTACTGTTTCAACTTTTAAAAATTAGTTACCAGACTTAAAATGCTAAGTTGTATATTATAATTTTTTTTCCAATCTCAACTTGATTTCCTGATTTGACATAACTTCTGATAACATATTATCAAAGCTGTCACGTTCCTGACCTATTTCTGTTAGTTTGTTGTATGTGTTAGTTGGTCAGGACGTGAGTTTGGGTGGGTATTCTATGTTTTCTGTTTCTATGTTGGTTTAGGGTTGCCTGGTATGGCTCTCAATTAGAGGCAGGTGTTTGGCGTTTCCTCTAATTGAGAGTCATATTTAGGTAGGTTGTTTCACAGTGTTCGTTGTGGGTGGTTGTCTCCTGTGTTAGTGTTTGTTGCACCATGCGGGACTGTTTCGTGCGTTCTTCGTTTTATGTAGTCATTTTTCCTGTTGTGCGTTCTTCGGGTTTTATGTAAGTTCGTATGTTCAGGTTTGTCTACATTCGTTTTGTTAATTATTTCAAGTGGTTTCGTTTCGTGTTTTTCCCGTCTTGTTTAATTAAAATTATGTAATTTCAAAACGCTGCGCCTTGGTTCAATCCATGCTCCTCATCTTCGGATGAAGAGGAGGAGGAACACCGTTACAAAAGCAGGGTATTTCATATCTATATTTCAAAGTTACCCTGCTGCCTTCATGTTAAGAAAAGTTGTTCAAATAGCTGATGCAAAAAAAAAGTTAAGTTGCCAATAACGGAGCGGTTATGTACAGTAGCTTCAACTTCAACAAAATATACCATTATTAATCCTCAAGTCATACAATACATACAATTTTACAACACCATCAAGTGCATAAATCTTCACCACTTACAGTGCATTTGGAAAGTAATTCAGACCCCTTGACTTCTTCCACATTTTGTTACATTACAGCCTTATTCTAAAATTTATTAAATCATTTTTTCCCCTCATCAATACACACAATACCCCATAATGACAAAGCAAAAACAGGTTATTTGATTTTTCTGCAAAATTTTAAAAAATTATGAACAAAAATTTCACATTTACACAGAGGCGCATCTTTGGTTTAAGAAGTGGGGGGGACATATTATATATACGTTGCAACGGTTGTCGTCTGGGGGAGAAGAAGAGGACCAAGGTGCAGCGTGGTAATTGTTCATCTTGTTTAATGAAGGTGAACACTCAAAATACAAAAACAACAAATGTGAAAAACCGAAACAGTACTGTCTGGTGCAGACACACAAAGACAGAAAACAACCACCCACAAAACCCAACACAAAACAGGCTACCTAAATATGGTTCCCAATCAGGGACAACGATTGACAGCTGCCTCTGATTGAGAACCATATCAGGCCAAACACAGAAATAGCAAAACATAGAAATACAAACATAAACTGCCCACCCCAACTCACGCCCTGACTATACTAAATAAAGACAAAACAAAGGAAATAAAGGTCAGAACGTGACATACATACAGAAATTGCTCTTTGCTAAGAAGCTATTTTTGTTTCTTTTTGACCATTTTAATTGAAAACAATCACAGTAAGGTACTTAATTGTTACCCAGAAATGATTTGATATTGAGATAGAAATGGCTGCATTGGGCCTCCTTAAGAGTCTATTGACGCACCCGAAAGTAACATAATTTAAAAAACGTATGATCTCTGTAATTGCAAACAAAGGTTTCTGTACCAAATATTAAGTTCTGCTTTTCTGATGTATCAAATACTTACGTCATGCAATAAAATGCAAATTAATTACTTAAAAATCATACAATGTGATTTTCTGGATTTTTGTTTTAGATTCCGTCTCTCACAGTTGAAGTGTACCCATGATAAAAAATTACAGACCTCTGCATGCTTTGTAAGTAGGAAAACCTGCAAAATCGGCAGTGTATCAAATACTTGTTCTCCCCACTGTATGTGTAAAAAAAAAACGTTAATATTTCCTGAGCTTTCTTTATATCTCTTAGATATCGGACAAACACTTCAAAAACGTGTTCCTCATGATTTATTTTTTTACTCTCCTTTATTCTATTTATGAATGTGTTATTTAATAATGCGCTTCTATGGACTATAGTAGTAAAGGCAAATTTCTACCTAAAGGGGTCCTAAAATTCAAAATCAAATAGCTAAATGATCCATGGTATGAACAGCTTAAAACAATTCCTTATGTTAGCTTAGTAAAATCCCTCCCAATTGCTTAGACTTGTAGAGGTTGAAGCAAATATAGTATAATGATTAAACAATAACAAAAACCAAAGGCCAGAATAAAACATCCTAAAGCAGGGTTTCCAAAACTACAAAATATGTTACAGTGTTCTGCGAGAGCTTAATCCTAATTTAACACCTTAATTTAGACTTTCACAAAAGTCATACACTGAATTGGAGTTTTGAGTTATAGATTGAGGTATGCAAGCAGAATTCAAGTTATCATTCTGCCCCGGGAAATTATGTTTAGTGGTCCTGTGTGGGTCAGTTGGTAGGAGCATGTCCATAGCAACGTCAGGGTCGTGGGTTCAATTGCTCCTGGGGTCACCCATGCGAAAATGCATTCTTTCACTGATGAAGTCGCTTTGGACAGAAGTGTCTGCTAAATAGCAAATATCATGTTAGAATTAATCTGAACACTGCAATGATAAATATGGGGAATTCAAGCTATATTACACCTCTAATAAAGAGAAAATGAGGCAGTGAACTATAGTAGAGATTATAGGTCAACTTTTATGGTCGAATGAGGGAAATATATAATTAATACATTTATAATCAATTATAAATGTTCTGGCAATTTCGTTTTCATTAAGAGTGACTATTTAACGACACTGTAATATGTATCTATGTCACGATCGTCTTCGTGAGAGAGAGTGGACCAAGGAGCAGCGTGTGCAAAATACATCTCTTTTATTTTAGAGAAGGGAAAAAAACGTGCAACGAACAATATTACAAAACGAAAACAAAACAACAAACGATCGTGAAGCTAAAGACGTAAGTGCAACCACAAGCTACAAACGTACAACATAGACAACTACCCACAAAAGCCTACTGCCTATGGCTGCCTTAAATATGGCTCCCAATCAGAGACAATGAATGACAGCTGTCTCTGATTGAGAACCAATCTAGGCAGCCATAGACATAACTAGACAACTACCCTCTACTCTGACCCATACACATACAACACCCCTAGACACTACAAAACACATACATTCCCCATGTCACACCCTGACCTAACTAAAAAACATAAAGAAAACAAAGAATACTAAGGCCAGGGCGTGACAATCTACTAATATCATATCCATCAAACTATGTGATTGTTATATATTTTCTTAACTCATTTGTTTGCATCTATACACAGTAGTTAACTGGCACATGAATCCAAAATGAAAGCTGTTGGTATAGATTTATGGATTATGTCACGGCTATAGCATTAAAAACGAACTCAGGCAAAATAACACTTTCACTGAACATGTTTCACTAAATATCTGGTGTGTTTTGAAATGTGTAAAACAGACCATTGTATACTGCTTTGAAAAGCTCAGTTGTATTGACTTCTAAATGGAAAAACCTATTCTAAAGTCTTCTAGGGACCCAGTCACATGGAAATGTAGGGAAAGCACTTCAGCACTCTACAGGCCTCTATACTGTGTTGCTGGGTCAGGGGTTTACACAATGGGACCCACAGATTCTCTGGGTTAGGTCAGGTATAAAAGTAAGTGTTAAAACAGGCAGGACACCAGTGCAGCAGCAGCACAGCTCAAAGAAACAACCGCAACCATGATGGGCAAGGTAGGCAGAGTGTTTCATACTATCATTTTAAGTTGTACGTTTAATGCTTGACTAATGGCTGGTTCAAAGGAAATCATAATTGCAATATCTTTCAAAATATTTATTTGATAATAATATTTCCATATAATTTATTGTTGTGTTTTCAGATCATCTTCTACGAGGACAAGAACTTCCAGGGTCGTTCCTATGAGACCAGCCAGGACTGCCCCGACATGTCGTCCTACCTGAGCAGGTGCCACTCCTGCAGGGTTGAGAGTGGCTGCTTCATGGTGTACGATCGCCCTAACTTCATGGGAAACCAGTACTTCATGAAGAGGGGAGAGTACTCTGACTACCAGCGCATGATGGGAATGAATGACTGCATCAGGTCCAGCCGCATGATCCCCATGGTATGTTGAAAATATGTCATCTTAAAATAGACTAATCTTGTCATTGAAAATAAAACTCTCTTAATACACAAGTTTAATATATAATTTATCTCATCAATGAAACCTGTTATTTCCTCCTAACAGCACAAAGGAAACTTCAGGATGAGGATCTACGAGAGGGAGAACTTCGGAGGTCAGATGCACGAGATGATGGACGACTGTGACTCCATCCAGGAGCGTTACCGTATGTCCGACTGCCAGTCCTGCAACGTGATGGACGGCCACTGGCTGATGTACGAGCAGCCCCATTACAAAGGCAGGCAGATGTACATGAGGCCTGGAGAGTACAGGAGCTTCAGGGATATGGGTATGAGTGGAATGAGGTTCATGAGCATGAGACGTATCATGGACAACATGTCTATGTAAAGTCCTCAAATGTATGAAAATTGTTGATTAAAATGTTTTCAAATACTACTAACTGCTAAATTGTCTTCTTTTGTGATTATTACACTCAGAACACTCCATGTTTAAGCATTTCACTATTTCACTCCCTACATCTTTAACATTTCAAAGTTTCTGTGTACTGTAGATATGAATGTGTACAATAGATGTATGCTGGATGTAAAATAATATCCAGGGATATCTCAGATCTTTACATGCTATTTTGCGATGGACAATTTTAAGGATTTTCAAAGAAACCAACTTTCAAAATCCAGATAACAGAGTTATCTACAACAATGATTATAGAGTGAGAGGAACATTAGCAACAATTAATTTGCATTTGTTTACAAATCGTATATCTATGAAACCAGTCAAGGTGTGATTACACATATCGCAAACAAGTGTCAAAGTTGTAAGTACTATGTATCAATGTGTAGCTACAGTGCCTAGTGAAAGTCTACACATCCCTTGCAAAGCCTTATAATGTAATCTAAAAATATGATTATATTAGATGTTTGTCCTACTGATGTACACAACCTACTCCACATGTTCAAAGTAAGACAAAAATGATAGAATATTTTCCAAATTAATTCCAAATATGTTTTTGTTTTTATTTTGTATTAGGAACATTTTCTATAATTTTTCTTTCATTTTGAAAAAGAGAAGGTTGTGTAGATCGGTAGGAAAAATATAAAATACATGTATTTAGCTACACATGTAGGTACACATTTAGGTGCAGTACACATTTAGGGACACATTAATGTACAGTACACATTTAGGTACACATTTAGGTGCAGTACACATTTAGGTACACATTAAGGTACAGTACACATTTAGGTACACATTAAGGTACAGTACACATTTAGGTACACATGTAGGTACAATACACATGTAGGTACACATTTAGGTACAATACACATTTACAGTAGGTACAGTACACATTTAGGTGCACATTTAGGTACAATACACATTTAGGTCTACATTTAGGTACAATACACATTTAGGTCTACATTTAGGTACAATACACATTAACAGTAGGTACAGTACACATTAGGTACACATGTAGGTACAATACACAGTTAGGTACACATTTAGGTACAATACACATTTAGGTACACATGTAGGTACAGTACACATTTTGGTACACAATTAGGTACAGTACACATTTAGGTACACTTCTATTTTTATTTTATTTATTTAACCTTTATTTAACCAGGTAGGCTAGTTGAGAACAAGTTCTCATTTACAACTGCAACCTGGCCAAGATAAAGCAAAGCAGTGCAACACAAACAACAACACAGAGTTACACATGGAATAAACAAACATACAGTCAATAATACAATAGAAAAAGTCTATACACAGTATGTGCAAATGAGGTAGGATAATGGCGGTAAAGCAATAAATAGGCCATAGTGGCGAAATAATTACAATATAGCAATTA
This sequence comes from Salvelinus fontinalis, assembly GCF_029448725.1. Lineage (NCBI taxonomy): Eukaryota > Metazoa > Chordata > Actinopteri > Salmoniformes > Salmonidae > Salvelinus > Salvelinus fontinalis. Next base: position 31,769,696 of record NC_074683.1, read on the forward strand.
AACACTGGAGTGATAGATGTGCAGAAGATGAGTGTACAAGTAGACATACTGGGGTGCAAAGGAGCAAAATAAATAAAATAGATGGGGATGAGGTAGTTGGATGTGCTAATTACAGGTGGGCTATGTACAGGTGCAGTGATCTATGAGCTGCTCTGACAGCTGGTGCTTAAAGCTAGTGAGGGAGATATGTGTCTCCAGGTTCAGTGATTTTTGCAGTTCATTCCAGTCACTGGCAGCAGAGAACTGGAAGGAGAGGCGGCCGAAGGAGGAATTGGATTTGGGGGTGGCCAGTGAGCTGAGATAAGGCGGGGCTTTACCTAGCAAAGACTTATAGATGACCTGGAGCCAGTGGGTTTGGTGACGAATATGAAACGAGGGCCAGCCAACGAGAGCATACAGGTCGCAGTGGAGGTAGTATATGGGACTTTGGTGACACTGTGATAGACTGCATACAATTTGCTGAGTAGAGTGTTGGAGGCTATTTTGTAAATGACATTGCCGAAGTCGAGGATCAGTAGGATGGTCAGTTTTACGAGGGTATGTTTGGCAGCATGAGTGAAGGATGCTTTGTTGTGAAATAGGAAGCCAATTCTAGATTTAATTTTGGATTGGAGATGCTTAATGTGAGTCTGGAAGGTGTTTACAGTCTAACCAGACAACTAGGTATTTGTAGTTGTCCACATATTCTAAGTCAGAACCGTCCAGAGTAGTGATGCTGGGCAGGCGGGCCGTTGTGGGCAGCGATCGGTTGAAAAGCATGCATTTAGTTTTACTTGCATTTAAGAGCAGTTGGGGGCCACGGAAGGAGAGTTGTATGGCATTGAAGCTTGTCTGGAGGTTAGTTTACACAGTGTCCAAAGAAGGGCCAGAGGTATACAGAATGGTGTCGTCTGCGTAGAGGTGGATCAGAGAGTCACCAGCAGCAAGAGCGACATCATTGATGTATACAGAGAAAAGAGTCGGCCCGAGGATTGAACCCTGTGGCACCCCCTTAGAGACTGCCAGAGGTCCGGACAACAGGCCCTCTGATTTAACACACTGACCTCTGTCTGAGAAGTAGTTGGTGAACCAGGCGAGGCAGTCATTTGAGAAACCAAGGCTGTTGAGTCTGCCGATAAGAATGTGGTGATTGACAGAGTCGAAAGCCTTGGCCAGGTTGATGAATACAGCTGCACAGTATTGTTTCTTATCGATGGTGGTTATGATATAATTTAGGACCTTGAGCGTGGCTGAGGTGCACCCATGACCAGCTCGGAAACCAGATTGCATTGCGGAGAAGGTACGGTGGGATTCAAAATGGTCGGTGATCTGTTTGTTAACTTGGCTTTCGAAGACCTTAGAAAGGCAGGGTAGGATAAATATAGGTCTGTAGCAGTTTGGGTCTAGAGTGTCTCCCCTTTGAAGAGGGGGATGACCGCTGCAGTTTTCCAATCTTTGGGGATCTCAGACGATACAAAAGAGAGGTTGAACAGGCTAGTAATAGGGGTTGCAACAATTTTGGCGGTTAATTTTAGAAAGAGAGGGTCCAGCCCAGCTGTCTAGCCCGGCTGATTTCTAGGGTCCAGATTTTGCAGCTCTTTCAGAACATCAGCTATCTGAATTTGGGTGAAGGAGATATGGGGGAGGCTTGGGCAAGTTGCTGTGGGGGTGCAGGGCTGTTGACCGGGGTAGGGGTAGCTAGGTGGAAAGCTTGGCCAGCCGTAGAAAAATGCTAATTGAAATTCTCAATTATCGCTTCTTGAAATTCTCAATTTTTAACACATTTAGGTACAGTACACATTTAGGTACACATTTAGGTACCGTACACATTTAGGTACACATTTAGGTACAGTACACATTTAGGTACACATTTAGGTGCACATTTAGGTACAGTACACATTTACAGTAGGTACAGTACACATTTAGGTACACATTTAGGTACAATACACATTTAGGTACACATTTAGGTACAGTACACATTTAGGTAAACATTTAGGTAAAGCACAAATTTAGGTACAGTACACTACACATTTAGGTACAGTACACATTAAGGTAAATATGTAGGTACACATTTAGGTACACATTGTTACATAGTACTTATTTTCTTCTACTTTTATACTTACTTTTGTAGATATTAGATAAGGAAACAAATGCTAATTAATTGTGGCTCACCTTCCCCTCACCCTATATTTATTGTTTTAGATAACTGTTACCTTGATTTTGAAAGTTTGTTTATTTGAAAATCCTTACAATTGTGCACTGCAAAATAGCATGTCAGGAAATGAAAGATCTGAGATATCACTGGATATTATTTTACATCTAGCCTACAGTACATTAGGCTCCCAAGTGGCGCAGTGGTCTAAGTCACTGCATCTCAGTGCTAGAGGCGTCACTACAGACACTCTGGTTTGATTCCAGGCTGTATCACATCCAGCCGTGGTTGGGAGTCCCATAGGGCGGCGTACAATTGGCCAAGTGTTGTCCGGGTTTGGCCGGGGTAGGCCGTCATAGTAAATAAGAATTTGTTCTTACCTGACTTGCCTAATTAAAAAAAAGTGTTTTTAAATCTACTGTACAGAATCATACCTACACAGAAACGTTGAAATGTTAAAGATGTGGGGAGTGAAATAGTCAAATGCTCAAACAGGAAGTGCTCTGACTAAAAGCATCACAAACAGAAGACAATTTAGCAGTTTTAAAATTGGAAACAATTTAATCAACCATGTTCATACAACATTTGAAGAATTTACACAGACATGTTGTCCATGATACGCCTCATGCTCATGAACCTCATACCACTCATGCTGCCCATGCCTCCCATTCCCATGCCCATCTCTCTGAAGCTCCTGTACTCTCCAGGCCTCATGTACATCTGCCTGCCTTTGTAATGGGGCTGCTCGTACATCAGCCAGTGGCCGTCCATCACGTTGCAGGACTGGCAGTCGGACATACGGTAACGCTCCTGGATGGAGTCACAGTCGTCCATCATCTCGTGCATCTGACCTCCGAAGTTCTCCCTCTCGTAGATCCTCATCCTGAAGTTTCCACGATGCTGTTAGGAGGACAGAACAGGTTTCATTGATCAGATAAATTATTTATAAACTTGTGTGATATGAGAGATTTCTATTCAATGACAAGATTCTTCTAGCTTTAGATGAAATATCTCAACCTACCATGGGGATTATGCGGCTGGACCTGAAACCATCGGTCATTCCCATCATACTCTGGTAGTCAGAGTACTCTCCCCTCTTCATGAAGTACTGGTTTCCCATGTAATTGGGGCGCTCGTACACCATGAAGCATCCACTCTGGACCCTGCAGGATTGGCACCTGCTCATGTAGGAGGAAATGTCGGGGCAGTCGGAGCTGCACTCATAAGAGCGGCCCTGGAAGTTCCTGTCCTCGTAGAAGGTGGCCTGAAAATCAAAAATGATCATTTCTTGAAATTAAACAATTGTACAAAACAAACATTTTAGATACATTTGCGATGCTATTCAGTCACAATGGTAACCAGGTTACCATCGGAATAAGTACAACTATCATGTTGTAGTTTAGGGTGCTAGAGCATTACAACCCTTTAGTAGAACAAACTATGAAAATTAAAGAATAAATAAAATAAAAAACGACCTTACCCTGCCCATGTTCATGCTGGTGTTGGACATGTTTGCTCACTGTACTGCTGGTTTCTGCTCCTGAACTGACTTCCTAACGGGTTTAACCCTTTCTTTTATACCTGACCAAACCTAAAGAATCCCTAGCTCCATTGTTCAAACCCCTGACCCAGCACCATGCTATAGAGGCGCACTGAGGCCACATTTCCAGGGACTGGATCCCTCACTGTCTTTAGAAAGCCTGCTTATCAATTGGCTGTTTCTCAAACAAAGTAACACAAAGACTTTTGAGAGTAGCTAGTAACAGCCTTGAAATGGAAGGTTCTCCATACATTGAGCAATACTTTTAAAAAAGATTGCACACGATTTAAGACATTTAGAAGAAATCACACATATTGACTTAAAGGGGAAATCTACAGTTGAAACAATAACAAAGCACACCCCACCTCTGTTTTGGTAAAAAGCTGAAAGATGTACCTGGAGAAATGTAATCACTCTCAAATGCATAGACAGAGCTCTGGATGTAAGGACTGACCATCCACTATATGATAATTACTGTTTTAAACATGTTTGGAGGCTATACAGCATTTGTTCACATGTACAATATTTACTTGGATTCAAACAAGCTCATATTTTGGGTTCTGATGGGGTACAACAGTTAAACTAAGGTCATGATGCATTTATAAGTTATATTCTTCAAGAATCAATAGGTATATATGTTTTGTTCAAAGTGGCTTAACGTAGACCGACATTCCTACTCATTGAAATGACGTGGAAACAACATTGATTCAACCAGTGTGTGCCTAGTGGGTAACTAGTGTGTGCCTAGTGGGTAACCAGTGTGTGCCTAGTGGGTAACTAGTGTGTGCCTAGTGGGTAACTAGTGTGTGCCTAGTGGGTAACCAGTGTGTGCCTAGTGGGTAACTAGTGTGTGCCTAGTGGGTAACTAGTGTGATCTTAAAATACCCAATGCAGCCGTTTTATCTCAATATCAAATTATTTCTGGGTAACAATTAAGTACTTTACTGTGAAGCATGGTGGTGGCAGCATCATGCTGTTGGGATGTTTTCCTGCGGCAGGGACTGGGAGACTAGTCAGTGTCGAGGCAAAGATGAATGGAGCAAAGTACAGAGAGATCCTTGATGAAAACCTACTCCAGAGTGCTCAGGACCTCAAACTGTGGCAAAGGTTTACCATCCAACAGGACAACGACCCTGAGCACAAAAAAAATACAATGCAGGAGTGGCTTTGCGACAAGTCTCTGAATGTCCTTGAGTGATCCACCCAAAGCCCTGACTTGAACCCGATCGAACATTTCTGGAGAGACCTGAAAATAGCTCTGCTGCAATGCTCCCCATCCAACCTGACAGAGCTTGAGAGGATCTTCAGAGAAGAATGGGAGAAACTCCCCAAATACAGGTGTGCCAAGAAGACTCGAGGCTGGAATCGCTGCCAAAGGTGCTTCAACAAAGTACGGAGTAAAGGGTCTGAATACTTATGTAAATATGATTTTGTCTGTTTTAATTTTTTTAAATATGCAAAAAAATCTAAAGAAAAATGCTTTTTGCGTCATCATTATGGGGTATTGTGTGTAGATTGATGAGGGTATGTTTTTTTATTAAGGCTGTGAGGTAACAAAATGAGGAAAAAGTCAAGGGGTCTGAATACCTTCCCAATGCACTGTACAAATAACAGAAAATTTGCAACAAAAAAAATGCAGGACGTAACATATCATACTAAATATATTATGAAATGTAATATGTGAAGAGATATCTGATATTACACAACTATATTCAAATGTATGTTTTTTTTATTTTAAGAAACATACAACATTGTGTGCTAAAAGCCTTATATTTTATATCTGGGAACTTTTATTTGAAAACTTTTTCGAGATATCTTCAGAATTACAGACAATGCATCATTGACGTTATTAAGGTGACTTTGTGTTTGCTTGTTTGCTAGCAAGCTACTTAATTATGCTATTTTAAAGAGGAAGGAAGGATAAGCAAGCGTACACAATCTGCCAAATCACTGAACAAACGTAGCTGATTTACTATACTTCCGAGGGACTCACTGCACAACCCCATAGTTAACATCACAACCCCGAGAAATGAGAAGCTGTGGGAGGAGCCAGAACCAATTTTTTTGTTAAGTCACAAGTTGTACCCAGAGCCACTTTATAGCATTAGATGGATTTTACATTTATGTCATTTAGCAGACATTCTTGTTCAGAGCAGTTTACAGGAGCAATTGGGGTTAAGTGCATCGCTCAAGAGCACATTGACAGATTTTTCACCTAGTCAGTGCAGGGATTTGAATTTCTGACCTTTCTGTTGCTAGCCCAACACTCTTAACCACTAGGCTACCTGCCTCCCCACAGTTTACCCAGTGTCGTGGGCAGCAGCAAACACAGGAAATACAGAGGCAAACAGTTTGTCCAACTGTTCTAATTTAAAGATGACCAAAATACACACCTTGTAGTTACATTTCCAGTGTTCAATGGGCTTCATAACAAGCCAGACAAAGTTGTTTTCCAGCTGGCTAGTCTGGTAACATTTTCTATCAGATAGCTACATTATCTAATGTTAGCTATCATAGCAACATTCTTTATAGTTCAGGATTAGATTCAATCTTCATCCAGGAACCCTGTCTACAGTGAAACAGAGAGCTCTGTTGGTGTAGAGAGCTCTGTTTATTTACTTAGATATACGCTGAGTGTACAAAACAAGAACACCTTCCTTATATTGAATATATGTATATAGAGCAGAGGCTGAAAAAGTCTTCAAAGATTCTGACAGCAAGCAGGACTAAAATGTTAACACTGACATCAGCTTAAGGGAGCAGTAATTTGCTGGTCAATAATGGTTGCAATTGAAATCAGTTGTGCAGGTGATTTTAGTACGTATTTATGGTTTAAGGAGAGATCAACTGGTGATAATCTAGTGGCCATCGATGGTTACAATAGGACCTGAGGGATCCAGTCCCTGGAAATGTGGACGTCACCTCAGTGGCCTCAATAGGCCTCTATAGCATGGTGCTGGGTCAGGGGTTTGAACAATGGAGCTAGGGATTCTTTAGGTTTGGTCAGGTATAAAAGAAAGGGTTAAACCCGTTAGGAAGTCAGTTCAGGAGCAGAAACCAGCAGTACAGTGAGCAAACATGTCCAACACCAGCATGAACATGGGCAGGGTAAGGTCGTTTTTTATTTTATTTATTCTTTAATTTTCATAGTTTGTTCTACTAAAGGGTTGTAATGCTCTAGCACCCTAAACTACAACATGATAGTTGTACTTATTCCGATGGTAACCTGGTTACCATTGTGACTGAATAGCATCGCAAATGTATCTAAAATGTTTGTTTTGTACAATTGTTTAATTTCAAGAAATGATCATTTTTGATTTTCAGGCCACCTTCTACGAGGACAGGAACTTCCAGGGCCGCTCTTATGAGTGCAGCTCCGACTGCCCCGACATTTCCTCCTACATGAGCAGGTGCCAATCCTGCAGGGTCCAGAGTGGATGCTTCATGGTGTACGAGCGCCCCAACTACATGGGAAACCAGTACTTCATGAAGAGGGGAGAGTACTCTGACTACCAGAGTATGATGGGAATGAGCGATGGTTTCAGGTCCTGTCGCATGATCCCCATGGTAGGTTGAACATAGATTAATCTTTGAAAAGAAAGTATCTTTTGATGGTGGTATTCTCAACAAAATGAGTTTGCATGAAGTTTCACTGATCAATAAAGTAACCCTATGATGTTCTTTCCTCCTAACAGCACCGTGGAAACTACAAGATGAGGATCTACGAGAGGGAGAACTTCGGAGGTCAGATGCACGAGATGATGGACGACTGTGACTCCATCCAGGAGCGTTACCGTATGTCCGACTGCCAGTCCTGCAACGTGATGGACGGCCACTGGCTGATGTACGAGCAGCCCCACTTCAGAGGCAGGCAGATGTACATGAGACCTGGAGAGTACAGGAGCTTCAGAGAGATGGGCATGAGTGGCATGAGGTTCATGAGCATGAGGCGTATCACTGATATGTGTTAGATATCTTATATTGACCAAATAAAAGTGATTAGTAATCCAAAACAATTGAGTGTGTTACATTATTTCAATATTTTGGTATTGGGGCACAGCATAAGCGATATTAGGTTCATGAGCATGATGTGTATCATTGACTCATGCTACTATATACAATAAACCATTACATATATTGTTTGCTACTATATATAAACCATTGAGTAAAATAATTCACAAACCTATTTTAAGTGATTTTAAGCCCTTTTTCTACTTACTCATAGTCAGATGAACTCTGAATAATCTAGAATGCTAGCTGTTCTGGTAGACTTCCAGTCATAGCACTAACGCTAGTTCCACTACCATAGACATAAACATTTCATCCATCAGTTAATTTGACTCTGGGTAAGTAGAAAAGGTCTTAATTGCCAAAGTCTCACACTATCCCTTTAATGTATCCCTTTTTTAAGTGTGACACCAATTGTACCTACTGATTAATGAATGTAATATAATTTACTGTACTGTATGTTGTATCATGTTAGCATAATTGGTCTCAGCTATATGACAATGGTTGCAGGTGTGTGAACAAGAAATCAAATCTAATAACATTTGATTTGATTTGATTTCTTGTTCACACACCGGCAATCATTGTCATATAGCTGAGACCAATCATGCTAAAATGATACAATATACAGTGCAGTATCTAGTGGATCATTGGCAATATGATTAGCTGAACAGCTTCATTGACTCACAAATACTTTTGGGTAACACTTTATTTGAAGAGTGCCTACATAAGGACTTCATAATATTACATTTATTAAGCGTACATAACAGACAATGTTTTGTATAGAAATATACATACTGGTATACAAGATTTTAACATCAAACCAGGATTTTTCCAGGGACATTAAAGGCCACGTGGCTGGCCCCTCTTTGGAAACCATTCCACACAGTTGCTCACTGAGCAACAACTAATCATTATTGTTTAGAAAAGTCATAGTCAATCGTTCAATAATATAATAATTATTTTAGAAAAAAATGTTTATCTATAATTTACAATCTGTAGAAGCTATGAGAATAGAAATGTTCAGTACTTTTGTGAAGCATCACAGCACAGTTGAAAAATACATGGCAAATAGAGATAGCTATTAAGAGACAGCTGGGAGGAGTTGAATGGAGCTGAAGGGTGGGACTAATAACAACAAGATAACAAATATAAAACATACGGGGTCTGTAAAATGTATATAGGTTCAGAAATGTTGTGAAATAGCATAGTTACAAATAGAAATCAAACTGGATGGACATCAGAAATTGAGGAAGGCCAGGACTAAAAACAAACCAAATATAACTACTGTAGCCTTGTGCAGGTCTACAATTGTAGCCCTGATGTCCTTACACAGCTCTCTGGTCTTGGCCATTGTGGACAGGTTGGAGTCTGTTTGATTGAGTGTGTGGACAGGTGTCTTTTATACAGGTAATGAGTTCAAACAGGTGCAGTTAATACAGGTAATGAGTAGAGAACAGGAGGGCTTCTTAAAGAAAAACTAACAGGTCTGTGAGAGCCGGATTTCTTACTGGTTGGTAGGTGATCAAATACTTATGTCATGCAATAAAATGCAAATTAATTACTTAAAAATCATACAATGTCATTTTCTGGATTTTTGTTTCAGATTCTGTCTCTCACAGTTGAAGTGTACCTATGATAAAAATTACAGACCTCTACATGCTTTGTAAGTAGGAAAACCTGCAATATCGGCAGTGTATCAAATACTTGTTCTCCCCACTGTATATGCAGTTGAAGTCGGAAGATTACATACACTTAGGTTGGAGTCATTAAAACTCATTTTCTACCACTCCACAAATTCCAGAAAATTATGTCATGGCTTTAGAAGTTTCTGAGAGGCTAATTGATATCATTTGAGCCAATTGGAGGCGTACCTGTGGATGTATTTCAAGGCCTACCTTCAAACTCAGCGACTCTTTACTTGACATCATGGGAAAATCAAAAGAAATCAGCCAAGACCTCAGAAAAAAATTGTAGACCTCCACAAGTCTGGTTCATCCTTGGGAGCAATTTCCAAATGGCTATACACAAGTATAAACACCATGGGACCACGCAGTCGTCATACCGCTCAAGAAGGAGACACGCACTGTCTTCTAGAGATGAACGTTCTTTGGTGCGAAAAGTGCAAATCAATCCCAGAACAACAGCAAAGGACCTTGTGAAGATGCTGGAGGAAACAGGTACAAAATTATCTATATCCACAGTAAAACGAGTCCTATATCGACATAACCTGAAAGGCCGCTCAGCAAGGAAGAAGCCACTGCTCCAAAACCACCATAAAAAAGCCAGACTACGGTTTGCAACTGCACATGGGGACAAAGATCGTACTTTTTGGAGAAATGTCCTCTGGTTTGATGAAACAAAAATAGAACTGTTTGGCCATAATGACCATCGTTATGTTTGGAGGAAAAAGGGGGATGCTTGCAAGCCGAAGAACACCATCCCAACCGTGAAGTACGGGGGTGGCAGCATCATTTTTATTTATTTATTTTTTATTTCACCTTTATTTAACCAGGTAGGCAAATTGAGAACACGTTCTCATTTACAATTGCGACCTGGCCAAGATAAAGCAAAGCAGTTCGACACATACAACAACACATAGTTACACATGGAGTAAAACAAACATACAGTCAATAATACAGTGAAAAATAAGTCTATATACAATGTGAGCAAGTGAGGTGAGATAAGGGAGGTGAAGGCAAACAAAATATATATATAAATAAATAAAAATATAAAAAAGGCCATGGTGGCGAAGTAAATACAATATAGCAAGTAAAAAAAACACTGGAATGGTTGGTTTGCAGTGGAAGAAAGTGCAAAGTAGAGATAGAAATAATGGGGTGCAAAGGAGCAAAATAAATAAATAAATACAGTAGGTAAAGAGGTAGTTGTTTGGGCTAAATTATAGATGGGCTATGTACAGGTGCAGTAATCTATGAGCTGCTCTGACAGCTGGTGCTTAAAGCTAGTGAGGGAGATAAGTGTTTCCAGTTTCAGAGATTTTTGTAGTTCGTTCCAGTCATTGGCAGCAGAGAACTGGAAGGAGAGGCGGCCAAAGGAAGAATTGGTTTTGGGGGTGACCAGAGAGATATACCTGCTGGAGCGTGTGCTACAGGTAGGTGCTGCTATGGTGACCAGCGAGCTGAGATAAGGCAGGGCTTTACCTAGCAGAGACTTGTAGATGACCTGGAGCCAGTGGGTTTGGCGACGAGTATGAAGCGAGGGCCAGCCAACGAGAGCATACAGGTCGCAGTGGTGGGAAGTATATGGTGCTCTGGTGACAAAACAGATGGTACTGTGATAGACTGCATCCAATTGTTGAGTAGAGTGTTGGAGGCTATTTTGTAAATGACATCGCTGAAGTCGAGGATCAGTAGGATGGTCAGTTTTACGAGGGTATGTTTGGCAGCATGAGTGAAGGATGCTTTGTTGCGAAATAGGAAGCCGTTTCTAGATTTAATTTTGGATTGGAGATGCTTAATGTGAGTCTGGAAGGAGAGTTTACAGTCTAACCAGACACCTAGGTAATTGTAGTTGTCCACATATTCTAAGTCAGAACCGTCCAGAGTAGTGATGCTGGACGTGCCGGCAGGTGCGGGCAGCGATCGGTGGAAGAGCATGCATTTAGTTTTACTTGTATTTAAGAGCAGTTGGAGGCCACGGAAGGAGAGTTGTATGGCATTGAAGCTCGTCTGGAGGTTAGTTAACACAGTGTCTTAAGAAGGGCCAGAGGTATTCAGAATGGTGTCGTCTGCGTAGACGTGGATCAGAGAATACCAGCAGCAAGAGCAACATCATTGATGTATACAGAGAACAGTGTCGACCCAAGAGTTAAACCCTGTGACACCCCTATAGAGACTGCCAGAGGTCCGGACAACAGGCCCTCTGATTTGACACACTGAACTCTATCAGAGAAGTAGTTGGTGAACCAGGCGTGGCAATCATTTGAGAAACCAAGGCTGTCGAGTCTGCTGGCAAGAAGGTGGTGATTGACAGAGTCGAAAGCCTTGGCCAGGTCGATGAAGATGTCTCTTATCAATGGCGGTTATGATATCGTTTTGGATCGTGTGAAGACATTGGTTAGCTAAAGCAGCCAGCGGATGCTATGGCTAAAACTGCTGCTTTAGTGAATACGCCACTGACATGGCAAACCCCTATCCTTACATTAGGGTTTTAATAAGTGTTTTTGATATTTTAAAAACTCATGTCTTTGACATCCAGCTCGCCAGCATCCCTCATGGCATATTCTCAGTCCCAAGTTGTCAAATTACATTTAACTTGTTGGCACGACTGCACTTTTTAAAATATATTTGTTTAATTGATATAGCTAGTTAGTTATGTGTGTTGTAATCTTCATTCTAATCAGGAAATATAATATATGGTGTATCTCCTCAATAAGTGAAACATAACTCTGAACATTTAAACGCATGCAGAATTAGGGCTACCATACACCCATGGAATGGACATGAATTATGGTTGTGATGTACTTCCTCATTCCACACAATGTGCTGTTTTCTAACCCAGTTAGTCACTATCTAGATACACTAACTGAGTAGTAATCAGGAACATTTTGAAACATTGTCGTCAAAAAATGTTTTTTATTCTCTGTTCATTTCATTCTCATTAAAATTCTCTTTAAATAAATGTTTTACTTTTCTGAACCATTATTTAACAGGGAGTTTCTCATAGAAAAGCTGATATTGACATGGGGGACACGGGATTCATATCTGATCCAGAAAAAATATACAGTATATTGACAGAAAATACATCTATGGAGTCAATTTTAGCATTGAGTCACATTTAACACAATAGTTATATTTAACTGACTTCACTGAATGAAAGAGATCACAAGGGAATATGAATCGTATGTTGAAATATAATTACAATTGTGTAACTGACTTGTAGACTCCACACCACTCATATGCATATATGTATGCAATGGTTTTCACTGTCAGAGTCCATTGTTCCTTTGAATGGTTTTGTGTTACCTGTTTCACAGTGGAAATAGGCTTTTATGTCTTTTTTGGGACCCGGTCACGTGGAAATATGACTACAGTACTTCAACGCTCTACAGGCCTCTATACCATGTTGCTGGGTCAGGGGTTTACACAATGGGTCTAACAGATTCTTTGGATTAGGTTAGGTATAAAAGTAAGGGTTACCACAGACAGGACATCAGTGCAGCAGTAGCAGCAGCAACAGCAGCAACTCAGTGACCAACAATGACCACCACCGGCATGAACATGGGAAGAGTAAGCATTTATTTTAATTTTATTCTAAAACACATTTTTCCCTATATTATATTTGTATCTTTACAACTAAAAGCTTCTTATATTTGTTGCATTTATTGAATTATATATTTAGAAATTATAAATAAATACATTGTGTTTTCAGGCCACCTTCTATGAGGACAGGAACTTCCAGGGCCGCTCTTATGAGTGCAGCTCCGACTGCCCCGACATTTCCTCCTACATGAGCAGGTGCCAATCCTGCAGGGTCCAGAGTGGATGCTTCATGGTGTACGAGCGCCCCAATTACATGGGAAACCAGTACTTCATGAAGAGGGGAGAGTACTCTGACTACCAGAGTATGATGGGAATGACCGATGGTATCAGGTCCTGCCGCATGATCCCCATGGTAAAATATGATATTCAGGCTGCTGTAACAGCCCATAATTCCATAATTAATCACGCAAATCATATTTGAGCTATTCAACAGTCTGGTGCATTCAGTAAATAATTCAATATGTTCTTTCCTCCTAACAGCACCGTGGAAACTACAGGATGAGGATCTACGAGAGGGAGAACTTCGGAGGTCAGATGCACGAGATGATGGACGACTGTGACTCCATCCAGGAGCGTTACCGTATGTCCGACTGCCAGTCCTGCAACGTGATGGACGGCCACTGGCTGATGCACGAGCAGCCCCACTTCAGAGGCAGGCAGATGTACATGAGGCCTGGAGAGTACAGGAGCTTCAGAGAGATGGGCATGAGTGGCATGAAGTTTATGAGCATAAGGCGTATCACTGATATGTGCTAGACATCTCATATTGACCAAATAAAAGTGATTAGTAATCCGAAACAATTGAGTGTGCTACATTATTTCAATATTTTGGCGTTTTGTGTTTACATTATTACCAGAAAGATATGCGTAACATTTAAATTGTACTTTATACCATAAAACCTACTAAATGCTGTTATGGGCATGACTTATTGACTGCCATAAAGCATTCAAATGAATGTCTTCAAGATGATAAAGAGGGATTTTGATGTTAACACTAATGAATTGGTCAACTTGTAGAGTGAACAAACTTAACTAATAATACACGTTGCGCTACTCCACAAACATCCCATCAACCCGCCTCCAATAAATGGTAACACGTACAGTTTACTTAAGCTTTTTTCTCTCATTATGCAACTGCAGCAGAATGTTTGATGCCATTCCATTTGCTTCGTTCCAGCCGTTATTATGAGCCAATCATCCCCTCAGTAGTCTCCACTGTTGTGTATGGTAAAGGTACAGCTATTTTACACAGACAATGAAACCAATCAGCAGGATTAAGACAATCAAGAAAAAAAAAGAAAAAAAAACAATTAATATAGAGAGACCAATTTGATAAATTACCCTCTACAGCCACAATATTAAATAAAAATCAAATGTTATGTCACATACAGCAAATAGAACAGGTGTAGACTTTACCGTGAAATACGTACTTACGAACCCTTTCCCAACAGTGCAGAGTTCAAAAGTAAGAAAGATTTGCTAAAAGGAAATAGTAACACAACAGAATAACAATAACGACTATATACAAGGAGTACTGGTACCGAGTCAATGTGCAGGGGTACGAGGTAGTTGAGGTAATTGAGGTAATACGTATAGGTGTGTGTGTATGCATGTGTTGGAGTTCCAGTGTAGTATGTGTGAGTGTGTGAGTAGAGTCCAGTGAGTGTGTGGGTAGAGTCCAGTAAGTGTATGGGTAGAGTCCAATGAGTGTGTGGGTAGAGTCCAGTAAGTGTATGGGTAGAGTCCAATGAGTGTGTGGGTAGAGTCCAGTAAGTGTTTGAGTAGAGTCCAATGAGTGTGTGGGTAGAGTCCAGTAAGTGTTTGAGTAGAGTCCAATGAGTGTGTGGGTAGAGTCCAGTAAGTGTTTGAGTAGAGTCCAATGAGTGTGTGGGTAGAGTCCAGTAAGTGTTTGAGTAGAGTCCAATGAGTGTGTGGGTAGAGTCCAGTAAGTGTTTGAGTAGAGTCCAATGAGTGTATGGGTAGAGTCCAGTAAGTAGAGTCCAATGAGTGTATGGGTAGAGTCCAGTAAGTGTTTGAGTAGAGCCCAATGAGTGTGTGGGTAGAGTCCAGTAAGTGTTTGAGTAGAGTCCAATGAGTGTATGGGTAGAGTCCAGTAAGTGTTTGAGTAGAGCCCAATGAGTGGGTGGGTAGAGTCCAGTAAGTGTTTGGGTAGAGTCCAGTAAGTGTTTGGGTAGAGTCCAGTAAGTGTTTGGGTAGAGTCCAGTAAGTGTTTGGGTAGAGTCCAGTAAGTATGCATAGAGCCGGTGCAAGAAACTCAGTGCAAATAAAAAGGGGGTCAATGCAAGTAGTCAGGGTAGTCATTGTAAAAATGAAATACAGAAATACCAAATGTACATAAGTATTCACCTCTGAGTCAATACTTTGTAGAAGCACCGTTGGCAGCGATTACAGCTTTGAGTGGTCTTGGGTATGTCTGTATCAGCTTTGCACATCTGGATTTGGGGATTTTCTTCCATTCGTCCTTGCAGATTTTCTCAAGCTCTGTTAAGTTAGATGGGGAGCGGCGGTGAACAGCAATCTTCAAGTCTTTGCACAGATTCTGAAAGGGATTCAACTCTGGGCTTTGGCTGTGCCACTCAAGGACTTTCACATTCTTGTTCTGAAGCCATACCAGTGTTGTTTTGGCTGTATGCTTAGGGTCATTGTCATGTTGGAACATAAATCTTCTCCACAGTCTAAAGTTGTTATGAGGTTCTCATCAAGGATTCGCCTGTTTTTCGCTCCATTCATTTATCTCTCTGTCCTTACCAGTACCAGTCTCCCAGGCCCTGCCCCTAAAAATAATCCATATTGCATGATGATGCCAGCATCATGCTTCACGGTGGGGACGGTGTTAGATGGTGATGAGCTGTGCCAGTTTTTTTCCAGACATAGTGGTTGCTGAGTTTGGTCAGAGGGCCAGCTCTAGGCAGTCTGGGTAGTTCTATATTTTTTCAATTTCCCAATGATGGAGACCACTGTGCTCTTGGAAACTTTCAACACTCTAGAAATTGTTTCATACCATTCCCCAGATATATGCCTCATCACAATTCTATCTCTGAGATTTCTTGGACTTCATGATATAGTTTCTGCTCTGACATGCGTTGTCAGCTGTGAGACCTTATATAGACAAGTGTGTTTCTTTCTAAATAATGTCCAAACAATTGAATTGGCCACAGGTGGACTCCAATCAAGTTGTAGTGACATCTCATGGATGATGAAAGGAAATTGATGCACTTGAGTTCAATTTGAAGTGTTACAGCAAAGTGATGCAAATACTTATGTAAATTATATATTTCTGTATTTAATTTTCAATAAATTTACAAACATTTCTAAAAACAGGTTTACACTTTGTCATTATGGGGTATTGTGTGTAGATGGGTGAGATATATATTTTGAATTCAGGCTGTAACACAACAAAATGTGGACTAAGTCAAGGTGTATGAATACTTTCTCAAGGCACTTTAGGTCCTTAGTGATACGGACACTGTTCCTTTTGTCCAGGTGGGAAATGGCAGTGTGGAGTGCAATAGAAATTGCGTCATCTGTGGATCTGTTGGGGCGGTATGCGAATTGGAGTGGGTCCAGGGTGTCTTGGATGATGATGTTAATGTGAGCCATGACCAGCCTTTCAAAGCATTTCATGGCTACAGATGTGATTGCTACGGGGCGATAGTCATTTAGACAGGTTACCTTGGCATTCTTGAGCGCATGGACTATGGTGGTCTGCTTGAAACATGTAGGTATTACAGACTGGTCAGGGAGAGCTTGAAAATTTTAGTGAAGACACTTGCCAGCTGGTCAGTGCATTATCTGAGTACGTGTCCTGGTAATCCGTCTGGCCCTGCGGCCTTGTGAATGTTAACCTGTTTAAAAGTCTTACTCATATCGGCAATGGAGAGCAAGATCACACAGTCGTCCGGAACAGCTGAAGCTCTCATGCATGCTTCAGAGTTGCTAGTCTCGAAGCAAGCATAGAAATCAGTTAGCTCGTCTGGTAGGCTCGCGTTTCTGGGCAGTTCGCTGCTGGGTTTACCGTGATAGTTTGCATGCCCTGCCATATCCGACGAGCGTCAGAGCCGGTGTAGTAGGATTTGATCTTAGTCCTGTATTGATGCTTTGCCTGTTTGATGGTTCGTCGTAGAGCATTTCGGGATTTCTTATAAGTATCCGGATTAGTGTCCTGCTCCTTGAACGTGGCAGCTCTAGCCTTTAGCTCAGTGGGGATGTTGCCTGTAATCCATGGCTTCTGGTTGGGATATGTACTGTACGTACGGTCACTGTGGGGACAACGTCGTCGATGTATTTTTTTCTATTTATTTTTTTATATATTTGTTTTCATTAACCCAGCCCCCCCACTCTTCAGTGGATAAAAATACCTATTTTTGTTTTTACAGCTTTTTTGTTACATATACATGCAATTTACATATTTACATTTTACATATAAAATGCACTTATTAATGAAGCCGATGATGGATGTGGTAAACTCCTCAACGACATCGGATAACCAAATACCAGGGGCGCAACTTTAACTGGGGACAGGGGTGACATGCCCCCCCCCCCCCCCCCCCCACACATTAGGAAATTGCATTTTTGGGCCCCCCAGGTATATCATTGGAATGTGACACAAAATGAGGCAACAGTGTGATTTAGGACCATGCGAACGCCTCCGAGCGGTCGGGTAGGCTTTTTGGAGTGTTTATCCGACAAAAAAAAAGTATTATTATTATGTCCCCCCCCCCACTTCTAAAACCAAAGTTGAGCCCCTGCCAAATACAAACATGCTAAGCATGTGTATCTCAAATATCTATGTAAATCATGCATTGATAGAAGTCAATGATAGAATTGTGTGAAAATGTTTGATCCATGTCATCAAGTTGTGATTCAGTCCTCAGTTGAGAACATGTACCCACAATGCTGGAAACCAGCAGCTCTGACGAGTCATAGATAGTGACCTCCCTTGTCTCTCCCCTCATCTCATGTTTGAAAAAATCTAGGTGTGCCCACAAGAGGATTGCTAAGATGATAGGTTGTACATGACTGGCAGACAGGTCAGGAGCCAACAGAAGCATGCTTTGCTTGAAACAGGTGCTTCCCTCAGAACATGTGGAACGTAGACACTCCTCGTTACCGGCCCTTGGCATTGGGGAGGTTTTGGCCATTTGTAGGCATGTGGGTACTTTTGTAGAAGTAACTATGAAAATGTTGTAAATATCAAAATGTTGATGGTTGAACATACTGTGGAATTGATTGAAGACTCATAAATGCATTTTAAAACAGTGTTTTTTACACTGCTGCTACTCACTGTTAATTATCTATGCATAGTCACATTACCCCTACCCCTGTACAACTTACCTCAATTACTTCAACTAACCTCTACCACGTCCATTAACTTGGTACCGGTACCCCCTGTATATAGCCTCGTTATTGTTATTTTATAGAGTTACTTTTTTTTTTACTTCAGTTTATTTAGTCAATATTTTCTTAACTCTATTTTCTTAAAACTGGGCTTGTAAGTCAGCATTCACGGTAAGATCTACACCTGTTGTAGTCGGCGCATGTGACAAATAAAAATGTATTTGATTTGAGATTCTGAAGTACAGTATAGCATTTGTCCCCCCCAAAAAATACAATAAAAAAAATAGGACTGCTATTAAAACAGACATGACAGGGACTCATTTCAGAATGCCATTCCTGAAATCAAAGACCATTTAGCCTCAAACACATATAAAACTGCATGTGTGCATCTAAATTACCCTCAACATTGCTTTTAAGGCAGAAAATTCTCATTTGTCCCCCCTTTTCACTGTACATAATAATGCTTTCCCGTCTGTGGTGACAAACAGTGGGAGCAACCATTGCATAGCATACAGCTGACTCATGTGTTTCATACAATGGAACCAGAGATTCTTTGGATGTCACATCAGGTATAAAACAGGCTACAGACCGGCATAGCTATAGCATCGCTCAAAATAACCATGAACATGCAGGGAAAGGTGAGTTAATATTGTTCTTTGCGGTTTAGAGGTCATGTGATCTGATTATTACTGTATATACAGTAATGCAGTGGTTTTATATAATATATACATTAAATACAGTAATAACACTATACACAGATCCAAATTCAGTGCTTCTACATCTGCATTGTTTGCTGTTTGGGGTTTTAGGCTGGGTTTCTGTACAGCACTTTGTGACATCGGCTGATGTAAAAAGGGCTTCATAAATACATTTGATTGAATAATGCAGTCCAGTGCAAAGCATTGTATTATAACCACCAATTAAAGGAAAGTTCTACACAGTTCTGAACACATTCTGGTCACATATTCTTCTGGCTAATTGCAAGAGTATTTGTTTTCAGATCATCTTCTACGAGGACAAGAACTTTCAGGGTCGCTCCTATGAGACCAGCCAGGACTGCCCTGAGCTGACATCCCACCTTAGCAGGTGCAACTCCTGCAGGGTTGAGAGCGGCTGCTTCATGGCCTACGATCGCAACAACTACATGGGAAACCAGTACTTCATGCGAAGGGGCGAGTACCCTGACTACCAGCGTATGATGGGTTTCGATGACTGCATCAAGTCCTGCCGTAACATCCCCATGGTATGAACCACCATGATACATCACAGATTCCAACACAGTTTAACGTTTATAAAAAACTAATCCCATGTACAAAATGTATGTTAACAGCACAGAGGAGACTACAAGATGAGGATCTACGAGAGGGAGAACTTCGGAGGTCAGATGCACGAGATGAGCGAGGACTGTGACTCCATCCAGGAGCGTTACCGTATGTCCGACTGCCAGTCCTGCAACGTGATGGACGGCCACTGGCTGATGTACGAGCAGCCCCACTTCAAAGGCAGGCAGATGTACATGAGACCTGGAGAGTATAGAAACCTCAGAGAGATGCAGGGATACAATGGAATGAAGTTCAGTTCCATCAGAAGGATCACCGACTCCTGTTAAATTATCAGGCCCACCTGTTCAATGGAACGGTTGACTTTTAAATAAAAAAAGTTTTTTCTTATTTAATATCAAGTCTTTTGTCTTGTTCTGCAAAAATTCACAGAGGCCCAACACAACACATTTTTACCAGTCCAGTTGAGTCCTGATTCAAACACTTTCCATAAGTGGTTGGAACTACATTGATCCTATACTCCTTTTGCTTTTGAATAAAATCATTACATTTTGCAAGGCACGCCAATGCATCAATCTACTACTGGAGTCCAATGTAAAACTAGAGACCCATGATTATAAACAAAACAAAGAGTAGGAGAAAGTGTTGGAAGTCGCAAAAGAACTATCAATGCATTACATTTAAGTCATTTAGCAGACGCTCTTATCCAGAGCAACTTACAGTAGAGTGCATACATTTTATTACATTTTTTACATGCTGAGACAAGGATACCCCTACCGGCCAAACCCTCCCTAACCCGGACGACGCTATGCCAATTGTGCGTCGCCCCACGGACCTCCCGGTTGCGGCCGGCTGCGACAGAGCCTGGGCGTGAACCCAGAGAATCTGGTGGCGCAGCTAGCACTGCGATGCAGTGCCCTAGACCACTGCGCCACCCGGGAGGTCATGCATAGCTTTTACCTAATGGATGTAGCTAATAAAATGTATATTTTATTAGCCTTTAAATTGTTTAACTTGGGTCAAACGTTTCGGGTAGCCTTCCACAAGCTTCCCACAATAAGTTGGGTGAATTTTGGCCCATTCCTCCTGACAGAGCTGGTGTAACTGAGTCAGGTTTGTAGGCCTCCTTGCTCGCACACACTTTTTCAGTTCTGCCAACAACTTTTCTATAGGATTGAGGTGAGGGCTTTGTGATGGCCACTCCAATAACTTGACTTTGTTGTCCTTAAGCCATTTTGCCACAACTTTTGAAGTATGCTTGGGGTCATTGTCCATTTGGAAGACCCATTTGCGACCAAGCTTTAACTTCCTGACTGATGTCTTGAGATGTTGCTTCAAGTTCTGTTAATATTGTTAGAAAAGGCCAAAGCCTATTAATAAAATCATTTATGGGCATGTGTTGAATTGGTACTGAATTATTCCCCTAAAAATTATTCCATGTAAATAGCAAAATGTTATATACAGTGCCTTCAGAAAGTATTCACACCCCTTGACCTCTTCCACATCTTACAGCCTGAATTTAAAATGTATTACATTTAGATTTTTGTCACTGGCCTACACGCAATACCCCATAATGTCAAAGTGGAATTCTTTTTTTAAATTTGTACAAATGAATTAAAAATTAATAGCTGAAATGACTCGAGTCAATAAGTATTTAACCCCTTGTTATGGCAAGTCTAAATAAGGTCCGCAGGAAAAATTGCTTATTAACATTAATAAGTTGCATGGACTCACTCAGTGTGCAAAACTTGTGTTTAAATAGATGTTTTAATGAATACCTCATCTCTGTACCCTACACATATAATTATCCCTAAGGTCCCTCAGTTGAGTAGCACATTTCAACCACAGATTCAACCACAAAGACCAGGGAGGTTTTCCAATTCCTCCCAAAGGGCACCTATTGGTAGATCGGTTTAAAAAAGCAGACATTAAATATCCCTTTGAGCATGGTGACGTTATTAATTACACTTTGGATTGTGTATCAACACACTACAACGATATGGGCATCCTTCCTAACTCAGTTGCCGGAGAGGAAGGAAACTGGTGACTTTAAAACAGTTTGAGTTTAATGGCTAAGATAGAAGAAAACTGAGGATGGATCAACAACGTCATAGTTACTCCACAATAATAACCTAATTAACAGAGGGAAAATGCAACAAGACGTTAAAGTAATTCTGCAAAAAAATGTGGCAAAGCAATACATTTTTTGTCCTGAATACAAAGTGTTATGTTTTCTGGAAAATCCAATACAACACATTACTGAGTACCACTCTCCATATTTTCAAGAATTGTAATGGCTGCATCATGTTATGGGACTGGGGAGTTTTTCGGGGATAAAAAATAAACTGAATGGTGCTAAGCACAGGCAAAATCCTAGAGGAAAATCTGGTTCAGTCTGCTTTCCACCAGACACTGGGGGTTGAATTCACCTTTCAGTAGGACAATAACCTGAAACACAAGGCCAAATCTACACGTGAGTTCCTTACCAAGAAGGCGGTGAATATTCCTTCGTGGCAGGGTTACAGTTTTGACTTAAATCTCCTTAAAAATCTATGGCAAGAACTGAAAATGGTTGTCTAGCAATGATCAACAACCAATCTGACAGAGCTCGAAGAGTTATGAAAAGAATAATGGGCAAATGTTGCGCAATCCAGGTGTGGAATTCTCTTAGAGACTTACCCTGAAAGACTCACAGCTGTAAGGTGGTTCTGCAAAGTATTCACTTGGTATGTGATATTAAATTAGATATTTCTGTATTTCATTTTTCAATAAATCTGCAAAGAAATCTAAAAACATGTTTTCTCTTTGTCGTTTTAGGGTATTGTGTTTAGATATGTGAGAGAGAAAAATCTATTTAATCCATTTTAAATCCAGGCTGTAGCACAACAAAATGTGGAAAAAGTCCAGGGGTATGAATACTGTCTGAAGGCACTTAGTAGTCATATAGTTGCTACCGCTCCACTTTACTAACCACTACTAGAATGTTCTTGGATTCCAGATATAAAATTTCATAATTTATGAATTGTATGCCTACAGTTTTGCTGGAGGAAAGAAAATCCCAGCAACCATCTAGTTACATTGGGAACATTAATATATTCATTTTAATCCACATTGATTCACACTGGGCAAGACCAGCTAATATGAAATCATGTTTTTCAGTCATGTTTTATATTTTTCTAATAGACTGATGTTTGAATCATGATGCTACCATTTTTTGTGTTTTTCTTTAAATAAAAGATTGGAATCGTAATACCCATGAACAAATGTCAGTTAACTTAGTTGATATCTCTGAAAAGTCTCGATATGAAGAGTTCCCGCTCCTACTGTTATTCAACAGAAACAATAAAGGCATGGGCTCTCCTCACAAATGCACCCAGCCGGAAATAATGACCCTTTAATAATGACCCTTTAAAGGTCACTTTGTACTGTACAGGGAGGGGGGCCTCTATGCCATGTTGCTCTGTCAGGGGTTTGAACAATGGAGCCACATATTCTTTATCGGTTGGCTCAGGTATAAAAGCGATAGGGGGACATACAGAAACGTGTGCAATCCTGAGACCAACACAGTAACCGCAACCATGTCTACGGGCAAGGTGTGTGGAGCTTTGATGAGACTGGACATTTAAGCAGCAGTTTTTCAAATTTGTTTAAAACCATCAATGAATTGTACTGTACTGTTAGAACTACATCTAATTTTAATAAATGATGGTTTGTTGTGTGTTTTTAGATCATCTTCTACGAGGACAGGAACTTCCAGGGTCGTTCCTATGAGACCTCCAGCGACTGCCCTGAGCTGACCTCCTACCTGAGCAGGTGCAACTCCTGCAGAGTTGAGAGCGGCTGCTTCATGGTGTACGACCGCTCCAACTTCATGGGAAACCAGTACTTTGTGAGGAGGGGAGAGTATGGTGACTACCAGCGTATGGGCATGAGCGATTGCATCAGATCTTGCCGTAACATCCCCATGGTAAATATATTAAACCTGTTCATTTTGACTCCCATAGGCCACATGTACAACTCCAGCAAAAGCAATGTGATGGTATATTTGGAACGATTTGGTAAAACACTTTTCCCATATCCATTTACAGCACAGAGGAAACTTCCGGATGAGGATTTACGAGAAGGAGAACTTTGGAGGTCAGATGCACGAGCTGAGCGACGACTGTGAGTCCATGACCGATCGTTTCCGCATGAACGACATGCAGTCCTGCAACGTGATGGACGGCCACTGGCTGATGTACGAGCAGCCCCACTTCAGAGGCAGGCAGATGTACATGAGGCCTGGAGAGTACAGGAACATGAGAGAGTTGAGCATGCACATGGGCTCCAACCCTGTGAGGTTCAACAGCATGAAGCGTATTTTGGATTCTTGTTATTAAATTCAGCAATGACTAAAATTACGAGTATAAATAAAATCACCTAACTTTTAAATGAAAGTGTCTTTAATTTTCATTTGAGTCCTTGGTTTGAGGTAAAGGGGCATTCAGAAGAGACATTTTCATATGGTTAGTTTTCCCATACAAGTGCAATGGGAGCAGATGTCAGGATGCATTCTATTTCAACACTGATGTGGAATTCATTAATGGTATTAGAAAATGTTAAAAAATCACAATCTATTAAAACCACTGATCATTATATATGGTTAATGTTGAAGTAAATGTTAAAGTACTGTCTATTCTAGTAGTAGATATTAGATATTAGAAGTAGATATTCTGTTGGAAATACTTTGTATTACAGCTCCTGCTTCAGCTGCAATAGAAGCAACAACACGACACAACTCTTATTATTCATACTGTAAAGGATAGAAAATGAATTGTGGATATTTGTTGGGAATACATCTTGTGTGGATGTTTCAACTGCAATCTGCAGTTGCATACATTTTTGGACATTTAAATTAATGATATATACCCATTGATTCATGAAGAATATATATTTAAAATGGCCCATCAGTACGCAACATATAAGCTTGTTTTAACTCCTCTGTAAATGTAAACAAACACTGTATATCCAAAACATGGTTAAAAATATACTGTTTATATCATATCATATCATGCATATCATATCATATCATCATGGGGCGGCAGGAAGCCTAGTGGTTTAGAGCGTTGGGCCAGTAACCGAAAGGTTGCTGGATTGAATCCCTGAGCTGACATGGTAGAAAAAAACTGTCGTTCTGCCCCTGAACACGGCAGTTAACCCACTGTAGGCAGTCATTGTAAATAAGAATTTGTTCTTAACTGACTTGCCTCGTTAAATAAAAAATAAAATGTACTATTGATATCAGTGGATACATTTTTCAAGCCCATTCCCTCAGCTGTTTACCAAAACAGATTGCCCCTTTAAACAGCTATGAAACATTATTGATTTTTTATTGTAGTGAAGACTTATTGTAATAAACACCTCCAAAGCTGTACTATTTATGCTCCACAAATACTGCCATCCTTACACACATACTGCCACTTAGAAAAGTCACAGGAAACCCAGGAGAGGGCAGCACCTCCACAGTATATCAGCAGAGTGCTGGATTTTGGGCAGAGATGACGGGGCAATAAAAATTATTCAGTTGAATTATTGTATATCAAACATGATGAGTTCATAGGTTTAACCATTAGATGCAATCCTTACAGATTTCAGACTCATCCAAAGACTGGGATGCTATTATGATTTCTAAATAATAAATTGTATTTTATATACATATATTTTATTTTATATTTTATATCACATACAATTTGAATATCATAATGTATATGTAGATATGCATAATGCATAATGTAGATCTGCATAATGTAGATATGCATAATGTAGATAAGCATAATGTAGATATGTATACATTTCTAATAAACAAAGTGTTGACTAATACTAAATAACATGTAAAAATAGACCAATTAGATGTAATGAATAACAAACGCATTGTTTATATACAGTACCATGTCATGATGTGCATTTTAATGGTGTGCATTAGGAAGCAGAGAGCTCATATATCAACCGCTACAGAAACATTTAAATAACGCTTATCTAGCTAGAATAAAGCTGTCAACCATCACAAGATCTGGCATTGACAAATAGCCTGGGGAATTTGGCCTAGGTTCTGCAGCTGTAGTCACTACATGTATGTTTCCTTACCTTGAAAGCAAAATACTCTTTTGGTTTCTTTTGTAGCCATAGATATTAATATTTGATTACCAAAAAAAAATGGAACCGCAATCTCTCTAAATTGTATTTTTAACATCAAACTACCTTGATACCAAGTTGTGATTGTCTATCAGCTCACAGAGTTGTTGCAGAGAGGAATCACAAGGTGTTGTGGAAGCAGTTTGCTATTAGAATACGTGAATAGTGACCATGATGGTACACAGTACTGTTGAACAGTTTGTCCTGTTCCAGTTCACAGTCATTCAGGTTTAATTACGCTCTTCTGGAAATGACTGGAGAATCGGGAAGCAGCCATTCATTACAGTCAAAATGAGTCCCAATGTAAATATTCAAGGTCACTCTCCTGTTGGCCACTAGAGTCACTCTCCTGTTGGCCACTAGAGTCACTCTCCTGTTCCCTATAGTGTAAAATTCTATCAATACAGTCAATCACATGACCTGGGTTGTTGGCCACACAAGCAGCCCTCACTTGGCTGAGGATCAACTGAGACCAGAGGTGGCACGAGCACACGTTTGACTGGACATATTCCAAAACCTCACCCCTGAAACGTTACGGAAACCACCAGGCAAGGGGAGTCAAATCTGTCCTTTTCTTATAATACATCATATTTTTATTATATTTTGCAGTGTGTTTGAAATGTTAATAGATTATATTTGTATGTAGCTAGAGATTCAGAAAGTAGTACATGTCAAACAATAATGGTGATATTTGTGCACATCTGATCATATTTTACATTCACTCCAGTGAAAGGTGAATCACATAAATCAATTAACGTGTATCTGTGAGAGCCTACTTTTAAGGATCAAATAAATGCTTGATAAATCAGTTTTGCGTTGGGTATTCTGTCATCAGCTTTGGGTTGGGTATTCTGTCATTCGTTCTTTAAGTTACTAGATCTTGTTTTTCCACTGATAAACACGTGTCTATTACATGAGGGGTTAATTAGCACCATTGAAGCCTTTGTGTACCGAACAAAAAGGTCATTCACCCTGCTGACAAAGAAAAACAACTACCTTTTGTAGTTTGGCAGCCATGCTGTCTTTTCAAAAAGGCTGACATCTAAAGTTAATTGATCAACATATCAATGTCTCTATTCCTAGAGGGTATAAAAATGGCCATGGTTCGCCTAGTCAGTGTTGCAGTGTGACCAAATTTAGCCAACACAATGGGAAAGGTAAGGATTGTTGTTTCGCTGCACATATTTTGTCCCGTCGCACGTTCTTGTTCACTGTTTGTCTGACAGAACACAGAACAATGAACACCTGCGAGAGATCCTTTGCGTTGAACAAAACTGAATAGGGTTGTTTTACCAGCCATACACGCGTTCTTTCCATTGTTCATACAGATGTAGGATCTTAATTTGACCTACATTGTCACAGCAAAATAATCCTGCAGCAACAGGTTTTGAACATTTAGTCCATAATGTTGCTTAATTGGTGGTTAGGCTATTAGCTGGCAAAAAGTAGGCTACATGAAAGGTGCCATACTGTTAATATAACCATGTGTTGGTGTGGATTTGCAGAGAATTTATGTAAATCACGAAGCTTGGTGCTTGAAAATTCTCAGCAACAAAAGAATGATAAAATTAAGATCCTACATCTATCCTACATTACATTACTATTTTTAGATAATCTTCTACGAGGAAAAGAACTTCCAGGGTCGCTCCTATGAGTGCCCCGTCGACTGTGCCGACCTGCACACCCATTTCAGCCGCTGTAACTCCATCCAAGTGGAGAGCGGTAGCTGGATGATCTATGAGCGCCCAAACTACATGGGCTACCAGTACTTCCTGAGAAGGGGAGAGTATCCCGACTACCAGCGCTGGATGGGCTTTAATGATTGTGTAAAGTCCTGCCGCATGATTCCTCAAGTGAGCCCATATTCCTCTTTCCTGGTATACAAGTTAACCCATCATTGATGTAGGTAGTAATAAACATGGTAAATAAAATGTTTACTTGAAACTTAATAGTAAAGAAACTGAATGAACGTAGCTGTCTTCTCTTCCTTGTCCTCAGAATCAGGGAGCTCACAAGATGAGAATCTACGAGCGCTCTGACTTTGGCGGTCAGATGTTGGAGTTTGCCGATGACCTCCCCTCCCTCTTTGATCGATTCCAGTACAATGATATCCACTCCTGCAATGTTATGGAGGGGTATTGGCTCTTCTATGAGCATCCCAACTACAGAGGCAGGCAGTACCTCCTGAGACCTGGCGAGTACAGGAGATACAGTGACTGGGGAGCCATCAATTCAAGGATTGGTTCAATCAGACGTGCTGTTGCTCACCCAAACTGACAGGCAATACATCATCAACATGAAACTGAGCCTAACATTTAAATTAAATAAAGTTAGGTCCACCTGCAATCCTATTGTCTTCTATAGTGTTCACGCAATAAGTATGAAAACATGCTACATACTGTCCCTATAACCTAGTATACACCATGAAAAGTTTCAACACATTTGTTGAATCGAGGCATTTAATAGTTTTACGTCTTATACTGTCATTTTGAGAGAAAACTGATGGTCATATTCATCGTCCAAATACAAAATTATAGTCAGTAAAATAATGGGTTCTATTTTCAAGCCATTTATCCAAAGACGTAAGAATGTTTACCTCACTCTCCTAAAATACTTTTTACTTCTAAAGTAAAACCATAAAACCATAATTTGAGATCAAAATTTTAACACCCACTGTGTTAAATGCAACACTTTCTTAGTGTGTACTATACTATATGTGACCCACCGAAATAGTGTCAAACCAACACTTTTCAAAAGGTTGATGAACTAACCCACCAAGAGCATTGTGTCCCTAACACCACGGGTGTTGCAAATTCTGACTTAAAATTAACACTATTAGAGCTGATGCTGTTACACTTTCTCAGTGTTGGGGAATTAACACCTGTGGTCTTGCAGTAACTTGGTGTTGGTTTTTTAACACTGTAGGGTTAAAGCGTTATTTTCACATTTATTTCCCAGGGTGCTTTTCAAATCTTTTGAGATTCTAGTACCACCCATGCCTGTATTTTCTAGTAACAGAACATTGTGGCATTCGATGGCTTTCAGTCCTGTAGTCTTCACCAAATGAGTGCCTAAGTGAATATTTTGTCACAAGAATACATATATTTCTTAATAATACCATACTTTGACAACCAAGTTTTACCCCAACACAGTGGTCTGAAATGTTTATTTTATTTTATTTAACCTTTATTTAACCAGGAAGGGCTCATTGAGATTGAAAATCTCTTTTTCAAGAGCGTCCTGGCCAAGATAGGCAGCACCAAGTCATTTCAAAAATTACAGACAAACAACATGAAAAACTACAAGTAATCTAGTAAAAACCATAGAATTCACAAGAGTATCAAAAACAGCTAATTAAAAACATTGACAGGTCAGGGAATCAGTCTCAAGATCATTCATCAGTGATTTAAAAATACCAATCGGGACAAGTTCTTCCAGTTTAAAAGTATTTTGTAAGGCGTTCCAAGACAATGGCGCAGAGTACATAAAAGCCCTTTTACCAAATTCAGTTCGGACATTTGGAACAGTTAGAAGGATAAAGTCCAGCGAACGAAGAGAGTACCCACCACATTTCTGAACAATAAAAATGCCCAAATAAAAAGGTAGTAAACCCAAAATGGCTTTATAAATAAAAGTATACCAGTGACTGAGCCTACGAGTGACTAGAGAAGGCCAGCCAACCCTGGTATACAAAGTGCAGTGGTGCGTAAGGGTTTTGCAGTTTAAAATAAATCTCAAAGTGCCATGGTAAAGGGTGTCAATTGATCTCAAACACTGAGCAAAAGCATTCATATATAAAATATCCCCATAGTCTAGTAAAGGCATAAATGTAGCTGATACTAGCCTCCTTCTGGCTTCAAAAGAAAAACAGGCCTTATTCCTAAAATAAAATCCCAATTTCAGCTTAAATTTTTTTGTAAGTTGTTGAATATGCAATTTAAAAGAGAGGCCGTAATCAATTAAAATTCCAAGATATTTATATGAGGTTACAACCTCAATCTCCTTGCCTTGACAGGTAGTAATAGGTGAAAGGTTCAGAGGTCTATTTCTTGCTTTAGAAAACACCATTAGTTTAGTTTTGTCAGTATTGAGGATAAGCTTCAATTGACACAAGGTATGTTGAACAGTATAAAAAGCAGTTTGCAAGTTCTGAAATGCCAGGTTTGCAGGCCACATCAACAAGTCATATTATACTGTCCTGCAAATCGTTGTGTAGTCTAAGATCAATTAATCAATCATTGTGCATGGAGAAATATAGATATTAAAAGAAACTGTTCTAAAAAGCAACCTGCAACAAAGCATGCTGGGAAATATGATAATGAGGACCCTCCTATGTCTTTTTCACACTGAGAGAAAAATTACTCAACACAGTCGAGTAACAAATCAAAATAAATCAAATTTCATTTATCACATACAACAGGTACCTTACAGTGAAATGCTTACTTACAAGCCCTTAATTAACCAACAATGCAGTTTTAAGAAAACACCTAAAAAAAGTAAGAGATAAGAATAACAAATAATTAAAGAGCAGCAGTAAAATAACAGCAGCGGGGATATGTACAAGGGGAAACAACAACCCCATGTGGTGTTGATTCCACTGTGATTCCACTGTGATTCCACTGTGATTCCACTGTGATTCCACTGTGATTCCACTGTGATTCCACTGTGATTCCACTGTGATTCCACTGTGATTCCACTGTGATTCCACTGTGATTCCACTGAGAACTGTCACGTTCCTGACCTGTTTTCCTTTTTCTTGTATTTATTTAGTTGGTCAGGGCGTGAGTTGGGTGGGTTTGTCTATGTTTGATTTTCTATGTTGGGATGTTTGTGTTCGGCCGGGTATGATTCTCAATCAGAGGCAGCTGTCAATCGTTGTCCCTGATTGAGAATCATACTTAGGCAGCCTGTGTTTCACGTGTGTTTTGTGGGTGTTTTTTGTATCTCGTGTCAGTGTTCGTGCCACACGGGACTGTTTTCGGTTTGGTTACGTTTTGTGTCTTGAAGTGTTCTGTTTTACTTTCATTAAATAATGAACACGAACCACTCTGCGTGTTGGTCCGATCCATGCTCCTCCTCGTCTGAGGAGGAGAACGACTATGACAGCCGTAACATGAACACTTCTTTTATTCTCTGCAGGTGGGGTCAATTTATATCCCACTGGTGTTAACCCCACTAGAATCAACACTCAAAAATAACACAGTTTTTACCTCAACACCAAGATTTGAACACCTGCACATTTGTTACGCACCAGCAACTCTCAATACCTCAATGTGAGTGACGGAGAGAACACAAAGACTCATTCAATAAAAATGTGTACATCAAGCACAATTGTGCACCACATAACAGTTAAAATAGTTTAGGAAACTGAATTTGTTTCTGGATACTGTATAAAAAAAACGTATATAACCAACTGTATAACTACCTCTACACAATATTAGCTCTATTTAAAAAAAAAAATTCTCTATTCAAATTTGGTTCTTCATCATCATGAACCACACTCTGTCAACTAGACTGGCTTGATAAGTAACCTTGCCAGAGACCTGAACACTTGCTTTAGCTCCCCAAGCTAATGCCAAGGCATTATCTCAGCAAGCTTAAACTGTGGAGAATGGTAACCAGTCGGTCGCAAACACACATAAAACTAGAACTGTTCTGAGCAGATTTTCCGTCTTGGTCTTCAACCTCCCTCTAAGCCCATTTTGAAATTAACATAAATACGCCGATATCTCAAATTCGTTTTTCAGACAATCCGCAACCCAACAGGTTTTAATATTCTAAATAGACTTGAAAACTTGGTTGGAATTTGAGGACATGTTCTCAACTAGTTTATTGTATTAATTTTTTTATTTATTTTATTGTATAGCCCACTAATCAGACCAATATCTATTTGTGCAGTTAGATGACAAATCAAAGTTTCATTTGGTGTTCCTGCTGTTCTCTTTGGCCAAAATCTTAACAGAATCTTAATTTGATCTCAATTCACAATTTACACAAGTCTGAGTTTAGCACATGGTCCCGAGGTTAGGATTTGGGCCTTTATGTCCCTTAGTAACATAAATATGGTATGCTATTTCTTTGATATGCAGATTAGCTACATCCACAGTTGTGGGCCTTGAGTTGAGACATAAAGGCATCATCTTCCCATGTGATGTGTGCAATATGCACTCTGGGTGATTAGGTACTCCACATTGGAATATTTGACTCCCTTTAGAATTGTATGGAACGTAACAGTGTCTGGTCTAGTGGTAGAGCTACCCATTCCAGACCAGGCATACCCGCTGGAAACGGGGTTACGAATCCCGACTTGGTCGTTCTCATCTGTCATGTATGTCTCCCACTGTCGATACACAATATATTAACCAAAATAAAAATATATATATTTAAAGAATTACATGGAATGTAATTAATTAAGGCATGTTCCAGTTGTCTCCATTAACATGTTCTTAAGGTGTACTTAAAGGGATTTAAAAAGGGGCAATAATTCGTTTATAAAATGTGAATTAATAGTTTATAGAGCAGATAAATAAACAGTTATAACACATATGCTTGAAATTATG
Organism: Salvelinus fontinalis; assembly: GCF_029448725.1. Classification (NCBI taxonomy): domain Eukaryota; kingdom Metazoa; phylum Chordata; class Actinopteri; order Salmoniformes; family Salmonidae; genus Salvelinus; species Salvelinus fontinalis. The sequence continues at coordinate 31,802,026 of NC_074683.1, forward strand.
TGATTGTTATTTTGGCACGTGCGAAATAGTGATCTCATGTATGATTGCAATGTTATTGAGTACTACTGAAATGAATACCAGTGCAGCCATGCAAGCTCAGGCAACCAGCTAAAAGACAAGCACATTATTTCAACCATTCTACTATAATTATCTATGAACTAAATAACTAACATTTTATAAACTACTTATAACCCCCATCTTTAAATATGTTTTAGTGTACCTTAAAGTCTTTAAAAAACTTCACAAAAGCATTCAGGAATGAACTGAAACTTGGAGTGCAGCTTGCACAATGTAAAAGAGTTGCTTCAAGACTTTGCACCATACTACTTACAGTATACTCTACATGTACGTTTTCGTGTAATCACTGTGGTAATATTTACCAGACACTCTTATCCAGAGCAACTTACATGAGCAATTAGGGTTAAACGCCTTGCTCAAGGTCACATTGACAGATTTTTCACCTAGTCGGCTCGGGGATTCAAACCAGCGACCTTTCAGTTAATGGCTTAATGCTCTTAACCACTAGGCTACCTGCCACCCATTTACAAAGCTTCAGTGATGTTAAATATGGTGTGCAATTTGTTTTGACTGAAGCTGAATACCAGTAGATGAAAATCAGACAGACAATTTAGTTATGAAAGATCTTCAATGATTTTATTACCTTGAACAATTAAATACATTTAATTGCACATATCATTGATACGCCTCATGCTCATGAACCTCATACCACTCATGCTGCCCATGCCTCCCATTCCCATGCCCATCTCTCTGAAGTTCCTGTACTCTCCAGGTCTCATGTACATCTGCCTGCCTTTGTAATGAGGCTGCTCGTACATCAGCCAGTGGCCGTCCATCACGTTGCAGGACTGGCAGTCGGACATACGGTAACGCTCCTGGATGGAGTCACAGTCGTCCATCATCTCGTGCATCTGACCTCCGAAGTTCTCCCTCTCGTAGATCCTCATCCTGAAGGATCCTCTGTGCTGTAATGCATTTATTTATTTATTTACATTATTTTAGGATGTTTATGTTTTTTGAAAGTTGTTCATCCTAAAATAGGAAATTGCACAATAATGTATAAAGGTGAGATAAGGTGTCTTACCTGGGGGATCATTCTGCAGGACCGGATGTTGTCAAACATCATGCCCATGCTTAGCATGCGCTGCATGTCAGGGTACTCTCCCCTCCTCATGAAGAACTGCTGGCCCATGAAGCTGGGGCGCTCGTACGCCATGAAGCAGCCGCTCTCCACCCTGCAGGACTGGCAGCGGGACATGTAGGAGGACATGTCCGGGCAGTCGCTCATGCACTCATAGGAGCGGCCCTGGAAGTTCCTGTCCTCGTAGAAGGTAATCTATAGGAAAAGGGGGGACATATTTGTTTTATTCCTGAAATGGCATAAAGCATGTACTGTACGGTAATTGTATTTTTAGACACTGGTAATGTTGGATTACTGATTCCTATAACACATAGCTAAATAATGTTTCTGTAATATTACATTTACAGAATATAGGATGTACATGTTACCATTGTAAAACTGTAGCCTATATGTAGCTACTGTGAGTCTGTTCAGATTACCTTGCCCATGTTGGTGGTTGGTAGATGACAGTGGATCAGCTTGTACTTCTACCATCACTCTGTGGTAATTTTATACAGAAACCAGAGGGCCAAGGTGTGTTGTTATTCAAATGTCCAAAGCTGATGATTGAGCAGTATGACGGCTTTTGCTGAACAGGGCCTATGAAGTGTAACAAAGGTTTTCATCCATACATTTCTGGCAGGGATGACCTGTGTTGTCGGTTACATTATAAGCATAACTTTTGTGTACGCGTATCAGTAAGAATGTTCTTTGCATTCATTGTGGTCTGGTAATCGAGGATGTACAGTAGAGAACCTGAGATGAGGTTGATTTACAGTACACATCCCTGTTGAACAGATAGAGATCAATATTACAGCTACTTTTACAGTTATAGTGAAAAAATAAGTGATTTTATGATGTCCTCAAACTAGTACAGTATACTGGTCATGCTTGAACATCACTTTTATAATGATTTCATGTCCTTGAAATAATAATCTTATAACATGCAACTATAGATTCTTATTGATAACTGAGTAAAGGGTGGAAAGGTAGGGCAGCAGGTAGCCTAGCAGTTAGAGTGTTGGTCCAGTATACGAAAGGTAGTTGGTTTGAAAACCTGACCTGACAAGGTGAGAAATCTGTCAAAGTGCGCTTGAGCATTGGTGCTTTCATACTATGGTTGACCCTATAAAGCAACACATTCACTACACATATCTGATGTACGTGACAATGTTTTTCTGAAAGGAAATTATTGTTTCACCTGCCTGTAAATTGTTTTGGTCATTTATCCACTGGATAGTGTGCTGATAATTGTTTGTGAAATTAATTGAATAATTGTTGTTAATGAATTGAATATTATAATTGGTTTTGATGGGTGATTGATTTACAATGACAACCATCACACCTTCAAGACACAAGTGCATGTACTTCATTCAGTTCGAAAAGATGACGGGGTCTGATAGGGGCTGGTGTATATGTGAGAATTGCATAGGAAGTATGCATGTGCTTTTACAATTGACTTCCTTATTTCTCTCGTCACTTTCATTTTATACAATATACTGTATGTAGCTATGCACGTATGTAATTTGCATTAATCTCAGAATTAATTCATTACTGATTACTAAAGTGATATAATGCTGATTTTTGATTTTGCTGAGACCAGAATGAATGTTTTTTTATCTTGCAATTACCTCATAATATAATAATATCATAATATAATTGTTTGAACATTTGCCAACCCCTTCTACAATGCATCAAACAGTCCACCAGGGTTGACGTGGTTATTACCCTTTTCCCCTTGCACCACTGACAGGATCAATAATGGTTGAGAATTAACATCATATTATTTAGTTCTGATTGAAGTAATAAGTAAATTACCAAGTAGCATGAGCCTCGGCTAATGGGAGCCGGATCGGCTCATAGGAGCAGGAGCTAATCCTGTTTCTGTAGGGTGAGGCAGCTTGATGTACAAGTACACCTCTTGGACAGGACCCTAGTCTGTTGCAAACTATCTCTTTAATGCTGAGTGCTAAGCAGAGATGCATAGGGTCCAAGTTTGTCAGTCTTTGGTATTACTTGCCCAGTGATCACAAGTTGGTTGATTGAAGTGATAGCTCAACTCATGTTGATGGTAATTATGGTCTTTATTTTTTGTTTTGTCTTTTAATACATAACTGTGTATTGTTTAAGGGGATTTTCTATATTTTCCTAGATGTGTGGTTTTCTTTTTATGTGAAAAAAATATATATATGTATATATATGGAATGTCTGTATTTTTAGACAATCCCTTAGCACAAACCACTTTTGGTAACACTTTATAATAACTTTCATGAATCAGCCATTATAAATGTTTCTAAATATTTATATATGCTCATAAATGCATTACAAATTACTATAAATGCTTAGGAATTGTATTTATTTATTACTAGTTTATTAATGCTAGAGAACAGTGTTCAACTTTGAATTAAATATTTTCTCAGTTATACTTTCCACTAATATGCATTCCAGCAACATTAAGGCAGTTATATACAATTACAAATATTACATGACATTACATTCCTTCTATGCATGATGGTGTCATGCCTGACTCCTTAGACCAGGGCTTTTCTTAAACTATGTGTCGGGACCAAAAGTGGCCCCTGGGCATGAAAGGTGGGTCATGAGTTATCAGAATACACTTATAATCACACACCATTTTTTATTAATTTGGGTCGTTGGGGGACGATTTGGGTCACAGGAGGACGGTGAATTTCTTATTTGGGTCTTGAGCTGGAAAAGTTTAAGAAGCCATTCCTTAGACAGTCACTTATGGTAGCTAAGGCCATTTGATTTCAGCGTCCGAAAGTCTAGTAGCCATAGTATTTTTTACAACTTTCTGGCACTGAAAGCTGAAAACAGTGACCTCCAGATGAGTGGTGTATGTTTTCAGGTTTGAATGCAGTATGTGCCATAGTAAGTATCCTTATTTCAGTTTTTACTGCAGTACGTGCCATAGTAAGTACTCTAATTTCAGGTTTTACTGCAGTAAGTGCCATAGTAAGTACTCTTATTGGTCAATATATGAGATACTGGATGCTAGGCCATAACAAAGTGGTAGTTGATCATTGTTCGCACAAGTAATGACATGGCCTTTATTGAATCATTCTTGGTAGTGTCATTTTATACCAACTTAAAACCACATAAATACAGTGAACATTTAATGAATATTAGTTATTTCAATAATGAAAATGTAAACAAGTCAGAGATCATTCGTACACAAAGGGGTTAAAAATTCAACCATTTTAATAACTAAGCATGTATTTACAGCAAGTGCTTGAGCAGGATGGCTAAAAGTCAGTGACCCGTCTGAAAGAGCCTACAATGGCGCAGGTGGCGCACCATTCACGGTATCTCCTGTACTCTCCGGGTCTCAGGAAGTACTGTCGACCCCGGTAGTTGGGATACTCGTAGAAGATCCAGAAGCCATTCATGATATTACAGGAGTAGATGTGGCGGTGGTGGAAACGATCAGACACACAGGGACAGTCGTCCATAAATTCCATCATGTGACCACTGAAATCGGCCTTCTCGTAGATTCGCATCCTATTTGAACCCCGGTACTGTAGAGCAAAAGGAAGAGCAATCAAAATGGCATCCAGTTGATACCGTACAGAGAGTAGATGGATAATATAATGGCAAGGTGGCATTAAATATCAAAATCCATTTCCTGGATAGTTCCAGGAAGCTCATGAACCTAAATCATAAAACAGAGATGATGTAATAAAGATAAATAAATGATGTTCTTATCCTTGCTCCAACTCTCTTGTCTTGATAATAATTTCCAGGTACCTTCCGTTGCCTCAGTAAGACGTCCATACCCAGTCAGAACTTACCATTGGAATCATACGACAGGATCGGATACAGCTGCTGAAACCCATCCAACGCTGGTAATCAGCATACTCTCCCCTCCTCATGTAATACTGGTGACCCATGTAGTTGGGGCGCTCATAGATCATAAAACAGCCACTATCCACCCTGATGGAGTTACAGCGGCTGAAGTAGGAGTGCAGGTCTGTGCAGTCATTGCTGCACTCATAACTACGACCTTGGAAGTTCCTGTCCTCGTAAAATGTAATCTGCAAATCAAGAAATTCCAATAATAAGTTTCACTTTGGGCTGATATAGGTGGGGTGGGACCCACTATACAGCATATACTGAGCACAATATATAGCAGACAAGGGAGTAAAATGGTCAGAGTTTACAGTTCAAAAGCACAGGGGAAAAGTCCTACCTTGCCCATGGTCTCCGTTGGAGAGATTCCACATGTTTTCAGAGCTTTTTATACTACCTCTTGACAAACAAAGTATTGTTATTCAAATGCTCACATAGTTATAATTCAGGGTACTGGCACATGTTTTCCTTTTTGTTGGAGAACAACATTGGGTGAGAAATATGGATTTGTATTTGGAAAAACAGGATAAATAATTACTGGTTTGATGTTTTGACATGCATAGACAAAGGAAAAGACTAGTATGGTATCCACACGTCCAATAGACAATAGGTACAGAACAATATGGAACAGCCCTTTAGCATTAAATATGGTGCGTAACACTAGAGGTAGCCATTCAGGTCCTTGCTATCCTGGGTCCTTGGGACGTCCCAACTCTGACTTTACCCCACTGAAGTTGACATTTAAAATGGTTAAGGTCAGGGTTAGGTAAGGTTTATGGTTAAGGTTAGGGTTATGGTTAGGGTAAGGGTAGGGGTTAAGTTTAGGGTTAGGGTTCAGGGTAGGTACATCCCAAGGATTCTGTATTGCACTAGCCTAGCCATTCACTATGCAATCTCATTTGCATTCTCAACCCATTTTATGCAAATGAGTACAGTCCGAAAAATGACATCCTGCTTATAACACATGGAGTATTTACAGTACATGATGTGTCAACATCCAATGTGTCATAGGCTACTTACTGAACATTAATCACAGCATCAACATGATTACGAACACATTTTACTACAACTACAACCATTACCAACCACCACCACCTTTACCATTACTAGTGCCCCTCTGCTCACTGTAGTTAGAAGAATTCGAGTGAGTTTTATTTATTTTTGCCACATTCTAGCTTTTCTTCACTATCCATACCATAACTAACTAACTAATAATGCCATATCCACTGCCAAGGACAGTCCAAAACATCTTCCTTATTAGCCTGCTTAGCTAACGCTCTTCCCATGACCATCCTTGACTAATTACAGTTTGCTTTTACATGGTAAACAAACAATTTGTTTGTGTCATCCCTTTATCCCCAGAAATGCCAATCACCTCTGTGTTTACATGTTTTGCATAAAAGTAAACAATGGCATTGTGCTGGAAAGCAGAATGTAATGTCATGACCACTACATGGCTCTCTAGTTAACGGTAGTTGGCTATGCTGTAGACCTATATCAATAACAGCAGAGAAATGAAGCAAAGGTTGATATAAAATAATTTTTTTATAACAGGCCATTTGATCATAGAATGTACTAATTATACATCGTTAAGTGTACATGATACTAGGCAATATAGAAACATTTGAGTTATTTTGGCAGGCTGATGGAAAGGTTACTGAAAATGTACCCTATAACACTTTTAAAAACATTTTAATCACAAATAGTACCTGTGAAGTCCCGATCAAAAACATCAAACGCCATTTAATTATCCCTAAATGCTCATTGTTGTTCCATAGAAGGACTGCGAGTTCTAAGATGAAATCAGTATATGTTAGAACCTCGTAGTTCACAACTTTAAAAAAAAATAACTGTCGTTTAATGGGAATGCGGAGGTGAGGATAGAATATCAAAAAATGTCTGACTTTAGTCTAAACCCAGCGGCCAAAGATGGGTGAAATGCCGTCATTGAACTAGTTGTAATTTAGTTAGGAAGGGTCCAGTTGTACCTCACCTCACAAGCCAAAGAAACTAGAAGAATGTCTAGTTATTGGCCATGCTTTGTTGTCGGCTGTAGTTAGTTAATCTGCCCATTACGAACTGCTGCTGTATCATTCATAGACTGGGTTCTTGCACTGAACAAAGAAGTAGGAAACCCAGGACAGGCTGCCAGGACATTACATTTTAGTAATCTGGCAGACACTCTTATCCAGAGCAATTTACAGGAGTAATTAAGAATAATAATTTATTACATTTGTAAAGCAGTTTTCATTATAAAGAATAATCTCAAAGCGCATAAAAGAAAAAATCAAATAGATTTTTCTTTACACAATTAAACAAACTGACACAAAGAACCCAGCTGACGCTAGGACAACAAGGAGCACAGCTCTCAACACAAAGCCTTCCTAAAGAGAAAGGTCTTTAGGCCCGTTTTAAAGGAGCCCAGAGTCAGTGGTGCCCTCAGGTGGTCTGAGAGGGCATTCCAGAAGCTCTGGGCGGTCAAGCTGAATGCCCGATCCCTCAAGGAGCAGAGCTTGGTCCTGGGAGCGTAGAGGAGCAGGCTACCGCTTGACCTGAGGGTGGGGTTATGAAGGAAGAGCAGTTCTTTGAGATAAGGAGTGGCATTGCCATGAATACACTGGAAAGTCTGCAGGAGGGTTTTTAATTTAATCTGGAATGAGACGGGGAGCCTGTGCAGAAATGCCAGGAAGGTGGGGATGTGATGGTATTTCCGCACTCTCATCAGGATCCTGGCAACCAATTTGGGTTAAGTGCATTGCTCAAGGGTACATCGACAGATTTTTCACCTAGTCGGCTTAGGGATTCAAACCAGTGATCTTTCTGTTACTGGCTCTTAACCACTAGGCTACCTGCAGCCCGGATGCCTGTACATAAATAATCGTGTGACCTATACAGTATTTAACTCATACGTTACTTTTGGAACTTCTTCATGAACATTGTTGAATGCTAGGATCTGTCATGTCTTAACCCACATCTTATTGATTTATTAATTGGCTGTTAAACAAGATTACTTTACTTTTGGAACTTCTACATGAACATTGTTGAATGTTAGGATCTGATCTGTCTTGTCCTACCCCACATCTTTTGAGTTATTACTTGGCTTTATGTTGGGAGTAAAAGTGTGTCAATATGTGGTACCACTACAAAGACTATAAGTGGAGCAGAGAGTCAGTTTGGTTTATTGGCATGCTAAGGAGTTCTCAAGACAACGCACATTATGTAGTCGCTAGATGAAGACAAAATGCAGGGTAAGAAATATTGTTCTTATAAATATTGAGATATTGCCTTATAGTACATAGCTCATTAAACTCAGCATCTAAACAGAGAATGATCTGGTTCCTTCATATTGTTTTCATTTCCTTGGTTATGTTACAGTATATCTTTATTATGAGTTTTGATATATCTTTATCTTATTTGATAAGTGCATTCTTGAAAATAAGCTGCATTCATATATCATTAAATATGCCATGTAAGTAAGATCGTAAGATCAAAACTACTTTATAAAAATCTGATTCTCATCTTTCAGCAATAGCAGGTACAGAGAAAGCAAAGGTAGTGATTAACATATATCTACATTCTGGTCTGTACAATTAGCATTCATATTCATATTTATATTTAATATGTATATCAATTAATAATAATTGTATTCCAGTAGGCCAATGTGACTGCAACTATGAATGTGAATGTAGGATTTGCAGGTGCACTCACCGTTATTGATGTGATGCCTCAAATTCACTACGTTCTCCAGTCAGAACTACTGCATAGAGTTCTACTCTACTGCATAGAGTTCTACTTCTTTTAGCATCATGGTATGGATATATTCAGCCACAATACATGTACAGCTGGCTAATCCCTTATGGGGCCCCAAACAGGGAGAGAGCGGCTCACGCTTTGTCTGCTTGCATTCTTTTGCCAATAAATGCCTTTTTCTCACGTATAATGTGGGGTTTAGTGATCAATCTGTACTTTTTGACATGAGTTTTCAGAACAAACAAATATTCTAGTAATGATTAGGTGTTTTGATATCCAACATGGAACATAAATAGTTGTGGTGCTGTAATTATTTGTGTAGGATTTAGATATCTGGAGCCTACTGTAGAACAAGGTCAATTATGTATCTCAAATGCTCTACCAATAAACGTATTTAGACTGCGTAAAGAGATTTATTAAAATCAGCAAACTTTGTGTGAATTGTCACCAGTGAGGGTCTCAAGCAATGGGGTTGAGTTTTGAGAATATACCAATCTCAATGAAAAGATGAAAAGAAACAGAAAATGTTTTTGATTACGAATCAAAGTTTATTGTGGACAGTGACAGTTGATAGTTTAAAATGGAGCTGTGGTTTAGTTGAAGTCGGTGATCCTTCTGAGGGAGCCGATCTTGGGGCTCTGGCCTCCCCAGTCGCTGAACCTCCTGTACTCACCGGGCCTCACATAGTACTGCCTTCCCTTGTAGTTGGGCTGGTCGTACATCAGCCAGTGGCCGTCCATCACGTTGCAGGAATTGATGTCGGACATACGGAAACGGTCCTGGACATTGGGGCAGTCGTCGCTCAGCTCGTTCATCTGGCCGCCCATGTCAGGACGATCATACATTCTCATTCTGTAGTTGCCGCGGTGCTGTAACGGGATCAAACAGGTGTTACATAGTCATTACATAGGTATTACATAGTTTCATGGTTACTGCATAGTTATTACATAGTTACTACATGTTACTGCATAGGTATTACATAGTTACTACATAGTTATTACATAGTTACTGCATAGTTATTACATAGTTACTACATAGTTATTACATAGTTACTACATGGTTACTGCATAGTTACTACATAGTTACTACATGGTTACTGCATAAGTATTACATAGTTACTACATAGTTATTACATAGTTACTACATAGTTATTACATCGTTACTTAGTTATTGCATAGATATATGGTTTCTGTATACTCAATTTGTATATTTCTTACATTTAATTAAATATAATGGTACATTTAGAGGTCAATGTTGCTGAGGCTTTAGTTGCAATTTAGATGTATGTTATATTCAACAAATTTGTGACTGATTTTATCTCATGGCACCTACATGTTATATGCAGGTAGCTCATTTATGCACATCCTAGTCTCTCATAATTAATCAATAAAATAAATGTTCAATATAATTGCAGTATTCAAATGTATCTGGTTATGACTTTGGCTTTACTATAAAGAATCGAAAAATGTATGCCAGATATTATAATCATTCAGTGACAAACTATGACTTTCCTTCAACTTAGTGTGTTGTGAAAAGTGTTATGAAATGTAATGTTTTGTAATATTTTAAATTGTATATAACTGCCGGAACCCAGGAAGAGTAGCTGCTGCCTTGACAACTGTACAACATGTAGTCACTAGATGCATTTCAAACCTTACTCACCAGGGGGATCATACGGCAGGACCTGATGCAGTCGTTGATGCCAATCATTCGCTGGTTATCGGGGTACTCTCCCCTCCTCACGAAGTACTGGTTTCCCATGTAGTTAGGGCGCTCATAAACCATGAAGCAGCCGCTCTCAACCCTGAGGGAGTTGCAGCGGTTGAAGTAGGAGTGCAGGTCGGCACAGTCGCTGTTACACTCATGAGAGCGACCCTGGAAGTTCCTGTCCTCGTAGAAGATTATCTGCAAACAATCACAACATCATAGAATATCATTATCTCTAAAATTACAGGACTACTAAACTGCATGAGATCTGTCTGCTAAATTGGTTGTATTATCTGATCTATTTGTAGAAACTGTGCTTGTAAAACTAAGGGGAAATTAATGAAATACTGTCAAATATAATTGTAAAATTGTTTAGATTTCATCTGAAAAGTTGCAAAAACATGGACTTCCTTCTTACCTTTCCCATGGTCATGTTGGCGGTGGATGGGGTGACTGCTCAGTGCTCAATGTCCCTCAGTTCAGCACTGTCTTTTATTTAAAAAATAACACACACAGGGCAGCTGTGTGATTGCACAGCATAAAGTATTGTCATTCAAATATATCCCACAGTCATAGTGATGATGTTTCAATGGTGGGGGTGAGTGAAAAAAATCTGTTTATGTATGAATGGCCGTGTGTAACCAGTTATTGTTCTATCCCCCATGTTCATCAGAATTCTCCGAAAACACTACTGTATACCAGTCTGATACACTCACTGCACTGCATCAGCAAAACCTATCAACGCCATATTCATTATACAGTCGTCGTCAGCTACAGTACATGTTAGAGAGCCAATATACGGGCCATGAAATTAACAAATAATAGTATTTGTTTGAACTTAGCCTAGTTTATACATCTTTGTAGAATAAACACATGGTAATTATCAATTTACAGTAGCATAACGGGTTCTCCTGTGGGGACAGTACTTTATTTCTAAGAGTGTATCATTGGTCAAGAATAGGCCCAGAGACTTGCTACCATCATGTGATCAAATGATATAGTCATCATTGATAAGTATTGGTCTATTCAATAGGTTTGTCAATATTACTTTATTACGTTTTTCAAGAATCTAATCAAATGAACATGCCACAACAATGAAAGGTATTTTAACATTGTAAACATTGTTTTTGTCTGAAGATATTCCAATTTGAAAGTATCATTTTTGACTGTAGGCTTTGTAATAAATTTCCTCTTCTAGGTACTTGTTAAATCCCATCATGTTGTTGAGGTTTGTTTCAACATCTTCTCTAATTTAATTTTTACTTTCTCAATCCTTTTATGTTTGTGTTTTATACCAAGAACAGGAAATGAGATGATTCATTCATGTGCAATGAGGGTGGGGTATACAATTGCTTAACTTGAGTGATTGTATCACTCAAATGATAGCAAGATGGCTTTATGATTCTGTATATTCTATCACTGAGCTTGATGTCCAGGGTGAATATTCAAAGAGTTATTGTCCCACCATGAGTCCTGGCTAGCCGCAGAGGAGCTAGCCACAACTTTCAATTAATTGAGAGCAGGGTATGTTCAGTAGTACATGACTGATTGAATGGAACCCACTCTAGCACTCTTTCTGCCCCATTTGCTGAATCTCCTGCACTCAAATAAAAAAAGGTGCAATCTAGAACCTAAAAGGATTCTTCGGCTATCCCCGTAGGAGAACCCTTTGAAGAACCCTTTTGGTTCCAGGTAGAACCCTTTTGGGTTCAACGTAAAACCCTTTCCACAGATGTTTCTACATGGAACCGAAAAGGGTTTAACCTGGAACTAAAAAGGGTTCTCCTATGGGGATAGCTGAAGAACCCTTTTGGAATCCTTTTTTCTAAGAGTGTGTAACCCGCAGGTATTATAGGGTACCCCCTTCCCCGGTAGTTTGAGTGGTTGTAGAACAGCAAGTTTCCTCCTTTCACATTGCAAGAGAAAAAGCTTTTGATGTGGAAACGATCCTTTATGCTGGGACAGTCGTTCACCAGATCCACCATCTGCCCACAATACACTAGTCTCTCATAGAGTCAGTCACATGTTGTAGGATCCAGGCACCTGCTATTGATTAGAGGTGAAAAAAGTTGTTATAATCGTACAATCTTAGAACTTCTATCTTTATCTGTTAATCAGAGGACCATTACAAATCTTTACGCCCCCACTCCTGCTCACAAACACCTGCACCAATGTATAAAAAAAATTACTTTTTAAAAATGTAAACTTTATTTAACTAGGTAAGTCACTTAAGAACAAATTCTTATTTACAATGACGGCCTAGGAACAGTCTGTTAACTGCCTTGTTCAGGGGCAGAACGACAGATTTTTACCTTGTCAGCTCGGGGATTCGATCTAGCAACCTTTCAGTTACTAGCCCAACACTCTAACCACTAGGCTACCTGCCGCCCCTAACTAAAATTCAATCATAGGAATAAAACAATTATTAATTAATTTAGCAATTATCTTCCAATAGCATCTTAACCCAGAATTCCACAACTCGTACAGATGTAGGATCTTAATTTGATCACTTTGACTGATTTGCAATCGTGTTCCACCTGGGAGGGCACCTGGCGGCCGGCTTTCTAAGCTGGTGTTCAGTCGGTGTTGTTCCTCCCGCCCCATGTGGAATGGCTTCTATCGGGGGAGCCCCTTTCGGATTCGGTTTACCCCCTATTCCGATAAGCTCCAGCCGCGCACCGTTCGAGCGAGATCCAGCCGACCCGTCTGACCTAGTGGCCCTACATTGGTGTTCCGGTGCGGGGAGTGACCCACCCAGGCAGTGATGCATGAGGTGACGTTCACCCCGCAACGCACCGGCTCCAAGAGACACAATTTCTCAAACCCTGTCTTCACAAATATCTTCCCATATACTGTCCCTTTGTGGTCTGGTTATGGTTGTGGTTACCCCGCGGTTCAGTTGATGGCCTTCCGAATATGCCTTCCGGCTAGACGAGCGGCGACCTCAGCGGATGCGTGCATTTTCCAGAACCTAAACCCTACCATCGGGCCAACGGGCCGTCTAGGGGGACCAGCTCTAATTAGCCCCGAATCAGATGTATCAGGGAGGGGACCTGGCGGCCGGCATCCGTGCTGGTGTTCAGCCGGAATCTTCCTCCCGCCCCATGTACACTGGGATAACGATCGGGAGAGCCCCATGGTTCAGTTGATGGCCATCCGGAATAGCCCTCCGACATAGCCCTCCGGCATAGCCCTCCGGCTAGACAAGCGACCTCTCGAGCGGTGCCCCGGCACCTGTGGCACATCCGGCCATGGGCAGTTCAGGGCGTCCCGCTGGGCGCACGGTGGATTGCACCAGGTCCTCCTCCCTGACGGGATAGGACTGGTTCCTGGTCGTTCTTTGCTTAGTGCGCCCAGGTACAACATCTATGTTGTGAGTGGCTACCTGGTTGATCCTGCCAGTAGCATATGCTTGTCTCAAAGATTAAGCCATGCAAGTCTAAGTACACACGGCCGGTACAGTGAAACTGCGAATGGCTCATTAAATCAGTTATGGTTCCTTTGATCGCTCCAACGTTACTTGGATAACTGTGGCAATTCTAGAGCTAATACATGCCAACGAGCGCTGACCTCCGGGGATGCGTGCATTTATCAGACCCAAAACCCATGCGACCTTGCCCAGGCCGCTTGGGGTGGACTCTAGAGAGTGAGAAGGGAGGCAATATATATCTGTATATCGGGATTGCAGAAGCCTACTATTGTAAAGTGGCTGTTCCACTGGATGTCATTAGGTGAATGCACCAATTTGTAAGTCGCTCTGGATAAGAGCGTCTGCTAAATGACTTAAATGTAAATGTTACTGAGAATGTTCCTGCACAGCAGGAAATGCTAACTTGTGGTTAATTAGAGTTTTAAAAAGGTTTCTAAAGTTTGTCATTTCCACTGTGAAATTTCAGACTTGATTTGCCTTGACGAAAAATGTATCAACCCCTAAAAATGTCCATTAATTATAATTCACATTTCCTGTTGCTCCAGGATTATTTTCCTGCTGTAGCAAACTGGCTCAAATTAAGATCCTACATCTGTATAATTGGCATAACTCTCACACCAGACTAGAATGTTCCAAGTTCACTTTTTGAGAGTGAAATATACAGATATTGTCACGCCCTGGCTTTAGTATTCTTTGTTTTCTTAATTATTTTAGTTAGGTCAGGGTGTGACATGGGGAATATATGTGTTTTTTGTAGTGTCTAGGGTGGTTGTAAAGTTTAGGGGGTTTATTAGAGTAGTTGGGTTTATGTTTAGTATAGAAGTCTAGCTGTGTCTATGGTTGAGTGTAGGTATCTAGGAAAGTCTATGGTTGCCTGAATTGGGTCTCAATTAGACAGCTGGTTATTGTTGTCTTTGATTGGGAGCCATATTTAAGGCAACCATAGGCTTTAGCTGTTTGTGGGGAATTGTCTATGTTGAACGTTTGTAGCTGTGTGTGCACTAACGTTTGTAGCTTCACGGTCGTTTGTTGTTTTGTTTCTGTTTATGTATAGTGTTCGTTTTGTCTTCATCTCCAATAAAAGAAGATGTCTTCATTTCCCGCTGCGCCTTGGTTCTCTCTCACCCACTTATTATGACGATCGTGACAGATATATATCTACAGTACCAGTCAGAAGTTTGGACACACCTACTCATTCAAGGGTTTTTCTTTATTTTGACTATTTTCTACATTGTAGAATAATAGTGAAGACAGTAAAAATATGAAATAACACATGGAATCATGTACTGTAGTAACCAAAAAAATTGTTAAACAAATCAAAATATATTTTATATTTGAGATTCTTCCAAGTAACTGCCTTGATGACAGCTTTGCAGACTCTTGGCATTTGTGTTATTTTATAGTTTTGATGTATTCACTATTATTCTACAATGTAGAAAATAGTAAAAATAAAGAAAAACCCTTGAATGAGTAGGTGTGTCCAAACTTCTAACTGGTACTGTATCTGAAAATACTTTTATAGCAAAAATATTTATACTTTCTGAATGTACTATTTGAAAGTGAAATAAACATATAATACAAGTCAATCTTTTGCTTTTAGTTCGGGAAAAAGTGAATTGGCAATTTATTAACTTTTCATAAACTGTTTATAAATATACATTTATTAACTTTTCATAAACTGTTTATAGATTTATTAACTTATTTTTTTCGCAAGGGCAGTCATACAGAGAGCTCACCAAGGGGATGATGTGGCAAGAGTTTGTCATTGATGCTCATCCAACGATGGTAGTCAGGCTCCTGGACACAGGTAGTACTGGTGGCCAGTGTAGTTGGGCTTCTCCTATCATGAAGCATCTACATGTCACCTTGATGGAGTTACACCGGCTGAGTAGAACGAGCATGTCTGTGAAGTCCCCACTGCACTCAAATGACGGCCACCATATTTATTGTCTTCATAGATGATGATCTAGGCATAAAGTTGATGTCATGTTGTTAAAAACCCATACGGGTGAAATCCTTTTCCCCCTGTTTAAATCTAATTAGCATACAAAAAAAAAATGTGTTGCATTGAATGGGTCTCAATCCACCGCATCTGCCGATGTCTTACTTCCGCATCTGCAGAGAAATGTGACAGAGCTAGAGCATTGTTTGTCAGACCATGAGACATCCTGAAATCGTCTTCTCACAAAATCGTCTGTAGTGTCCGAATGGTGGGACTCGTCTGAAGTCGGTACAGCCGATCTGACAACTGTCTGTAGTGTCCGAACAGTTTGGGCTACCCACTACCAACACGTACATGTTGGGTGTTTTGCTCTAGGACACCCACAGACCGCATCTGAAGGTCCCCTGGTACCGGTTGAAAAGTATATATTGACACTTTTTGATCCGAAAATACGGGGTTAAATACATGTAAAGACAAAATAAAAAATGTATCCTGATATAGAACAGACAATTCAGAACAAACTCACTTTAGATTTATTTGGCGGGACTATCTGTTTTCCATGTAGTGAATCTGTTATTCAATGCGTTTGCATAGGCTAATAGCAGTAAGGGCAAATCATTTTTTCCCATCAAATACTTCTTTATGTATATTTTTTATATTTCAAGGGGTCTTACAATTCAAAATCAAATAGCTAAATGTTCGTTGGTATGACCTTCTTAAAACAATTCCATATAGATCAGTAGAACCCCCCCCCCCGGGCTTAGACTCTTATGGGTTAATATTAATTAAGACAGAACATTGAACATTGATCAATGATTGATACAAAGAATCATTTATCAAGGATAAACTTCATCCTTTTCATGAGGTCAATGGCTCCACTACGAAACTACACTGAGTGTACAAATCATTAGGAACACCTGCTCTTTCCATGACATAGACTGACCAGGTGAATCCAAGTGAACACTATGATCCCCAGTGGTGGAAAAAGTACCCCATTGTCATAGTTGAGTGAAAGTGTTCCTAATGCTTTGTACACTCAGTTTATACTTTCATGATCGCTTTGAACTTAATTATTTGGGATGGGGGGAATCTAAGACACCATTTTGTTTCCAGTTGGTGTATAGTATAGATATAGTCGTTTTTTTCAGTATAGGGAATCTAAGACACCATTTTGTTTCCAGCACATGTATAGTATAGTATAGTTTTTTCAGTATAGGGAATCTTACATGGTTTTTGTTTGGTTTTGTAACAAGTAAGATATGAAGTGTACTTGGTATTATTTTGCCACCCTCAATATAGAAATAGTCATTGGGAGATCCTATTTTAAACGCAGTTATTTTGTTCATTAAATATTACATATTAAGACTAAAGATGGATAGTGGCATTGAAATGCAAGTGTGATGTAGGTTTATAAATGCATCTTTCAAAATCAAAAGTTTGATGTGAGTGAGATTTGTATATTATTAGAAAAATTGACAAGTATGCTTACAATCAAATCCTTTACCCTACACAGCCCTCTGATTTCTTTGTTTGGTCAAGTTATTTGTAAGAAATCGTTCTAATACAGTATTTAGCATTCACCAAACAAGTTCTCCAATAGCATTAAAACACTACTCACTATAAGCTAGTATGAAATCAAACACATACAAAATTGACGAACTATGATAGTTTATGTGTAGACAAGATAGTCGTGGTACTTATTTTGCTCTCTAGGCTAAACGTATCTACAACCCTGGCCTCTAGTGGAAACAAGAAGGTCCTGATGTCCTGATGCCCATGAGGCCTAGTGGAGAAAGTCACATAGTAACTTGTTACATCAGAAAGCTCTCTATAAATACACTTACTGTGGAAAGTGTAACTCCGTGCAGCAGCCGATATAGATGACAAAGATGGAGTATGTTAATTCCATTAAGGAGGAGTATCATTTGTTTATAATTCGTTGGCCATTAGACCGCTTAGAACTTGTTTGTTTGGTTAACACTAAACAGTAAATGACATGAGCGTAGAGCATGATAGATCCTGTACTGTATAATAGAGATTACACTTTGACTCCTTTCTGATCAATGCCAATACTGCAATAGCTTTATTGATCCCTCTAAGCAGAGCGAGGATGTCAGGCATCGTGGTGCCAACCCTGTTGCTAACATCCATACTGGAGAGCAGGACTGCAATGTACAGAGAACAAGAACAAAACTTAAATCAATTGAGCACCAACACCATTTTATCCGTGTGTGAAACAAGGCATAAAATAGGCATTTCACAAGGACCCTTCCTTCTTTAGAGGTCTATGATGCTCCTGATTGAGCCGAGCTTGGAGCTAATGCCTCCCCAGTCACTGTATCTACGGTACTGGCCAGGCCTCAGGTAGTAGTGGTGTCCTCTATAGTTGGCCTGGTCGTACATCAAGCCAGTGGCCATCCATCACGTTGCAGGAGTTGAAGTCAGACATACTGAAACGGTCCATGCAGTTGGGGCAGTCGTCGTCTAGCTCCATCATCTGGCCTCACGTCAGCGCGGTCGTACAGCCTCATCCTGAAGTTACCACGGTGCTGGAGGGTATCTGTTTTCTACATTCTTAACAAGCTTTATGAATCGTCGATACAAAAACGACTATTTAGATTTTCACATGTACGCAAACAAAATGCAAAATGTCAATGTGACTGATTTAAGGGATTGAAGATTGATTATGTAATTCATAAATTGTTACTGATGATTAACCACTTAGTATCCCTTTCTACACCCTCGTAGATGGCCAGGTTATATACTATGATCAAAACGTCAATACCCTCGTAGATGGCCAGGTTATATACTATGATCAAAACGTCAATACCCTCGTAGATGGCCAGGTTATATACTATGATCAAAACGTCAACACCCTCGTAGATGGCCAGGTTATATACTATGATCAAAACCTAGATTATGTGTAAGTACTCTCAAATACGCAATGATACAGTAAATAGTTCATATCTGTTTGAGAAATTTTCTGAAGATATCAGTAGCCTTGAGAATAATATTTGACTGTTCCCTTACCATGGGGATCATTCGGCAGGACTTGACAGTCGTTCATTCCCTTACCATGGGGATCATTCGGCAGGACTTGACACAGTCGTTCATTCCCTTACCATGGTTATCATTCGGCAGGACTTGACACAGTCGTTCATTCCCTTACCATGGGGATCATGCGGCAGGACTTGACACAGTCGTTCATTCCCTTACCATGGTTATCATGCGGCAGGACTTGACACAGTCGTTCATTTCCTTACCATGGGGATCATGCGGCAGGACTTGACAGTCGTTCATTCCCTTACCATGGGGATCATGCGGCAGGACTTGACAGTCGTTCATTCCTTTACCATGGGGATCATGCGGCAGGACTTGACACAGTCGTTCATTCCCTTACCATGGTTATCATGCGGCAGGACTTGACACAGTCGTTCATTTCCTTACCATGGGGATCATGCGGCAGGACTTGACAGTCGTTCATTCCCTTACCATGGGGATCATGCGGCAGGACTTGACAGTCGTTCATTCCTTTACCATGGGGATCATGCGGCAGGACTTGACACAGTCGTTCATTCCCTTACCATGGTTATCATGCGGCAGGACTTGACACAGTCGTTCATTTCCTTACCATGGGGATCATGCGGCAGGACTTGACACAGTCGTTCATTCCCTTACCATGGGGATCATGCGGCAGGACTTGACACAGTCGTTCATTCCCTTACCATGGGGATCATGCGGCAGGACTTGACAGTCGTTCATTCCTTTACCATGGGTATCATTCGGCAGGGCTTGACACAGTCGTTCATTCCCTTACCATGGGGATCATGCGGCAGGACTTGACACAGTCGTTCATTCCCTTACCATGGGGATCATGCAACAGGACTTGACACAGTCGTTCAATCCCTTACCATGGGGATCATGCGGCAGGACTTGACACAGTCGTTCATTCCCTTACCATGGGGATCATGCAACAGGACTTGACACAGTCGTTCAATCCCTTACCATGGGGATCATGCGGCAGGACTTGACACAGTCGTTCATTCCCTTACCATGGGGATCATGCGGCAGGACTTGACAGTCGTTCATTCCCTTACCATGGTTATCATGCGGCAGGACTTGACAGTCGTTCATTCCCTTACCATGGTTATCATGCGGCAGGACTTGACACAGTCGTTCATTCCCTTACCATGGGGATCATGCGGCAGGACTTGACACAGTCATTCAATCCCTTACCATGGGGATCATGCGGCAGGACTTGACACAGTCGTTCATTCCCTTACCATGGTTATCATGCGGCAGGACTTGACAAAGTCGTTCATTCCCTTACCATGGGGATCATGCGGCAGGACTTGACACAGTCGTTCATTCCCTTACCATGGGGATCATGCGGCAGGACTTGACACAGTCGTTCAATCCCTTACCATGGTTATCATGCGGCAGGACTTGACACAGTCGTTCAATCCCTTACCATGGGGATCATGCGGCAGGACTTGACACAGTCGTTCATTCCCTTACCATGGGGATCATGCGGCAGGACTTGACACAGTCGTTCAATCCCTTACCATGGTTATCATGCGGCAGGACTTGACACAGTCGTTCAATCCCTTACCATGGGGATCATGCGGCAGGACTTGACACAGTCGTTCATTCCCTTACCATGGGGATCATGCGGCAGGACTTGACAGTCGTTCATTCCTTTACCATGGGTATCATTCGGCAGGACTTGACACAGTCGTTCATTCCCTTACCATGGGGATCATGCAACAGGACTTGACACAGTCGTTCAATCCCTTACCATGGGGATCATGCGGCAGGACTTGACACAGTCATTCATTCCCTTACCATGGGGATCATGCGGCAGGACTTGACAGTCGTTCATTCCCTTACCATGGTTATCATGCGGCAGGACTTGACAGTCGTTCATTCCCTTACCATGGGGATCATGCGGCAGGACTTGACAGTCGTTCAATCCCTTACCATGGGGATCATGCGGCAGGACTTGACAGTCGTTCATTCCCTTACCATGGGGATCATGCGGCAGGACTTGACAGTCGTTCATTCCCTTACCATGGGGATCATGCGGCAGGACTTGACAGTCATTCATTCCCTTACCATGGGGATCATGCGGCAGGACTTGACACAGTCGTTCATTCCCTTACCATGGGGATCATGCGGCAGGACTTGACACAGTCGTTCATTCCCTTACCATGGGGATCATGCGGCAGGACTTGACACAGTCGTTCATTCCCTTACCATGGGGATCATGCGGCAGGACTTGACAGTCGTTCATTCCCTTACCATGGGGATCATGCGGCAGGAATTGACACAGTCGTTCATTCCCTTACCATGGGGATCATGCGGCAGGACTTGACACAGTCGTTCATTCCCTTACCATGGGGATCATGCGGCAGGACTTGACACAGTCGTTCATTCCCTTACATTGGGGATCATGCGGCAGGACTTGACACAGTCGTTCATTCCCTTACCATGGGGATCATGCGGCAGGACTTGACACAGTCGTTCATTCCCTTACCATGGGGATCATGCGGCAGGACTTGACACAGTCGTTCATTTCCTTACCATGGGGATCATGCGGCAGGACTTGACAGTCGTTCATTCCCTTACCATGGGGATCATGCGGCAGGACTTGACACAGTCGTTCATTCCCTTACCATGGTTATCATGCGGCAGGACTTGACACAGTCGTTCATTCCTTTACCATGGGGATCATGCGGCAGGACTTGACACAGTCGTTCATTCCCTTACCATGGGGATCATGCGGCAGGACTTGACACAGCGCATGTAGTCGGAGTACTCTCCCTTCCTCAAGAAGTGCTGGTGTCCCATGAAGTTGGGGCGCTCGTAGATCATGAACATACCGCTTCTCCACCCTGATGAACTAGCAGTGGTTGAACATGGAGTGAAGATCGGCACAGTTAGTAATGCACTCATGGTGACGGACGCCGAAGTCCTTGTCCTTGTAGAAGATGTTCTGATGGAAGAACAGGAATGATTTTGAAGTAGCATTAATAAGAAAATCTATGGAAAAACAAAGTAAAGATGTGATACAGGAGGCCTACAGATATACTATTTGAAGAAATTACTCTAAAAAAGGAAAGTATACACCGAATGTGTGAAAGAGAAACATTTTTTTGTTTTAAAGTTCATTTCATGCAATTCTACACATTTTGCCATAGGGTGGAGGCAAATGTTTGCAGTTTTTAATATGCTGACATGGGCTAATTGAGTGATTGCTAATACACAACCAAATTGCACCTGGTGTATTCTGTTATTCAAACTCTCAATGTAACGTCCTGACCAGAGTTCTTATGTGTTTTGCTTGTTTCGTGTTGGTCAGGACGTGAGCTGGGTGGGAATTCTATGTTGTGTGTCTAGTTCGTCTGTTTCTGTGTTCAGCCTAATATGGTTCTCAATCAGAGACAGCTGTCAATCGTTGTCCCTGATTGAGAATCATATATAGGTGGCTTGTTTTGTGTTGGGGGTTGTGGGTGGTTGTTTCCTGTCTTTGTGTTTTGTCTGCACCAGCTAGGACTGTGACGGTTAGTTTGTTTTGTCATTTTGTATAGTGTCTTGTTTTGTGTTAATTAAATAATGGAAAATTACCACGCTGCACATTGGTCCTCAGATCCTTCTCGCCTCTCCTCGTCTGAGGAGGAGGACGACTTAGACTGCCGTTACAATCAACAGTAAGTTGAGACCCCGACTGGGTTCTTAAAAAATATACAGTAAATATATTTTTGGGTGAAATTGGTCCGGGGGCATTTTGTGGCTTGTTTGTTTTGGTACCTATCAACACCCTTCATTATCACCATCTATGCACGCAACCACTCACTTAAACTACTGATTACTGACTACACACACCATTGTTAATTGTATATAGTTTACTTTAGTTCATAAATATATTTTTGTTATTCCTTGATCTCATCGTTGTCTCCCTTTTCGTTACGGGCTAACATGCCCACCTGTCCCAGACCATCAATCAGATGATACACCCATTCACTCTGTAGCTAAAAGATTCAATAAGACTCAAATCTTTGACATGATTTGATCGATGTGTGAAGTATTACTCATGGGGTAGCAGTCTGGCAGGTTACCCAGGTAACACAGCCACACCTCAGAGACAAGTCTGGCAGGTTACCCAGGAAACACAGCCACACCTCAGAGACAAGCCTGGCAGGTTACCCAGGTAACACAGCCACACCTCAGAGACAGGTCTGGCAGGTTACCCAGGTAACACAGCCACACCTCAGAGACAAGCCTGGCAGGTTACCTAGGTAACAGCCACACCTCAGAGACAAGCCTGGCAGGTTACCTAGGTAACAGCCACACCTCAGAGACAGGTCTGGCAGGTTACCTAGGTAACACATCCACACCTCAGAGACAAGCCTGGCAGGTTACCTAGGTAACAGCCACACCTCAGAGACAAGCCTGGCAGGTTACCTAGGTAACAGCCACACCTCAGAGACAGGTCTGGCAGGTTACCTAGGTAACACATCCACACCTCAGAGACAAGCCTGGCAGGTTACCTAGGTAACAGCCACACCTCAGAGACAAGCCTGGCAGGTTACCTAGGTAACAGCCACACCTCAGAGACAAGCCTGGCAGGTTACCTAGGTAACAACTACACCTCAGAGACAGACCATTAGGTTGCTCACAAGAAGGTACGGCAGGAGCGGATGGAGTCGTTGTAATCCATCCAGCGCCGATACTCTGGGTACCAACCCCTGGTCAGCACATACTGGTAGCCCAGTTAGTTGGGCCTCTCGTAGAGCACCCAGCAGCCGATATCTGCCTTGATGGAGTTACAGCGGCTGAAATGGGGGTGTATGTCAGCACAGTCTGCGTATTACATATTAAACGGCTCTCTATCCACCCGATGTGTATCAAACTCACTAAAAGTGGCAGTAATAAAGCCTCTCTTGAAAAAGCCTAACCTTGACACAGAAAATATAAAAAACTATCGGCCTATATCGAATCTCCCATTCCTCTCAAAAATGTTAGAAAAAGCTGATGCTCAGCAACTCACTGCCTTCCTGAAGACAAACAGCATATACGAAACACTTCAGTCTGGTTTTAGACCCCATTATAGCACTGAGACTGCACTCGTGAAGGTGGTAAATGACTTTTTAATATCGTCAGATCAAGGCTCTGCATATGTTCTTCTGCTCCTAGACCTTAGTACTGCTTTTGATACCATCGATCACAACATTCTTTTGGTGAGATTGGAAACCCAAATTGGTCTACACGGACAAGTTATGGCCTGGTTTAGATTTTATCTGTCGGAAAGATATCAGTTTGTCTTTGTGGATGGTTTGTCTTCTGACAAATCAACTGTAAAAATCGGTGTTCCTCAAGGTTCCGTTTTAGGACCACTATTGTTTTCACTATATATTTTACCTCTTGGTGATGTCATTCGGAAACATGATATTAACTTTCACTGCTATGCGGACGATACACAGCTGTACATTTCGATGAAACATGGTGAAGCCCCTAAACTGCCCTCATTGGAAGCCTGCGTTTCAGACATAAGGAAGTGGATGGCGGCAAATGTTTTACTTTTAAACTCGGACAAAACAGAGATGCTGTCACGTAAACTCCCTCTCCGGCCTCTAGGTCATCAGGCTGCTGATTATCCCACACACCTGTCACCATCATCTCGCGCACCTGCGCCTCATGACACTCACCTGGACTCCATCACCTCCTTGATTATCTTCCCTATATCTGTCACTCCCCTTGGTTCTTTCCTCAGGTGTTATTGACTCTGTTTTCATGTCGGTGCGATGTTTGTGTTTTGTGTTCATTGTTTATTTTATTTATTAAAACACTCACTCCCTGAACTTGCTTCCCGACTCTCAGCGCACTCGTTACAGATGCAAGTTCTAGGTCCCAAGAAACAAAGAGATTTTCTGTTGCAGCTGACATTTAATCTTGATGGTTGTACAGTCATCTCAAATAAAACTGTGAAGGACCTCGGCATTACTCTGGACCCTGATTTCTCTTTTGACGAACATATCAAGAACAGCACAGCTTTTTTCCATCTTCGTAGCTTTTGTCACTTCTAGATTAGACTACCGCAATGCTCTACTTTCCGGGTACCTGGATAAAGCACTAAATAAACTTCAGTTAGTGCTAAACACGGCTGCTAGAATCTTGACCAGAACCCCAAAAGTTGATCATATTATTCCAGTGCTAGCCTCTCTACACTGGCTTACTGTTAAGGCTAGGGCTGATTTTAAGGTTTTACTGCTAACCTACAAAACATTACAAGGGCTTGCTCCTACCTATCTTTCCGATTTGGTCCTGCCGTACATACTTACATGTACGCTACAGTCACAAGACGCAGGCCTCCTTACTGTCCCTAGAATTTCTAAGCAAACAGCTAGAGGCAGGGCTTTCTCCTATAGAGCTCCATTTTTATGGAATGGTCTGCCTATCCATATGAGAGATGCAGACTTGGTCTCGACCTTTAAGTCTTTATTGAAGACTCATCTCTTCAGTAGATCCTATGATTGAGTGTAGTCTAGCCCAGAGGTGTGAAGGTGAACGGAAAGGCACTGAAGCGACAAACCACCCTTGCTGTCTCTGCCTGGCCGGTTCCCCTCTCTCCACTGGGATTCTCTGCCTCTAACCCTATTACGGGGGTTGAGTCACTGGCTTACTGGTGCTCTTCCATGCCGTCCCTTGTAGTGGTGCGTCACATGAGTGGGTTGAGTCACTGACGTGATCTTCCTGTCCGGGTTGGCACCCCCCTCGGGTTTGTGCCGTGGGGGTGATTTTTGTGGGCTATACTCTGCCTTGTCTCAAGGTAGTAGGTTGGTGGTTGAAGATATCCCTCTAGTGGTGTGGGGGCTGTGCTTTGGCAAAGTGGGTGGGGTTATATCCTGCCTGTTTGGCCCTGTCCGGGGGTATCATCGGACGGGGACAGAGTGTCTCCTGACTCCTCCTGTCTCAGCCTCCAGTATTTATGCTGCAATAGTTTATGTGTCGGGGTCAGGGTCAGTCTGTTATATCTGGAGTATTTCTCCTGTCTTATCCGGTGTCCTGTGTGAATTTAAGTATGCTCCCTCTAATACTATCTCTCTTTCTCTCTCTCTCTCTTCTCTCAGAGGACCTGAGCCCTAGGACCATGCCTCAGGACAACCTGCCCTGATGACTCCTTGCTGTCCCCAGTCCACCTGGTCATATGCTGCTGCTCCAGTTTCAACTGTTCTGCCTGCGGCTATGGAACCCTGACCTGTTCACTGGATGTGCTACCTTGTCCCGAACCTGCTGTTTTGGACTCTCTCTCTACCGCACCTGCTGTCTCTAACTCTGAATGATCGACTATGAAAAGCCAACTGACATTTACCCCTTAGGTGCTGACCTTTTGCACCCTCTACAACCACTGTGATTATTATTATCTGACCCTGCTGGTCATCTATGAACGTTTGAACATCTTGGCCATGTTCTGCTATAATCTCCACCCGGCACAGCCAGAAGAGGACTGGCCACCCCTCAGAGCCTGGTTCCTCTTTAGGTTTCTTCTTAGGTTCTGGCCTTTCTAGGAAGTTTTTCCAAGCCACCGTGCTTCTACATCTGCATTGCTTGCTGTTTGGGGTTTTAGGCTAGGTTTCTGTACAGCACTTTGTGACATCGGCTAATGTTAAAAGGGCTTTATAAATAAATTTGATTGATGGATTGATTAATGTGCTGAAGACAATAGAAGGCCCTTTTAAAATGTGCAGTTTTGTCACACAACACAATGCCACAGATGCTCAAGATTTTAGGGAGGATGCAATTGGCATGCTGACTGCAGGAATGTCCACCAGAGCTGTTGCCAGCTAACTGATTGTTAATTTCTCTACCATAAGCCGCCTCCAACGTCATTTTGGAGAATTTGGCAGTAAGTACACCCTGCCTCACAACTGCAGTCCACGTGTAACCACGCCAGCCCAGGACCTCCATATTTGGCTTCTTCACCTGAGACCAGCCACCCGGACAGCTGATGAAACAGGACTATTTATGTCTGTAATAAACCCCTTTTGTTGGGAAAAACTCATTGGCTGGGCCTGGCTCCCAAGTGGGTGGTTCTGGCTGCCAAGTGGGTGGACCTATGCCCCCCAAGGTCCACCCATGGCTGCGACCCTACCCAGTCATGTGAAATCCATAGATTAGGGCCTAATGAATTTATTTCAATTGATAGATTTCCTTATATGAACTGTAACTTAGTAAAATCGTTGAAATTGTTGCATGTTGCATTTATATTTTTGTTCAGTATATGTCTAATCAGAGCGACTGTACACTTTCATCCACTAATCTGCCAAAACTGAATTAATGTTTCCACACAGAAAGTTTGAAGTCATCACAAAGGCAAAGCAACCAGGTGTCAGGCTAACCATCTGGTGATATAGGGGGTAAGAGATGGGCACATGTAGTCAGGGGTTAAAGTGGGGGAACCCTAACCTTAGCTTTATGTCCACACCCCGGCTCAAACCTCACCCTAGCCATAACTTCAACCCTAATCCTAGCGTCATGTCCACGCCCCGGCTAAACCCTAACCTAAGTTTCATGTCCACACCCCGGCTCAAACCTCACCCTAGCCATAACTTCAACCCTAACCCTAGCTTCATGTCCACACCCCCAGCTTAACCTTAACCCCTAGCTTCATGTCCACACCCCCAGCTTAACCTTAACCCCTAGCTTCATGTCCACACCCCGGCTTAACCCTAATCCTAGCTTCATGTCCACACCCCGGCTCAACCCTAATCCTAGCCATAACTTCAACCCTAACCCTAGCTTCATGTCCACACCCCCGGCTTAACCCTACTCCTAGCTTCATGTCCACACCCCCGGCTTAACCCTAATCCTAGCTTCATGTCCACACCCCGGCTTAACCCTAATCCTAGCTTCATGTCCACACCCCCGGCTTAACCCTAATCCTAGCTTCATGTCCACACCCCCGGCTTAACCCTAATCCTAGCTTCATGTCCACACCCCCGGCTTAACCCTAATCCTAGCTTCATGTCCACACCCCCGGCTTAACCCTAATCCTAGCTTCATGTCCACACCCCGGCACCTGTTCCACCATCCCATACCGCCATGTTCACATAATTAACACTTTAACACAGGACATATGCCTGCTTTCCACATAGGCAATACATATTTTATTTGTTACAGAGAGTGTATAGTAATTGTACAGTAATGTATATGGTGTAGTGAAACATTTGATTCCTTACAGATGGGTTAAACCAAATATAGTGGAAACCACTAGTGATATGATAAACACACTGGAGGGTTGATACTTAGAGGAAACCATTAATGATATGATAACACACTGGAGGATTGATACTTAGAGGAAACCACTAGTGATATGATAAACACACTGGAGGGTTGATACTTAGAGGAAACCACTAGAGGTATGATAACACACTGGAGGGTTGATACTTAGAGGAAACCACTAGTGATATGATAACACACTGGAGGGTTGATACTTAGAGGAAACCACTAGAGGTATGATAACACACTGGAGGGTTGATACTTAGAGGAAACCACTAGTGATATGATAACACACTGGAGGGTTGATACTTAGAGGAAACCACTAGAGGTATGATAACACACTGGAGGATTGATACTTAGAGAAAACCACTAGAGGTATGATAACACACTGGAGGGTTGATACCCTGTAATAACAGTATAATAACACAGGATAGGAATTTCCTTAATCATGTAGAGACTCTTGTTAGCCTTCATAATGCTCTGTTTGTTCCTTTAAGGACTCACCACTAACCTGTGCAGGGGACAGAAAACATGGACAGTAAACAGGAGTTCCAGTTCAAAACACAAGGTGGCGTTAGAGTCCCTGATCACAAGGTTGGAATGTTTGTTGAAATGGTCAAATTCACTACTGCTTTACATGTAAAGTCTTCTCAGAGCCAGAAAGGGTGAAACATAAGCTTTGTGGGCTGAAATGGCATACATGGGTACATGCTTATGTCACCAATGATTTATATAAACAATATGTGAATATAATATTTGTCTATGAGTGCCACTCACACTGAGGAAGGTGTTAGATGTGGATGAGGAGGAGGAGGAGGACTGCACCAAGGCCCTCTGTACAGCAGAGGCAGCACCTCCTTTACCCTGCACAGACAGCCACCACTTCAACTTCTGGGCTGAAAGAGAACATTCAAAGTTACAGGTCAGGGTCTGGGTTCTTACATCATTTGTTTCATAGCCTACTGTAAACACAAGTAAGGAATGGACAGTCTGACGTGAGAGAGGTAGAGGGAGACTGGCATAGTTGAGATGTGTTAACAAATAGTAGTGTACGATTAACACACACACACACACACACACACACAAAGACACACACAGACATACTATGCTTCCTGGAGTGGTCCACGGCCTTGAACGAGCCCAGCATTGCAAGCGGGTGGTAGGACAAGGTAAAGGGATGAACGATGGTGCTCTGTGGGAACAGACAAAGTCTTAAAGCCTTAATAGAAAAATCTATCTGATAGCTAATTAATGTCTTATAATTCAGTGATTCATACAGTGTGTACATACAGAGTAGCACTGCATGACACCAGTGCAGCACAGATCATTACAGACCAGATAACACTGCACTGAGGCTGATGGCCTACTAACTACATGTTCAGTCAACACATATAATTATATTTTACACCCCTCATACTCCGTTCCCACACAGATATGTCTAGGCTGTAGGATTAGTCTACATGTCTAGGCTGTAGGATTAAACTATGTCTAGGCTGTAGGACTAGGCTACATGTCTAGGCTGTAGGATTAAACTATGTCTAGGCTGTAGGATTAAACTATGTCTAGGCTGTAGGACTAATCTACATGTCTAGGCTGTAGGATTAAACTATGTCTAGGCTGTAGGACTAGGCTACATGTCTAGGCTGTAGGATTAAACTATGTCTAGACTGTAGGATTAAACTATGTCTAGGCTGTAGGACTAGTCTACATGTCTAGGCTGTAGGATTAAACTATGTCTAGGCTGTAGGATTAAACTATGTCTAGGCTGTAGGACTAGTCTACATGTCTAGGCTGTAGGATTAAACTATGTCTAGGCTGTAGGACTAGTCTACATGTCTAGGCTGTAGGATTAAACTATGTCTAGGCTGTAGGACTAGGCTACATGTCTAGGCTGTAGGATTAAACTATGTCTAGGCTGTAGGATTAGTCTACATGTCTAGGCTGTAGGATTAAACTATGTCTAGGCTGTAGGACTAGGCTACATGTCTAGGCTGTAGGATTAGGCTGCATTGGGAATAGACTATATCTAGGCTGTAGGATTAAGCTATGTCTAGGCTGTAGGATTAGGCTACATTAGGAATAGGCTATATGTCTAGGCTGTAGGATTAGGCTACATGTCTAGGCTGTAGGATTAAACTATGTCTAGGCTGTAGGATTAGGCTACATGTCTAGGCTGTAGGATTAAACTATGTCTAGGCTGTAGGACTAGGCTACATGTCTAGGCTGTAGGATTAGGCTGCATAGGGAATAGACTATATCTAGGCTGTAGGATTAAACTATGTCTAGGCTGTAGGATTAAACTATGTCTAGGCTGTAGGATTAAGCTATATGTCTAGGCTGTAGGACTAGGCGATATGTCTAGGCTGTAGGATTAAACTATGTCTAGGCTGTAGGATTAGGCTACATGTCTAGGCTGTAGGATTAAACTATGTCTAGGCTGTAGGACTAGTCTACATGTCTAGGCTGTAGGATTAGGCTACATTGGGAATAGACTATATCTAGGCTGTAGGATTAAGCTATGCGTCTAGGCTGAAGGATTAGGCTACATTAGGAATAGGCTATATGTCTAGGCTGTAGGACTAGGCTACATATCTAGGCTGTAGGATTAGGCTACATGTCTAGGCTGTAGGATTAGGCTACATGTATAGGGTGTAGGATTAGGCTACATGTCTAGGCTGTAGGATTAAGCTATATGTCTAGGCTGTAGGATTAGGCTACATGTCTAGGCTGTAGGATTAGGCTACATGTATAGGCTGTAGGATTAGGCTACATGTATAGGGTGTAGGATTAGGCTACATGTCTAGGCTGTAGGATTAAGCTATATGTCTAGGCTGTAGGATTAGGCTACATGTCTAGGCTGTAGGATTAGGCTACATGTCTAGGCTGTAGGATTAGGCTACATGTATAGGCTGTAGGATTAGGCTACATGTCTAGGCCGTAGGATTAGGCTACATGTCTAGGCTGTAGGATTAAGCTATATGTCTAGGCTGTAGGATTAGACTACATTAGGAATAGGCTATATATCTAGGCTGTAGTATTAAGCTATATGTCTAGGCTGTAGGATTAGGCTACATTGAGAATAGACTATATCTGGGCTGTAGGATTAAGCTATGCGTCTAGGCTGTAGGATTAGGCTACATGTCTAGGCTGTAGGGATTATTAGGCTATACACAGAGTGTACAAAACATTAGCAACACCTCTTTTCATGACATAGACTGACCAGGTGAAAGCTATGATGTCACTTGTTAAATCCATGTCAAACAGTGTAGATGAAGGGGAGGAGACAGGTAAAAAAAACAATTGAAGACTTGAGACAAGTTTAGGTTGTAGGTTTAGGCTATAACATTTGGCTATACTAGGTTATAGAATTAGGTTATACAAGGCTGTAAGATTAGGCTATACAAGGCTGTAAGATTAGGCTATACAAGGCTGTAAAATTAGGCTATACAAGGCTGTAAAATTAGGCTATACAAGGCTGTAAAATTAGGCTATACAAGGCTATAACATTAGGCTTTACTAGGCTATAACATTAGGCTTTACTAGGCTATAACATTAGGCTATACTAGGCTATACTAGGTTATAGAATTAGGCTATACAAGGCTGTAAGATTAGGCTATACAAGGCTGTAAAATTAGGCTATACTAGGCTGTAAGATTAGGCTATACAAGGCTATAACATTAGGCTTTACTAGGCTATAACATTAGGCTATACTAGGCTATACTAGGTTATAGAATTAGGCTATACAAGGCTGTAAGATTAGGCTATACAAGGCTGTAAAATTAGGCTATACTAGGCTGTAAGATTAGGCTATACAAGGCTATAACATTAGGCTTTACTAGGCTATAACATTAGGCTATACTAGGCTATACTAGGTTATAGAATTAGGCTATACAAGGCTGTAAGATTAGGCTATACAAGGCTGTAAAATTAGGCTATACAAGGCTGTAAGATTAGGCTATACAAGGCTGTAAAATTAGGCTATACAAGGCTGTAAAATTAGGCTATACTAGGCTGTAAAATTAGGCTATACTAGGCTGTAAGATTAGGCTATAAGATGTAAGGCTGTAAGATTAGGCTATAAGATTAGGCTATACAAGGCTGTAAAATTAGGCTATACTAGGCTGTAAGATTAGGCTATACAAGGCTATAACATTAGGCTTTACTAGGCTATAACATTAGGCTATACTAGGCTAAACTAGGCTATAAGATTAGGCTATACTAGGCTGTAAGATTAGGCTATACACGGCTATAAATTTAGGCTATACTAGCCTATAAAATTAGGCTATAAAATTAGGCTATAAGATTAAGCTATACTAGGCTATAAAATTAGGCTATACGATTAGGCTATAAAATTAGGCTATACTAGGCTATAAGATTACATTTACATTTTAGTCATTTAGCAGACGCTCTTATCCAGAGCGACTTACAGTAGATTAGGCTATACAAGGCTATAAGATTAGGCTATACAATTAGGCTATACTAGGCAATAAGATTACGCTATACACGGCTATAAATTTAGGCTATAAAATTAGGCTATACGATTAGGCTATAAAATTAGGCTGTACTAGGCTATAAGATTAGGCTATACTAGGCTATAAGATTAGGCTATACTAGGCTATAAGATTTGGCTGTACTAGGCTATAAGATTAGGCTATACTAGGCTATGCTAGGCTATGAGATTAGGCTATGCTATAAAATTAGACTATACTAGGCTATAAAATTAGGCTATAAGATTAGGCTATACTAGGGTATAAGATTAGGCTATACAAGGCTGTAAGATTAGGCTATACTAGGGTATAAGATTGGGCTATACAAGGCTGTAAGATTAGGCTATACTAGGCTATACTAGGCTATAAGATTGGGCTATACAAGGCTGTAAGATTAGGCTATACTGGGCTATACTAGGCTGTAAGATTAGGCTATACTATGCTGTAAGATTAGGCTATACAAGGCTGTAAGATTAGGCAATAAGATTAGGCTATACTATGCTGTAAGATTAGGCTATACTATGCTGTAAGATTTGGCTATACTATGCTGTAAGATTAGGCTATACTATGCTGTAAGATTAGGCTATACTATGCTGTAAGATTAGGCTATACTAGGCTGTAAGATTAGGATATACTAGGCTGTAACATTAGGCTATACTACGCTATAATATTAGGCTATGCTAGGCTATAAGATTAGGATATACTAGGCTATAACATTAGGCTATACTAGGATATAATATTAGGCAATACTAGGAATAGGCTACATGTCTAGGCTGTGGGATTAGAATATACTAGGAATAGGCTCTACTATGAGTAGGCTAGTCTAGGAGTAGGCTCTACTATGAGTAGGCTAGTCTATGAGTAGGCTCTACTATGAGTAGGCTATTCTAGAAGTAGGCTCTACTATGAGTAGGCTAGTCTAAGAGTAGGCTCTACTATGAGTAGGCTATTCTAGAAGTAGACTCTACTAGGAGTAGGCTCTACTATGAGTAGGCTAGTCTAGGAGTAGGCTCTACTAGGAGTAGGCTCTACTATGAGTAGGCTAGTCTAGGAGTAGGCTCTACTAGGAGTAGTCTCTACTATGAGTAGGCTAGTCTAGGAGTAGGCTCTACTATGAATAGGCTCTACTATGAGTAGGATAGTCTAGGAGTAGGCTCTACTAGGAGTAGGCTCTACTATGAGTAGGCTAGTCTAGGAGTAGGCTCTACTATGAGTAGGCTCTACTATGAGTAGGCTAGTCTAGGAGTAGACTCTACTATGAGTAGGCTCTACTATGAGTAGGCTAGTCTAGGAGTAGGCTAGTCTAGGAGTAGGCTAGTCTAGGAGTAGGCTAGTCTAGGAGTAGGCTAGTCTAACACTAGGAGAGAGAAATGTGCAGCATTCTTAACTCAGTCTACCTTGGAATGCTGGTGGAGGTAAGCGGCAGATGGTTTGGTGCTGTAGAGGGCTAGAATGTCTTCTACAGGCAAGCTATTCTGGATCAGAGAGGACAGCAGAACAGAGGTTAGAGCCGAGGGGGAATATAGTTAGTAACAGTTCAATCACAGTAGTCATAAAGGGCCAGTTACATGGTCAACCCAGGGGAAAGGTCATGGACTAGGTAATGCTGCCCAGTTTGAAATATAAAGTATATACTGTTGCACCTGACTTAAGTCAAAGTTTAGCCGCAGAGGAGCAAGGCTATGGAGACTGGTGATTCATTGTGTAGTTACAAGGGAGGAGGTTAACCTAAAGCTCATATTAAATACAACAGACAACCATCAGATTCAGTTCCAACAGCCCCACAACCACTTTAATGGTCATTGACACTATGGACTGAGCCGTGGTAGTAGACTCCCCAACTCTGCCAAACGCCTCTTTGGAAACTGGTCATTCGTACTTTAAGTAACAAGGGAAAGGTCTAAGGGTCGTGGACACAACAGACTGAACCGTGTTAGACTCCCAAGCCCCTGGCATTCCTCAGTTCCCCGGCTACTCACCAGGATCATCCCAGCGAAGGAAGAGAGGATCATTGCCTCTCTTTCAAGAAGGTTGGGGTACTGCACATTATACCCTGGGCTACCCACTCCACTACAGGGAACAACAAAGTCAAACAAGGTTTTATTTATAAAACCATTTTTATATTATCAGTGGTCATAAAGTGATTTACAGTAACCTGGCATGCTAAACCAATATATTAGGTAAAGAAGTCAGCAGAACTCTTCAGGTCTCTGACAAGGTTACCCAACACAGGTGTGATTCACAGAACCAGCTCCATTTACACAAGGTCTCAGACAAGGTTACTCAAGACATGACACGAGACATGACAGTTATGACATAATTAAGTGTTGTTGTGTTTAGAAGTCATTGTTTCATCAATGTACTTACACGACGTCTCTGTCTATCACATCATGCCCCTCCTCTTTCTCCAGCCACCAAAGCGCAACACTTATGGCCAAGTCATAATGAGCCTGGAAGCACAAAGTACAGGGCTCCTAACAATGTTGAAATAATCATATAAACACAACCAGTGGACAGTTAACTGTATAAAACATCCCAAATGAAAGATGCACTGGGGGTTTGTACAGACAGTGGCAAGTCAAATTCAAAGACCTTCAAGTACTTTTTCAAGGACCATCCATTTGTAATAGTTAATATTATGCAATTGTTTCTAGTTTCCACCAGCTGGCAGTATATCACCATAACCTCATAAAAAAATTAAAACTAACTCAGTAGGCATCACTAACCTGACAAGTTCTCCTCAATATTACGTTGCTACATACATGAGTGGTAAATCAGTACTTCTGATGTTGTAATTTTAGTAGTGATAAGAGGAGTTTGGGGTCATGCCTACTGGTATTACTACACAATTCCAGCTTAATTGCTGTTTTTATTGGGCATTTGGAGAATCTACTACTACTACAAAAAAACGTCTCGCTTCCGGCCGGGGGAAGGGTGGGATGTGTGAACCGCAGGAACACAGCTGACGCTTAATAAAGCAGAATATCGCGGGCGCCCGGTGGAGGAGTGGATTGGCAAAAATGCTCTGGAGGTTGTTGCAGGGAAAAAAGTCACAATGTAGAACTGGCGCCAGCGCAGGATGCTGCGTTGTGTCTTTCCCCCGATGGCTCTTCAAGGCCGTTTCACCCATGCTCATGTAATAAATACCATTTTAAATAACACAAGCATATTGCTATTACATTGTTATAACTAACTTCTTTCTAAAAACAAGGTTTTCTCACATACTCATAAGCAGAAATTGAGACCCACACACACACCCAGAGACAGATGGCTGACACAGAACATTCATAAACACTGATAAGGCAGGAAAGGCCTTGAGCAAGAGTGCTTGGGTCTGCATTCCACGAGATAATGAGACACACACATAACCGAGGACAGAGGGCTGACATAAACCTTTCATAAACACCGATTAAATAGGAACATCTGCGCACACACCTAATCTCCTATTTTAGCTGAACATTTGGTAACAAAGAACTTTTGATGCAAGACTCAGAAGGATGACGCACAGCTCATCCGGACCAATCTGAGAAGACAACAACCTGATCAGGACCAACCAGAAAACCAGATCTACCAGACTCTACCTACTTTCTGTGCTGTATAAAATGACTATGTATTTCTGTTATCTGGGCTCTGTCTGCAGGTTCCTTACGAGCTGAATGAACGAGTCCAAGCATGCTTGTATCAGATATCTTTACCTCTGAATAAAACTGCTTTTTTATTATATGAATATCCACCCTGTCCAGAGTCTCTACTTCGTCTCAGTTCTCCAGTAAACTTGTGTCATCAACACTCGCAATGTCAAAGTCTGACGCATTTTTTTGCACCTTACACGGTGTGGGTTGGTAGGGTCCAGTGATGTAGTGGTGAAAAGGTGGGTAAACTATACTGAACAAAAATATAAAACGCAACATGTAAAGTGTTGGTGCTATGTTTCATGAGCTGAAATAAAATATCCAAGAAATGTTCCAAAAGCACAAAAGGCATAATTGAATATACATTTGCCCGACATTTTAGCTATCGATTTGATGTTTTGCTGGCCTAATCAGTCAGTTCTGTACCTGCCTGGCAGTGGGTGGAATGAGCGTGTTCGCCTGGCATCAAGCGCAAAACACGTGATGAAATTTAAATTTGGTGGTCTGGCTGGAAATTAATTCGCAAGACCAATACATTTTTCTAATATTTTTTATAAACATATTTGCTCATTATCTGTTCTCCTTTCAATTCAAGTACTTTTCAAATACCGACTTGAGATAATGTCTGATTTTCAGTGCCAAATTCAAGTACTTGGAAGTACCTTGTGCGAACCCTGTGCAGCACCCCAGGAGTTTAAGTACAGCAAATTAGTAACACATATGAATTGCAAAAAATAAAGCAATTAAATGGGGACCGCTTTTGCCTAATGCGCACCACTTTTAAAATGACTGGTTGAAATTATACAAAAGTTGGAGAGTGCATCTTTGACTGCTGGATTGGGATGGTACACTCCAGAACAATGTGTTGAGACTCCTACCAGGTCATCCAGCATGGTAGTAGATCCCTTCCCCTTGGGGTCAAAGCCATTCTCTCTCAGTTTCTGACCAATGTAATCTCCCCTGTTCAAAACATAAAACTCTTAGGCTCCTGAGGAAGAAAAAAAAGCCATTTCATTTCCTCTACTCATACTATGTCATTGCTCTACATCTATAATGGCATCATCCACAGAAAGCAACTCACAGAAGGGCCTTCATGTCTCTTCTCAGTCGCATTGTCTCCATTTCTCTGAGGTAGCGCTAATCATGCACATGAAGAGGGATAGGTCCTTGGCGGTCCACTAGCCTACACAGAACTAGGTTTGGAAATACAATGTAAAGGTGCTCAATAGAAAAGGGTAGCCTGGTCACCGATCTGTTTGTGCCGTCTTGTGTTTCAATGACCATAGGAGTTGGCATGACAACACAAACAGATCTTTGGGACCAGGGTAGGAAAAAGGAGGAAGTTGCATTCTAGATAAAGGATCGGTATGGAGAGAAATGAACAGGTAATGATAAAGCATGATAGTGCAAGTCTATTTGCTTAATTACCTCAACTGGGGTTAATTTGCCACAGTAAGACATAGTGCATGCTGCAGGGCAGTCTTGAACCCGACACCTCTCTGGCCCCACACAGAGGCCACGGAATGTGACAAGCTAGCAGAACACACATTTGGTCATCCAAGCTTTTTATTAAAGCAGCCTAATCACAGAAGGTGTTTGTAAAATGGTGAAGTGCTAAAGCAAGGCAACAGCAAGGGGGTTATACTGTAAGTAGGACTAGACTTATTTTGCTAATGCTTTGGCCTCGCAACCTTTTTCCACGACTCATCTCCAAAATGAGATGTTGACCTAAGTAGGTCACCGTTGATTTACGTAATATTTTATGTAGCCTGTGCCTGGTGAAATAGGGTCTTATTCGAATCCGAATGATATGATCAAATTGGTGTTCTAAGCAATGCATTCAATCCACATTTGTTACAAAGAAAGACGTTAATTGTAAAGCAATCGGTACTCACCACACACATACAAAATTCTGGATTCTCACCCAAGAATAGCAGTGTAGCACAAAATCACAAACAACCTTTCAAGTAAACCCTAAAAACGCACCTGTCTGTAGGAAGGCTGTGTACAGTAGAGGCAGAGGGGAGCAGACATAAAACCACTATCCTCTCAGCTGAACAGCCTACTCTGAATAATTCAAACAGGGCTTCCAGTCAGTAACTCCAACAACACGGGTCCAGATTATGTTAGAAACAAAAGGAGAGGTGCATTGGTCAGCACTTAACCATAATATGATACAGCCATACAGTGAATTAGCAGATGGTACAGTCCGTCACCTAAGGATGAGTTGAACACCCATGCAATAGCTAATTGACCCAATTCGTTAAAAAACATTTTCAAACTATACATCTACATGTTGGCTTATTTAAGTATTTATTCCTTCGTGAATATAATAAAAGGGGGTGCTAAATCAACAAAGGACATTAAAAAAATAAAAAAAAAAAATAAATAGTTACTAAAAACATCTCTAATAATAAATTAAATAACATTTCCAACAGTCAACTAACAGAAATGAAGGCTCTCCAAACTGTGTGTACTTTTTCTATAGTTTTTTTCTTGTTCTCTTTAAAAATGGGAGAACTCAGGAACTTAGTATCTGAGAACTTATCTCCACGTCTCATTTTGCTGTTAAAAAGAAGAACATTCAATAGTCAAGTTATTGATTATTACTTAGCACGTTGATTTGAGATAAGAATGAGGGTTTTGGATTCTGTTCTCTAAATAACCCCCATGTATGAGACTCTACGCTTTCCTCTGCTTCACAGGGGAACCAGAGTCCTCCTTCTTTCCATTCTTCTTCTTTCATTTGGCACTCTGCTCTTTCCTGGCTTTCTTGGTCTTTTGCTCCCTAGCAACTGTAGTGGGGTCACCTGAGTCCAATGGGGGCGTTTACTCCTCAACACACAAGCCTTTTAGGATCCTCCGAATTTTCTGCAAGTTTCCTGGGTAGCCAACCATGCACGTTTAGAGGCGGCCTGAGTTTCTTGAACCACAGAGTCTGTAGTCTTGCGCCCAGCAGCTAGACAGTGATCTGGGTCTGTGAGATGCTCCACTATGCTTACATCCCAGCAGCTAGACAGTGATCTGGGTCTGTGAGATGCTCCACTATGCTTACATCCCAGCAGCTAGACAGTGATCTGGGTCTGTGAGATGCTCCACTATGCTTACATCCCAGCAGCTAGACAGTGATCTGAGTCTGTGAGATGCTCCACTATGCTTACATCCCAGCAGCTAGACAGTGATCTGGGTCTGTGAGATGCTCCACTATGCTTACATCCCAGCAGCTAGACAGTGATCTGGGTCTGTGAGATGCTCCACTATGCTTACATCCCAGCAGCTTGACAGTGATCTGGGTCTGTGAGATGCTCCACTATGCTTAAATCCCTGACCGTTTGTTCGTTCTTCAGTGACAAAGTCATACACTGTACTAGGAGTGCACTCCTGCTTTTCTGCCCAAGCATCAAATAAAATACAATATTATTGGTCACATACACATAATTAGCAAATGTTATTGCGGGTGTAGCGAAATGCTTGTGTTCCTAGCTCCAACAGTACAGTAATATCTAGCAATTCACAACAATACACACAACTCTAAAGTAAAAGAATGGGTTAAGAAATATATAAATATTAGGACGAGCAATGTTGGAGAGGCATTGACTAAAATACAGTAAAATAGAATACAGTATATACATGAGTAAATGAGTAAAGCAGTATTTAAACATTATTCAAGTGACTAGTGTTCCATTATTTAAGTGACTAGTGATTCGATGTCTATGTATATAGGGCAGCAGCCTCTAAGGTGCAGGGTTGAGTAACCGGGTGGTAGCCGGCTACTGATGGCTATTTAACAGTCTGATGGCCTTGAGATAGAAGCTGTTTTTCAATCTCTCGGTCCCAGCTTTGAATGCATTGTATAATATTGTACTATTCGCGGAGGAGCTGCCCTGTTCACCGAGACTACAAACGTTCCCCTTCACTGTGGTAGGTCTCTTACTGCTCCGGGCTGTGGACTGTCTCACAGCACTGGAAGAGCTGTATGTGTCCCCGGAGGGCAGGCAGGGTGGCATCCATGTCTACATAGGCT
The DNA here is from genome assembly GCF_029448725.1 of Salvelinus fontinalis. Classification (NCBI taxonomy): domain Eukaryota; kingdom Metazoa; phylum Chordata; class Actinopteri; order Salmoniformes; family Salmonidae; genus Salvelinus; species Salvelinus fontinalis. Next base: position 31,842,285 of record NC_074683.1, read on the forward strand.
GTGCACCCTTCAGTAGAATGAGACTCCTCTTCTATGAGAGACCGAGACAGAATGAATGCATCATCTTCTGCCTCAATATCCAATTCATGGGCCACTATGACAGGATGTGCTTTAGTCTTACTGCTTTCTCTGAATGCTTTCTTGCCCTTTCTAGATGTGGGCTCATTTGAAATCATAAGATTTGATATCACAAAAGTCTTTCGACCTTTAGTTTTAGTGCCCTTGTCCTCTGTGGCATCTACGACCAATGGGTTTGCCCTGTCTAGTTTAAATACAGAGTTCTGAGCTTCAGGATAATCGAAAAAGTAATCATCAAATGGGTCAGGTGAGACACTACGATGGGATTTGGATTGGAGAGAGACTACAAAAGTTGTTCTTGGGTCAAAAGTTTTTGTAACGTTTTTGTGTTGTTCTATGGGATTCTCTGATGGGTTTTCTTTGTTTGGTCATGCGCGAGGAGACATGAGTCCTTCTGCAGGCAGCAAGCGGTTCTGTCTCTCCGGCTGAGTTCTTTATGACACCCTCTTCTCTGTGTTCTACATCCTCCCCTGTAGGGTTGTCCATGTGTTGTGGCGTTGTGGAAGACGTCGCATCTTCACCCCTAGATTCTCACCAACACGGCCACCGTTCTTATTTCCAACCTTTGCTAATAGACAAGGGATTTTTGTCTTCAGCTCTTTCGGCCTATCAGTTTTCTTGGGCTTTGTCTCCACTGTGACGATTTCAGCAGTGTTGTCCCCAGTAGCTATCTCCATCTCTGTGTCATTGTTGATGGTGGTCTTCTCAGCTTCTCCAATAGTGGTCTTCTTTGCAAGCTCCAATGTGGTCTCCATCTTTAAGCTGTTTGGATGATCCAAAACTTTATCAGCACCAGAGGGCTGTAGATTATTAGTTGTGGAGACAACGTAGGGCAAGACTGCTGGGATAGAGTCAAGTCCAGTGTTGAAATAAATCCTTGACCACTCATCGTTTAGGCTACTGAACTGTTGGGATGTTCTCTTTTGGGATGATTTCAAAGTATTGTCCACCGGCTGCTCCATCTTATTCATGTTGTCTGTAAGATAATAATACATGTGAGTTCTTAAAATTGTCAATAACCAGACGTGGATGTCGATTAAGTAGACCCCTGCACCTCAGAGGGGTTGGGATTCAGAGGGGTTGGGTTAAATGCGGAAGACACATTTCAGATGAAGGCATTCAGTTGTACAACGGACGAGGTATCCCTCTTTCCCTTTCCCTTAATGCGGAAAGACGACTTACATTTTCATCAGAGCAGAGGTCCACAGCCCTTTCATCAGAGCAGAGGTCCACAGCCCTTTCATCAGAGCAGAGGTCCACAGCCCTTTCATCAGAGCAGAGGTCCACAGCCCTTTCATCAGAGCAGAGGTCCACAGCCATTTCATTAGGGCAGAGGTCCACAGCCCTTTCATCAGAGCAGAGGTCCACAGACATTTCATCAGAGCAGAGGTCCACAGCCCTTTCATCAGAGCAGAGGTCCACAGACCTTTCATCAGAGCAGAGGTCCACAGCCCTTTCATCAGAGCAGAGGTCCACAGCCCTTTCATCAGAGCAGAGGTCCACAGCCCTTTCCAAGTGATCCACAGTTTTGCATTGGAGGCCTTTCTAGATGAGAATCTGTAAAAGGATATATGAAGTTCACTTGTCAATAACGACCATGATTGTATGTCATAAACTAGCACTGAAGTCTGTGATAAAATAGATTGATACTGTTACGAAGAGCACCTCTAAATAAGTGACCTGTTTATGAGCCAAATTTAGACCACACTATGTCTTATTCAAAGTGATGGGCTCAGAGTCCCTCTCTAACCCACCAGCTGGTTGTGCTTGAGTCTGCAAATAGTGTGTGCATTGTGCAGTTTATGCATTCCCCTTTTACACACTATAAAACACCTCATACTGTTACTTGTGTACAATGATAGACTGTATAATTAATAAAATAATCATGCTTTCCACTATGTTTAAAATTTGTCAAAAAAGGTTTGGTCTTTGTATATGCAGCCCATCTATACTCACCTGTTGTGTTTGGTAATGGGCCCATAGACTGTATACTATAAAGAATAAGTACAAACCACTCAACAGTCAATAGTTGAAAGCACTGAATCATTAACCCATATAACTAATTTCCTTTGAGGCAGTCAAGGATGACTATGAACTGAGTTCACGTGACAGTCACCTAGCATAAGGTTGCGATGTCTCATGGTTGGATAATAGAAGGACTGACCGGAAGAGTTATTGTTTAGAATTCATTCACTCTTTGAAGTCAATTGAGAGACAGCTGTTATAGATATGGACTCTGTGCGCTCCTGGCCTACAACAACAGAATAGCCAGGCTCAGACTGGTTATATTTGCCTTAACTCAAGCAATGCTCTGAATAATGCTCCGTGCTTCTACACCTGCATTCTAGCTGTTTGGGGTTTTAGGCTGGGTCTTTGTACAGCACTTCGAGATATTAGCTGATGTACGAAGGGCTATATAAAATAAACTTGATTGAATAAACAAATTTATTTCACAATTAAAGGGAACTAACGATGTTCCACCAGAAAACAAACTCATCTGTACTAAAGTTTCCGCACTAATGTCAATGTTTTCTGAAAGTGCTTGAAATAATCTTGATGTGAATTGATGAAGTCGTTAGAATTGAGAAAGTGAAACGAGTGTTGAAGAGATGGTTGTGGATGCACCACAGTCCATTGTGAATGTTTGTCAACTAAGAGAAAGTGGATTTTTTGTGGGGTTCATTTCAACTGTGATAAACTGCACGGCTCAAATAGTATAGAAGTCAAAGAAATTGGAAATGATTGTGGCTGCCGCAGGAAAGTATCTGGGGTTTCAGGAATTCACAGCCAGTGGTGGAAAAGTACCCGATTGTCATACTTGAGTAAAAAAAAATGACTCAAGTAAAAGTGAAAGTCACCCAGTAAAATATTACTTCAGTAAAAGTATCAAAAGTAAATGTAATTGCAAAAATATCAAATTATCAAATTGCTTATATTAATTAAACCAGACCGCACAATTTTCTTGTTTTGTATTTATTTACGGATAGTCAGCGGCACACTCCAACACTCACATATACAACACTCAGATATACAATTTACAAACGAATCATTTGTGTTTAGTGATTCTGCCAGATCAGAGGCAGTAGGGATGGCCAGGGATGATTTGTCGCTCTTCCAGGCTCCTGAGCCTGTGTAGGGATCAGACATGGATTATTGATTTTAACCATAGAGGCAAGGAGCATGTTGAGTGACAACGTGGTAGTCAGTATAATTTGAGTATTTTTATCCACATAATTTTAGTATTTTGGAATCTGTTATTTTCATTCTGCCGTAAAACCCAACAAAGAAGAAGAAGTGGGCGCAGCCTTGTCTCGTGATCACAACAGTTCAATTGACTCTCGACTTGTCTTGTCTGGCTCGGGGGTCACTGTGCTTTTGGAAAGATAGGGTAGCTACTCCACTTCGCAGGAAATTACCTAATTAACTGTATTCATACAGGGATGTACAAGGAGTCCAACACACAGGTAATTTGTGTTATTTTGTGGAAATTCAGTTATGAGCGTTCACTCCTCCTTCATTTATCTAACTTCAGTGGGCCTACTATCTCGCTAGCTAGCGCACTGATTCGCCAGGCACATGTAATCAGAAAGCTAGCTAGCTAGATTTACAGTACCCCATCCATAGACGCTAACATTCTTGGGCAAGCTTTAGAGTCTGTTCGGCTACTACTGTAGCTATTTGAGTAATTAAGTTCACATATTTTTATCTGCATGGTACTTCTTTGCAGTGGTTATTGGTGAGTTTATTTATGTTTGTCTTCTTGCATGGCAATGATAACAAACGTTAGTTAGTTGTTACCACAGGTGTTAACGTTACTTTTAACAATAGTCAGTTAGCTAACAGTATGGCTATGTAGCTAGTTTACACACATTATCATAGTTGCCTCCTAAGCTGAAGCAGTGTGAGGTTGAACGTGGCTTGTGTATAACTACAACCAGGTATCAAGTCGGACATTTCAGAGTATCCTAGTTCTGACTAGCACGTGAACGCGGCATTAGCTTTCTCAGCTGTCATTATTGGGCTAACGTTAGTGGTCACATGACATGGTGGAAAACATACTGGTGGGGTTGTCATTTTCCTCCGGTCCATCCCTCCACAAGTGGTAACGTTAGCTATTTCTCGTACTGCTGTTAAGAGCAACAGTTTATATTCGTTTGATGACGAAAACAGCAAAAGTCAGATACTACATTTATTGCAAGTAGAAATTCCGTTGTTTTTATCAAACAGTATTTTTTTGTCTAATTTGCATGTTCTGAATTTATGCAGTGATACGTTCCTCAGCTCAGTGGTAGTTGATGCTTGTTGTTGACTTAACTTGAATAGGACAGATGCTCAACTAAGTAGGCTAGTCGAAATCACTTGTTCTTGCCTTTGAACACCATTATTTGAAGAGAGAAATATACATTGGATGACTAGTTTTGACTTTGACAATATACAGAAATAACCTTGTTGTACTGTATTTATACTCAACCAGATATAAGCTGGTGTTGGTTTGCATTTGTGGATCGTGGTAGGTCGCCTGCAGTTGTACTCTTGTCCATCAATGCTACTGTTTGCAAGGACTGTAAGGACTACTCTCAAGTCAACAATTCAATAGCTTTTTATTTAACTAGACAGGTTCTATCTGCATTTTTGTTCAAATGTAGTTACTGATAGCCTTGTTCAGTTGAATGTTCTCTACTTTTATAGTACTCTAAATACCCCAATTCATGTTAAGTTCAAAACAATGAGGATTCGGATCTTTAAAGCCAGTTATCTACGAATCACCTTTTTGCAGATAGAACCTTAGAACCAAGCTCTAGAAGTGTCAAAAGCTCAGCAAAAATTGAAGAAATTCTATTCTATCCCACTTTATTCCCTTTCTGCTTATAGGCTAATGCCTCTGCCTTCCTTCCTGTTTGCTCTGTTACAAAGCAGGGAGAGAGTGAGAAGAATCATGTGCCTCCTGTGAGGGTAAGCCTGAGAAACATGTGGTTCACAACACAACCACTACTGCTCTGGGCTGTTTTGCACTCAGTCAGTTCCTTAGTATTATGTTCTACCTAGTAAGCTATAGGTGTAATTCGATCAAACCAGCATTGCTGTATATTTGCAGTAGCTTCTTTTCCATGGTCAAATAAAATCACAATGTTTTTGAGTACTGTAGTTTATAAACAAAGTTTATTCATAATATGCTGTTGCTGTGACAGATTCAATTGAAGTCGAGCATAAGTGGTGAAGTTGTTTCACTGCACTGGAAGATGGAACATAATTTCATGGGGAATAGTGAGAACAGTAGTTCTGTTAATGGGGTTGGTTCACAAGAAAAGGACTTCAATGGGTATGATGATAAGTGTCTGAAAGGAGAAACAGAGTAACTGAACGCTAAATAGCTGAGGTATCAGCTTCAAACGAACAACTCACAGCCCAGTTAAACTACTAAGGACAAGACTTATTTAGAACAAACCACAGGTAAAACCTTGATCAAAAGTAATGGTTTGAATATCAATGAAATTGTAGCCTTGTCGTGATGTGTGTTTTGTCATATACAGTGGGGAGAACAAGTATTTGATACACTGCCGATTTTGCATGTTTTCCTACTTACAAAGCATGTAGAGGTCTGTACAAAAATCCAGAAAATTACATTGTATGATTTTTAAGTCATTAATTTGCATTTTATTGCATGACATAAGTATTTGATACATCAGAAAAACAGAACTTAATATTTGGTACAGAAACCTTTGTTTGCAATTACAGAGATCATACGTTTCCTGTAGTTCTTGACCAGGTTTGCACACACTGCAGCAGGGATTTTGGCCCACTCCTCCATACAGAACAGACCTTCTCCAGATCCTTCAGGTTTCGGGGCTGTCGCTGGGCAATACGGACTTTCAGCTCCCTCCAAAGATTTTCTATTGGGTTCAGGTCTGGAGACTGGCTAGGCCACTCCAGGACCTTGAGATGCTTCTTACGGAGCCACTCCTTAGTTGCCCTGGCTGTGTGTTTCGGGTCGTTGTCATGCTGGAAGACCCAGCCACGACCCATCTTCAATGCTCTTAGTGAGGGAAGGAGGTTGTTGGCCAAGATCTCGCGATACATGACCCCATCCATCCTCCCCTCAATATGGTGCAGTTGTCCTGTCCCCTTTGCAGAAAAGCATCCCCAAAGAATGATGTTTCCACCTCCATGCTTCACGGTTGGGATGGTGTTCTTGGGGTTGTACTCATCCTTCTTCTTCCTCCAAACACGGCGAGTGGAGTTTAGACCAAAAAGCTCTATTTTTGTCTCATCAGACCACATGACCTTCTCCCATTCCTCCTCTGGATCATCCAGATGGTCATTGGCAAGCTTCAGACGGGCCTGGACATGCGCTGGCTTGAGCAGGGGGACCTTGCGTGCGCTGCAGGATTTTAATCCATGACGCCGTAGTGTGTTACTAATGGTTTTCTTTGAGACTGTGGTCCCAGCTCTCTTCAGGCCATTGACCAGGTCCTGTCGTGTAGTTCTGGGCTGATCCATCACCTTCCTCATGATCATTGATGCCCCACGAGGTGAGATCTTGCATGGAGCCCCAGACCAAGGGTGATTGACTGTCATCTTGAACTTCTTCCATTTTCTAATAATTACGCCAACAGTTGTTGCCTTCTCACCAAGCTGCTTGCCTATTGTCCTGTAGCCCATCTCAGCCTTGTGCAGGTCTACAATTTTATCCCTGATGTCCTTACACAACTCTCTGGTCTTGGCCATTGTGGAGAGGTTGGAGTCTGTTTGATTGTGTGGACAGGTGTCTTTTATACAGGTAACGAGTTCAAACAGGTGCAGTTAATACAGGTAATGAGTGGAGAACAGGAGGGCTTCTTAAAGAAAAACTACCAGGTCTGTGAGAGCCGGAATTCTTACTGGTTGGTAGGTGGGCAAATACTTATGTCATGCAATAAAATGCTAATTAATTACTTAAAAATCATACAATGTGATTTTCTGGATATTTGTTTTAGATGCCGTCTCTCACAGTTGAAGTGTACCTATGATAAAAATTACAGACCTCTACATGCTTTGTAAGTAGGAAAACCTGCAAAATCGGCAGTGTATCAAATACTTGTTCTCCCCACTGTGTATATATATATATAGCCCCCGTCCCCGCAGGAGGCCTTTTGCAGGCCGTCATTGTAAGTAAGAATGTGTTCTTAACTGACTTGCCTAGTTAAATAAAGGTTTAAAAAAAATAAGAAGTCAAGTAGGCAATGGCACTGTTTAGGCCTAGTTGTTATCACACGATCAAGCAGAGGATCACCATGACGTGACCAGTGTTCTAGTCTCACCAAGAGATAATTTGTCTTTCCAACAGGAGCAGTGACATGGAGGCTGAGGACAAATGTTCGCCCTCTACGCTGGATTGCAGTGTGAAGCCTCCCATCTCCCCTGGCAGCCCATCTCACCTGACACACTTCAAACCCCTGACTCCAGAGCAGGACGAGCCTCCGCTCCGATCAGCCTACAGCTCCTTTGTCAACCTGTTCCGCTTCAATAAAGGTAATTTACCAAGGTCACACACACACAGATTGTTTTGAGATGGTTGACTTGACAGTCTTTTGAAATGTTCATCTTCTAGTAAGCCTATGCATTACGATGAAGAGACAAGACAAAGTGACTGAGTCAGAGTCCAGCACATTCTCTATTACCCACAAGGAAGTTTATTAAAAGCTTAATGTTGTTTTGTCACACTGCTCTTCTTGTTATTTCTCATTCTGTGGAGTAGCCTATAGCAGCCTATAATTTGCAGTACTATACAGTCAAGACTCCTGTACTGTCCCCTAGAATGCATGGAAAGTTACTTCTGTAGCCTTGACCTCCAGCCTGGTTTACAGTCAGAATTAGTTTGAGGAAGCAGAATGGAACGGAATGCAGCCCAGATCAGAACCCATGTCCTGTGAGGTAATGTGATAGAATGTTGTCTAGGTGCCAGGAAGTGGCCTTTCAACCACATGGGCCATCATGTGTCTCCCTCTCTTCAGGCCCCGCCCTCACTGGCAGGCCCCTCACCAAGGCAACAGAGCTCTGCTCACATACCAGAGCTTGGAGCATTTAAATATTCGGTTCTGCTTTATTTGAAGTGCAACTTATGAAGGCTTCATAAAAAATTCATTTAGGCTTCATAAGCACTACATAGATGCTTCACAAATCATCTATAATCTTATATCATGCTCTATAAAGATTCATAAGGTGACATAACCATTAATTTATTTGTTCACATTTGTTCATCTTTTATATGGCATGAAATACAGTAATAGATGATTTGTGACCCATTTATGCAGTGGTATTGAAGCCTTCATAAGATGCACTTCAAATATAGCAGGACCAAATATTCTATGCACTGTATTCATATTCTTTCAATTCCTCAGTTATTGTAAGATAATTGGCGATTCAATTCTAATTGGATTAGAAGAGAGAGCATGATCTTGACAACAACAGCAATGTATACAGTAGCCGTGTTTCGCTCCTCTTGTTAGACACAACATACTCCCGAGTGGCGCAGCAATCTAAGGCACTGCATCTCAGTGCTAGAGACGTCATTACAGACACCCTGGTTCAAATCCAGGATGTATCACAACCGGCCGTGATTGGGAGTCCCATCGGGCGGCGCACAATTGGCCCAGCATCGTCCGGATTTCGCCGGTGTAGGCACATCATTGTAAATAAGAATTTGATCTTAACTGACTTGCCTAGTTAAAAAAAGGTTAAATGTAATTTGTAATATTTTTTTTAAACACTAAAATAATCCTCTTATTTAAAGTGACCTTTTGTATTGCTAAAATAGGAGTACCGACTTATCCAAAAACAACCTTTGTTGTGTTAAGAATGTACTACAGACGTATAAATCATTGTCATGTTTGTAGTATGGCATTTTATAAAGACTACTCATACTCAAGTATACAGCTTTGTCATCATGGGTAGGTGTGATGGAGTTTCAATTATCTTTATTGACCTTAAATGACCCGTTGTGATTGGTCTGTGTGTACAGAGGAGGGGCGGCCGCCCTCGGTGACAGAGAAACCGGATGTGGCTTTGACGTCAACCACTGGGGAGCGTAGGAGCTGGACCAGCCCAGCACACTCCATCCACGGCTCTGAGACCCATAGGAAACAACACTCCAACCTTCTCCGTAGAACATCCACCGCCGCAGGTAACACACACATTCTTACTCATACTAGGGCCACAGGAGGGACACATACACTGTATGTCCAGTGCTGCAGTCGTAAGCCAACCTATCCTCTTCCAACAGTGGTTCTTTAAAATGTTTACATTTGTTTACATTTTGAGTGATTGCATGATCTTTGACCTGACAATGATGGTGAAAGTATCAGTTTCACCCTTAACAAATTGATGTGACTAGTCGTAATTACACCTAAGAGGTGACCCCTAGTCACATTTAGAGGAGAGGATGGACTGTGTGTTTGGACTACCTCTTTTTTTCCCCCACAGTTGTTTTGTATAGCTGTGAAGGATAGATATTCTTATAGCTGTGAAGGATAGATATTCTTATAGCTGTGAAGGATAGATATTCTTGACATTGACATTAGTTTTACATAGAGAGGTGTGAAGAAGAATGTACGATGTGAGTAGCCTGACATCCATTCAAAACGCTGATGTATGTCTTTTCTTTGTGCAGGGGACTGGCCATTATTGCCGGGTCAGGGTGAGGGCCTTCTATACTGTGTGTTCGATAAGATCTCAAATGGTTTTGCACCTGATTTTAACAACCTGGTTTCAGAGTGGGAGGCTAACCCAAGCACCTGATTTTAACAACCTGGTTTCAGAGTGGGCGGCTAACCCAAGCACCTGATTTTAACAACCTGGTTTCAGAGTGGGAGGCTAACCCAAGCACCTGATTTTAACAACCTGGTTTCAGAGTGGGCGGCTAACCCAAGCACCTGATTTTAACAACCTGGTTTCAGAGTGGGCGGCTAACCCAAGCACCTGAGTGGTTTTGGTGTGTTTGGTTGATTGAACTATATTTTGGCATGTATCGATGAAGTGCCTTCTCGTGTTGTTTTGTTGCCAACAAAAGTTGTGTGTTTTTGCATAATGATATAAGAACTAACATGCTCCCTTTTATGTTTCTTACTTAATTGCGATATCTGTTTTAATTGTATTCATATGAACCATAATTGTTCACTAGAGCCTAGTTTATGGGAACTGATATACCGGTAAGCTTCTGTTGTGCCATTGTGCAGTCCTTTTTAAACTAACCTGCTATTATCAAAAGCAAATCCTTGTAGACATTTTATTGTACATTTCCAAGCCCATATTGGGCTATAGCCTACAGTCTCTTCAGAGAGGTATAAAAAGGTGCTCTCTGTCTCCCTCCTTTCTGCATTTTATTTGCATGAAAAGGGAGCATTTGCGTGACTTGAATGGTTAGGTGAAGTGTGTTTTATGAAGTGTATGCTGAATGTTTGCACCATGTGTGCTCCTAGAGGACTGTAGGAAACCAGAAACCCCCCTGAGCACTCACGACCCCCGTACGGCTGTTCAGCTCCGCACTGCTTTGAAAAGACTCAAGGAGATCATGGAGGGAAAGAGCCAGGTATCTATCATTCCATTGCCCCATCACGCCATTAACTCATTTTGCCATCACCCCATCACGCCATTAACACATTACCCCATTACTCCATCACGCCATTACTCCATCATGCCGTCACCCCATTAGCTCATTACCCCATCACGCCATTAACTCATTATGCCATCACCCCATTACCCCATCACGCCATTACTCCATCACGCCATTAACTCATTTTGCCATCACCCTATTAACTCATTATGCCATTACTCCATCACGCCATTAACTCATTACCCCATTACTCCATCACGCCATTAACTCATTACTCCATCACGCCATTAACTCATTATGCCATTACTCCATCATGCCATTAACTCATTATGCCATTACTCCATCATGCCATTAACTCATTATGCCATTACTCCATCACGCCATTAACTCATTATGCCATCACCCCATTAACTCATTATGCCATCACCCCATTAACTCATTACCCCATCACTCCATCACGCCAAGTAGCCCATTGGCCCATTAAGCCAAGTAGCTCATCACATCATTACACAGTTTCTGTTGTGTATTGTACCTCACGTCACACTGCTGTTGTGTATTGTACCTCACGTCACACTGCTGTTGTGTATTGTACCTCACGTCACACTGCTGTTGTGTATTGTACCTCACGTCACACTGCTGTTGTGTATTGTACCTCACGTCACACTGCTGTTGTTTATTGTACCTCACGTCACACTGCTGTTGTGTATTGTACCTCACGTCACACTGCTGTTGTGTATTGTACCTCACGACACACTGCTGTTGTGTATTGTACCTCACGTCACACTGCTGTTGTGTATTGTACCTCACGTCACACTGCTGTTGTGTATTGTACCTCACGTCACACTGCTGTTGTTTATTGTACCTCACGTCACACTGCTGTTGTGTATTGTACCTCACGTCACACTGCTGTTGTGTATTGTACCTCACGTCACACTGCTGTTGTGTATTGTACCTCACGTCACACTGCTGTTGTGTATTGTACCTCACGTCAAACTGCTGTTGTGTATTGTACCTCACGTCACACTGCTGTTGTGTACTGTACCTCACGTCACACTGCTGTTGTGTATTGTACCTCACGTCACACTGCTGTTGTGTATTGTACCTCACGTCACACTGCTGTTGTGTATTGTACCTCACGTCACACTGCTGTTGTGTATTGTACCTCACGTCACACTGCTGTTGTGTATTGTACCTCACGTCACACTGCTGTTGTGTATTGTACCTCACGTCACACTGCTGTTGTGTATTGTACCTCACGTCACACTGCTGTTGTGTATTGTACCTCACGTCAAACTGCTGTTGTGTATTGTACCTCACGTCACACTGCTGTTGTGTATTGTACCTCACGTCACACTGCTGTTGTGTATTGTACCTCACGTCAAACTGCTGTTGTGTATTGTACCTCACGTCACACTGCTGTTGTGTATTGTACCTCACGTCACACTGCTGTTGTGTATTGTACCTCACGTCACACTGCTGTTGTGTATTGTACCTCACGTCACACTGCTGTTGTGTATTGTACCTCACGTCACACTGCTGTTGTGTATTGTACCTCACGTCACACTGCTGTTGTGTATTGTACCTCACGTCACACTGCTGTTGTGTATTGTACCTCACGTCACACTGCTGTTGTGTATTGTACCTCACGTCACACTGCTGTTGTGTATTGTACCTCACGTCACACTGCTGTTGTGTATTGTACCTCACGACACACTGCTGTTGTGTATTGTACCTCAAGTCACACTGCTGTTGTGTATTGTACCTCTCGTCACACTGCTGTTTATTGTACTGACGCATTACAAACAGACCCTCTGGGATTGGTTGCAGGACAGTGACCTGAAGCAGTACTGGATGCCAGACAGTCAGTGTAAAGAGTGCTACGACTGCAACGAGAAGTTCACCACCTTCCGCCGCCGCCACCACTGCCGGCTCTGCGGACAGATCTTCTGCAGCCGCTGCTGCAACCAGGAAATCCCTGGCAAGTTTATGGGCTACACAGGTGAGTGCTTTGGGGATGGTGGAGGCTCCCATGAGTGGGTGGGGGGGGGGGGGGGCAGCCCCGAAAGTTGTTCCCAAAGCAGGGTCACAGTGTGTTAAAGACCACAGGCCCTACCAGTTTAAACTCCAGTTTGAATTCAGTCCATTGTTGCACCTACAACTTAGATACACTGCTCCAAAAAATAAAGGGAACACTTAAACAACACAATGTAACTCCAAGTCAATCACACTTCTGTGAAATCAAACTGTCCACTTAGGAAGCAACACTGATTGACAATAAATTTCACATGCTGTTGTGCAAATGGAATAGACAAAAGGTGGAAATTATAGGCAATTAGCAAGACACCCCCAATAAAGGAATGGTTCTGCAGGTGGTGACCACAGACCACTTCTCAGTTCCTATGCTTCCTGGCTGATGTTTTGGTCACTTTTGAATGCTGGCGGTGCTCTCAATCTAGTGGTAGCATGAGACGGAGTCTACAACCCACACAAGTGGCTCAGGTAGTGCAGTTCATCCAGGATGGCACATCAATGCGAACTGTGGCAAAAAGGTTTGCTGTGTCTGTCAGCGTAGTGTCCAGAGCATGCAGGTGCTACCAGGAGACAGGCTAGTACATCAGGAGACGTGGAGGAGGCCGTAGGAGGGCAACAACCCAGCAGCAGGACCGGTACCTCCACCTTAGTGCAAGGAGGTGCACTGCGAGAGCCCTGCAAAATGACCTCCAGCAGGCCACAAATGTGCATGGTTCAGCATATGGTCTCACAAGGGGTCTGAGGATCTCATCTCGGTACCTAATGGCAGTCAGGCTACCTCTGGCGAGCACATGGAGGGCTGTGCGGCCCCACAAAGAAATGCCACCCCACACCATGACTGACCCATCGCCAAACCGGTCATGCTGGAGGATGTTGCAGGCAGCAGAACGTTCTCCACGGCGTCTCCAGACTCTGTCACGTCTGTCACATGTGCTCAGTGTGAACCTGCTTTCATCTGTGAAGAGCACAGGGCGCCAGTGGCGAATTTGCCAATCTTGGTGTTCTCTGGCAAATGCCAAACGTCCTGCACGGTGTTGGGCTGTAAGAACAACCCCCACCTGTGGACGTCGGGCCCTCATACCACCCTCATGGAGTCTGTTTCTGACCGTTTGAGCAGACACATGCACATTTGTGGCCTGCTGGAGGTCATTTTGCAGGGCTCTGGCAGTGCACCTCCTTGCACTAAGGCGGAGGTATCGGTCCTGCTGCTGGGTTGTTGCCCTCCTACGGCCTCCTCCATGTCTCCTGATGTACTGGCCTGTCTCCTGGTAGCGCCTGCATGCTCTGGACACTACGCTGACAGACACAGCAAACCTTTTTGCCACAGTTGGCATTGATGTGCCATCCTGGATGAACTGCACTACCTGAGCCACTTGTGTGGGTTGTAGACTCCGTCTCATGCTACCACTAGAGTGAGAGCACCGCCAGCATTCAAAAGTGACCAAAACATCAGCCAGGAAGCATAGGAACTGAGAAGTGGTCTGTGGTCACCACCTGCAGAATCACTCCTGTTTTGGGGGGTGTCTTGCTAATTGCCTATAATTTCCACCTTTTGTCTATTCCATTTGCACAACAGCATGTGAAATTTATTGTCAATCAGTGTTGCTTCCTAAGTGGACAGTTTGATTTCACAGAAGTGTGATTGACTTGGAGTTACATTGTGTTGTTTAAGTGTTCCCTTTATTTTTTTGAGCAGTGTATGTTGCAGGAAACACTAGGAGATCTACCTCTGGGGATATGTATACACAAAGGCCTATGGGCACTCAGCATGGTGTGTGTGTGTTTTCTACCGTGGCTGTGTGTGTTAGCAAAGTTGGATTTTGGATAAGTTGACTGGTTGACCAGTAGTGTTTGAGCACCCCTTGTTTGAAATAGCCCGAGCATTGCTGTGATGTGAGAATCTGAGACCAATGAAACATCTGTTTGACCTTTGATGATGCTGTGATGTGACCTAACCATGCCATGCAGTGACCACACCACAGTAACCACAATACTGCCTCCATCCTAGCACATAGCAGGACCTGCTCTTCCTCTCACTGACTCCTCCCCTCTCTCGGTCTCTTTCCCTTCCTCCATTGCACCTACCCCTCTCTCTCTCTCTCTCTCTGTCTCTGTCTCTGTCTCTGTCTCTGTCTCTGTCTCTGTCTCTGTCTCTGTCTCTGTCTCTGTGTCTCTGTCTCTGTCTCTGTCTCTGTGTCTCTCTCTCTGTCTCTCTGTGTGTGTGTGTGTGTAGGAGACCTGCGGGCCTGCACCTACTGCCGTAAGATCGCTCTGAGCTACTCCCAGTCTGCAGATTCTGGCTCCATTGGAGAGGACCTGTCTGCTCTGTCTGACTCCTCCGTCAGCTCCGTCTGCATCCTGGAACCCAGCGAGCCTCGCACCCCGGTCGGAGGACGCAAGTCCAGCCGCAACATCTTCCTAGAGGAGGACCTGGCCTGGCAGAGGTGAACTAAGAGGAGACAGAGAGCAGAGGAACCTCTGTGAGGAATGCATGCCCCACATAATTAAATAGATCAATATATAATAACATGTTATTGTATCTCTACGGCATGCACACCTCCCTCGCATGGACCCCTAGTCAATCGTCCCGTTCCGTTCCCCTCTCATACAAAAAATGCATGCACTCCTCTTTCGCATCAACTTCCAGTCATCTATTTGTTCCCCTACCTCACCTTTTTTCTCAGTGTTTTCTTTCTCTCTGTGTATAGCCTCCATGTTTCTCTCTGTGTATAGCCTCCATGTTTCCCTCTGTGTATAGCCTCCATTTTTCCCTCTGTGTATAGCCTCAATGTTTCCCTCTGTGTATAGCCTCCATTTTTCCCTCTGTGTATAGCCTCCATGTTTCCCTCTGTGTATAGTCTCCATGTTTCCCTCTGTGTATAGCCTCCATGTTTCCCTCTGTGTATAGCCTCCATGTTTCTCTCTGTGTATAGCCTCCATGTTTCTCTCTGTGTATTCCTACTCTCATCCTTGTCTTTTCCTTCAAATGCAGAGTTGAGGAGACAGAGGAGAGAGACACACTAGGCGCTCTTCACCCCCCATGTCCTCTACCTCCCTGCCCACTCCCCTCCGCCTGTCCTCCTTTTCTTCCCCGGTATACTGGGTGGGTTCTTTCTCCCAGCATGCTCCACTTTCAATGGATGTCTTTTATTGAAAACCATCTCTCAGCAATTTTTCAGATCCATTTTATAATCATAAATCGTCAATGCAAAAAAAAAAAAAATGTATGAAAAGAAATTGGGGTTGTGTTTTTCAAAGACAGACCTTGTTTGATTTTGTCAGAGAACGCATGCTATTGTGTAATTGATTACCACTAACAACATTCCATCCCATTAAACAATGTGACTCGCTTTGAGCTAATAACATTCCATCCCATTAAACCACGTGACTCGCTTTGAGCTAATAACATTCCATCCCATTAAACCACGTGACTCGCTTTGAACTAATAACATTCCATCCCATTAAACCATGTGACTCGCTTTGAGCTAATAACATTCCATCCCATTAAACCACGTGACTCGCTTTGAGCTAATAACATTCCATCCCATTAAACCACGTGACTCGCTTTGAGCTAATAACATTCCATCCCATTAAACCACGTGACTCGCTTTGAGCTAATAACATTCCATCCCATTAAACCACGTGACTCGCTTTGAGCTAATAACATTCCATCCCATTAAACCACGTGACTCGCTTTGAGCTAATAACATTCCATCCCATTAAACCACGTGACTCGCTTTGAGCTAATAACATTCCATCCCATTAAACCACGTGACTCACTTTGATCTAATCATCAGGGTGATGCTCCTAACGACATGTCTCAAAGAAACTATTTGTCCCTTTCTCTCCTGGTGTAGAAAAACTCCCATTGGGATGAGAAAGAAGTGAGTCCTGCTGTTGTTTTTATGACCATTCAAACTTCTCTGACAGCTTGAAACAGTTTTGGCTTTCTTTTACTTTTGAGTTGAGCCTTACCATTCTAGCCCTACCATATTGACACTTCTGCATACGTCTACCATAACTAGTTACGGTAGTGTTACATGGACGTCAAAGTCAAATGATTTAGTTCAGGTATGAATTAGTTTGCGTGTGTGTCAGTTTGATTCACCAGGAGTCTCAGAGCAGAGGTATGAATTCTAGACTGACTGGGCTTCAAGAGGATGGAGGCAAGTCCCCAATAAGGAAGCGGTGAGTGTCTGCTTTTGGTCCATATTTTTATAGAACCCTTTTACAACAAGTTTTTTCCCAACTCTGTTTAGGTCTTTTGGTGCCCTGTTCTCTGATGGTGCACCCTACAGAGAGAGATATACGTTATATATACAAAAGTATGTGGACACCCCTTAAAACTAGTGGATTCAGCTATTTTAGTCACACCCGTTGCTGACAGGTGTATTAAATCGTTGCAACACTCCCTACCGAGTTCCAAACTGCCTCTGGAAGCAATGTCAGCACAAGAGCAGTTCACCATGAAATGGGTTTCCGTGGCCAAGCAGCCTCACACAAACCTAACATGCTGACCAGACCGGACACGTCACGTGCGCATGCGTTGCAAAATAAGTTTAGAAATCAATGTTATTCAATTATTGCACCCACACTGCTCGCACGCGCCAACGAGCGTCTGCGATGCCAAGGGCTAAAATAGAACTCCTTTCTATTTCTGACGCAGATCGCGCTGCAAGTCCTGCCTCTCCCATCTCCTCATTGGTTTATAGAAGCAGGTACTCACGTGCCATCTCCTCATTGGTTATACACACGTGGGTGATTGAAAGACAAACTGTTTTGCCGGTTGTCGTGGTAATACTATGAAAGTGTAGATGCCAATCACCATGTAAGTTCAAAGATGAAAAAGCCTGGAAGGAGGAGAGACTAGAAACGATTCGGTTGTCCGTTTTATGTGTGGATTAATTGTCAGAGTAGAGGGCCTTGTGCATTTCAGGTAAAATAACTCAATGTTTATATCCCAGGACAAATTAGCTAGCAACAGCAAGCTAGCTAAATAGGACAAATTAGCTAGCAAGTGCAAGCTAACTAGCAAAATTTACATAAATGTTTAATGCTATTCAACCTGTCCCCAAATTAATGTCATTGGTTCAGAGTTTGTTTTGATATTTTAACCTGCGTGTCGTGATCGCGTTTGGTGTAGGGGGACAAAATACATTTTGCGCATGATGGCGCACGCGCACAGCCGGTTTGGGTTCCGTGTTAGATCACCATGCGGGATGCCAAGCGTCGGCTAGAGTGGTGTAAAGCTCGCCGCCATTGAACTCTGGAGCAGTGGAAACACAATCTCTGGTGTGATGAATCACACTTCACCATTTGGCAGTCCGACGAACGATTCTGGGTTTGGCGGATGCCAGGAGAATGCTGCCTGCCCCAATGCATAGTGCCAACTGTAAAGTTTGTTTCAGCTAGGCCATTTAGTTCCAGTGAAGGGACATCTTAATGCTACAGCATACAATGACATTCTAGACAATTCTGTGCTTCCAACTTTGTGGCAACAGTTTGCGGAAGGCCCTTTCCTGTTTCATCATGACAATGCCCCCGTGCACAAAGCGAGGTCCATACAGAAATGGTTTGACGAGATCGGTGTGGAAGAACTTGACTGCCCTGCACAGAGCCCTGACCTCAACCCCATTGAACAGCTTTAGGATCAATTAGAACGCCGACTGCGAGCCAGGCCTAATCACCCAATATCAGTGCCGACCTCACTAATGCTTTTGTGGCTGAATGGAAGTAAGTCCTCGCAGAAATGTTCCAACATCTAGTGCAAAGCCTTCCCAGAAGAGTCGAGGCTGTTATAGCAGCAAAGGGGGGACCGACTCCATATTAATGCCTATGATTTTGGAATGAGAAGTTCAAGGTTTCTCCCCCACATGAACACACACATACTCAGAGAAATAGAGTGCAGAATGCCCTGTAGGTCCTGTAATGCCATCTCTGTCATATCCAGGTCAGCCAGTGTGACCAACCTGTCCCTGGACCGGTCTGGCTCCTCCATGGTGCCCTCTTATGACAGCTTAGTGAGCCCCCAGACCAGTAGGACCATGCCCAAACCTGACCACAGTGAAGAGGAGAGGAAGATACTGCTGGTAAGGATTCTCTCTTTCTTTACTTTCCTCTTTTCCCTTCTATCTATCTCTGTATCCCTTTCTCTCACTCTCTCCCTCTTTCCATCTTGTCCTTACGCTCTCCCTCTATTCTCTTTCTAGCCCTGTCTGTATATTTTTTCACTCCAATTTACACTCCATTGTTGACAAAGCATACAATAACAACAGATTTTTCACTGACTGACTGTCATGACATGTAGGACTCGTCCCAGCTCAAAGACCTGTGGAAGAAGATTTGTCACAACAGTACTGGCATGGAGTTTCAGGACCACCGCTACTGGCTCCGTACATACCCCAACTGCATTGTGGGGAAGGAGCTGGTCAACTGGCTGCTGAGGAGTGGAACCATCTCCACCAGGTATAGACATACTGTATCATGGCTACCTGACTGATGTCTGAATAACAATATTGTATAAAGAAGACATTACATGA
This sequence comes from Salvelinus fontinalis, assembly GCF_029448725.1. NCBI lineage: Eukaryota > Metazoa > Chordata > Actinopteri > Salmoniformes > Salmonidae > Salvelinus > Salvelinus fontinalis. The sequence continues at coordinate 31,861,521 of NC_074683.1, forward strand.
GTTAGAAAATGTTTTCTCTCTTGCCTACATCTTCTCTCCCTCTCTCGCTCTTCCATCTTTCTCACTCCTCCACTCTCTCTCTCTCGCTCGCTCTTCCATCTTTCTCTCGCTCTGTCTATCTGTCTCACTCACTCATACTCTTGCAGGGCCCAGGCGATAGCCATTGGTCAGGCTGTGGTAGACGGTCGTTGGTTGGACTGTGTCACTCACCACGACCAGCTGTTCAGGGATGAGTACGCTCTCTATCGCCCCCTCCAGGTGATATACTGTTTTGTGGGAATAAGGGGACGAGTCTGCATACTTCTCCCTATAGCCACTTATTACATGTAGCCACTCCTCCAACAACTTTGTGCAGCAGTGATGCCACTGCAGCCGAAGGGCGCTAAAAGCTCACCGCACTTCAATTAAGAGGGTGATGGTAAGGATGATGATGATGATGATGTTCTGTCTTCTCTTCAGAGCACAGACTTCTCTGAGACCCCGTCTCCTGACAGTGACAGTGTCAACTCTCTGGAGGGACACTCAGAACCCTCCTGGTTCAAAGACATCAAGTTTGACGACAGTGACACAGACCAGGTGGCTGACGAGAATGACTATGTCACGGCCAGTATGTATCCCAGCATGCCTTGTGACTTTAGCCCTCAGGCTAAACATTACAACAACCAGCATCATATCTATGCCTGCTTTCTTATTAAAGGTCCAATGCAGCCATTTTCTTCTCAATATCAAATCATTTCTGGGTAACAGCGAAGTACCTTACTGTGATTGTTTTCAATTCAAATGGTCAAAAAGCAAGAATTTAGCTTGGATTGTCTTTGAGTGGGGAGGGGAAAACTGAACTAGCTGTTATTGGCAGAGAGGTTTGGAACTCTTTCTTATTCGTCTATTTACCAATTTATCGCCTGGTGACGTCAGCAGGCAGGCCAAAAGTTAATCCCACCAAAACAGGCTAAAATTTCAGGCAGTATTTTCAAACAGCTGTTATACTAAACAGGATTATTCCAACCTCATAGTGTGGAAATATACAGTTGAAGTCAGAAGTTTACATACACCTTAGCCAAATACATTTCAAATCATTTTTTCACAATTCCTGACATTTAATCCTAGTAAAAATTCCCTGTTTTAGGTCAGTTAGGATCACCACTTTATTTTAAGAATGTGAAATGTCAGAATAGAATAGTAGAGAGAATGATTCATTTCAGCTTTTATTTCTTTCATCACATTCCCAGTGGGTCAGAAGTTTACATACACTCAATTAGTATTTGGTAGCATTGCCTTTAAATTGTTTAACTTGGGTCAAACGTTTCAGGTAGCCTTCCACAAGCTTCACACAATACGTTGGGTGAATTTTGGCCCATTCCTCCAGGCAGAGCTGGTGTAACTGAGTCAGGTTTGTAGGCCTCCTTGCTCGCACACCCTTTTTCAGTTCTGCCCACACATTTTCTATGGTATTGAGGTCAGGGCTTTGTGATGGCCACTCCAATACCTTGACTTTGTTGTTCTTAAGCCATAACTGTGGAAGTATGCTTGGGGTCATTGTTCATTTGGAAGACCCATTTGCGACCAAGCTTGAACTTCCTGACTGATGTCTTGAGATTTTGCTTCAATATATCCACATATTTTCCTCCTCATGATGCCATCTATTTTGTGAAGTGCATCAGTCCCTCCTGCAGCAAAGCACCCCCACAACATGATGCTGCCAACCCTGTGCTTCACAGTTGGGATGGTGTTCTTTGGCTTGCAAGCGTCCCCCTTTTTCCTCCAAACATAACAATGGTCATTATGGCCAAACAGTTCTGTTTTTGTTTCATCAGACCATCTTTGTCCCCAGGTGCAGTTGCAAACCGTAGTCTGGCTTTTTTATGGCGGTTTTGGAGCAGTGGCTTCTTCCTTGCTGAGCGGCCTTTCAGGTTATGTCTATAGGACTCGTTTTACTGTGGATATAGATACTTTTGTACCTGTTCCCTCCAGCATCTTCACAAGGTCCTTTGCTGTTGTTCTGGGATTGATTTGCACCAAAGTACGTTCATCTCTAGGAGACAGAATGCGTCTCCTTCCTGAGCGGTATGACGCCTGCGTGGTCCCATGGTGTTTATACTTGCGTACTATTGTTTGTACAGATGAACGTGGTACCTTCAGACGTTTGGAAAATGTTCCCAAGGATGAACCAGACTTGTGGAGGTCTCCAATTTCTTTTCTGAGGTCTTGGCTGATTTATTTTGATTTTCCCATGATGTCAAGCAAAGAGGCACTGAGTTTGAAGGTAGGCCTTGAAATACATCCACAGGTACACCTCTAATTGACTCAAATTATGTCAATTAGCCTATCAGAAGCTTCTAAAGCCATGACATAATTTTCTGGAATTTTCCAAGCTGTTTAAAGGCACAGTCATCTTAGTGTATGTAAACTTCTGACCCACTGGAATTGTGATAAAGTGAATTAATATGTAATATGTCTGTAAACAATTGTTGGAAAAATGACTTGTGTCTTGCGCAAAGTAGATGTCTTTACCGACTTGCCAAAACTATAGTTTGTTAACAAGAAATTTGTGAAGTGGTTGAAAAACGAGTTTTAATGACTCCAACCTACAGTATATCACAAAAGTGAGTACACCCCTCACATTTTTGTAAATATTTGAGTATATCTTTTCATGTGACAACACTGAAGAAATGACACTTTGCTACAATGTAAAGTAGTGAGTGTACAGCTTGTATAACAGTGTAAATTTGCTGTCCCCTCAAAATAACTCAACATACAGCCATTGATGTCTAAACCGCTGGCAACAAAAGTGAGTACACCCCTAAGTGAAAATGTCCAAATTGGGCCCAATTAGCCATTTTCCCTCCCCGGTGTCATGTGACTCGTTAGTGTTACAAGGTCTCAGGTGTGAATGGGGAGCAGGTGTGTTAAATTTGGTGTCATCGCTCTCACACTCCCTCATACTGACTGGTCACTGGAAGTTCAACATGGCACCTCATGACAAAGAACTCTCTGAGGATCTGAAAAAAATAATTGTTGCTCTACATAAAGATGGCCTGGGCTATAAGAAGATTGCCAAGACCCTGAAACTGAGCTGCAGCACGGTGGCCAAGACCATACAGCGGTTTAACTGGACAGGTTCCACTCAGAACAGACCTCGCCATGGTCGACCAAAGAAGTTGCGTGCACGTGCTCAGCGTCATATCCAGAGGTTGTCTTTGTGAAATAGGCGTATGAGTGCTGCCAGCATTGCTGCAGAGGTTGAAGGAGTAGGGGGTCAGCCTGTCAGTGCTCAGACCATACGCCGTACACTGCATCAAATTGGTCTGCATGGCTGTCGTCCCAGAAGGAAGCCTCTTCTAAAGATGATGCACAAGAAATCCCGCAAACAGTTTGCTGAAGACAAGCAGACTAAGGACATGGATTACTGGAACCATGTCCTGTGGTCTGATGAGACCAAGATAAACTTATTTGGTTCAGATGGTGTCAAGCGTGTGTGGCGGCAACCAGGTGAGGAGTACAAAGACAAGTGTGTCTTGCCTACAGTCAAGCATGGTGGTGGGAGTGTCATGGTCTGGGGCTGCATGAGTGCTGCCGGCACTGGGGAACTACAGTTCATTGAGGGAACCATGAATGCCAACATGTACTGTGACATACTGAAGCAGAGCATGATCCCCTCCCTTCGGAGACTGGGCCGCAGGGCACTATTCCAACATGATAACGACCCCAAACACACCTCCAAGACGACCACTGCCTTGCTAAAGAAGCTGAGGGTAAAGGTGATGGACTGGCCAAGCATGTCTCCAGACCTAAACCCCATTGAGCATCTGTGGGGCATCCTCAAACGGAAGGTGGAGGAGTGCAAGGTCTCTAACATCCACCAGCTCCGTGATGTTGTCATGGAGGAATTGGAAGAGGACTCCAGTGGCAACCTGTGAAGCTCTGGTGAACTCAATGCCCAAGAGGGTTAAGGCAGTGCTGGAAAATGATGGTGGCCACACAAAATATTGACACTTTGGGCCCAATTTGGACATTTTCACTTAGGGGTGTACTCACTTTTGTTGCCAGCGGTTTAGACATTAATGGCTGTGTGTTGAGTTATTTTGAGGGGACAGCAAATGTACACTGTTATACAAGCTGTACACTCACTACTTTACATTGTAGCAAAGTGTCATTTCTTCAGTGTTGTCACATGAAAAGATATACTCAAATATTTACAAAAATGTGAGGGGTGTACTCACTTTTGTGATATACTGTAAGTGTATGTAAACTTCTGACTTCAACTGTATATAAAAGACAAGTAAATCACATTTTTGACTGCACTAGGCCTTTAATATTGAGAGTAAACAATAGGTAGTTGAGTCTTTCTGTAATGCCTCTGAGATTTCTCTTAGTATTTCTCTTACTACTGAGATCTTGAACTATATAACTAGTGTGTACTCCCCCTCCATGCTGTTATGCATCAACAAGACAAATTACATGTTTTCAATGTGCTAATAAAGATCTATCAATCAATCAATCAATGCACCCCCCCCTCCCCCTCGTCAGACTCATCCAGCCCCAGTAAGAGGACGTCAGTCAGTAGTTTCCAGTCAGCGGTGGATAGTGACTCTGCTGCCTCCATCAACCTCAATATGGAGCAGGACAACGTCAACTTCCACATCAAGAAACAGTCCAAGTACCCCCATGTACCCCCGCACCCCAAGGAGCAGAAAGGTACGGCGCAACAAACACACACACTGTCCCACCCCCATCGTTTCCACCTAAACAGGGACAGTCCTATCCCTCTTCACTAGAATGATGGGTTGCTATTGTCTTGCTGAAAGCAAACGCCTTTACGTAGACTTTTATTTTGATCGATTCACCTTAATCTGCAATAGCATACAAAGAGGAACTTAACCTATTTGTTTGCTCAGCCAGTTCCCATAACAGTTATACGTTTATGGAAGGTAGAGTTGTGTATTTATGCATTTCTCCTCTTTCTCCTATATCAGAGTACCTGGTCTCAGAGGACGGAGGACAGAATATCTCCATCAGTGACGCTTTCATCAAAGGTAGGAACTCCCCACTTCCTAGTTTAGTCTGGCTTCGTTATGGATATTTTTTTGTAATTAGTACACTTTTCAACTCTTGAGCAGCTGTGTATTCATTCTAATGAACATGCAGTTGGTACTGAACCTAATGTACTGTAGCTGTAAACCAAGCTATCGCTCTTGGTGTGCTGCAGAGTCCCTGTTTAACCGTCGTGTGGAAGAGAAAGCTAACGAGGTGCTGTTCACTCCTCTGGGCTGGCACCACAGCTCCCTGGACCAGCTCAGAGAGGAGAACGGGGAGAAGGAGGCCATGGAGAGGCTACTGTGAGTACAGTCGGATAACTTTAGAGGTTTGAAAGTTGCTCAAATGTTTGTCAATCCTTTTTTTTGGTTCATTAAATATGTATGTGAGTACAGGAAATGCTAGGCACTAGTGAAAAGTGGGAGGTTTGGAATGTAAAGACTAGTCTCTAGCCTACTAAATTGAACTGGAACTGAACATATAAGTCATTCTTTAGATGAAGCAGAGATCTCTCAGTATGAATTAGTGTACTATGGTGTTATGTAAACATTTTTAGCTGGTGACTTTGCATGTTATACTGGCCAAAAAACAGCTGTTTTCTCTTGCAAAGAAAACGGCTAACTTCTCTCCCCCTCCACAGCTCTGCCAACCACAGCCACATGATGGCGCTGCTGCAGCAGTTGCTGTACAGCGAGTCCCTGTGCCTCTCCTGGCGTGACATCATCGTTCCCGTGGTGAGGCAGGTAGTGCAGACGGTGCGGCCGGACGTTCGCAGCTGTGATGATGACATGGACATCAGACAACTGGTTCACGTCAAGAAGGTACCTCACTGACAGTGCTCTATTCTGACTTGAGATCTGGTTGATTAAGTCGACTTTCCTTGCAAGTCTCCATATTGACCTCAATGAACGATTTACACAAAAGTCTGCGTTGCCTGCATTTCTTTCAACTCTGAATCAGGTCTTAGTCATTTGGCTTTACTTAGACTGCACATACTGCAGGAGTAGACTGATGAGTGATTTTAGGTGACCAAAATGGCTGTCTTTTAAACTTCATTCTTTCTGGGGGGGTTTTTTGTTGTTTTTTTTAGATTCCTGGAGGGAAGAAGTTTGACTCTGCGGTAGTGAATGGCTTTGTCTGTACCAAGAACATTGCCCACAAAAAAGTAAGTTCCCTTCTCTTATGTAACAACTACCATCTCTCCCTGTAAACACAGTCAGAATGATGCAGTTTATTGCTTGTCTGTTAACTAAATAAAGTACAATTTGATCATATTTTAGATGAACTCGTACATCAAGAACCCCAAGATCCTGCTTCTGAAGTGTTCTATAGAGTATCTCTACAGAGAGGAGACCAAGTTCACCTGCATTGACCCCATTGTGCTTCAGGTCAGCCAGTTAGTAATTCCGCATTTGCTAGCACCCATCCACAATTTCTAGGAATTAAGAAAGAAAATGTAATCTTTGTCAGTGTCTTTGTTACCCAGGAGCATGAGTTTCTGAAGAACTATGTTCAGCGTATAGTGGACGTGCGTCCCAACCTGGTGCTGGTGGAGAAGACCGTGTCTCGTATCGCTCAGGACATGCTGCTGGAGCACGGCATCACACTGATTATCAACGTCAAACCGGTCAGTAGCTCTCTGTACTGCTAGTACATTTATTAACGGGTGTTATCAATGTCAAACCAGTTGGTAGTGCTCTGCCATCTCGCTAGCTCTCTGTACTAGCTAGACTAGCCTGGGTTGTGTTTCCAAACCCACCTTTAGCAAGCTTAAGAACATCTTACTTGTGTAGCTTTTGTTAGTTTATATTTATTACATTTTTTTGCAAATAGATTTGGGTTCTATCAATGTAATTGTCTGCATCATTTACAATCATATATATTTTACACACACACACACACACACACACACACACAACCAGTCAAAAGTTTGGACACATCTACTCATTCAAGGGTTTTTCTTTATTTTTACTATTTTGTACATTGTAGAATAATAGTGAAGACATCAAAACGATGAAAAAACTAAATGGAATCATGTAGTAACCAAAAGAGTGTTAAACAATTCAAAAAATATTTCAGATTATTCAAAGTAGCCACCCTTTGCCTTGATGACAGCTTTTCACACTCTTGGCATTCTCTCAACTTGCTTTTTTAAAACTTTTGGTGCCAGCGAGAATAACAAAGTAGTCAAGACGACTAGCTTCATTGAGCCTCTGCCATGTATGTCTAACTAGGTCGGGATATTTAATCCTCCCTATATCTACTAGTTCCAATATATCCATGACTTTCTGGATTCCCCTCCCCCCCCAGTCCTATTTCCACAACACTTAATCTAAAATTGTTGAACGAGTTTCCTGTGAACAATAGATATTCTATTCCTTCTCTTTTAGCCAGGTAATAACCGATTTTGTCTTTTCTTATTATCTGTTAAGCCATTACAATTATAACTGGCTATACTTATTTCACCATTTACCATAAGTTTCAATTATATTTATCATAATGTTTGTAACCTTACCACTTAAAAAGTACCGTAATGATTGCGTGTCCATGTAAACCTCCAATTGTTCTCCAAATAAAAATGTCCATCCTGGATGAAGAATAGTTTTATTCTATTCCAACCGCTAAAACCTCCCCCCATCCCAAGTTGGATTGTCATCCCAGTGACTGCCTGTCCAGCTGGATCCTAGGGCCTTTGAGAGATTGGGACCCATCCTTTAATAAAAAAAAGCAGACAGTGCCACCCACGGAACAGCAGCAGATTAACTGCCAAAAGCATTTCCAACACCCTCACCCTGATTTGTATTGTATACTGTTATTTAAAAAATATACTAATACATATGCAAGATTTTTATCAGAATTTTTCCCCACAATTTAACAAATAGTGTAATAATGTAGGCACTTTAAAGGAAAGATTGTTAACTATAACCAGGACTGACATTACAAAAATCTAATTTTTTGGCAAACAATTATTGTGATTCATCCTATACTGTCCCTAACATCATTACCCCTTAGCAACAGATGTGGGATACATACTCACACTTTCCCCACAAACAACCACAAGCTAGAATGTTGAACAGTTACTCCATCTCCGAGCCAAACTCGAAGACTTGATGTGTGAATGCATATACAGTTGTAGCTGTTTGAGAAGGAATGCAACATTTAGCAAGAATGGTTAAGCAAATCTCCCCAGTGTCAAGTCCTTGCTCACATGGCTCAGGTACACCCCACTCCCCTAAAACGCACACGCTGGTCCACCGTTGTGACCATTTTCCCAAGCATCTCTGAGCAGTCAGACCTTTTATTTTGTGCTGCTAGGTGCCACAATAATCCCCCCCCCCCATGGGATACTGCAGCTAGTGTTTCACTACGCTTTATGATGGTGTCTGTTGCCATGTTAGCCTGTTCTTCTGCTTAATCCGTTCACTGTCTATTAGCCGTACCTGCCCTCAGTCTCTTTCCCACCTCTGGTTCTCTGCAGCAAGTCTTAGACAGGGTGAGTCATATGACCCAGGGGGACCTGGTCATGTCCATGGACCAGCTGCTCACCAAGCCTCGACTGGGAACCTGCCAAAAGTTTTACCTACACTCCTTCCAGCTGGCCAACAGTGAGTGGAAACTAATCTGCCCTCAACATGCTGCTTTTAGTGTACATCTTACATATCTACATTTTTAAATCTCTTTATCTTAGATATTGGAAGCCGTTCATAACACTTATTTCACTTAAATAAACCAACATACTGCAACCAGGTGCTTTCATTCACAACGTCCTCCAGCCTAGACTAGATGTATCTGCATGCTCATTCTGACTCTCCTGAGTGCCACAGCACAACTATGTCATGTGTTCTCCTCTTTCCCTTTTCTGTGACAGATGAGTTAAAGACTCTGATGTTCTTTGAGGGCTGCCCTCCCCAGCTAGGCTGTACCATAAAGCTTCGCGGGGCGTCTGAGTACGAGCTGGCCAGGGTTAAAGAGATCATCGTCCTCATGGTGTGTGTGGCCTACCACTCCCAGCTAGAGATATCCTTCCTCATGGATGAGTTCGCCATGCCTCCCAGCCTTGCCAAGACCAGCTTCCCCTGTCTCCTGGAGAGCACTACCGTCGAGGAGGAGGAGAGCCAGGAAAATGAGACCGACCAGAGCACCCTCTCCCAGGGAGGAGAGACTGTGCTAGGGGACGAGGAGGAGAAGCCTTCCCTGGGGAAGTTTGTATCGGAATCCTTCTCGCCTAAAGATGTCGAGGTTGTCAAAGTCGCCAAGAACCAACTCCTGTCCTCCTCATCCTCCCTGGTGGCCGAGGGGATGGAGTCAGCAGAGGTCATGACCTCCACGCCGTTGTCCAATCCCCTGGCGCCGCCACCACCTTACCTCATTGATGACCTGGAGGAGTTGACAGATGAGATTGGACTGGAGCAGGGGCAGGAGACTGAGGGGGGGAGCGGGTCAGGGGTTCTGGGGAGGGGTGAGTCGCAGGAGGAGAGTTCTGGTTCGGAGACGGCTCCCAGGCTGTTCAGAGACCCCCTGCAGGATGACACAGGGCTGTTTGTCACAGAGCAGGTGAGGATTAAGGCTACATGCAGAAACACATTGGTTTTAATAAGAAAAAAGCATTTTTAAATCGACTTCCATTGTCCTCCAAGAGTGTCCAACAGTATCCTTGTCTGTTCTGTCACCGAGCAGGTGGCCTCGATGGACGACCATCTCAGGACGCTGACGGCAGGCTTCAAACAGGAGCTGAAGGACATCATCCTGTGTGTCTCCCCCTTCATCACTTTCAGAGAGCCCTTCCTCCTCTCCCCCGCTGGCCTACGCTGCCCCAGCAGAGACTACTTTCCTCAACAGGTCTGTTTGTTTACATTGACTGTATTTATTGAATGTTTTTCAACCTTTAAAAAAAAAATTGTTCAGTAATGTACAATAGAATATCAGATAATCCGTTTATGTAACCATCAATTCCTCTGTACTCTACATCGTTGGTCATAGTGAAGATGTCTACAAAACATGGTTGTCATGTATACGCAATATGCCGTCTCATAACACTTAACTGCTGGGCGAATGATCAATAAGATATTTTTATATTTGAGATGTAACATACTAGTTCCTCGTGCAGGTGTACCTCTCCCCACTGCTAAACAAGGACTTCAAAGAACTAGACGGTCGACGTAAGCGACAACTCCTCAAAGACTCCACCCCATCAGGTGGAGGCATGGCCAACGGAGGCCCTCGCCCCATCCAGGTGTTACCCTCCCACCGCCTTACCAGTGCCCGCATCGCAGAGCATCTGGGCAGCAGCCAGGACTTGGCCAAGATGCTGGCAGACTACCGTGCCCAAGGAGGCCGCCTCCGACAGGAGGAGGCAGACCCCTTCGCCCAGCCCCTACCCAAGCCACCGGTCCGGGAGGCTCTGCCGCCCAAGCACCCCGTCAAGGCTGATAGTGAGGAGGAGAAGCCAGCGGGACAGAACGACATGACCTGGGCCTCCAAGGTGAGACATGGCCAGGTAGTTAGGACACATCACAATATAGGAGGTAGATGGCGCAGATCTCCAACAGTCTCACTGATGTATCTGTGGAGTTAGATAGATAGGTTGTTAGATTGTTTGTAATGGAATAACTATCTTAAAATCTCCCTTAACCAGTGCTAGTTTACTGATCAATGTGCTACTGATGAGAGCTCACCACTTCCCTCTCCAGATATATGAAGTCAGGGCTGAAGAGAAGTGCTTTATTGGATTGTAAGGCATTATGTGCTGTTTTTATGCTGTCGTTGACCACAATTACTTATGTGTTTCAGCTGGACTGCCTGAACCCAGTGAACCATCAGAGACTCTGTGTTCTGTTCAGCAGCTCCTCTGCCCAGTCCAACAATGCCCCCAACCCCTGCGTCAGTCCCTGGTAAACCCCACCCAACCCTGGTGGTCTTCAAATCAATACTACTTTATTTATCCCCTTAGGTGCAACAGAAGTGTTGCGTACCAGCTGTGAAAGACCAACTGACTGAATTTTGAAAGGTCAGCTATTCACAAGTACTTATTTGTTCTCAACAGGATGGTCACGATGGAGTTCTACGGAAAGAATGACCTCACACTAGGAATATTCCTGGAGAGATACTGTTTCAGGTGAGGGGGGAAATCTGAACCAGACAAATTGTTGTATTGAATTTACAATAAAACTTTTACATCCATTTAGTTGTCACTGATATGTAATAAAATATAACTCAATGAAGCACCTCTTCATGTGTGTGTTTTTACAGGCCGTCCTATCAGTGCCCCAGTATGTTCTGTGAGACTCCCATGGTGCACCATGTGCGGCGGTTTGTCCATGGCAGTGGCTGTGTTCAGATCGTACTGAAGGAGTTGGACTCTCCTGTGCCTGGATACCAACACACCATCCTCAACTACTCCTGGTGCCGCATATGCAAACAGGTACAGTCACTTTTTAATCAGTGTGTTTCCTCATCTATTCCATGACTACCCCAGGACTACACATTTGCTCTATAGCTAGCACCCCTAGTTCAACAAATCAAATGCTTGCTAATCAGCCAGTTCTTGGCTAGAGCATAAAGCTGCTGTCCAGGTCTGCTTAGCTTCACTCTCTCACCCAGCTTTGATTCTTGTATTCTACTCTACTATACTCTCTTCTACTTTACTCTAATATACTTTACTCTCTTCTACTCTACTATATTTTACTCTACTACTATACTATAATTTACTCTCGCCTACTCTACTCTCTTCTACTCTATTATAATGTACTTTTCTACTCTACACTTTATTTTACTCTAGAGTAGGAGAGAGTAGAGTAGAATACAAGGATCAAAGCTGTGAGATTGAAGCTAAGCAGACTCTATACTTTACTCTCTTCTACTATACTCTCTTCTACTTTACTCTCTTCTACTTTACTCTCTTCTACTATACCCTCTCCTACTCTATACTTTACTCTCTCCTACTATACTCTCTCCTACTCTACTTTACTCTCTTCTACTATACGTGTATTTACTATACTGTCTTCTACTATACTCTCTGCGTACTCCACTATACTCTTTTCTACTCATTAATATTCTCGTCTACTCTGCTATACTTTACTCTCATCTATGATGCTATACTTTCTTGTACTCTACTCTCTTCTACCATACTATACCCTCCTACTCTACTATACTATCCTACTCTAATTCTACTCTCTTACTATACTCTACACTCTTCTACTATAATTTACTTTCTTCTCTTCTACTCTATACTTTACTGTACTCTCTTCTACTCTACTATATTTTACTCTACTATACTCCTACTCTACTATCCTACTATAGTATCATTTACTCTTCTACTATATAATTTACTCTCTTCTACTCATTTACTCTCTTCTACTATAATATCCTACTCTATTCTCTTCTACTCTACTCCCTTACTATACTTTACTCTCTCCTACTATACTATAGTAGGTGAGTGTAAATTATAGTAGAAGAGAGTAGAGTAGAATACAAGGATCAAAGCTGTGAGCGATTGAAGCTAAGCAGACTGTCTTCTACTCCTACTCTCCTACTATACTATACATCACTCTCTTCTACTATACTCTTCTACTCTAATCCTACCATCCTACTCTAATCCTACTCTACTATAATTTACTCTCTTCTACGCTTTACTTTACTCTACTCACTCCTGCTCTATTGTACCCTCCTACTTTACTCTACTATCATTTACTTCTACTCTATATTTTACTCTACTCTACTCCTCTACTATACTATATTTTACTCTACTCTTCTCTACTATACTCTATTTTACTCTACTCTCCTACTGTACTATACTCCCCTACTTTAATGTTCTACACTTTACTTTACTCTTCGACTCTCCTATTCTACTGTACTATATTCCCCTACTATAATATACTATTCTACTCTATACTTTACTCTCCTATTCTACTCTACTCTCCTACTGTACTATACTCCCCTACTTTGATGTTCTACTCTACTCTCCTACTCTATACTTTACTCTACTCTTCGACTCTCCTATTCTACTCTACTATACTCCCCTACTATAATATACTCTTCTACTCTATACTTTACTCTCCTATTCTACTGTACTCTCCTACTGTACTCTACTCTACTCTCTTCTACTCTACTCTCCTACTCTTTACTCTTCAAAACTATAATTTATTCTCTTCTACTCCTTTACTCTACTCTCTTCTACTACTATCCTACTTTACTCTCTTTTACTCTAATATACTATAATTTACTCTACTCTATACTTTATTTTACTCTACTCTCTTCTGCGCTACTCTATATTATACGTTACTGTACTCTCTTCTACTCTCTACTCTCCTACTGTACTATACTCCCCTACTATAATTTTCTCTTCTACTCTACTATAATTTACTCTCCTACTCTTTACTCTACTCTCTCCTACTCTACTATCTTACTTTACTCTCTCCTACTATACTATAATGTACTTCTCTATACTTTACTCTACTCTCTTCTACTATACTTTATTATTGATTTACTGTACTCTCTTCTAATCTCCTGCTGTACTATACTCTCCTACTATAATTTACTCTTCTACTCTACTTTTCTTTACTCTACTCTCTTCGTACTCCACTAATCTTTTCTACTCTATCCCTACTCTACTATTCTTTACTCTCTTTTAGTCTCCTACTCTATACTCTCCTCTATACTTTATTTTTTCTCTACTATCTTCTACTATACTCTCCTACTATAATTTACTCTCTTCTTCTCTCCTCTCTTCTACACTACTCTCCTACTCTATTCTCTACTCTACTCTCCTACTATACCTTCCTACTCACTCCTACTCTGCTTTACTCGCCTACTATACATTTCTTTACTCTGCTATTCTCTCTTCATACTCCACTATACTCTACTCTACTTTACTCTGCTCTTCAACTATACTCTTCTACTATACTGTCTTCGTACTCTATCCTCTACTCTACCCCTACTCTCCTACTATACTTTACTATTCTACTCTACTATTTTCTATGCTACTCTACTCTCTTATACTCCTACTCTACTGCTACTCTCTCTTCTACTCTCCTACTCTACATTACACTCTTCTACTATATTCTCCTACTCTACTCACTTCTACTCTCTTTGTAGGTGACTCCTGTGGTGCCCCTGTCTAATGACTCGTGGTCCATGTCCTTTGCTAAGTACCTGGAGCTGAGGTTCTATGGTCACCAGTATACCAGGAGGGCTAATGCTGAGCCCTGTGGCCACTCCATCCACCATGACTACCATCAGTACTTCTCCTACAACCAGATGGTGGCCTCATTCAGGTGGGAAACACAGGCCAGGGCTTTTGACTTCTATCCAGCCATACATAATTTATCAGTCTTACTACATCTTCAAATGACCTCTAAATACCAGAACATAAAGATCACTATAGTTATTGTTAGTGTTGTAAAATGTATATGCCCATCATGCCATTGTAATTGTCTAACCACCAGCTACATCTCAGTGAGACTGCTAGAGGTCTGCCTCCCTCCTCCTAAGATCTTCATCAGGAACCAGGGGCCCTCCAAGGGCCGGATCCAGCAGGACCTCAAGGACTTCTCACAGAAGTAACTGGTCTACCTGTTGTCTGTCTACCATGACCTTAACTTGCCTGATCCTGGATCTGTTTGTTCTGCATAGCCGACTCCTATGGTTATTGTCCTCTGACAATAACCATAGTAGTTGGCAAGATCGCACAAACAGATCTGGGACCAGGCTAGGAGTCTGAATAATCTATTCCTAACCAGTCCTTTTCCATACTGTCCCTCTCGCCCCTCTTATCAGGGTGACTCAGGTGTACCTGGCCATAGATGACCGCCTCACCTCCCTGAAGACGGACACCTTCAGCAAGACACGTGAGCAGAAGATGGAGGACCTGTTTGCACAGAAAGATGTAGGTTCTTCCTCCAAAGGGCGGGACCACTGTGTATAGTATGTATAGCGCAGTGGAGGCTGGTGTCGCTTTACGTCGGAGGACGGGCTCATTGGAATGGCTGGAATGGATTGGTATCAAACGCATGTTTTCCATCCGTTTTGTTTTGTGTGCGTGTTCAGATGGAGGAGGCAGATCTGCATAGCTGGATAGAGAAGCTGCAGGCTCGTCTCCAGGCCTGTGGTAGTGACTCCCCCCAGCAGCTCCAGACTGTACTGGAATCAGTGGTAGTGAAGAAACAGAGCCTGTGTGAAACACTGCAGTCCTGGAACAGCAGGTGAGAACCATAGAAATAAGAATGAATAGAACGGGCTTGGACGCTCACCCTGCCTATTGACTGGTACACTCGCAATGTCTGCCTGGTATTGTGATGCAAAAATGTCCATGCTATTTTGAAATGTTCTATCAACTGATGTTGGATTGCCATGGTAATGTAGAATGTTCATTCAAATGATGCTAACTGATGTGGCTCATGCAATTGAATGTCTTTTTTGTAATGTCATTTGATTTGACTCAACAAATCACAGCACAGATTGAAGGGTAAACTTCTTGCTTTTACTTCCCGGAATGGATACTCTCAAAATGGCTGCCAGCCCACCCATTATGCCATCATTGACTTGAATGGAGATGCCCTTTCTATGCATTCTTATTTCTATGGTGAGAACACTGACTCAGAGCAGCTTTTAATGTTTAAACTTTTAGGGGTGGTTTCCTAGACACAGATCAAGCCTAGTCTTTGACTAAGAAGTACTTTTAATGGTTGAATCTCTTCATCTGTGTCCATAAAATTGGACCTTAGGGCTGAATTCTAACTTGGGATCAGACTTTCACATCAGAATGTATTTTATTAGTCACATGCTTGGTAAACAACAGGTGTTTTCCAAGTAGACTAACAGTGAAACGCTTACTGACGGACCTTTCCCAACAGTGCCGAGAGAGAAGAAAAGAGAAATGATTGATGTCAGTGGGAGATCTTTCTAAGAATGGATTTGTTGTACCATGTAACCTTCAGGCTGCAGGACCTGTTCCAGCAGGAGAAGAGCAGGAAGCGTCTGTCTGTCCCAGCCAGCCCTGGGAGACATCGACAGACAGACGACAGCAAGGTCAGTGCAACAGATTCCTGATAGAATTCAGATGATTGGAAGTGCTTAGTATATGATAAGCACTTAGTGTATCAGAAAGTAAGGAATGTTGTTTCTTTTGTTTGACAGCCAAGTGCTCTGGAGTCCTCTCCACGCAACCCCTCCCCTTTAGTACAAAATGTTGACAAAGGTAAGGGGATTGGTTCAGCTTTCAGTCAGAATGCTATACTACTTCTCTCATTGGTGGACTGTAGTTGATGGGCGTATCTGTTATTTGATGGACAGAGGATCGTCACCTCACTGCCATGCCCTCAAGCTGGGGGTCGTCATTGCTAGCGTTACCGTCACCAGGGGAACCAGGCTCAGAACCCCTCTCGTCTGGACCCTGCTTCCCTGACCAGGATTCCGTCAGCATCCCAGAGGGTGAACACACACACAACCCCCCACATTAGCTTCCTATTATTTCTCTAGATCTACAGTGCGTATCTAAATACAGACCACTCCTGTCCTTAAATTCATTCTCGTTGTCTCCTAGATGTGTTTGATGGACACCTGTTGGGCTTCAATGACAGCCAGGTGAAAGAGAAGTCCACCATGAAGGCCATTCTAGCCAACCTGATGCCAGGCAACAGTTACAACTCCATCCCATTCCCATTGTGTGTACATTATGACTTTATCTCTGAATAGGCTTTTGGCCTGTAGTATAAATTGTTGAATGATCAGACAAATAAGATGACATAAATTGAAGATGACATAAATTTGATATAAATGCCCATAATATATTGAGCCCTGTTCATTTTCTTACTTTGTTGTAATGTTTAGCTTGAATCCTAGTGTCGACTGGAAAAATCATCAATATCTCAGGTGCCACATACTGCCGGTGTGCCCTTGAGCAAGGCACTTAACCGCTAACCTGCTCCAGGATACTGTGCTGCCGTGTTGTGTGTCGGGACTGGGCACTGTGAAAGCCCAAATCAAAAATATCCTAATATAATGGATCAATAAAGAGTGTGTTGTACTGTTTACTATTGTATGTTTTGTGACGTCGTTGTGTCCGTTGTTCGTCAGTGAACCAGACAAGCATTACCTGATGTATGAGCATGAGAGAGTGCCCATCGCCGTGTGTGAGAGAGAACCCAGCTCCATCATCTCATTCGCTCTCAGGTAACAGCTCCTGTCCAACTCTTCTCCAGTCTCTTCACATGCCTGACTTTTCTGTTCAAAAGTGTTTTTTGTTGTTTTAATGATATAGTTATGTTGTTCTAATGATATTTGATTGACCTCTGCCCAACCTCTAGCTGTAAGGAGTATAAGAGTGCTCTGGATGAACTGTGGAAGACAACATTGAAGACAGGAGGCGAGGACACCACCCTGTCCACCAGGTACACCACACTGCTTCTGCAGATGTCAACTGTGTGTGTGTTACCTGATGTATAATCCTATCTTGTCTGTGTGCAGCTCTGGAGAGAGCCGGGTCAAGAACAGCCCAGCCAAGCCCAACGAGACAGCCTCCTCCCAGATGGGTCTGGGCCGCAGCAGCATGGACTCTGACCCTCTTAGTGAGTAGTGGACAAGGTCAAGGGGCAACATGAGGGGGGGGTGGGGTGCTAGAAAATCAGTTTAGCTCTGTCCTGATGTAGTATGTAATGTTTCTGGAGTTCCTAGCTTTTTTTTCTTTTGCTCTGAACACAAGATGCAGACATAGGAGACAACCATAAGAAGTCAACAGGAAACCCTCATATTGAATTACGTGAGTAAATGCATTTCTCATTGGATTTCCCTTTGGAATGGCATCACCACTTAGCCTGCAAACTTCCTCTCAATAATAGTCAGTAACCCATCTCATTCTGTGTGTCCCCCCCCCCCCCCTCTCTTCTGCAGAGTTCTCTGATGCCCACGCTAAGTTCTACTGTAGGATCTACTATGCTGAGGAGTTCCACAAGATGAGAGCGGAGATAATGGAGAGTACGGAGGATGACTTTGTTCGCTCGCTGTCCCACTGTGTCAACTGGCAGGCCCGCGGTGGCAAGTCTGGGGCCGTCTTCTATGCCACCGAAGGTGACCGGCAACACCAGAGCCATATTGTTTTATTTTTAACTTCTATTTACCAGGAAGTCCCATTTGAGGTCAAGAGACGCCTTTTAAATGTCTGTTATACCTCACTGTGTATCTTTACCCTCCCTCCCTCAGATGACCGATTCATCCTGAAGCAGATGCCCAGACTAGAGGTTCAGTCCTTCCTGGACTTTGCCCCTCACTACTTCACCTACATCACTGGAGCCGTGCAGCAGAAGGTAAACTATGCTAACTACAGTACCCCCAGCTAACTACGCTACCCATCTGGCTTCAGGTCTAGCACAAATATAGTTAAATTAACTAAAATAGATACACTATATATAAAAGTATGTGGACACCCCTTTAATTTAGTGGATTCGGCTATTTCAGCCACACCCGTTGCTGACAGGTGTATAAAATCGAGCACACAGCCTTCCAATCTCCATAGACAAACATTGGCAGTAGAATGTCCTTACTGAAGAGGTCAGTGACTTTCAATGTGGCACCGTCATAGGATGCCACCTTTCCAACAAGTCAGTTTGTCAACTTTCTGCCCTGCTAGAGCTGCCCCGCTAGAACTGCCCCCGTCAAGTGTACGTGCTGTTATTGTGAAGTGGAAACGTCTAGGAATAACAACGTCTCAGCCGTGAAGTGGTAGGCCACACAAGCTCACAGAACGGGACCACCGAGTGCTGAAGCACGTAGCGCATACAAATCGTCTGTCCTTGGTTACAACACTCACTACCGTGTTCCAAACTGCCTCTGGAAGCAACGTCAGCACAAGAGCAGTTCGGCGGGAGCTTCATGAAATTGGTTTCCATGGCCGAGCAGCCGTGCACAAGTCAAAGATTGCCAAGCGTTGGCTGGAGTGGTGAAAAGCTTGCTGCCATTGGAGCAGTGGAAACGCGTTCTCTGGAGTGATGAACCACGCTTGACCATCTGGCAGTCCGACGAATTAATCTGGGTTTGGCGGATGCCAGGAGAACTCTACCTGCCCCAATGTATAGCGCCAACTGTAAAGTTTGATGGAGGAGGAATAATGGTGTGGGGCTGTTTTTCATGGTTCGGGCCCCTTAGTTCCAGTGAAGGGAAATCTTAATGCTACAGCATACAATGACATTCTAGATGATTCTGTGCTTTCAACTTTGTGGCAAGTTTGCGGAAAGCCCTTTCCTGTTTCAGCATGACAATGCCCCCGTGCACAAAACGAGGTCCATACAGAAAGGATTTGTCGAGATCGGTGTGGAAGAACTTGACTGGCCTGCACAGAGCCCTAACTCCATCGAACACCTTTGGGATGACATGGAACGCAGACTGCGAGCCAGGCCTAATCACCCAGCATCAGTGCTGACCTCACTAATGGTCTTATGGCTGAATGGAAGTAAGTCTCTGCAGCAATGTTCCAACATCTAGTGGAAAGCCTTCCCAGAAGAGTGGAGGATGTTATAGCAGCAAAGGGGGACCAACTCCATATTAATGCCCATGATTTTGAAATGAGATGTTCGACGAGCAGGTGTCCACACACTTTTGGCCATGTAATGTATATTTGGAGTTGGACCTATGTTTGCTGTGTATGGCCTTGCTTTTTAAGTAATACATTTATAAAGATAATTCATTTAATTTGAGGAAATCTAATTTTATTAAACATATTGTACTTATTTTATATAAAATTGAGACCAGAAAAGACCAGAAAAGCTGGTCTCAATGGTGTCTCGCAGATAAAATGTAAATGTCAATGAGCTGTGTTCTTGTCGTTGTGATGGATGGATGGATGGTTATTGCAACACGGTCCTATCCTAAACCCAGTCTGTCCCACAGCGGCCCACTGCCCTGGCTAAGATCCTGGGTGTGTACCGGATCGGCTACAAGAACTCCCAGAACAACTCTGAGAAGAAACTGGACCTTCTTGTCATGGAGAACCTGTTCTATGGCAGGAAGATGGCCCAGGTGTTCGACCTCAAGGGTTCTCTGAGGAACCGCAACGTCAAGACCGAGTCTGGGAAGGAGAGCTGTGAGGTAAGCATGGTGCTAGTCTAGCAGGGCTGGGCCATGGGTTTGATTCCCACTAAGGCCACATACATTACAGTGATTACATACATTTATTTTGTAAGTTGCTTTGTTTTATGTATGTGTTGTTTTAACCAGTTACAGTGCATTAAGTATTCAGACCTTTTTCCACATTTTGTTACGTTACAGCCTTATTCTAATATTTATTAAATACATTGTTTTCCTCATCAATCTACACACAATACCCCATAATGACAAAGCAAAAACATTTTTTGAAAATGAATTAAAAATGTCAAACAAATACCCTTTGCGATGAGACTTGAAATGTAGCTCAGGTGCATCCTGTTTGCATTGATCATCTTTGAGGTGTTTCTACAACTTGTTTGATTGGATATGATTTGTTCATTGAACACATTCTCTTTTGCAATAATGACCTTTGGATAAAAGCATGAGCTAAATGGCATCATTCTATATTAGGTGGTTCTGTTGGATGAGAACCTACTGAAGCTGGTCCATGACAATCCTATGTACATAAGAGCCCACTGCAAGGCCATCCTCAGGGCTGCTATCCACAGTGATGCCTACTTCCTGTCTAGTCACCTGATCATAGACTACTCTCTGCTGGTTGGACGAGACGACGCCAAAGACGAGCTGGTGGTGGGAATCATAGGTGAGGGAAAAGCTTTATCTTTTTCAAATGTATTCTCATTGGCTATAACGTTGTTCATTGTTATACATAAACTGTTTACTGGTGTTTATAGAAAATCATTCTTAATTTCTCCATGCATGCTGCTTCAAAAAGGCATTTGAGTGACATTGTACTTTGCTATATTTGTAAAACAAACATTCCTCCCATTGTTTCAGATTACATACGGACGTTCACATGGGATAAGAAGCTGGAGATGGTGGTGAAATCCACAGGGATCCTGGGAGGGCAAGGTCATTTATCTGACACCAACACCTCCTTCCCCCTACATTAGTCCTTGACGTCTATTTTAAGATTGTGCCCTTTCACGTTTAGCTTTGATCTCTAGTAATTAGTTAATTGTATAAAGACCTTTTTGATTTCTTCTGTAAATGAAAAACGCGATACAAATAAAATGTATTATAAACGTTTTGTGTCTCGCACACAGGTAAGATGCCCACGGTGGTCTCTCCAGAGCTGTACCGAGCCCGTTTCTGTGAGGCTATGGACAAATACTTCCTCATGGTACCTGACCACTGGACAGGGCTGGGGGTCAACTGCTGAACTGTTACACCAGGGAGCTAGCCTGAGTCCCAGACCTGTTTGTGTTGTCCAGCCAATTCCTATGTCATTTTTACAGCATAAATGGATCTGGGACTCAGGCTACCAGGGAGCTGCTAGCTACAGAACACAACATGGGCATCAGTCACCAAGGCGGAGAGGAGACCGCAATGCAGAAAAAGCCTTATCCCAATAGGGAACCATAATAGCACACTGGATTGATGGATGAAGGAAAATAATCGAGGAAGATTAATGCCTTTTTTGTTGTTGATGAAATGCAAAGAATGGCCAGTTTGTACGACTCAATCATTCCATAATAATCATCATAGAATCTTCCACAGGTAGACCTAGAGCTGGGTAAACTGTTTTATCATAAACTAGACCAGTGACTGTTCTTTGGCATGACTGAAGACAGTTTTTCCTGACCTGGAAAGAAAAACTCTTGTCCCTAATGACATATTTCCCCGAGGGAAGAGATTATTTTGAAGGGCCAAGATTTCCAACTGTTTCACAAGATCACTGAGATAGCACAAATAATGTTACTTGATCCTAGTTTGAACAAATGAATTGATGTAAATGTACAGAGATGATGTAATTAAAGATTATTAACTGATTTCACAAGGTTTTAAACCTTAGTGTCAGATGTTTTTGTTGGCCTCCCTACTTGTAAGTCTACAAAGATATGATGGTAGAAAGTCATTGTTCATCACTACACGTAGTGGAAATTATTTTACCTGTATATTGACTCCTTACCCACTTAAATATAATCTAGGCTTTTGAGGTTTCCAAGACTGAACTAGAGGATCCATTCTCTCAGGTAAGCTTCAGGTGTCCAAAAACATTAGCTATATTTAGTTTACTTGATATCAAATAGGAAAGCACGCAAATCACACACAGAACTAAATTAAAACAGAGTTTTATATAATTGTACAATTCATATAAAACAAAGGGAAGCTGACAAACAACCTTTAGCATTTCATACTGAATCAGGAACTGGTATGAAAATCAATCAAACACAGTGATACGATTGTCACGACTGACATAATACAGACAGACCACCTGCATTTCAAATGCCACCCTGTTCCCTATAGTGCATGACTTGAGCAGGGCCCATAGGGTTCTGGTCAAAAGTAGTGCACTATGCAGGGAATAGCTTGCCATTTGGGACAGAACCCAAACTCCCTGTTTATCTTAGTTCCAACGACAAGCATTTAGAAATGGAGGCATTGTGCTTTCTATGTGTGCTCTGGGGTAGAGAGTTAATACAATGACACCAACTTCCTTTTGTCAGACATCTTGTAGCAGGCATATATATATGCACACAGGCATGCCTGACCATAGCTGGGGAGTTTCTTTTTCAGGGTTAGAAGTGACAGGATACTCATTAGAGCAGGGCTGTCCAACCCTGTTCCTGGAGAGCTTCCCTCCTGTAGGTTTTCACTCCAACCCTGTTCCTGGAGAGCTCCCCTCCTGTAGGTTTTCACTCCAACCCTGTTCCTGGAGAGCTCCCCTCCTGTAGGTTTTCACTCCAACCCTGTTCCTGGAGAGCTCCCCTCCTGTAGGTTTTCACTCCAACCCTGTTCCTGGAGAGCTCCCCTCCTGTAGGTTTTCACTCCAACCCTGTTCCTGGAGAGCTTCCCTCCTGTAGGTTTTCACTCCAACCCTGTTCCTGGAGAGCTTCCCTCCTGTAGGTTTTCACTCCAACCCTGTTCCTGGAGAGCTCCCCTCCTGTAGGTTTTCACTCCAACCCTGTTCCTGGAGAGCTCCCCTCCTGTAGGTTTTCACTCCAACCCTGTTCCTGGAGAGCTTCCCTCCTGTAGGTTTTCACTCCAACCCTGTTCCTGGAGAGCTTCCCTCCTGTAGGTTTTCACTCCAACCCTGTTCCTGGAGAGCTCCCCTCCTGTAGGTTTTTACTCCAACCCTGTTCCTGGAGAGCTTCCCTCCTGTAGGTTTTCACTCTAACCCCAGTTGAAACTAACCTGATTCAGTTTATCAACCAGCTAATTATTAGAATCAGGTGCACTAGATTAGGGTTGGAGTGAAAACCTACAGGATGGAAGCTCTAGGAACAGGGTTGGAGTGAAAACCTACAGGAGGGTAGCTCTCCAGGAACAAGGTTGGAGTGAAAACCTACAGGAGGGAAGCTCTCCAAGAACAGGGTTGGAGTGAAAACCTACAGGAGGGAAGCTCTCCAGGAACAGGGTTGGAGTGAAAACCTACAGGAGGGAAGCTCTCCAGGAACAAGGTTGGAGTGAAAACCTACAGGAGGGAAGCTCTCCAGGAACAGGGTTGGAGTGAAAACCTACAGGAGGGAAGCTCTCCAGGAACAGGGTTGGAGTGAAAACCTACAGGAGGGTAGCTCTCCAGGAACAGGGTTGGAGTGAAAACCTACAGGAGGGAAGCTCTCCAGGAACAAGGTTGGAGTGAAAACCTACAGGAGAGAAGCTCTCCAGGAACAGGGTTGTAGTGAAAACCTACAGGAGGGAAGCTCTCCAGGAACAAGGTTGGAGTGTAAACCTACAGGAGGGAAGCTCTCCAGGAACAGGGTTGGAGTGAAAACCTACAGGAGGGAAGCTCTCCAGGAACAAGGTTGGAGTGAAAACCTACAGGAGGGAAGCTCTCCAGGAACAAGGTTGGAGTGAAAACCTACAGGAGGGAAGCTCTCCAGGAACAAGGTTGGAGTGAAAACCTACAGGAGGGAAGCTCTCCAGGAACAAGGTTGGAGTGAAAACCTACAGGAGGGGAGCTCTCCAGGAACAGGATTGAAGAACCCTGCGTTAGGGGAAACACTTTTTTGGGAGAATTTAAATTGAAGTATATAAAAGGTGTAACAAGGCACTGGACAAGTTTAAGAGACTGGCACATTGCAGGTAGGTAGCCAACAGACAGAGTGGTAAAGGAGGATGGAGGGAGGGGTAGAGGAAGTGAAGAGTGATCAAGGTCCTGCTGTCCTTTGTACCATAATATAAACGTGAATAAATAACGTACAGGTGTCAACCTCTTCACTGGAGACCTGATCTGACATACTGTATCTGGGCATGTAATTTACTGAAAAGCTATGGACCTGTAACACGAGGGACAGAAGTTTCCTAACTGACCATGTGACAGGATCAGGAACAACTCAGTGCCCAATGTCATATTTCTATTGGTGTGGGAACACAAGAGGTTGAAAATTGTGCCACTTCTTTGCATAAAGGCCATACTCTGACTATACAAACACTGTAACTAGAGGAAAGCATTCTACCCTGTCTCTATAATAAGCTTAAGTGAATTCTGGAATTGTGCTTCAGTTGGTTTGTGCTATACATCACTGGGCAGATAGACAGAGCAGGGTGTACCTTTCAATGCATACCTAGGCTACCCAGACACAAACATTAACATAAATATTTATGTTAAGTCAATATTTGGTACATCAACCAACCAAAATAGAAAAGGTTACAATTCTACTTTTCTTCATCCTTGGATCTCTTTTCATAAAAAATAAAACAATTGCTTTAATAAAAAAAGGTATTTAATAAAAAAAGGTGTCAGCCTGTCATAGATCGCCAAGCTGAGAATCACAGAATCACAGTTAGGTTATGGGTCAAGCTCCATCCCTCCGGCCTTTAGGGGGAACAAAGTCCTGTACAAGCCCCACTGAGAGGTTCTGCTCTGGGACACGGGGACACAAGCAAGGAATCAGGTTGGTCGGGTGGTGGGAGAGTGCTGATCTTCAGGCATCCAGGTAGTCTG
Organism: Salvelinus fontinalis; assembly: GCF_029448725.1. NCBI lineage: Eukaryota > Metazoa > Chordata > Actinopteri > Salmoniformes > Salmonidae > Salvelinus > Salvelinus fontinalis. Next base: position 31,886,599 of record NC_074683.1, read on the forward strand.
ATAAGAGTCAGGGTCATAGGGGTCAAAAGGTTTCTGAGTCAGAGTCGTTTTCAGTGGCGCCCTGACTGGCACTGCCCTCGTCAGAGGGGTCCGAGGGGGCCTTGGGGCTGCCAGGGCCATGGGAGCTTTTCCCCTCCCTGGGTAGGGCTCTCAGGAGGGAACCTGGGGAGGGCGCACCGGAGCTGCAAGGGGAGCAGAAAGGTATCATGGTAGCCAGAATGAGAGCCAGACAGTCAGCCACCTCCCTGCTAGGAGCGCAAGCCAGAGCAGGGGTCAAACCTGGGGGAGAGAGAGAGTGGGCGGGATAGGTAGGGTGGGAGAGAGAGAGAGAGAGATAGGGATACAAAGTAGAGAAGAGGAAGGGAGATAGAAGGGAAGATGGAGAAAGATATATAGGGGGAAGAAAACATGGAAGAAGTGGGGCGGAGTGAAGCAAAAAAACAGAGATGGGAGGACAACAGGAGAAGGCAGCATTCAATTAGTACCCAGCCAGCCCAGACACCAGACAGTACACAACCAGCCCAGATACCAGACAGTACACAGCCAGCCCAGATACCAGACAGTACACAGCCAGCCCAGATACCAGACAGTACACAGCCAGCCCAGATACCAGACAGTACACAGCCAGCCCAGATACCAGACAGTACACAGCCAGCCCAGATACCAATCATTACCCAGCCAGCCCAGATACCAGACATTACCCAGCCAGCCCAGATACCAGACAGTACACAGCCAGCCCAGATACCAGACAGTACACAGCCAGCCCAGACACCAGTCATACCCAGCCAGCCCAGACACCAGACAGTACCCAGCCAGCTCAGACACCAGACAGTACCCAGCCAGCCCAGATACCAGACAGTACACAGCCAGCCCAGATACCAGACAGTACACAGCCAGCCCAGATACCAGACAGTACACAGCCAGCCCAGATACCAGACAGTACACAGCCAGCCCAGATACCAGACAGTACACAGCCAGCCCAGATACCAGACAGTACACAGCCAGCCCAGATACCAGTCATTACCCAGCCAGCCCAGATACCAGACATTACCCAGCCAGCCCAGATACCAGACAGTACACAGCCAGCCCAGATACCAGACAGTACACAGCCAGCCCAGACACCAGTCATACCCAGCCAGCCCAGACACCAGACAGTACCCAGCCAGCTCAGACACCAGACAGTACCCAGCCAGCCCAGATACCAGACAGTACACAGCCAGCCCAGACACCAGTCATACCCAGCCAGCCCAGATACCAGACAGTACCCAGCCAGCTCAGACACCAGACAGTACCCAGCCAGCCCAGATACCAGACATTACCCAGCCAGCCCAGATACCAGACAGTACACAGCCAGCCCAGACACCAGTCATACCCAGCCAGCCCAGACACCAGACAGTACCCAGCCAGCTCAGACACCAGACAGTACCCAGCCAGCCCAGATACCAGACATTACCCAGCCAGCCCAGATACCAGACAGTACACAGCCAGCCCAGACACCAGTCATACCCAGCCAGCCCAGACACCAGACAGTACCCCGCCAGCTCAGACACCAGACAGTACCCAGCCAGCCCAGATACCAGACAGTACACAGCCAGCCCAGATACCAGACAGTACCCAGCCAGCTCAGACACCAGACAGTACCCAGCCAGCCCAGATACCAGTCATACCCAGCCAGCCCAGATACCAGACAGTACCCAGCCAGCCCAGACACCAGTCATACCCAGCCAGCCCAGACACCAGACAGTACCCAGCCAGCTCAGACACCAGACAGTACACAGCCAGCCCAGATACCAGACAGTACCCAGCCAGCCCAGATACCAGACAGTACCCAGCCAGCCCAGACACCAGACAGTACACAGCCAGCCCAGATACCAGACAGTACCCAGCCAGCTCAGACACCAGACAGTACCCAGCCAGCCCAGATACAAGACAGTACCCAGCCAGCCCAGATACCAGACAGTACCCAGCCAGCCCAGATACCAGACAGTACCCAGCCAGCTCAGACACCAGACAGTACCCAGCCAGCCCAGATACCAGACAGTACCCAGCCAGCCCAGATACCAGACAGTACCCAGCCAGCTCAGACACCAGACAGTACCCAGCCAGCCCAGACACCAGACAGTACACAGCCAGCCCAGACACCAGTCATACCCAGCCAGCTCAGACACCAGACAGTACCCAGCCAGCCCAGACACCAGACAGTACACAGCCAGCCCAGACACCAGCCATACCCAGCCAGCTCAGACACCAGACAGTACCCAGCCAGCCCAGACACCAGACAGTACACAGCCAGCCCAGACACCAGTCATACCCAGCCAGCCCAGACACCAGACAGTACCCAGCCAGCCCAGACACCAGACAGTACCCAGCCAGCCCAGACACCAGTCATACCCAGCCAGCCCGGACACCAGACAGTTCACAGCCAGCCCAGATACCAGACAGTACACAGCCAGCCCAGACAGTACACAGCCAGCCCAGATACCAGACAGTACACAGCCAGCCCAGACACCAGACAGTACCCAGCCAGCCCAGACACCAGACAGTACCCAGCCAGCCCAGACACCAGACAGTACCCAGCCAGCTCAGACACCAGACAGTACCCAGCCAGCCCAGACAGTACACAGCCAGCCCAGACACCAGTCATACCCAGCCAGCCCAGACACCAGACAGTTCACAGCCAGCCCAGATACCAGACAGAACACAGCCAGCCCAGACAGTATACAGCCAGCCCAGATACCAGACAGTACACAGCCAGCCCAGACACCAGACAGTTCCCAGCCAGCCCAGACACTAGACAGTACACAGCCAGCCCAGATACCAGACAGTACCCAGCCAGCTCAGACACCAGACAGTACACAGCCAGCCCAGACACCAGACATAACCAGCCAGCCCAGACACCAGACAGTACACAGCCAGCTCAGACACCAGACAGTACCCAGCCAGCCCAGACACCAGACAGTACACAGCCGGCCCAGACACCAGACAGTACACAGCCAGCCGAGACACCAGACATACCCAGCCAGCCCAGACACCAGACAGTACACAGCCAGCCCAGACACCAGACAGTACACAGCCAGCCGAGACACCAGACATACCCAGCCAGCCCAGATACCAGACAGTACCCAGCCAGCCCAGACACCAGACAGTACCCAGCCAGCCCAGACACCAGACAGTACACAACCAGCCCAGACACCAGACAGTACACAGCCAGCCCAGACACCAGACAGTACCCAGCCAGCCCAGACACCAGACAGTACACAGCCAGCCCAGACACCAGACAGTACACAGCCAGCCCAGATACCAGACAGTACACAACCAGCTCAGATAACCAGACAGTACACAGCCAGCCCAGACACCAGACATACCCAGCCAGCCCAGACACCAGACAGTACCCAGCCAGCTCAGACACCAGACAGTACCCAGCCAGCCCAGACACCAGACAGTACCCAGCCAGCTCAGACACCAGACAGTACACAGCCAGCCCAGATACCAGACAGTACCCAGCCAGCCCAGATACCAGACAGTACCCAGCCAGCCCAGACACCAGACAGTACACAGCCAGCCCAGATACCAGACAGTACCCAGCCAGCTCAGACACCAGACAGTACCCAGCCAGCCCAGATACAAGACAGTACCCAGCCAGCCCAGATACCAGACAGTACCCAGCCAGCCCAGATACCAGACAGTACCCAGCCAGCTCAGACACCAGACAGTACCCAGCCAGCCCAGATACCAGACAGTACCCAGCCAGCCCAGATACCAGACAGTACCCAGCCAGCTCAGACACCAGACAGTACCCAGCCAGCCCAGACACCAGACAGTACACAGCCAGCCCAGACACCAGTCATACCCAGCCAGCTCAGACACCAGACAGTACCCAGCCAGCCCAGACACCAGACAGTACACAGCCAGCCCAGACACCAGCCATACCCAGCCAGCTCAGACACCAGACAGTACCCAGCCAGCCCAGACACCAGACAGTACACAGCCAGCCCAGACACCAGTCATACCCAGCCAGCCCAGACACCAGACAGTACCCAGCCAGCCCAGACACCAGACAGTACCCAGCCAGCCCAGACACCAGTCATACCCAGCCAGCCCGGACACCAGACAGTTCACAGCCAGCCCAGATACCAGACAGTACACAGCCAGCCCAGACAGTACACAGCCAGCCCAGATACCAGACAGTACACAGCCAGCCCAGACACCAGACAGTACCCAGCCAGCCCAGACACCAGACAGTACCCAGCCAGCTCAGACACCAGACAGTACCCAGCCAGCCCAGAGAGTACACAGCCAGCCCAGACACCAGTCATACCCAGCCAGCCCAGACACCAGACAGTTCACAGCCAGCCCAGATACCAGACAGAACACAGCCAGCCCAGACAGTATACAGCCAGCCCAGATACCAGACAGTACACAGCCAGCCCAGACACCAGACAGTTCCCAGCCAGCCCAGACACTAGACAGTACACAGCCAGCCCAGATACCAGACAGTACCCAGCCAGCTCAGACACCAGACAGTACCCAGCCAGCCCAGACACCAGACAGTACACAGCCAGCCCAGACACCAGACATAACCAGCCAGCCCAGACACCAGACAGTACACAGCCAGCTCAGACACCAGACAGTACCCAGCCAGCCCAGACACCAGACAGTACACAGCCGGCCCAGACACCAGACAGTACACAGCCAGCCGAGACACCAGACATACCCAGCCAGCCCAGACACCAGACAGTACACAGCCAGCCCAGACACCAGACAGTACACAGCCAGCCGAGACACCAGACATACCCAGCCAGCCCAGATACCAGACAGTACCCAGCCAGCCCAGACACCAGACAGTACCCAGCCAGCCCAGACACCAGACAGTACACAACCAGCCCAGACACCAGACAGTACACAGCCAGCCCAGACACCAGACAGTACCCAGCCAGCCCAGACACCAGACAGTACACAGCCAGCCCAGACACCAGACAGTACACAGCCAGCCCAGATACCAGACAGTACCCAACCAGCTCAGATAACCAGACAGTACACAGCCAGCCCAGACACCAGACATACCCAGCCAGCCCAGACACCAGACAGTACCCAGCCAGCTCAGACACCAGACAGTACCCAGCCAGCCCAGACACCAGACAGTACACAGCCAGCCCAGACACCAGACAGTACACAACCAACCCAGACACCAGACAGTACTTAGCCAGCCCAGATACCAGACAGTACCCAGCCAGCCCAGATACCAGACAGTACCCAGCCAACTCAGACACCAGACAGTACACAACCAGCCCAGACACCAGACAGTACCTAGCCAGCCCAGACACCAGACAGTACACAGCCAGCCCAGACACCAGACAGTACACAACCAACCCAGATACCAGACAGTACACAACCAGCCCAGACACCAGACAGTACATAACCAGCCCAGACACCAGACAGTACACAACCAGCCCAGACACCAGACAGTACACAACCAACCCAGACACCAGACAGTACCTAGCCAGACACCAGACAGTACACAACCAGCCCAGACACCAGACAGTACACAACCAGCCCAGACACCAGACAGTACACAACCAGCCCAGACACCAGACAGTACACAACCAGCCCAGACACCAGACAGTACATAACCAGCCCAGACACCAGACAGTACACAACCAACCCAGACACCAGACAGTACCTAGCCAGACACCAGACAGTACATAACCAGCCCAGACACCAGACAGTACACAGGAATACAAACCTAAATCCCTGAACATAATGACAAGGGCCATTGAGTTTTTCCTAGTCAGGTGACAAGGGTCAGGAAAACGTCCCGGCCTTAATGACATTACTGGACAGGTGGGGCTGGGACAGATAGCTACAAACCAGGAAGCTGCATAGATACCTCTAGCCTACCAGAACCACAGACAGCTGTAACTAGCTACATAGACATGCTAACACCACAGACAGCTGATATAATAGCAGCATGCAGTTAGATCCCTTTAACACACTGGTACCGGTTCATGCCCAGACCAGGACGCGTTTTTCCCAAAAGTATCTTTAGGTTAAGTTCATCGGTAGAGCCATAGAATCCTATGGTTCTAAAATGAACTTAACCTTAAGATGCTTTTGGGAAACTGGGCCCAGACCTGTAGACCTACCGTTCTCATCCAACATCTGAACACTGGCCCCCCTGGACAGCAGCTCCTGGACAGCCTGCTTCAGACCGCTACGGGCCGCTAGGTGGAGGGGCCTGGCAGGGACAGACCAATCAGAAGGTTTGTGGTGGTTCTGTAGTGGGGAGGGGCTAAATCTAGATACTTATCTAGACACTTGCACCCCAGAAGTAAATCGATGTAGCTAGCTAGCGCACAGCTCTGAGATTAACCATGGCCTATCTCAGACGAACACTTACGTCTGCAGTGCTGCGTTGGTGGAAGCTATGAGCACAGTGTCCTTCAGCCTCTCCAGGATGAACAGAACACAGTCCTCCTTTCCCTGAGAGAGGAAGAGAAGGAAGAGAGTGAAGAGAGGAAAGAGGAAGAAAGGGAAGGAAGAGAGGAAAGAGAGGAAGGGAAGAAGAGAGGAAGATAGTGAGGCCAAATAAATGTTAAATTGTTTTCATATATAATACACTATTTGAAAATATGGAGTTTGAATGTGGTACAAATGTCATGTCAAAGAAATTGGGAGAGAAATACCCCTAGTGGACACTCACGCTACTGCAGGCCAGGTGGAGGGCGGTGTTACCATTCTGGTCCACCAACCTCAGGCTGGCGTTGGCACTGGTCAACAGCACCTCTACAGTCCCGACTCTTCCCTTCTCTGCAGCCATCATCAGCGCACTGCACCCTGATTGATCCACAGCATCCACAGGTGCATCATGGGCCAGAAGCAGCTGGACACAGTCCACATGACCAGAGAATGCTGCAGCATGGAGTGGAGTCCTGAGAGATGGATGGGGGAGGGATGTGTGAGGAGAGGAAAATAAACAGACGGAAGAATAGAGAAGAAAAAAAACATGGAAATGAGTGATTGAGAAATTGAGAACAGGCTGTGTGATATACAGCTGTCTGATGCAGGGATGTGATGACCTACCGATCCTTAGCGTCCTTACAGCTGGCCATGTCTGATCCCATGGCTTCCAGCAGTAGTGAGGCACAGGGTTCATGATCATTCACCCTGAGAACCAAAACAGAATGTAAACACTGAGATCCATGAGGCAAAACACAGTCAACACTGAGGTCTAATAGTCAACACAGGTCTAATAGTCAACACAGGGGTCTAAAAGTCAACACAGGGGTCTAATAATCAACACTGAGGACTAATAGTCAACACAGGGGTCTATGGGCAACGCTGAGGTATAATAGTCAACACAGGGGTCTATGGGAAACATGGAGGTCTATGGGCAACACTGAGGTCTAATAGTCAACACTGAGGTCTATGGGCAACACTGAGGTCTATGGGCAACACTGAGGTCTATAGCCAACACAGGTCTCATAGTCAACATTCAGCTTTAATAGTCAACACTGAGGTCTATGGGCAACACTGAGGTCTATGGGCAACACTGAGGTCTATAGCCAACACAGGTCTCATAGTCAACATTCAGCTCTAATAGTCAACACTGAGGTCTAATGGGCAACATTGAGGTTTATAGTCAACACTGAGGTCTATGGGCAACAATGAGGTCTATGGGCAACAATGAGGTCGGTCTATAGCCAACACTGAGGTCTATAGCCAACACTAGGGTCTCATAGTCAACATTCAGCTCTAATAGTCAACACTGAGGTCTAATAGTCAACACTGAGGTATAATAGCCAACACTGAGGTCTCATAGTCAACACTGAGGTCTATGGGCAACACAGAGGTCTATAGCCAACACAGAGGTCTATAGCCAACACAGAGGTCTATAGCCAACACAGAAGTCTATAGCCAACACTTAGGTCTCATAGTCAACATTCAGCTCTAATAGTCAACACTGAGGTCTAATAGTCAACACTGAAGTCTAATAGTCAACACTGAGGTCTAATAGTCAACACTGAGGTCTAATAGTCAACACAGGGGTCTATGGGAAACATGGAGGTCTATGGGAAACATGGAGGTCTATGGGCAACACTGAGGTCTAATAGTCAACACGGAGGTCTATGGGCAATGCTGAGGTCTATGGGCAACACTGAGGTCTAATAGTCAACACTGAGGTCTAATAGTCAACACTGAGGTCTAATAGTCAACACTTAGGTCTAATAGTCAACACTGAGGTCTAATAGTCAACACTGAGGTCTAATAGTCAACACTGAGGTCTATAGCCAACACTGAGGTCTAATAGTCAACACTGAGGTCTATGGGCAACACTGAGGTCTATAGCCAACACAGAGGTCTATAGCCAACACAGAGGTCTATAGCCAACACAGAGGTCTATAGCCAACACAGAGGTCTATAGTCAACATTCAGCTCTAATAGTCAACACTGAGGTCTATAGCCAACACTGAGGTCTATAGACAACACAGAGGTCTATAGACAACACAGAGGTCTATAGCCAACACAGAGGTCTATAGCCAACACTGAGGTCTATAGCCAACACTGAGGTCACATAGTCAACATTCAGCTCTAATAGTCAACACTGAGGTCTATAGCCAACACTGAGGTCTCATAGTCAACATTGAGGTCTATAGTCAACACTGAGGTCAATGGGTAACACTGTGCATTATATATTTGATCAATAAGGACAATAAATGTATAGACTTACACAGCACAGTGCAGGGGAGTGAAGGGGTTCCCATCAATACAGCGACAACCTTTCTGCTCCAGCAGTACCTCCACACAGCCCTCGTGACCTGGACACACAAAGAAGATCATTAGAAGATGCACACGTAAAAGTTATTCCACATGAAAGGTATTCCACATAAAAGGTATTCCACATAAAAGGTATTCCACATAAAAGATATTCCACATAAAAGATATTCCACATAAAAAATATTCCACATAAAAGATATTCCAAATAAAAGATATTCCACATAAAAGATATTCCACATAAAAGTTATGCATTGAGGCAAAATCCCTCAGGAACATTGAATGAGATTCAAACTACAAGGCAATGGTTTGAGGCAGGACTGCAGTAGGGTGGTTTAGTAACTGACCATAGTAGCAGGCCCAGTGCAGTTGGGTGGTTTAGTAACTGACCATTGTAGCAGGCCCAGTGCAGTAGGTTGGTTTAGTAACTGACCATTGTAGCAGGCCCAGTGCAGTAGGTTGGTTTAGTAACTGACCATTGTAGCAGGCCCAGTGCAGTAGGTTGGTTTAGTAACTGACCATTGTAGCAGGCCCAGTGCAGGGGGGTGAACCCCTGGTGGTCTCGGAGGGGGGGTGTGGGCAGTTCAGAACAGGCCATACTCAGCAGCTCAGCGAGCCAGGATGCGTGGCCCTTCGCTGCAGCCAGATGGAGGGCTGTTCGGCCCCTGGAGTCCCCCAGCAACACAGAGGCCTCCTGCTCCAACAGACACTGAACACACTCCTCCTGACCACACAGCAACTGGGAGAAGGGGAGGAAGAGAGGAGTGAGAGAGAGAGGGAAGGGAACAAAGAGAGAGACAGAGTTCACCGTTAAACTTTTAGACTGGACAAAGAGATCCCGTTCTTACAAGCTCCTCAGAATTCAGTACAATCACAGTCATGTGAAGTCACAGACATTTACAGCCATACAAACACAAACACACGCGCGCACATGCACGCACATACATGTACAGTAAATACACACGCACACACCCACCCCCAAGTGCAGGGCGGTCAGGCCATGGTTGTCTGCTGTATCTACAGCCGCCTCTCTCTCCAGCAGCAGAGACACAACGTCCACATGTCCCCCTGCCACCGCAAGCATCAGAGGAGTCCTGACAGGGACAGAGAGGGGACAGTCACAGCAGGACAAACGGATCGGTAGACACATCCCCATTCCCAACCCCTAGCCCCACCTACTAGTATTACAAGGCTAGATAGAGTGTTTGCCATGTTGCTTACATCCATCCAATCACATCTGAAAAGACTGGATAGGTATAAGAAATAGGGCCACCTTTCTACCTTGCCTATCAGAGAGAAAGGTGAGAGCAAGACATTACCATTTTATTTATACCCATCCCTATAGATCAGTAAACTCACTGTCCCTGAGAGTCTGTAGTGTCCACCAGGTCTGCACTATCCTGGTCGTCCAGAAGGAGGCGGACACACGACGTATGACCATTCATCACTGAGGACAGAGAAGGAGAGAGATGAGAACAAGAGAAACAGACAGGCAGAGACAGAGACAGAGAGACAGAAAGATAGAGACAGATGGAGAAACAGACAAAGAAAAAGACAGAAAGACAGCAAGACAGAGACAGACACAGAGAGAGAGTATTCACAAAATGGGACAAACACCAAATTGAGACTGCATGCAGAATTCTGCAAAAATATCCTCTGTGTACAATGTAGAACCGATAACCGCTAATTATCAAAATCCAGAAAAGAGCCGTTAAATTCTACAACCACCTAAAAGGAAGTGATTCCCAAACCTTCCATAACAAAGCCATCACCTACAAAGAGATGAAACTGGAGAAGAGTCCCCTAAGCAACTGGTCCTGGGGCTCTGTTCACAAACATAAACAGACCCCACAGAGACCCTGGACAGTAACACAATTAGACCCAACCAAATCATGAGAAAACAAAAAGATAATTACTTGACACATTGGAAAGAATTAACAAAACTGAGCAAACTAGAATGATATTTGGCCCTAAACAGAGAGTACACAGTGGCAGAATACCTGACCACTGTGACTGACCCAAACTTAAGGAAAGCTTTGACTATGTACAGACTCAGTGAGCATAGCCTTGTTATTGAGATAGGCCGCCGTAGGCAGACCTGGCTCTCAAGAGAAGACAGGCTATGTGCACACTGCCCACAAAATGAGGTGGAAACTGAGCTGCACTTCCTAACCTCCGGCCAAATGTATGACCATATTAGAGACACATATTTCCCTCAGATTACACAGACCCACAAAGAATTTGAAAACAAACACGATTTTGATAAACTCCCATGTCTACTGGGTGAAATACCACAGTGTGCATTACAGCAGCAAGATGTGTGACCTGTTGCCACAAGAAAAGGTCAACCATTGAAGAACAAACACCATTGTAAATACAACCCATATGTATGCTTATCTTAATTATTTTAGAACTTTTGTGAGTGTAATGTTAACTGTTCATTTTTATTGTTTATTTTACTTTTGTATATTATCTACTTCACTTGCTTTGGCAATGTTAATATATGTTTCCCATGCCAATAAAGCCCCTTGAATTGAATTGAGAGAGAGACAGACAGAGAGACAGAAAAAAGAGAGAGAGCGACAGAGAGACAGAAAGAGACAGAAAAACAGAGACAGAGAGACAGAAAGACAGAGACAGAGAGACAGAAAGACACAAAGACAGAGAGACAGAAAGACAGAGAGAGATGGAAAGACGGAGAGGAAACTCAGTACAGAACTACTGCACACAGACCAATCAAAAGAGTACTTCAAATTCTCACACAGTGTTCTCCATTACCTGCTAGGTGTACCGGGGTGCGTCCCCTGTTGGTGTCCGTGGTGCGTGGCGAGGCCCCCTGGCTGAGAAGGGTGTGGACGCAGTCAGTGTGGCCCCTGAGGGACGCTAGGGCCAGGGGAGTACGACCAGCCTCGTCCCCCTGGTCTACCTCCCTCTCCCCTTGCAGCAACACCTCCAGAGCCTGTGCATGGCCGTGGTATGCCTGGGGGACAGGGAGACAAACACACACATTACACACATACCAGCTGTTGGCATTCAAAGACACTACGGTCTATGCAATGCATACTCTGTGTGTGTATGTGTGGTAATGTATATATGGTTGCCTTCCTCACTGGCCTACACACAACAGCCCATAATGCCAAAGTGGAATTATGTATTTCGAAATGAAAAGCTGAAATGTTATAGCAAGCCTAAATAAGTTCAGGAGTAAAAATGTGCTTAATAAGTTGCATTGACTCACTCTGTGTGCAATAATAGTGTTTAACATGATCTTTGAATGACTGCCTCATCTCTCTACCCCACACATATAATTATCTGTAAGGTCCCTCAGTCGAACAGTACATTTTAAACACAGATTCAACCACAAAGACCAGTGACGTTTTCCAATGCCTCGCAAAGAAGGACGGACACCTATTGGTAGATGAAAAACAAAAAAAGCAGACATTGAATATTCTTTTGAGCATGGTGAATTTATTAATTACAATTTGGAATGGTGAAGTTAAACATTACAATTTGGAATGGTGAAGTTATTAATTACAATTTGGATGGTGTATCAATACACCCAGTCACGACAAAGATACAGGTGTCCTTCCTAACTCAGTTGCTGGACAGGAAGGAAACCACACAGGGATTTCACCATGAGGCCAACGGTCACTTTAAAACAGTTACTGAGTTTAAAGGATGTGATAGGAGAAAACTGAAGACACTAACGATATTAACCTAAAAGACAGAGTGAAAAGATGGATGCCTGTACAGAATACAACTATTCCAAAACATACATCCTGTTTGCAATAAGGCACTAAAGTAAAACTGCAAAAAATGTGGCAAAGAAATGAACGTTATACTATGAATACAAAGTGTTATGTTGGGGCAAATCCAACACAACACGTCACTGAGTACCACTCTTCATATTTTGAAGCATGGTGGTGGCTGCATCATGTTATGAGTATGCTACTCCAGAAACAGAGCTAAGCGCAGGCAAAATCCTAGAGGAAAACTTGGTTCAGTCTGCTTTCCAGCAGACACCGGGAGGCAAATTCACCTTTCAGCAGGACAATAACCTAAAACACAAGGCCAAATATACACTGGAGTTGCTTACAAAGACAACATTGAATGTCCCTGAGTGTCCTAGTTAACGTTTTGACTTAAATTGGCTGGAAAATCTATGACAAGACTTGAAAATGGCTGTCTAGCAATTAACAACATCCAACTTGACAGAGCTTGAAAAAAAATGTAAATAATAATGTGGAAATATTGTACAATCTAGGTATGTGAAGCTTTTAGAGACTTACCCAGAAAGACTCACAGTTGTAATCGCTGCCAAAGGTGATTCTAATGTGTTTTGACTCAGGGGTGTGAATAGTTACAGTTCATTCGGGAAGTATTCGGACCCCTTGACTTTTTCCACATTTTGTTAGGTTACAGCCTTATTCTAAAATTGATTGAATTGTTTTTTTTTCTCCTCATCAATCTACACACAATACCCCATAATGACAAAGCAAAAACATTTAGCAAATGTCTAAAAAATAAAGAACTGAAATATCACATTCAAAAAGTATTCAGACCATTTACTCAAGACTTTGTTGAAGCACCTTTGGCAGCGATTACATCCTTGAGTCTTCTTGGGTATGACGTTACAAGCTTGGCACACCTGTATTTGGGGAGTTTCTCCCATTCTTCTCTGCAGATCATCTCAAGCTCTTCCAGGTTGGATGGGGAGCGTAGCTGGCACAGCTACAGTTGAAGTCGGAAGTTTACATACACCTTAGCCAAATACATTTAAACTCAGTATTTTCACAATTCCTGATATTTAATCCTAGTAAAAACCCCTGTCTTAGGTCAGTTAGGATCACCACTTTATTTTAAGAATGTGAAATGTCTGAATAATAGTAAAGAGAATGATTTATTTCAGCTTAATTTCTTTCATCACATTCCCAGTGGGTCAGAAGTTTACATACACTCAATTAGTATTTGGTAGCATTGCCTTTAAAATTGTTATAACTTGTGTCAAACGTGTCGGGTAGCCTTCCACAAGCTTCCCACAATAAGTTGGGTGCATTTTGGCCCATTTCTCCTGACAGAGCTGGTGTAACTGAGTCAGGTTTGTAGGCCTCCTTGCTCGCACACGCTTTTTCAGTTCTGCCCACAAAGTTTCTATGGGATTGAGGTCAGGGCGTTGTGATGGCCACTCCAATACCTTGACTTTGTTGTCCTTTGGAAGTATGCTTGGGGTCATTGTCCATTTGGAAGACCCATTTGCGACCAAGCTTTAACTTCCTGACTGATGTCTTGAGATGTTGCTTCAAAATATCCACATACTTTTCCTCCCTCATGATGGCATCTGTTTTGTGAAGTGCACCAGTCCCTCCTGCAGCAAAGCACCCCCACAACATGATGCTGCCACCCCCGTGCTTCACGGTTGGGATGGTGTTCTTCGGCTTGCAAGCCTCCCCCTTTTTCCTCCAAACATAACGATGGTCATTATGGCCAAACAGTTCTATTTTTGTTTCATCAGACCAGAGGACATTTCTCCAAAAAGTACGATCTTTGTCCCCATGTGCAGTTGTTGCAAACCGTAGTCTGGCTTTTTTTATGGCAGTTTTGGAGCAGTGGCTTCTTCCTTGCTGATCGGCCTTTCAGGTTATGTCGATATAGGACTTGTTTTACTGTGGATATAGATACTTTTGTACCTGTTTCCTCCAGCATCTTCACAAGGCCCTTTGCTGTTGTTCTGGGATTGATTTGCACTTTCGCACCAAAGTACGTTCATCTCTAGGAGACAGAACGCGTCTCCTTCCTGAGCGGTATGACGGCTGCGTGGTCCCATGGTGTTTATACTTGCATACTATTGTTTGTACAGATGAACGTGGTACCTTCAGGCATTTGGGAATTGCTCCCAAGGATGAGGTCTTGGCTGATTTCATTTGATTTTCCCATGATGTCAAGCAAAGGCACTGAGTTTGAAGGTAGGCCTTGAAATACATCCACAGGTATATCTCCAATTGACTCAAATTATGTCAATTAGCCTATCAGAAGCTTCTAAAGCCATGACATAATTTTCTGGAATTTTACAAACTGTTTAAAGGCACAGTCAACTTAGTGCATGTAAACGTCTGACCCACTGGAATTGTGATACAGTGAATTATAAGTGAAATAATCTGTCTTTAAACAATTGTTGGAAAAATTACATGCACAAAGTATCGTGGTTTTAATACCATTATTCTGTCCTTTGTTCTGTTTCCTTCCTGTGTACACAGTTAGTATTATTTATTATTTCCTCTCTCATTTAACTTAACTTCCCAAATAACAAACATACACACCTATACACAAACTGAAATTGGAAAGTGCACTCCTCATTGAGGCCAACGCATCAAATCTCTTCTGAACATTTATCTTGGGAACCGACTTGCCAAGTCCTAACCGACTTGCCAAAACCATAGTTTGTTAACAAGAAATTTGTGGAGTGGTTGAAAAATGAGTTTTAATGACTCCAACCTAAGTGTATGTAAACTTTCGACTTCAACTGTATTTTCAGGTCTCTCCAGAGATGTTTGATTGTGTTCAAGTCTGGGCTCTGGCTGGGCCACTCAAGGACATTTAGAGACTTGTCCCAAAGCCAATCCTGAGTTGTCTTGGCTGTGTGCTTAGGGTCGTTGTCCAGTTGGAAGATGAACCTTCGCCCCAGTCTGAGGTCCTGATCACTCTGGAGCAGGTTTTCATCAAGGATCTCTTTGTACTTTTCTCCATTCATCTTTCCATCTTGTCTCCCAGTCCCCGCCACTAAAAACATCCCCACAGCATGATGCTGCCACCACCATGCTTCACCGTAGGGATGGTGCCAGGTTTCTTCCAGATATGACGTTTGGCAATCAGGCTAAAGAGTTCAATCTTGGTGTCATCAGACCAGAGAATCTTGTTTCTCATGGTCTGAGTCCTTTAGGTGCCTTTTGGCAAACTCCAAGCTGGCTGTCATGTGCCTTTTACTGAGGGAGTGGCTTCTGTCTGTCCACTCTACCATAAAGGTCTGATTGTTGGAGTTCTGCAGAGATGGTTGTCCTTCTGGAAGGTTCTCCCATCTCTACAGAGGAACTCAGGAGCACTGTCAGAGTGACCATTGGGTTCTTGGTCACCTCTCCGACCAAGGCCCCTCTCCCCGACTGCTCAGTTTGGCCGGGCGGCCAGCTCTAAGAAGAGTCTTGGTGGTTCCAAACTTCCTCCATTTAAGAATGATGGAGGCCACTGTGTTCTTGGGGACTTTCAATGCTTCAGAAACGTGTTGGTACGTGTTGGTACTGTTTTTGCTTTGTCATTATGGGGCATTGTGTGTAAATTGATGAAGAAAAAAATGTATGTTATCAATTTTAGAATAAGGCTGTAACGTAACAAAATGTGGAAAAAGGGAAGGGGTCTGAATACTTTCCGAATGCATTGTATGTAAATTAGATATTTCTGTATTTCATATTCAATAAATTTGCTAAAAAAAAGAAATACATATTTACATTTAGTCATTATGTGTAGATAGGTGAGATTTTATTTTATCCATTTTGAATTCAGGCTGTAACACAACAAAATGTGGAATAAGTCAAGGGGTATGAATACTTTCTGAAGACACTGTACATGATAACACTAGTTATCTGTTTTTTCTGACCACGTGCCATGACCATAAAAACTATAGGTTTTTCCTGCTCAGGTCACAAGCTCACCCAATTATAATGCATGGCAGTGTATGTGATTATGCATGGCTAGAGTGGATATATAATAATGCATGGCTAGAGTGGATATGTGATAATGACTCACAGCGAGGTGCAGGGGGCTCCTGGCACCCAGAAAGTCTGGGTCCTCCTGGTGACTCTCGTCTCTGTCCAACAGCTAAAACCACAACCACAGATTACATCAAAACAAATCATTTCAATTCCATAAGTGGAATTTGTGAGCTGTTTGTATTTATGGTATCTTGTGAAATTGAAGTTGAAGTTTTACACACAGATACATTGTTGACCAGCATGTAGCATTGAAATTGTAGCATAAGTGTGTGTATGAGCGTGCATGTACTCACCAGCTCCAGGCAGTGTCTGTGGCCATAGGCTGCAGCATAGTGGACAGGACTGTAGCCCTGCTTATCCTTCAGAGAGGCAGTAGCACCACTTTGCAAAAGGAATTCTAGACATCTATTACAAAAACATACAATATCGTCAGACACAAACACTTCAATATGTTCTTAAAAGGTTAAAAGCCTCAGACAGAGAGGATATGAGAGAGAGAAATATATGTTTTATAGACATACCAACATGTTTCAAGCAGACCACCATAGTCCCTGTGCCCAAGAACACAAAGGTAACCTGCCTAAATGACTACAGACCCGTAGCACTCACGTCCGTAGCCATGAAGTGCTTTGAAAGGTTGGTAATGGCTCACATCAACACCATTATCCCAGAAACCCTAGACCCACTCCAATTTTCATTCTGCCCAAACAGATCCACAGATGATGCAATCTCTATCTATTGCACTCCACACTTCCCTTTCCCACCTGGACAAAAGGAACACCTACGAGAGAATGCTATTTATTGACTACAGCTCAGCGTTCAACACCATAGTACTCTCAAAGCTCATCACTAAGCTAAGGATCCTGGGACTAAACACCTCCCTCTGCAACTGGATCCTGGACTTCCTGACGGGCCGCCCCCAGGTGGTGAGGGTAGGTAGCAACACATCTGCCACGCTGATCCTCAACACTGGAGCTCCCCAGGGGTGCGTGCTAGGTCCACTCCTGTACTCCCTGTTCACCCACGACTGCATGGCCATGCACGACTCCAACACCATCATTAAGTTTGCAGACGACACAACAGTGGTAGGCCTGATCACCGACAACGACGAGACAGCCTATAGGGAGGAGGTCAGAGACCTGGCCGGGTGGTGCCAGAATAACAACCTATCCCTCAACGTAACCAAGACTAAGGAGATGATTGTGGACTACAGGAAAAGGAGGACTGAGCGCGCCCCCATTCTCATTGACGGGGCTGTAGTGGAGCAGGTTGAGAGCTTCAAGTTCCTTGGTGTCCACATCAACAACAAACTAGAATGGTTCTAACACACCAAGACAGTCGTGAAGAGGGCACAACAAAGCCTATTCCCCCTCAGGAAACAAAAAAGATTTTGCATGGGTCCTGAGATCCTCAGAATATTCTACAGCTGCAACATCGAGAGCATCCTGACTGGTTGCATCACTGCCTGGTACGGCAATTGCTCGGCCTCTGACCGCAAGGCACTACAGAGGGTAGTGCGTACGGCCCCGTACATCACTGGGGCAAAGCTGCCTGCCATCCAGGACCTCTACACCAGGCAGTGTCAGAGGAAGGCCTTAAAAATTGTCAAAGACCCCAGCCACCCCAGTCATAGACTGTTCTCTCTACTACCGCATGGCAAGCGGTACCGGAGTGCCAAGTCTAGGACAAAAAGGCTTCTCAACAGTTTTTACCCCCAAGCCATAAGACTCCTGAACAGGTAATCAAATGGCTACCCGGACCATTTGCATTGTGTGCCCCCCCAACCCCCCCCACCCCTCTTTTAACGCTGCTGCTACTCTCTGTTTATCATATATGCATAGTCACTTTAACTATACATTCATGTACATACTACCTTAATTGGGCCGGCCGACCAACCAGTGCTCCCGCACATTGGCTAACCGGGCTATCTGCATTGTGTCCCAGCCACCACCCGCCAACCCCTCTTTTACGCTACTGCTACTCTCTGTTCATCATATATGCATAGTCACTTTAACCATATCTACATGTACATACTACCTCAATTGGTCCGACCAACCAGTGCTCCCGCACGTTGGCTAACCGGGCTATCTGCATTGTGTCCCACCCACCACCCGCCAACCCCTCTTTTACGCTACTGCTACTCTCTGTTCATCATATATGCATAGTCACTTTAACCATATCTACATGTACATACTACCTCAATCAGCCTGACTAACCGGTGTCTGTATGTAGCCTCACTACTTTTATAGCCTCGCTACTGTATATAGTCTGTCTTTTTACTGTTGTTTTATTTCTTTACTTACCCATTGCTCACTTAATACATTTTTTGCACTATTGGTTAGAGTCTGTAAGTAAGCATTTCACTGTAAGGTGAATACCTGTTGTATTCGGCGCACGTGACTTATAAACTTTGATTTGATTTGACATAGGCAATGGTTATTCCAACAAGATGAGCAAGAGAGACAATGACAGAAGATATTGTCGGTCTGAACTGGTCTGTGTGCACAGAATAGAGAAAGAGAGAGAGAAAGAGTGAGAGAAAGAGAGAGAGAGAAAGAGAGAGACTTTCTCAAACAGTCAGAACCATAGGCACGGCTTGCACTGAGCCATAATCTGTGCTGACTGACTACATGTATGCCCAGATAGAGGCAGTAATACTTATAGAAATAAAAGAGTATACTCACAGCGCAGCCTCCTTCTCCTTCTCTGCTTGCACCCCTTCACTCTCTGGCTCCAGAGCCTGACGTCGCCTTCACAACACAAGACACACAACAGAGAACGATTAAGAAATCCTCAATGGGGGCCCCAGGGAAACCCTCCCCAAACCCTTTCCATCTGATTATTCATGGGGGTATTCAGGGTCATCTAGCGTCTCCAGCAGTGCTTCTCTGAATATACTGGAATGGAACCAATCAGAGGTGTGAACACTGAACAGTCTGCTGCCGAACATCCAGACACCTATTCAACCGGCACCTCAGAATTACCTCAGGTATCCATGGAAACAGGGAGTTCCTTGATTGTCTAGCTTCCGGAGATGGTCACCACCATAGAATTAGGAATTAGAATAACATTCCATTGAAACAGTGCAGTCCATCCACAGCCAGACACTGGCTGAAATCACTTGATGGTAATTAAGTTGGAAATGCAACAACTACTGGATTTGCATCATATAATAGCACTCACAGCTTTCCAAGAAAACACAACATTTTGACAGTTATGGTCAGTTTACATATATTTTAGAGGCTATTTATACAGAAAATGTGTATAAAACCCATATAAACTGTATTTATAATTATGTGACAATATTTTAGATCAGGTCATCTATAAGTCTTTACTAGGTAAAGCTCCTCCTTATCTCAGCTCACTGGTCACCATAGCAACACCCACCCGTAGCACGTGCTCCAGCAGGTATATTTCACTGGTCATCCCCAAAGCCAACACCTGTTTTGGCCGCCGTTCCTTCTGCCAGTGACTGGAACGAACTACAAAAATCACTGAAGTTGGAGACTTATATCTCCCTCACTAACTTTAAGCGTCAGCTGTCAGAGCAGCTTACCGATCACTGCACCTGTACAATAGCTCATCTGTAAATAGCCCATCCAACCAACTACCTACATCATCCCCATATTTGATTTTGTTTTTCTGCTCTTTTGCACACCAGTATTTCTACTTGCACATCCTCATCTGCACATATATCACTCCAGTGTAAATTGATAAACGGTAATGACTTCGCCACTATTGGCCTATTTATTGCCTTACCTCCTTCATTTGCACACACTGTATACAGATTTTACTATTGTGTTATTGACTGTACTTTTGTTTATCTCATGTGTAACTCTGTGTTGTTGTTTTTGGTCGCACTGCTTTGCTTTATCTTGACCAGGTCGCAGTTGTAAATGAGAACTTGTTCTCAACTGGTCTACCTGGTTAAATAAAGGTGAAATAAATAATAATAATAATAATAATAATAATATATTCCTTTAGACTGGTTTGGATTTCTCCCTGACCAATATAGCTGCCATTTTCAACCCATTCTGGAATTTTGAAGGTTGAAGGGACTTAGCACCTATAACAATTTAACAGGATCTCTATGGTCACCACCAAAAACCACACAGCTAGTTTTACCTGGCCTCAGTGGCCTGACTGTCCGTTAGTCTTTTGCTTACATATTATAGATAGCAGCATATAGGAACCAGCTCAATATTGTAGTCTTTAACCTCTGACCGATAGCTGAATTTACATGCAGTTTATAATATTAAACTGTAACATGAGTCACAGCTCCTAATGGTATCATCAATGTATGGTCACTATGGGGCGAATCCTAACTTTCATTCAAGTAACATTTTCACTGAGTCTCCCATTTACATCAATGCATGACTATATCGGAATTGAAATCTTAAGTGGAAGTTAGGATTCGTTCCTAAGTCTGATCAGTGAAGATCACCTTCTGTCCAGGTCGGAAGCAGCAGCGTAGTGCAGAGCAGAGCGCCCCCACTGGTCAGTGGCATTAATGCAGGTCCCACACGACACCAGGGTCTCCAGGCACTGGTAGTGACGACTGGCTGCCGCATAGTGGAGAGAGGTCCTGGAGAGGGAGAGACACACAGAGAGAAACACACACACAGAAGGACAGTGTTATACGCTAGCACATTGAGATGAGTCACACACACTTACTGGAGCCCCAAAAAATGAAGAAGAGTAGATTAGAGGGTAGCTAGGCAACAACACCTCCACTATGCTGATCCTCAACACAGAGGGTAGCTAGGCAACAACACCTCCACTATGCTGATCCTCAACACAGAGGGTAGCTAGGCAACAACACCTCCACTGTGCTGATCCTCAACACAGAGGGTAGACAACAACACCTCCACTATGCTGATCCTCAACACAGAGGGTAGCTAGGCAACAACACCTCTACTACGCTGATCCTCAACACAGAGGGTAGCTAGGCAACAACACCTCCTCAATGCTGATTCTCAACACAGAGGGTAGCTAGGCAACAACACCTCCACTATGCTGATCCTCAACACAGAGGGTAGCTAGGCAACAACACCTCTACTGTGCTGATCCTCAACACAGAGGGTAGCTAGGCAACAACACCTCTACTGTGCTGATCCTCAACACAGAGGGTAGGCAACAACACCTCTACTATGCTGATCCTCAACACAGAGGGTAGACAACAATACCTCTACTATGCTGATCCTCAACACAGAGGGTAGACAACAACACCTCTACTATGCTGATCCTCAACACAGAGGGTAGACAACAACACCTCTACTATGCTGATCCTCAACACAGAGGGTAGACAACAATACCTCTACTACGCTGATCCTCAACACAGAGGGTAGCTAGGCAACAACACCTCCACTATGCTGATCCTCAACACAGAGGGTAGCTAGACAACAACACCTCCACATGCTGATCCTCAACACAGAGGGTAGCTAGGCAACAACACCTCCACTATGCTGATCCTCAACACAGAGGGTAGCTAGGTAACAACACCTCCACTACGCTGATCCTCAACACAGAGGGTAGCTAGGCAACAACACCTCTACTATGCTGATCCTCAACACAGAGGGTAGCTAGACAACAACACCTCCACATGCTGATTCTCAACACAGAGGGTAGCTAGGCAACAACACCTCCACTATGCTGATCCTCAACACAGAGGGTAGCTAGGCAACAACACCTCCACTATGTTAATCCTCAACACAGAGGGTAGCTAGACAACAACACCTCCACATGCTGATCCTCAACACAGAGGGTAGCTAGACAACAACACCTCCACATGCTGATCCTCAACACAGAGGGTAGCTAGGCAACAACACCTCCACTACGCTGATCCTCAACACAGAGGGTAGCTAGGCAACAACACCTCCACATGCTGATCCTCAACACAGAAGGTAGCTAGGCAACAACACCTCCACTACGCTGATCCTCAACACAGAGGGTAGACAACAACACCTCCACTATGCTGATCCTCAACACAGAGGGTAGCTAGGCAACAACACCTCCACTATGCTGATCCTCAACACAGAGGGTAGCTAGGCAACAACACCTCCACTGTGCTGATCCTCAACACAGAGGGTAGCTAATCAACAACACCTCCACTATGCTGATCCTCAACACAGAGGGTAGACAACAACACCTCCACATGCTGATCCTCAACACAGAGGGTAGCTAGGCAACAACACCTCTACTATGCTGATCCTCAACACAGAGGGTAGCTAGGCAACAACACCTCTACTATGCTGATCCTCAACACAGAGGGTAGACAACAACACCTCCACTATGCTGATCCTCAACACAGAGGGTAGCTAGGCAACAACACCTCCACTATGCTGATCCTCAACACAGAGGGTAGGCAACAACACCTCTACTATGCTGATCCTCAACACAGAGGGTAGGCAACAACACCTCCACTATGCTGATCCTCAACACAGAGGGTAGCTAGGCAACAACACCTCCACTATGCTGATCCTCAACACAGAGGGTAGGCAACAACACCTCCACTGTGCTGATCCTCAACACAGAGGGTAGCTAGGCAACAACACCTCCACTATGCTGATCCTCAACACAGAGGGTAGCTAGACAACAACACCTCTACTATGCTGATCCTCAACACAGAGGGTAGACAACAACACCTCCACTATGCTGATCCTCAACACTGAGGGTAGCTAGGCAACAACACCTCTACTATGCTAATCCTCAACACAGAGGGTAGCTAGGCAACAACACCTCCACTATGCTGATTCTCAACACAGAGGGTAGACAACAACACCTCCACATGCTGATCCTCAACACAGAGGGTAGCTAGGCAACAACACCTCCACTATGCTGATCCTCAACACAGAGGGTAGGCAACAATACCTCTACTATGCTGATCCTCAACACAGAGGGTAGCTAGGCAACAACACCTCCACTATGCTGATCCTCAACACAGAGGGTAGCTAGGCAACAACACCTCCACTATGCTGATCCTCAACACAGAGGGTAGACAACAACACCTCCACTGTGCTGATCCTCAACACAGAGGGTAGCTAGGCAACAACACCTCCACTACGCTGATCCTCAACACAGAGGGTAGCTAGGCAACAACACCTCCACTACGCTGATCCTCAACACAGAGGGTAGCTAGGCAACAACACCTCCACTATGTTAATCCTCAACACAGAGGGTAGCTAGGCAACAACACCTCCACTATGCTGATCCTCAACACAGAGGGTAGACAACAACACCTCCACTATGCTGAAATCATCCCACCACACCGACACCGTGGTGAAGAAGGCACAACCGCCGTCTTAGGGCATTCCCCCTAAGAACCTCAGGAACTTCAACAGATGAACCATTGAGAGCATTCTGTCAGGCTGTATCACTGCATGGTACAACAACTGTATCGCCCTCAACCGCATGGCACTCCAGAGGGAGACGTGGTCAGCCCAACGCATCACTGGGGCCACGCTGCCTGCCCTCCAGGGCATTTACAGAACTGTGTCAAAGGAAGGTCAAGAAGATCATTAAGAACCTCAGCCACCCGAGCCACAGTCTGTTCCCTCTGCTACCATCTAACAGACAGAGACAGTACAGGTGCATCAAAGCTGGGACCGAGAGACTGAGAAACAGCTTCTATCCCCAGACCATCAGACTGTTAAACAGCTTCTATCCCCAGACCATCAGACTGTTAAACAGCTTCTATCCCCAGACCATCAGACTGTTAAACAGCTTCTATCCCCAGACCATCAGACTGTTAAACAGCTTCTATCCCCAGACCATCAGACTGTTAAACAGCTTCTATCCCCAGACCATCAGACTGTTAAACAGCTTCTATCCCCAGACCATCAGACTGTTAAACAGCTTCTATCCCCAGACCATCAGACTGTTAAACAGCTTCTATCCCCAGACCATCAGACTGTTAAACAGCTTCTATCCCCAGACCATCAGACTGTTAAACCGTTTCTATCCCCAGACCATCAGACTGTTTGACAGCCATCACTAGCCGGCTACCTGGCCGGTACTCAGGCCTGCACATTGAGACTAATGCCCCATGCATATTAAGTATTAATGGGGGGGTGAAATCAATAGTTAAATATTGCAATATTATTTTGAACGATATTATATCGTACTTTGACTCCAAGCATCTCCGGTATTTCTCATCCTACAGCTTGTTCTCCATCTTCTTTTTAAATAGTGAGTCAATGTTTTCAGTACTTTTATTTCCATGAATGATCAAATTGTGTTTTTATTATGGCTCTCTCTCGTCTCTCTGCAGCAGACATAGAGTGAGCAATATGTTTGGAACATCAAATCGCAAATAAAATCCTTGTATCGAATCGCAATATATATCGCATCGACACCTAAGTACAGTGATAATATCCTATCGCGAGGTCCCTGGCAATTCCCAGCCCTAATATAGAGCCATTGAACACTGGTCACCTCATATTCTGTTTATATACTGTTGTTTACTCACTGTGTATGTACACTGAGTATACAAAACATTAAAGATGCAGAAATCGTTCCGCCATTTCCTGGTTCCTACATTGTAATAGTTTGCATACTTTCAGTTTATGTGACAAAACAAGCAAGTGTATTTGTGAGAATCATTGTACCATCTAAACCGCTGTGAAATATGTTTTCCATAACCAACAGTAATGTTTTATCAGCTGTTTGAAGCTGGTGAACAAAACAGAAAAAAATTAAATGGGAAGCATTGAAATAGTGCACATAGAACAGATCTACCGCTTCTTAGACTTGCTTTCAATGAGAATGACAGATCTATTACTCCCTTTCTATATGAATTTGGTTGGGTCATCCAAAAAGTTACATCCACAGTGATTTGATATAGCAGCTTTAAGAACGCCTGCTCTTTCCATGACATAGACTGACCAGGTGAAAGATATGATCCTTTATTGAAATCCACTTCAATCAGTGTAGATGAAGGGGAGGAAACAGGTTAAAGAAGGATTTTTAAGCCTTGAGACAATCGAGACATGTTTGTGTCCCATTCAGAGCGTGACTGGGTAAACAAAATATTTAAGTGCCTTTGAACAGGATATGGTAGTAGGTGCCAGGCGCACCGGTTTGTGTCAAGAACTGCAACGCTGCTGGGTTTTTAACACTCAACAGTTTCCCGCATGTATCAAGAATGGTCCACCACCCAAAGGACATCCAGCCAACTTGACACAACTGTGGGAATCATTGGAGTCAACATGGGCCAGAATCCCTGTGGAACAATTTAGACACCTTGTAGATGTCACGAATTGAGGCTGTTCTGAGGGCAAAGGGGGGGGGGGGGGGGGGTGCAACTCAATATTAGTATGATGAAATACTGATATAGTGTCTATACACAGCACATATTTATATTCTGCATTCTCACACATGCTCACTAATATATCTACTTTGATTGTTTAGATTTCTTCTATGATGTGTGTATTTGCGAGACATTCTAATGTTCTGTTGGAGCTAGTAACAGCGAGACATTCTAATGTTCTGTTGGAGCTAGTAACAGCGAGACATTCTAATGTTCTGTTGGAGCTAGTAACAGCGAGACATTCTAATGTTCTGTTGGAGCTAGTAACAGCGAGACATTCTAATGTTCTGTTGGAGCTAGTAACAGCGAGACATTCTAATGTTCTGTTGGAGCTAGTAACAGCGAGACATTCTAATGTTCTGTTGGAGCTAGTAACAGCGAGACATTCTAATGTTCTGTTGGAGCTAGTAACAGCGAGACATTCTAATGTTCTGTTGGAGCTAGTAACATAAGCATTTCACTGCACTTGCCATAGCACCTGCTCATCTGTGTACGCGACCAATAAACTTTGATTTGATCAAATGTTGAGTCAAAGTTGAGGGGAAATTGCTCTGGTCAAACAAACACACCTACATAGGAACTGGAGAGAGGAACTCCTTGTTTCATTTAGTTCCCAGTTAGAACCAGCTATCAACATCATCTATACACATCACTTCACCGTCCCACTAAGGCCCTGTTCATCTGCCCTTACTTCAGACCTGTCCACCCTTCTAACTGTCCTCTAAGAGAACTCACCTGCCACACTTGTCCCTCCGGTTGTGGTCCCCACCGCTGCTCAGAAGCAACTTCACACACTCCACATTACTGCAGAACGAGACAGGGGGAGAGGGAGCAGTTTTAGAATCATGACAAATTGTGTTTTGAAGAGTGCAGTGCCAGAAAGAGAAATTCATAGACACCAACAGACGACAGACACCTGATGAAGCCCTTCTGACAGAAATGTTGAAATAAACTACACAGGAGCATACAAAACAGTGTGTGGGTATTTCTCTTACTTTCATCAGGCACACACACACACACACACACACACACACACACACACACACACACACACACACACACACACACACACACACACACACACACACACACCCCCTCCGGCGCGAGAGAGACTCACCCTCCGGCGGCGGCAGCGTGCAGGCAGGTCCTCCCCAGTGCATCAGGGGTGTCGATCTGGAAGCCTGCAGACAGGGCCGAGAACGAGGGGACGTTACTGAGGGAACACATTACGCTATACATCCTTCCTACAGGGGCCGATGTATGCAGCGAGGGAGGGAGGGAGGCAACAGCCACATAGCAGGGAGGACAGTGAAAGAGAGAGGGAGAGACACAGGGGAAGTGGAGAATGAGTCCAGGGGTTACAAGGTGAGGTAATGTGAGAGACAGGCAGGCTAGAACACATGCTGAGACAGTTGAATGCTCTACTTCTATAAGTACTCTGAAAGCACACAAGACAGAGGAAGAGGAAAACACTGTAAGGCATGTTGTGAGTTAAAGAGTGTTCTATTTGTATCCCCATCACGCTGTCACACTTTGGCCCTATGCCTAGAACCGCAGTAAGCTGGGTCAAACCATTCCGGTCATTAAAGGGGGAGGATAAGGAGGAGTTAACAACCATGGATACTGAAGGCTATGAATATTGCCCTCAAACCACCCCTCTAATATAAATCACTCAGCATCAAAGACCTTCCTTTGTTGCTTTCCTACAGTAGAGGCCTCAAAACCCTCACAGAGCTCATTGCCCCCCCGGCCCTATGGGTCTGACCACAGTCAAGTGAAACTGTGCGGCTCCTATCAAACAGAGCATGAGACTTCCAGACTGGAGCTAAAATGGTCTCTCCATAGAAGTTTGCCAGTATGTATCGAACAATCAGCGCTCTGATTTCAACAGGAGCAGTCACTAAGATATATTCTAGTCTGCAGGGAGACAGCTAGCAATGAGTAACCAGGCACGTGCTTTATCTGTGTATGCACTGCAGGCCACTTGCCTGTCTGTGTGTGTAGGCCCATTGCCTTGTATTGCTGTTGGAGAAACAACGTGACTCCAATCTGACCAAGGCTGAATAGTTCCCCCTGTAGAGGAATGTAGGACTGGGAAGCAGCAATAAGACGTTCCTGTTCTCCAGCCAAAAGAAGAGGACTTGTAAAGTACCATTTTTAAAAACAGAGTGCACACAGCTAATGGCTTAGAGCTGGTAGATCACCTGAAGAGAGCAGCCAATGGCTTAGAGCTGGTAGATTACCTGAAGAGAACAGCTAATGGCTTAGAGCTGGTAGGTTACCTGAAGAGAGCAGCCAATGGCTTAGAGCTGGTAGATTACCTGAAGAGAACAGCTAATGGCTTAGAGCTGGTCGGTTACCTGAAGAGAACAGCTAATGGCTTAGTGCTGGTAGGTTACCTGAAGAGAGCAGCCAATGGCTTAGTGCTGGTCGGTTACCTGAAGAGAACAGCTAATGGCTTAGTGCTGGTAGGTTACCTGAAGAGAGCAGCCAATGGCTTAGAGCTGGTAGATTACCTGAAGAGAGCAGCCAATGGCTTAGTGCTGGTAGGTTACCTGAAGAGAGCAGCCAATGGCTTAGTGGTGGTAGGTTACCTGAAGAGAACAGCCAATGGCTTAGTGCTGGTCGGTTACCTGAAGAGAACAGCCAATGGCTTAGTGCTGGTAGGTTACCTGAAGAGAGCAGCCAATGGCTTAGTGCTGGTAGGTTACCCGAAGAGAGCAGCCAATGGCTTAGTGCTGGTAGGTTACCTGAAGAGAGCAGCCAATGGCTTAGAGCTGGTAGGTTACCCGAAGAGAGCAGTCAATAGCTTAGTGCTGGTAGGTTACCTGAAGAGAACAGCCAATGGCTTAGTGCTGGTAGTTTACCTGAAGAGAGCAGCCAATGGCTTAGTGCTGGTAGGTTACCCGAAGAGAGCAGCCAATGGCTTAGTGCTGGTAGGTTACCTGAAGAGAGCAGCCAATGGCTTAGTGCTGGTAGGTTACCTGAAGAGAGCAGCTTCTGGCAGCAGTCTGAGTGGGCGTTCATAGCAGCCAGGTGCAGAGGAAACATACCATGGACCCCTCGTCTGCAGAGAGAGAGAGAGAGAGAGAGAGAGAGAGAGAGAGAAAGAGAGAGAGAGAGAGAGAGAGAGAGAGAGAGAGAGAGAGAGAGAGAGAGAGAGAGAGAGAGAGAGAGAGAGAGAGAGAGAGAGAGAGAGAGAGAGAGAGAGAGAGAGAGAGAGAGAGGGAGAGGGAGAGAGGGAGAGAGAAAGAGAGAGAGATAAAGACAGAGAGAGAGAGAGAGAGAGAGAGAGAGGTCTTTACTATAAAGTCATACTGTACCTCTATACTACAATAAAACAAGTGAAAGGAAAGGGATCCAAACACATCCATTCCCCCACACACACACACACACACACACCTTGTGCAGTCGGCTCCGCTGGTGATGAGTGTGTTAATGAGGAGCTCGTGACCATAGCGAGCAGCGATGTGAAGAGGAGTGTTGCCTTCCTTGTCCACACTGTCAATCTCCCCACCTACAGTACAGTAAGACTAGTGAACTCAGACTCACACACACACACACACACACACACACACACACACACACACACACACACACACACACACACACACACACACACACACACACACACACACACACACACACAGGTATTACCATTCTGGATGAGTGTCTGGGAGCGAGTGAAGCGGCCGTGGACCGCTGTCATGTGGAGGGGGCTCTTCCCATCCCGACTCTGGGAGAGAAAGGCAGAACAAAGTTGGGAGTGACATCATAGACCAGCGGGCTGAATTGTAGAATGAACAGTCTGATACAGAAACAGTGATCCAGAGAAACTCAGTGAGACCATTCATTCTCTCACCACTACCCTCACCTGCACGTTGACGTCAGCCCCGTTGTTGACCAGGAACTCCAGACAGAGGGCTCCGTGGGTGGAGGCTGCAGCGAAGTGCAGGGGGGTGAAACCCTTGTTGTTGGGCTGGCTGACGTTAGCCCCGTAGTCTATCAGCTCACTGACCACAGCATCCTGACCGTTGAAACAGGCCAAGTGCAGAGCCGTGTTACCAAACGCATTGGCCTCATCTATCTGCAGTCACAGAGGAGAACAAGTCATCATCATACTACACACTATTTAAATGTCTGTGTCTTTCTCCATGTGTCTCTCTCAATGTGTGTGTGTCTCTCCGTGTGTGTGTCTCTCCGTGTGTGTGTCTCTCCGTGTGTGTGTCTCTCCGTGTGTGTGTGTCTCTCCGTGTGTGTGTGTCTCTCCGTGTGTGTGTGTCTCTCTCCGTGTGTGTGTCTCTCTCCGTGTGTGTGTCTCTCTCCGTGTGTGTGTCTCTCTCCGTGTGTGTGTCTCTCTCCGTGTGTGTGTCTCTCTCCGTGTGTGTGTCTCTCTCCGTGTGTGTGTCTCTCTCCGTGTGTGTGTCTCTCTCCGTGTGTGTGTGTCTCTCTCCGTGTGTGTGTGTCTCTCTCCGTGTGTGTGTGTCTCTCTCCGTGTGTGTGTGTCTCTCTCCGTGTGTGTGTGTCTCTCTCCGTGTGTGTGTGTCTCTCTCCGTGTGTGTGTCTCTCTCCGTGTGTGTGTCTCTCTCCGTGTGTGTGTCTCTCTCCGTGTGTGTGTCTCTCTCCGTGTGTGTGTCTCTCTCCGTGTGTGTGTCTCTCTCCGTGTGTGTGTCTCTCTCCGTGTGTGTGTCTCTCTCCGTGTGTGTGTCTCTCTCCGTGTGTGTGTCTCTCCTTGTGTGTCTCTCTCCTTGTGTGTCTCTCTCCTTGTGTGTCTCTCTCCGTGTGTGTCTCTCTCCGTGTGTGTCTCTCTCCGTGTGTGTCTCTCTCCGTGTGTGTGTCTCTGCATGTGTGTGCATGTGTCTCCGTACCTCCACAGCCAGGTTGAGCAGGTGTTTGACCACAGCGATCTGACCGTTAGAAGCGGCCGTGTGTAGGGGGGTGTAACCTCGCTTGTCCTTACAGCTGACCTCTGCCCCCTGGCTGACTAGCAGACACACTACATCCAGATGTCCTGCAGGGGGCGCACCAGAGCATCATCACACTCACTGTAGAATCATTCAAGTTATCTTACAAGAAAGTAACCGTTCAAAACCATAATGTCTCTATCAAATGTTCAGCAACACGAGTAATGAAGAGTAATCCCAGAAGAACCAATGTGGTTTGGCTCAGTTCTCTGACTAGTAGGTGACTCAGGGATTTCTGAAAACATTTTATTTCGTGAAATGTAAATAATGATATGAATGCCTGAGGCAGACTTGGCACAGACACTATATAATGCCTACATCTCACCCGTATAAGTCACCCGGTGCAGGGCACAGACACTATATAATGTCTACATCTCACCCATATAAGTCACCCGGTGCAGGGCACAGACACTATATAATGTCTACATCTCACCCATATAAGTCACCCGGTGCAGAGCACAGACACTATATAATGTCTACATCTCACCCGTATAAGTCACCCGGTGCTGGGCACAGACACTATATAATGTCTACATCTCACCCGTATAAGTCACCCGGTGCAGAGCAGAGACACTGTATAATGTCTACATCTCACCCATATAAGTCACCCGGTGCAGGGCACAGACACTATATAATGTCTACATCTCACCCATATAAGTCACCCGGTGCAGAGCACAGACACTATATAATGTCTACATCTCACCCGTATAAGTCACCCGGTGCTGGGCACAGACACTATATAATGTCTACATCTCACCCGTATAAGTCACCTGGTGCAGGGCACAGACACTATATAATGTCTACATCTCACCCGTATAAGTCACCCGGTGCAGGGCACAGACACTATATAATGTCTACATCTCACCCATATAAGTCACCCGGTGCAGAGCACAGACACTGTATAATGTCTACATCTCACCCATATAAGTCACCCGGTGCAGGGCACAGACACTATATAATGTCTACATCTCACCCCTATAAGTCACCCGGTGCAGGGCACAGACACTATATAATGTCTACATCTCACCCGTATAAGTCACCCGGTGCAGGGCACAGACACTATATAATGTCTACATCTCACCCGTATAAGTCACCCGGTGCAGGGCACAGACACTATATAATGTCTACATCTCACCCGTATAAGTCACCCGGTGCAGGGCACAGACACTATATAATGTCTACATCTCACCCATATAAGTCACCCGGTGCAGGGCACAGACACTATATAATGTCTACATCTCACCCCTATAAGTCACCCGGTGCAGGGCACAGACACTATATAATGTCTACATCTCACCCGTATAAGTCACCCGGTGCAGGGCACAGACACTATATAATGTCTACATCTCACCCATATAAGTCACCCGGTGCAGGGCACAGACACTATATAATGTCTACATTTCACCCATATAAGTCACCCGGTGCAGGGCACAGACACTATATAATGTCTACATCTCACCCATATAAGTCACCCGGTGCAGGGCACAGACACTATATAATGTCTACATCTCACCCATATAAGTCACCCGGTGCAGGGCACAGACTATATAATGTCTACATCTCACCCATATAAGCCGCCCAGTGCAGGGCGCGGCCATCTTTCTTATCGAAGGCATTGATGTTGGCTCCCTTAGCCAGCAGCAGGTTAACCATCTGAAATAGAGGGGAGAAAGAGAGGGAGTATGTGAGCAGTGTGTGTCAGTCTCAGCAGGCAGCCAGTGGTGACTCAGGTGTGTGTGTGTGTGTGTGCGTCCCTCGTAGGGGCCAAGCGTGGGCGAGGCTCTTTATGTAAGCATTCTAAATACGACCTCAATCTGACTAGTGTTTAAGCAAAAACAACCATTACTCCAGTATATGCCTGTATGACTTTACCTCTACCACCTATCATGACACTTGTGTGGGTTATTTCTGGACACAACAATATTTTAATACAGTTGTTGTCACTCACTAGTGAGCCTAGGTGATAGTATCACTAGGGGTTTATTTGGGACTGAGCATGTGAGGGTTGGGGTAAATTGCATTTCCAATTTGGAATTGGAATTTCAGTTCACTTCCTGAATTAGGCCTGGGCCTGTGGCTAACTGACTATACGTACGGATGTAAATAAGAGATGTAAATAAGAGATGTGAATATGAGATGTAAATAAAAGATGTAAATAGAATATGTGAATAAGAGATGTGAATAAGAGGTGTGAATAAGAGATGTAAATAAAATATGTGAATAAGAGATGTGAATAAGAGATGTAAATAAGAGATGTAAATAAAATATGTGAATAAGAGATGTGAATAAGAGATGTAAATAAGAGATGTAAATAAAATATGTGCATATGAGATGTGAATAAGAGATGTGAATAAGAGATGTAAATAAAATATGTAAATAAAATATGTGCATATGAGATGTGAATAAGAGATGTGAATAAGAGATGTAAATAAAATATGTAAATAAAATATGTGCATATGAGATGTGAATAAGAGATGTGACCCCGCCGCCTACAGTACCTCAGTGTGCCCGTTGAGGGCGGCGTGATGCAGGGCGGTGCGCCCCCCGCGGTCCGACACGTTGACGCTGCTCAGCAGCGGGATGATGACTTCCGCACAGCGCAGGGCCTTGTTGGCAGCGGCAACGTGAAGCGGCGTCTGCCAGTTCTTATCCCGCGCGTTCACATCAGCCGAGTGACGGATCAGCACACGAACCGCCTCCTGAAGAGCAGAGTGTGTTAGAACCGCAGGAGACCTGTGTGAGGAGAGTAGAGACTCTGTGTGTGTGTGTGTGTGTGTGTTTGTAGGAGATGTGTGTAAGCAGCATAGACAGAAGAACATGTATACAGGAAATGCCTCTAAATACTCATGAATGTA
This sequence comes from Salvelinus fontinalis, assembly GCF_029448725.1. Classification (NCBI taxonomy): domain Eukaryota; kingdom Metazoa; phylum Chordata; class Actinopteri; order Salmoniformes; family Salmonidae; genus Salvelinus; species Salvelinus fontinalis. Next base: position 31,920,257 of record NC_074683.1, read on the forward strand.
TAGGTAACTACCAAGACAAAGGAAACACCAACATAAAGTGTCTTAATAGGGCGCTGGGCCACGAGCCAGAACAGATCAGTTTCAATGCACCTTTGGTATAGATTCTACTAGTCTCTGGAACTCTATTGGAGGGCTGCGACACCATTCTTCCATGAGAAATTCTATAATTTGGTGTTTTGTTGATGGTGGTGGAAAACTCTGTCTCAGGCACCGCTCCAGAATCTACCATAAGTGTTCAATTGGGTTGAGATCTGGTGACTGAGACATCCATGGCATATGGTTTACATCGTTTTCATGCTCATCAAACCATTCAGTGCCCACTCGTTCCCTGTGGATCGGGGATTGTCATCCACTCCCATCAGGATAGAAATAATTCACCATAGGTTGAAGGTCCCTCAGAATGTATTTATTGGCCTTTACCTTGCCCTCTAAGGGGTTAAGTAGATTACATTAGATTTTAGATTAGATTTAGTTTATTAGTCACATGCACAGGTATGCAGATGTAACTGCAGGGTACAGTGAAAATCTTATGCTCCGGACTCCATCAGTGCTGGTCAAAATATGGATAGTAACAACAATAATAATAAATCATAACAATAATAATCACAATAATAACAATAATACATAAATAATAATAATAACAATACTACGACTAATAATACTAGTAGTAATAACAACAATAATACTAATAATAATACCAATAACAATAATAATAACAATGATACGAACAATACGAATAACAATACTGATAATAATAATAATAACAACACTAATAACAATAATTATAATAACAATAAGAACAACAATACTAATAACAATACTAATAACAATAACAAAACTAATACATAATTAATAATACCAATAATGGTAATAACTATAATAATCATAATTATAATAATATATTAACATTTACAACTGTAGCAATGATAAATGACCACTGAATAGCCTAGTGGCTGAATAGCCTAGTGGCTTGATGGTCTGAGGGTAGAACCTATTGGCCAGTCTTCCAGTTCCACCTATCCAGCTCTCCTTCACTGTGGCCGATGTGAGTAAAACATTTAAACATGTTAACCCTCGCAAGGCTGCCAGCCAAGACGGCATCCCTAGCCGGATCCTCAGAGCATGCGCAGACCAGCTGGCTGGTGTGTTTAAGGGCATTTTCAATCTCTCCCTATCCCAGTCTGCTGTCCCCACATGCATCAAGATGGCCACCATTGTTCCTGTACCCAAGAAGGCAACGGTAACTGAACGAAATGACTATCTCCCCATAGCACTCACTTCTGTCATCATGAAGTGCTTTGAGAGAAGCTTGTTAAGGATCATATCACCTCGACCTTACCTGACACCCTAAACTCACTTCAATTTGCTTACCGCCCCAATAGATCCACAGACGATGCAATCGCCATCACTCTGCACACTGCTCTATCCCATCTGGACAAGAGGAATACCTATGTAAGAATGCTGTTTATTGACTATAGCTCAACATTGTAACTAACTGAGTCAGGTTTGTAGGCCTCCTTGCTCGCACACGCTTTTTCAGTTCTACCTACAAATGTTCTATAGGATTGAGGTCAGGGCTTTGTGATGGCCACTCCAATACCTTGACTTTGTTGTCCTTAACCAATTTTTCCACAACTTTGGAAGTATGCTTGGGGTCATTGTCCATTTGGAAGACCCATTTGCGACCAACCTTTAACTTCCTGACTGATGTCTTGAGATGTTGCTTCAATATATCAACATAAATTTTCTTCTTTCTTTCTTTTTCATGATGCCATCTATTTTGTGAAGTGCACCAGTCCCTCCTGCAGCAAAGCACCCCCACAACATGATGCTGCCACCCCCGTGCTTCACGGTTGAGATGGTGTTCCTTGGCTTGCAAGCCTCCCCCTTTTTCCTCCAAACATAATGATGGTCATTATGGCCAAACAGTTCTATTTTTGTTTCATCAGACCAGAGGACATTTCTCCAAAAAGTACAATCTTTGTCCCCATGTGCAGTTGCAAACCATAGTCTGGCTTTTTTATGGCGGTTTTGGAGCAATGGCTTCTTCCTTGCTGAGCGGCCTTTCAGGTTATGTCGATATAGGACTTGTTTTACTGTGGATTTAGATACGTTTGTACCTGTTTCCTCCAGCATCTTCACAGGGTCCTTTGCTGTTGTTCTGGGATTGATTTGCACTTTTTGCACCAAAGTACATTCATCTCTAGGAGACAGTGCGTGTCTCCTTCCTGAGCGGTATGACGGCTGCGTGGTCCCATGATGTTAATAATTGCTTACTATTGTTTGTACAGATGAACGTGGTACCTTCAGGCGTTTGGAAATTGCTCCCAAAGATGAACCAGACTTGTGGAGGGCTACAATTTTTTTCTGATGTCTTGGCTGATTTCTTTTGATTTTCCCATGATGTCAAGCAAAGGCACTGAGTTTGAAGGTAGGCCTTGAAATACATCCACAGGTACATCTCCAATTGACTCAAATTATGTCAATTAGCCTATCAGAAGCTAATTGCCATGACATAATTTTATGGAATTTTTTATGCTGTTTAAAGGCACAGTCACTTAGTGTATGTAAACTTCTGACCCACTGGAATTGTGATACAGTGAATTATAAGTGAAATAATCTGTCTGTAAAAAATTGTTGTAAAAATTACTTCATGCACAAAGTAGATGTCCTAACCGACTTGCCAAAACTATAGTTTGTTAACAAGACATTTGCGGAGTGGTTGAAAAACGAGTTTAATGACTCCAACCTAAGTGTATGTAAACTTCCGACTTCAACTGTACATCGACGGGACCGCAGTGGAGAAGGTGGAAAGCTTCAAGTTCCTTAGCGTACACATCACTGACAAACTGAAATGGACCACCCACACAGACAGTGTGGTGAAGAAGGTGCAACAGAGGCTCTTCAACCTCAGGAGCCTAAAGAAATGTAGCTTGTCACCTAAAACCCTCACAAACTTTTACAGATGCACAACTGAAAACATCCTGTCGGGCTGTATCACCACCTGGTACGGCAACTGCACCGCCCGCAACCACAAGGCTCTCCAGAGGGTGGTACGGTCTGCCCAACGAATTACCGGGGGCAAACTACCCGCTCTACAGGACACCTACAACACCCGATGTCACAGAAAGGCCAAAAATATCATCAAGGACAACTACCACCGAGCCACTGCCTGTTCACCCTGCTATCATCCAGAAGGCGAGGTCAGCACAGGTGCATCAAAGCAGGGACCAAGAGACTAAAAAACAGCTTCTATCTCAAGGCCATCAGACTGTTAAACAGCCATCACTAGCACATTAGGGGCTGTTGCCTATAGGCATAGACTAGAAATCATTGGCCACTTTAAGGAATGGAACACTAGTCACATTAATAATGTTACCATATCTGGCATTACACATCTCATATGTATATACTGTTTTCTATACTATTCTACGGTATCTCATTCACTTAATAATGTTAACATATCTTGCATTAGTCATCTCATATGTATATACTGTTTTCTATACTATTCTACAGTATCTTAGTCCACTCCACTCTGAAATCGCTCATCCATATGTATATAGTCTTAATTCATTCCTGCTTAGATTTGTGTGTATTGGGTATATGTTGTGTAATTTGTTATATATTACTTGTTAGATATTACTGCACTGTCGGAGATAGAAGCACAAGCATTTCGCTACACCCGCAATAACATCTGCTAATCACGTGTATGTGACCAATATAATTTGATTTGACCTACTACTGTGGTGTCGTCAACAAACTTGATGACGGAGTTGGAACTGTGTGAGGCCACGCAGTCATGGGTATACAGGGAGTACAGGAGGGGACTAAGGACGCACCCTTCTGGGTCCCCCTTGTTGAGAATCAATGTCGAGGAGGTAACGTTGCCTAACTTCACCACCTGGGGGTGGTCCATCAGGAAGTCCACGACCAAGCTGCATAGGGAGGAGCTCAGTCCCAGGACCGTGAGCTTTGTGGTGAGCTTAGAGGGCACTATGATATTGAAGGTTGAGCTGTAGTGTCAGGTTTTGGCCAGGACTGTTCAGGTTTTGGTCACTAGATGTCCCCATTGCACCTTTTTTGTACCTTTTGTTTTTCCTTACTCTAATTATTGTTTGCACCTGTGTGTCGTTCCCTTGTTAGTATTTAAACCCTGTGTGTTCCTTAGTTCCTTGCTCAGTGTTTGTATGTTAGCACCCAGCCCCAGCCCAAGCCTTGTTCTGAACATATGATTCTCTTATTGGATTTTTCAGAGGTTCTCTGGTTTAGTTCTTGTGTATTTTTGAGTAGTCTTTTGAGGTTTGTTTTTCCCTGCTGTTTTTACCACTTTAGAGTTTCTTTGTATTTTGGAGGATATCCATTTTTTGCTTCTTGGCTTTATGTTTGGACATTGTGGATTTAGATTCTTTGCCTGAAGATTTTGTTCTTTAATTAAACCACCATCTCTATTACTGCTGTGTCTGCCTCATCTTCTGGGTTCTGACGATTATTAGTGACTGTTTCTCGCACCGGGTCCTGACAGAAACACTGAGCCATTATAATGAACCCAGAGGCAGCCAGTACCCAGGATTTTTGTTCCATCCTGTCCCACCACGAGGGGACTGTCCAACGCCACGAAGCTGCTCTGGTTCAGCAAGAGGCCTTAATGGCTAGACATTCTCAACTTCTATCAGAGATGCTGACTTCCATAAAGCAGATTTCTGATCGACTTTCTCCGGCAACCGCTTCTGCTCCAGTTCATCAGATTCAAGTGCCCCTGGCAGTTAACTCCCTGGCTGAACCTCGTCTGCCGCCTCCCCAACGGTTCTCAGGTGATCCGAGTGTTTGTAAGGGGTTTTTCACCCAATGTTCTCTCTCCTTTGAGCTACAACCATCGTCGTTTCCCACCGACCGGTAAATAGATAGCATATATCATCACCCTGCTGTCGGAAAAAGCCCTAGCCTGGGCTACTGCTGTGTGGGATGCCCAAAGTCCCTGCTGTGCCAGCTACTCTACCTTTGCTGAAGAATTCAAGCGAGTGTTTCAAGGTCCTACCAACGGCCCTGACTCAGCCAAACAGCTCCTGACTCTCCGCCAAGGTCGGCGCAGCGTGACGGACTATGCCATCCAGTTCCGCACTGTGGCAGCAGCAAGTGGCTGGAACGACGAGGCGCTCAGTGTGTTTTTTGAAGGGTCTTTCTGACACCATCCAAGATGAACTGGCCACTCGGGAACCACCGGACAACCTCGAGTCCCATATCAAGTTGGCTTCGCGCATAGACCAGCGTCTGAGAGAGAGAGAACTCAACCGTAGACCTCTCACCCTAGCTCCTATCGGTTCCAGCTCCGAGTCTCCACCTTTATCCTCGCTGGCTCCACCAGAACCCATGCAGGTTGGACGCATCTCCCAGGCTGAGAGAGACCGCCGGATGAGGGAGCGATGCTGTCTATATTGCGGCAAACCGGGCCATTTCCGCTCCACGTGTCCCGGGCTCCAGGGAAACGCACTCTCCCGTGCAGGCCTGGGAGGACTGTAACGGGAAACATAACCTCCTCCCATCCATCCAACTCCCGCCTGCTCATTCCAGTTACCCTTTCCTGGGACGACCACGAGTTTCCTCTTCAAGCCTTGGTAGACTCTGGAGCCGCAGGTAACTTCATGGATGGGGTCTGGGCGAAGGAGAATGGCGTTCCTTCTGAACCTCTAAGTGACCCCATAAGGGTTACTACGTTGGATAGAAGCCCTTTGGGATCTGGACTTGTCACTCGTGCCACTACCCCCTTGCGACTTTCAGTTTCCCAACACCAGGAAGTGATGAACTTTCATCTGATCTCCTGTTCCGAGTTCCCTCTCGTCCTTGGTTACCCCTGGCTTCACAGCCATAACCCTCACATCGACTGGTCTGTGGGCACTATCAAGCAGTGGGGTCCTACGTGCCAAGCCACTTGTATCTTCCCGAGTTCCCCGAGTTCCCCTCCCGAGTCTCTAGAATCCATCGACCTGTCCCGAGTTCCCGAGTGTTACCATGACCTCAAACCGGTATTTAGCAAACAGAGGGCCACCAAACTACCACCCCATAGACCTTACGATTGCACCATCGACCTGTTTCCAGGGACCTGCCCTCCCAGGGGTCGGATCTTTTCCCTTTCTCCTCCCGAACGAGCTGCTATGGATACCTACATCAAGGACGCTCTGGCAGCAGGCCTCATGCGTCCATCTACCTCGCCGGCGGGAGCAGGGTTTTTCTTTGTGGCCAAGAAAGACGGTAGATTACGACCTTGCATCGACTACCGGGGACTCAATGCCATAACCGTCCGTAACCGCTACCCGCTACCCCTTATGGCCACAGCCTTTGAGCTGCTCCAGGAAGCAGTTATCTTCACTAAGCTTGACCTGCGGAACGCATACCATCTTGTGCGGATCAAACCCGGGGACGAGTGGAAGTCCGCTTTTAACACGCCTACTGGTCACTACGAATACTCGGTGATGCCCTTCGGCCTGACCAACGCACCGGCTATGTTCCAAGCGCTCATAAACGATGTGCTTAGGGATATGCTTAACATCTTCGTGTTTGTTTACTTGGATGACATCCTCATCTTTTCGAGCTCCCTTCAAGAACACGCTAAGCATGTCAGACAAGTGCTCAAACGCCTCCTAGACAGCCATTTGTACGTTAAGCCGGAAAAGTGTGAATTCCATTCCTCTCGAGTACAATTCCTGGGATTTATAGTAGAACCCGGTCGAGTCCAGATGGACCCCAAGAAGGTAGGGGCGGTAGCGGATTGGCCCACCCCCAAGTCCGTTAAGGAAGTTCAGCGTTTCCTGGGCTTCACCAACTTTTACCGCAAGTTCATCAAGAACTTCAGCTCGGTGGCAGCCCCTCTCTCAGCTGTAACCAAGGGTGGCAACACAAGGTTTCTGTGGGGAAGAGAAGCTGAGACGGCCTTCCAAGGACTCAAGCAGCGCATCCTCTCTGCTCCCATCCTGACACTACCAACGGCGGATGAACCTTTTGTGGTGGAGGTAGACGCATCAGAGGTTGGTGTTGGAGCTGTCCTGTCTCAGAGGGGTGAAGACAAGAAGCTTCATCCTTGCGCCTTCTTCTCTCACCGGCTTACCCCGGCCGAGAGGAATTACGATGTGGGGGATCGTGAACTCCTAGCGGTTAAGATGGCATTGAAGGAATGGAGACACTGGCTCGAGGGGGCTTCTCAACTGTTGAGTGCTTACGTCAAGTGCTTACGGACCACAAAAATTTGGAGTATATCCAGCAGGCGAAGCGGTTGAACTCCAGACAAGCTCGATGGTCTCTTTTCTTCAGCCGATTTCAGTTTATCCTCACCTATAGACCCGGGTCGAAGAATCTCAAACCGGACGCCTTGTCACGAATCTACTCTCCTGCCATTCGAGAAGATACTGACATGACTGTCTTTCCTGCCGCTAAGATCGTGGCTCCGATCTCGTGGCAAGTGGAGGATACCGTGAAACAAGCTCAAGCCATCGAAACGGGCCCTGGAGGAGGTCCTGCCAATCGGTTGTTTGTTCCCAAGGCAGCAAGGTCCCAAGTCCTTCTGTGGGGGCACTCCTCTCGCCTCACCTGTCACCCGGGCGTAGGTCGCACCTTGGAGTTCATCCAGCGTAAGTTCTGGTGGCCCACCATAAAAGAAGACGTTGCTACTTTCGTCAAGGCCTGTTCCGTGTGCTGCCAGGGCAAATCTTCTCACCTCCGCCCTCAAGGACTACTTCACCCTTTATCTATTCCCCACCGACCCTGGTCCCATATCTCGTTGGACTTTATTACTGGCCTTCCTCCGTCCCATGTTAATACTACGATCCTAGTCATCATCGACAGGTTTTCTAAGGCGGCCAGGTTTGTTCCCTTGACCAAATTACCTTCTGCCAAGGAAACTGCTGAGTTGGTGATTAACCATGTGTTCCGAGTCTTTGGCATTCCGCAAGATATGGTTTCCGACAGAGGTCCCCAGTTCGCCTCAAGGTTTTGGAAGGCCTTCTGCCAACTCATAGGGGCCACGGCCAGTTTATCTTCAGGGTACCATCCAGAGTCCAACGGCCAAACTGAGAGGATGAATCAGGAGCTGGAAACCACCCTCAGATGTATGGTTTCCAACAACCCGTCCACATGGTCATCCTTCATTGTTTGGGCCGAGTACGCGCACAACACCTTGTGCTCCTCCTCCACTGGTATATCCCCGCATGAGTGTCAGTTTGGCTATGCTCCTCTATTGTTCCCGGACCAGGAGGCAGAAGTCAGAGTGCCTTCAGCCTCGAGGTTCATCAGACGCTGTCGGCTAACGTGGAAGAAGGCACGTCTTAATCTTCTGCGTTCCTCACAGCAGTACCAACGACAAGCCAACAGACGTCGCCGTCCCGGTCCTACCCTGTACCCCGGCCAGAGAGTATGGCTCTCAACAAAGAACTTACCGCTACGGGTGGAGTCTCGCAAGCTGTCCCAGAGATTCATCGGTCCCTTTAAGATTGCCAGGAGAGTCAATCCCGTTACTTTTCGCCTGCACTTACCCAGATCCCTTAAGATCAATCCAACAGTTCACATTTCTTTATTAAAACCTGTTGTTTTTTCTCCCCTTATCCCGGCAGGCAGACCTCCCCCTCCGCCCCGTGTCATCGGTGGCCAATCGGCTTATACCGTCCACCGGATACTGGATTCCCGCCGGGTGCAGCGGTCCTGGCAGTATCTGGTGGACTGGGAAGGCTACGGTCCCGAGGAGCGCTCCTGGGTTCCTGCCAAGGACATACTGGACCCTGACCTCATTCGTCAGTTCAGGACCCTCCACCCTGAGAAGGCTGGTAGGAACGTCAGGAGCCGTTCCTAGGAGGGGGCTTCTGTCAGGTTTTGGCCAGGACTGTTCAGGTTTTGGTCACTAGATGTCCCCATTGCACCTTTTTTGTACCTTTTGTTTTTCCTTGCTCTAATTATTGTTTGCACCTGTGTGTCGTTCCCTTGTTAGTATTTAAACCCTGTGTGTTCCTCAGTTCCTTGCTCAGTGTTTGTATGTTAGCACCCAGCCCCAGCCCAAGCCTTGTTCTGAACATATGATTCTCTTATTGGATTTTCCAGAGGTTCTCTGGTTTAGTTCTTGTGTATTTTTGAGTAGTCTTTTGAGGTTTGAGGTCTGCTGTTTTTACCACTTTAGAGTTTCTTTGTATTTTGGAGGATATCCATTTTTTGCTTCTTGGCTTTATGTTTGGACATTGTGGATTTAGATTCTTTGCCTGAAGATTTTGTTCTTTAATTAAACCACCATCTCTATTACTGCTGTGTCTGCCTCATCTTCTGGGTTCTGACGATTATTAGTGACTGTTTCTCGCACCGGGTCCTGACATGTAGTCGATGAACAGCATCGTCACAAATGCATTCCTCTTGTTCAGGTGGGTGAGAGCAGTTTGCATTGCAATGGCAATTGCGTCATCTGTGGATCTGTCAGGGCGGTAGGCAAATTGGGGAGAGTTGAGTGTGTCAGGGAGCGAGGAGGTGAATTGGAGAGGGTTGAGTGTGTCAGGGAGGAAGGAGGTGAAATGGAGAGGGTTGAGTGTGTCAGGGAGAGAGGAGGTGAATTGGAGAGGGTTGAGTGTGTCAGGAAGGGAGGAGAGAGGAGGTGAATTGGAGTGTGTGTGTCAGGGAGGAAGAAGGTGAATTGGAGAGTGTTGAGTGTGTCAGGGAGAGAGGAGGTGAATTGGAGAGGGTTGAGTGTGTCAGGGAGAGAGGAGGTGAATTGGAGAGGGTTGAGTGTGTCAGGGAGGGAGGAGGTGAATTGGAGAGGGTTGAGTGTGTCAGGGAGAGAGGGGGTGAATTGGAGAGGGTTGAGTGTGTCAGGGAGAGAGGAGGTGAATTGGAGAGGGTTGAGTGTGTCAGGGAGGGAGGAGGTGAATTGGAGAGGGTTGAGTGTGTCAGGGAGAGAGGAGGTGAATTGGAGAGGGTTGAGTGTGTCAGGGAGAGAGGAGGTGAATTGGAGAGGGTTGAGTGTGTCAGGGAGGGAGGTGGTGAATTGGAGAGGGTTGAGTGTGTCAGGGAGAGAGGAGGTGAATTGGAGAGGGTTGAGTGTGTTAGGGAGAGAGGAGGTGAATTGGAGAGGGTTGAGTGTGTCAGGGAGGGAGGAGGTGATGTGGTCTTTGACTAGACTCTCGAAGCACTTCATCATGACTGAGGTGAGTGCTACTGGACGGTAGTCATTCAGTTCAGTTACTTTCCCTTTCTTGGGCATGGGGATGATAGTGGACATCTTGAAGCAGGTGGGGGTAGCGGTCTGAGCTAGAGGGAGATTGAAAATGAATGTCTTCCATTCAGTACGTCCTCCATGGAGACTGTAAGCACGTAGCCCGCGTTGTCCCCTGGGGCTCTCCTAGCCAGCTCCTCGCCAGCTCCTCGCCAGCTCCTCTGCTCTCCTTGGCAGCTCCTCGGCAGCTAAACCATTCCAGGAAAATGAACCCCAAACAATAACAGAGCTGCCAGAACCCTCATTTACTCTGGTGTTTCCATTATTTTGGCCAGTTATCCTTTACATACCTTTGTCAACAGAGAAGGACATATTCGACTACTAGAGACATTCAATAAACATATGCATTCATTTATAGACATATACCGAGATGCACATATTCAAAGTTCATTCACAAGCACACACATGAGTGAGTGAGTCGATCCTAAACTAACCTAGATTGAATCCAGGGGACTGACACAAGGTATTGTGTTGGCTGTGTTGACAGATTGCTATGTCTCTGTTATGGGTCTGGTTTCTATGCTGTGTGCTACTGCTAATGCATTCCTAACTGACTGGCACACAGACCAGAGTGGTGGACGATGGTCAGACTGGTGATTATAGCTAAGCGTGCTCTCCTCTCCACTCATATCCTCTCCACTCCACTCAGCTCCTCTCCTCTCAGCTCTTCTCAGCTCCTCTCCTCTCAGCTCCTCTCCTCTCCACTCAGCTCCTCTCCACTCAGCTCCTCTCCACTCAGCTCAGCTCCTCTCCACTCAGCTCAGCTCCTCTCCACTCAGCTCAGCTCCTCTCCGCTCCGCTCAGCTCCTCTCCGCTCAGCTCAGCTCCTCTCCACTCAGCTCCTCTCCACTCAGCTCCTCTCCACTCAGCTCCTCTCCACTCAGCTCCTCTCCGCTCAGCTCCTCTCCGCTTCTCTGCTCTCAGCTATTCTCCTCTCCTCTCCTCTCAGCTCCTCTCCACTTCTCTGCTCTCCTGTCCTCTCTTCTCCACCACAGATCCTGCTGTTCTTTTTAGGCTGTTTAGCTTCTTACCACCTGTGTCTCAGCATGGGTCCCTAAGAATGTGTCGTCATGCTGTTTGCTGCCTGTCTGTGTGTGTGTGTGTGTGTGTGTGTGTGTGTGTGCGTGCGCGCGCGCGTCCACTGACCCACCTCACTACAGGATGCCACCGCGCGGTGGAGAGGGGTGAGCCACATACTGTCTTTGGCGTTGACCCGCGCCCCTAGAGAGAGATAGAGATAGAGAGGGAGAGGGAGAGGGAGAGGGAGAGGGAGAGGGAGAGGGAGAGGGAGAGGGAGAGGGAGAGGGAGAGGGAGAGAGATAGATAGATAGATAGATAGATAGATAGATAGATAGATAGATAGATAGATAGATAGATGCAGAGGAGAGCGGGAGAGAGAAAGAGAAAGGGCGAGAGACAGGGAGCGAGATGGAGAGAGAAAGAGAGGGGTCATCTGGCATTAGCAGGGAGGTAGTGAGAATAAAAAGCCACATTGTCCAAGCAATCTGTGATAAAAGCTACTTTCTACTCCATCTATTTAAACTGCATTGTGCTATTATAGCTAAGGCTGTAAAGCTGGGGAATAGAGTGTGAGGAGAAAGATGGGGGGTGAGGTTGGTTTACCGGAGAGGATAAGAAGCTCAGTGATCTCTGCATCACCCAGGAAGGCTGCAGCATGGAGCGGGGTGCGCTTCTCTGCATCCTGACAGAGAGAGATGAAGAGATAGAGAGTTACAGGCAGCCTTCGTAGGATTAGGCTATATATATGATATGCGTGTGTGCATCATCCAGGAGCACTGGTACTTTTCAATTTAAACCAACTGAAGTCAGATTATTTTAGGCAAGAGGCAACAGAGTTAGACAGAGTTATCATAAGAGCCCAACCCAACCCCACTGAACAAAAATATAAACGCAACTTGTAAAGTGTTGGTCCCGTGTTTCATGAGCTGAAATAAAAGATCCCAGAAATGTTCCATACGCACAAACAGTTTATTTCTCTCCAATTTTGTGCACACATTTGTTTACATCCCTGTTAGTGAGCATTTCTCATTTGCCAAGACAATCCATTCACCTGACAGTTGTGGCATATCAAGAAGCTGATAAAACAGGATGATCATCCCGAGTGGCACAGAGGTCTAAGGCACTGCATCTCAGAGCTAGAGGCAGACACCCTGGTTCGATTCCAGGCTGTATCACAACCGGCCGTGTGCTGGGGGCAATAAAAGGAAACTCGAAATTGTGCAGTTTTGTCACACAACACAATGCCACAGATGTCTCAAGGGAGCGTGCAATTGACATGTTGACTGCAGGAATGTCCACCAGAGCTGTTGCCAGATAATTGAATGTTCATTTCTCTACCATAAACCACCTCCAACATCGTTTTAGAGAATTTGGCAGTAGATCCAACCGGCCTCACAACTGCAGACCATGTTTATGGCGTTGTGTGGGCGAGCGGTTTGCTGATGTCAACGTTGTGCCAGAGTGCCCCATTGTGGCTGTGGGGTTGTGTTATGGGCAGGCATAAGCTACGGACAGCGACCACAATTGCATTTTATCGATAGCAATTTAAATGCACAGAAATACCGTGATGAGATCCCGAGGCCCATTTTTTTTAAGGTATCTGTGACCAACATATCTGTATTCCCAGGCATGTGAAATCCATAGATTAGGGCCTAATACATTTATTTAAATTGACTGATTTCCTCATATGAACTGTAACTCAGTAAAATCTTTGTTCAGTATACAATGGCGAGGGAAACACTGCCAGAGGCCATGGATAGGACAGTTAGCTTGGAGTGGACACAGAGCTGGCCAGGCAGAGAAGAGGATCTAACAGTCAGTATCCTATGGGATGAGCTAAGCCTATGACTACTGGCTGTGTTACAGCGCTGTGCCAAAACATCCATTGTCCCTGTGGCCACTTGCCAGTTAGCACACAAAACAACCCCTCAAATCCATCTGGCCCAGCCCTCCACTGACTCTCAAACAAAAAACACATCTAAACTGGACAAAGACAAAGTTTTCATTGTAGTGCTTCTTATAGATGCCAACAGCCCATAAAAGAGACTAAACACCCAGGAAAGAGAATGAGGGTTGGGACCAGCCTATGTCCTGTCCTGCTGGAGCAGCTAACAAGATCCCTGTGCTGTTGTAAATAAACACCGGTTTGACCTTTTTCCCATACTGACCCCTGGCCCACACAGGAAGTGCACAGAGGAAACAGTAGGTCTGTTTTATTCAGCATTTCCTCTGCTCTGGAGCATGGAAGTATGGTGAATGGAACATGTCTGGTGGTCTTACCAGAGCGTTCATGTCTTCCGATTTGTAGATGAGCATGCGTATCTCCTCAGGGTCTCCATTGAAGATGGCCTGGACCAGAGGAGGCTGAGGATGAGACAGAGAAAAGAGGAAGGGTCAGACCCTTGGGGTCATTCACTAATCTTCCTCTACAGATCAAAGGTCGTTCCCTAATCCTCCTCTATAGATCCAAGGTCGTTCCCTAATCCTCCTCTATAGATCCAAGGTCATTCCCTAATCCTCCTCTATAGATCCAAGGTCGTTCCCTAATCCTCCTCTATAGATCCAAGGTCGTTCCCTAATCCTCCTCTATAGATCCAAGGTTGTTCACTAATCCTTCTCTATAGATCCAAGGTCGTTCACTAATCCTCCTCTATAGATCCAAGGTTGTTCACTAATCCTCCTCTATAGATCTAAAGTCGTTCCCTAATCCTCCTCTATAGATCCAAGGTCGTTCCCTAATCCTCCTCTACAGATCAAAGGTCGTTCCCTAAACCTCTATGAATCCAAGGTCGTTCCCTAATCCTCCTCTATAGATCCAAGGTCATTACTAATCCTCTTCTATAGATCCAAGGTCGTTCCCTAATCATTCCTCTATAGATCCAAGGTCGTTCCCCAATCCTCCTCTATAGATCCAAGGTCGTTACTAATCCTCCTCTATAGATCCAAGGTCGTTCCCTAATCCTCCTCTATAGATCCAAGGTCGTTCCCTAATCCTCCTCTATAGATCCAAGGTCGTTCCCTAATCCTTCTCTATATATCCAAGGTCGTTCCCTAATCCTCCTCTATAAATCCAAGGTAGTTCTCTAATCCTCCTCTATATATCCAAGGTCGTTCCCTAATCCTCCTCTATATATCCAAGGTCGTTCCCTAATCCTCCTCTATAGATCCAAGGTCGTTCCCTAATCCTCCTCTACAGATCAAATGCTGTTCCCTAATCCTCCTCTATAAATCCAAGGTCGTTCCCTAATCCTCCTCTATAGATCCAAGGTCGTTCTCTAATCCTCCTCTATAGATCCAAGGTCATTCTCTAATCCTCCTTTATATATCCAAGGTCGTTCCCTAATCCTCTATAGATCCAAGGTCATTCACTAATCCTTCTCTATATAGCCAAGGTCGTTCCCTAATCCTCCTCTATAGATCCAAGGTCGTTCCCTAATCCTCCTCTATCGATTCAAGGTTGTTCCCTAATCCTCCTCTATAGATCCAAGGTCGTACCCTAATCCTCCTCTATAGATCCAAGGTCGTTCCCTAATCCTCCTCTACAGATCAAATGCTGTTCCCTAATCCTCCTCTATAAATCCAAGGTCGTTCCCTAATCCTCCTCTATAGATCCAAGGTCGTTCTCTAATCCTCCTCTAAAGATCCAAGGTCATTCTCTAATCCTCCTTTATATATTCAAGGTCGTTCCCTAATCCTCTATAGATCCAAGGTCATTCACTAATCCTTCTCTATATAGCCAAGGTCGTTCCCTAATCCTCCTCTATAGATCCAAGGTCGTTCCCTAATCCTCCTCTATCGATTCAAGGTCGTTCCCTAATCCTCCTCTATAGATCCAAGGTCGTTCCCTAATCCTCCTCTATAGATCCAAGGTCGTACCCTAATCCTCCTCTATAGATCCAAGGTCGTTCCCTAATCCTCAGCTACAGATCAAATGCTGTTCCCTAATCCTTCTCTATAGATCCAAGGAAGTTCCCTAATCCTCCTCTACAGATCAAATGCTGTTCCCTAATCCTCCTCTATAAATCCAAGGTCGTTCCCTAATCCTCCTCTATAGATCCAAGGTCGTTCTCTAATCCTCCTCTATAGATCCAAGGTCATTCTGTAATCCTCCTTTATATATCCAAGGTCGTTCCCTAATCCTCCTCTATAGATCCAAGGTCATTCACTAATCCTTCTCTATATATCCAAGGTCGTTCCCTAATCCTCCTCTATAGATCCAAGGTCGTTCCCTAATCCTCCTTTATAGATCCAAGGTCGTTCCCTAATCCTCCTCTATAAATCCAAGGTCGTTCCCTAATCCTCCTCTATAGATCCAAGGTCGTTCCCAAATCCTTCTCTAAATATCCAAGGTCGTTCCCTAATCCTCCTCTATAGATCCAAGGTCGTTCCCTAATCCTCCTCTATAGATCCAAGGTCGTTCCCTAATCCTCCTCTATAGATCCAAGGTCGTTCCCTAATCCTCCTCTATAGATCCAAGGTCGTTCCCTAATCCTCCTCTATAGATCCAAGGTCGTTCCCTAATCCTCCTCTATAGATCCAAGGTCGTTCCCTAATCCTCCTATATAAATCCAAGGTCGTTCCCTAATCCTCCTCTATAGATCCAAGGTCGTTCCCAAATCCTTCTCTAAATATCCAAGGTCGTTCCCTAATCCTCCTCTATAGAAACAAGGTCGTTCCCTAATCCTCCTCTATAGATCCAAGGTCGTTCCCTAATCATCCTCTATAGATCCAAGGTCGTTCCCTAATCCTCCTCTACAGATCCAAGGTCGTTCCCTAATCCTCCTCTACAGATCCAAGGTCGTTCCTTAATCCTCCTCTATAGATCCAAGGTCGTTCACTAATCCTCCTCTATAGATCCAAGGTCGTTCACTAATCCTCCTCTATAGATCCAAGGTCGTTCCCTAATCCTCCTCTATAGATCCAAGGTCGTTCACTAATCCTCCTCTATAGATCCAAGGTTGTTCACTAATCCTACATAATAGAACAATAAAGGAAACCTTCATTGCTCTCAGATGACATTGAAACGTCAGCACAAGTGGATATATGTCTCAAACACGAGCAGGGCTAATGCAAGTCTCCCTAAATACTGATCAAGCCTATCTTCAATACGTGTCCAGTCACCCTGAAATAAATCTCAAGGTATCAGATTTATCAGCTGTGTGTGTGAACAAGGAAAAAGGAGGAAAGAGGGGAGAGGTCCTTCACATGGAATTAGAGCATTGCCAGCATGAGCAGCTGTGTGACCCTTCACTCTGTTCAAAAAAGCTGGAGGAGTGACTGTGAGTGAGACTCACTGTGGGCCTACATGTGGTAAAGGCCTAGTGCTGTAGTTAAGACTGTTGTGGGTTTAATAAAACAACTGTATGAGGTTATTTACACAGAAGGAAATAAAGTCCTCCAGCTCTACAAGGGAACAGCACAGCAGCATATAAACATTCATCTTAGTCTAGTGTAGTGAGTGAATGTCACCTTCGTTTGTATAGACGGACCAAGGCGCAGCGTATGTTGAGTTCCACATAATATTTAATAGTGAAACTTAGCAAAACAAACAATAAACAAACAAACGAAACAACAAACCGTGACAACAGAGGTGCTACATACACTTACTCAAAACATAAACAATATCCCATAACCCACAGGTGGAAAAAATGCTACTTAAGTATGATCCCCAATTAGAGACAATGTTAGCCAGCTGCCTCTAACTGGGAATCATACCAACACACCAACATAGAAAAAACAACCTAGAACCCCACATATAAAATACACTGCTCAAAAAAATAAAGGGAACACTTAAACAACACAATATAACTCGAAGTCAATCACACTTCTGTGAAATCAAACTGTCCACTTAGGAAGCAACACTGATTGACAATACATTTCACATGCTGTTGTGCAAATGGAATAGACAAAAGGTGGAAATTATAGGCAATTAGCAAGACACCCCCAATAAAGGAATGGTTCTGCAGGTGGTGACCACAGACCACTTCTCAGTTCCTATGCTTCCTGGCTGATGTTTTGGTCACTTTTGAATGCTGGCGGTGCTTTCACTCTAGTGGTAGCATCAGACGGAGTCTACAACCCACACAAGTGGCTCAGGTAGTGCAGTTCATCCAGGATGGCACATCAATGCGAGCTGTGGCAAAACAGTTTGCTGTGTCTGTCAGCGTAGTGTCCAGAGCATGGAGGCGCCACCAGGAGACAGGCCAGTACATCAGGAGACGTGGAGGAGGCCGTAGGAGGGAAACAACCCAGCAGCAGGACCGCTACCTCCGCCTTTGTGCAAGGAGGAGCACTACCAGAGCCCTGCAAAAGGACCTCCAGCAGGCCACAAATGTGCATGTGTCTGCTCAAACGGTCAGAAACAGACTCCATGAGGGTGGTATGAGGGCCCGACGTCCACAGGTGGGGGTTGTGCTTACAGCCCAACACCATGCAGGACGTTTGGCATTTGCCAGAGAACACCAAGATTGGCAAATTCGCCACTGGCGCCCTGTGCTCTTCACTGATGAAAGCAGGTTCACACTGAGCACATGAGCACATGTGACAGACGTGACAGAGTCTGGAGACGCCGTGGAGAACGTTCTGCTGCCTGCAACATCCTCCAGCATGACCGGTTTGGCGGTGGGTCAGTCATGGTGTGGGGTGGCATTTCTTTGTGGGGCCGCACAGCCCTCCATGTGCTCGCCAGAGGTAGCCTGACTGCCATTAGGTACCGAGATGAGATCCTCAGACACCTTGTGAGACCATATGCTAACACATGCACATTTGTGGCCTGCTGGAGGTCATTTTGCAGGGCTCTGGTAGTGCTCCTCCTTGCACAAAGGCGGAGGTAGCGGTCCTGCTGCTTGGTTGTTGCCCTCCTACGGCCTCCTCCACGTCTCCTGATGTACTGGCCTGTCTCCTGGTAGCGCCTCCATGCTCTGGACACTACGCTGACAGACACAGCAAATCTTTTTGCCACAGCTCGCTTTGATGTGCCATCCTGGATGAACTGCACTACCTGAGCCACTTGTGTGGGTTGTAGACTCCGTCTCATGCTACCACTAGAGTGAAAGCACCGCCAGCATTCAAAAGTGACCAAAACATCAGCCAGGAAGCATAGGAACTGAGAAGTGGTCTGTGGTCACCACCTGCAGAACCATTCCTTTATTGGGGGTGTCTTGCTAATTGCCCATAATTTCCACCTTTTGTCTATTCCATTTGCACAACAGCATGTGAAATTTATTGTCAATCAGTGTTGCTTCCTAAGTGGACAGTTTGATTTCACAGAAGTGTGATTGACTTGGAGTTACATTGTGTTGTTTAAGTGTTCCCTTCATTTTTTTGAGCAGTGTATAAACTAGACTAACCCCTCTAGTCACGCCCTGACCTACTCTACCATAGAAAATAAAGTACTGGGCCAGTACTAGGCCTTAGATCAGCAGGGTCAGTCAGCTTTCTGAGAAACACACTGGACTGACTGACTGGATATGACATGAGGGTAGACAGGCCGACTATAATGAGTCTGGTCATGTCCATGTTCCAATACTTCTAAAATCGATCCTTCCCCCCTTCCAGTTTTTGATTGGTGATAGCAATCACCTCACAGAAGGGAAGAAAGAAGGGCGCCTTGTAAAAGTATTTTAAAAGGACCTACCTAGCCTCAAGTCTTTGTGACAGACAAGGGGAGACATGGTTCTGAGAGCGAAACAGACTGGGGTCATGGTTAGAAGAGATACAGCTTTTGTCAAATTAATGTCAAAAGTTAAAAATTTTGGCATTTCTAGCTAACCCTAACGCTTTCCTAACCTTAATCTAATTCTCTTTATCTGCTGCGTAAATTCTCCTAACCTGCTACGAAAAGTCAAATCTGACAAAAGCTGTATCCCAACAATGTCAAAACCACAGACTGGTCCCATATGGATGCTGTTTCTGGGTGCTGCCAAGCAGTGGCCCCTGACTATCACCATGTGATGATGACTGACAGGAAAATTGTTTCGACAACCTGTCAGTTACATACAACATAAAATTCAATGACAGAGAGGAAGGCAATTGAGTCAAAGCCCTGACTGACTCATCCCTATGCACCACAGAGTTAGGCCAGAACATGTTGCTTCATCTGAACTTCCTGTCCCCCCCCCACCTTACCGCTTCACTTCCTGTTACATTCTGTCACCTTCTCAGAGTTCACACACAGAGAGGAAACCTAGCTCAGACAACATTTTCAGTTCTGCTTGTGGGCCACACACAGACTCTGACTAATCCTACAATCTGCAAGAACCTGCACACAAAATGTGTAGGCCTTGCTGAAACAGCGGGTGGAGAGCCAGAGGTGTGCAGGCCCTACAGCCTAACTACAACTTAACTACAGCCTAACTACAGTCTAACTAAAGCTTAACTACAGCCTAACTACAGTCTAACTAAAGCTTAACTACAGCCTAACTACAGCTTAACTACAGCCTAACTACAGCTTAACTACAGCTTAACTACAGCCTAACTACAGCTTAACTACAGTCCCAGTTTTCCCATGAAGATCTAAACAGCCACAGTGGTCACTCCTGAAGGAGTAGTGATTTATGGGAACAGGGCTCTCCTCCACATAGATTGATCCAGAATGTTTTCCCTCCGTTTGCCACGAGCTGTTCTCTCCCTTAGCATCAGCAGACGGTATCGGAGCATAAGGTCTGATACAACAGGATCAGAGACAGTTTCTATCTAAAAGCCACTTGAACTGGACTGACCACCTGCTCGGATTTTCGGTCCCTTCCTGTATTATACTGATGCTAAAATGTTTATTCTATTCTACTGAGCCATTTACTTTATATTCATATTGATATATTTTATTATTTCTTATTGTTGTTGCATTGTTCAGAAGGAACCTGTAAGTAAACATTTCATTGGATGGTGTATACCATGTGTATTCTGTACATACGACTAATAAAACCATACGACTAATAAAACCCTCACCACACTACACCTCACCACACAACACTCCTTACCACCCCACCCCATACCACACCACACCACCCCTCACCATACCACACCACACCACCCCTCACCACTCTTTACCACCCCACCCCATACCACACCACCCCTCACCATACCATACCACACCACCCCTCACCCTACCACCCCTCACCACTCTTCACCACACAACACCTCACCACACCACCCGTCACCACCCCTCACCACACTACACCACAACACCCCTCACCACACCACTCTTCACCACACAACACCTCCCCACCCGTCACCACCCCTCACCACAACACCCCACCCGTCACCACACCACCCCTCACCACCCCACACTGCACCACAACACCCCACCACCCCTCACCACACTACACCACAACACCCCTCACCACACCACTCTTCACCACACAACACCTCACCACCCGTCACCACAACACCCCACCCGTCACCACACCACCCCTCACCACCCCACACTGCACCACAACACCCCACCACCCGTCACCACACCACCCCTCACCACCCCACACTGCACCACAACACCCCACCACCCGTCACCACCCCACACCACAACACCCCACCACCCGTCACCACCCCACCCCACACCTCACCACACCACCCGTCACCACACCACCCCTCACCTCACCACACCACCCCACCACACATCACCACACCACCCCACACCTCACCACACCAACCCTCCCCACACCACACTACAACACCCCTCACCACACCCCTCGCCATACCACCCCTCCAGGCAAAACAAAAATGTCTAACACTGAGCCCATTGTTGCCACAGCACAGGCACAGCACATTACCCTCATGCTCCTCCCTCGCCCTGACTCCAATGGCCAATGAATGTTGTCAAAACGACCCCCTTGTCCAATAGGAGAGTGGCAGCCTCCTTGTCTACATTTAGAACATCATTAGGGTCAGCATCTTAAATGAACTAGTCCTGTCTAAAAAGGTCCCAATGGAACCAAGAGGGGTCGCCGGCATTTGACAAAACAAACGGATGTCTCTCTGTTTTGCCCTCATCCTACACAAACTTCCTGTATCTGATAAAAACTCTGTTTTCATTCTTTGAACTGCAAACAACACACATGCAATCATGTCACACACACACATTTCTTGGGCTGTGATTTTCCTTCCATAAGGATGTTGAATATAATAGCTGCATTGCTATTGGTGCCAGAGGGTACAGAGCAGATGTGAATCTCCGCCCCCACAGCACAGCTCCAAAATGAGAAGCTGCTGATGCCGATGATGTCCCACTATAAATTCAATGCAGAAATAAAACCATAGGGCGCATGACTGTGTTTTTCTCCTTCCCTTACTGTTGGCGGTGAGAGAGAAAATAGGTACAGTTGAAGTCGGAAGTTTACATACAGCTTAGGTAAATACATTTCAACTCAGTTTTTCACAATTCCTGACATTTAATCCTAGTAAAAATTCCTAGGTCAGTTAGGATCAAAACGTTATTTTAAGAATGTGAAATGTCAGAATAATAGTAGAGAGAATGATTTATTTCAGCTTTTATTTCTTGCATCACATTCCCAGTGGGTCAGAAGTTTACTAACACTCAATTAGATTAGGTAGAATTGCCTTTAAATTGTTGAACTTGGGTCAAACGTTTCAGGTAGCCTTCCACAAGCTTCCCAGAATAAGTTGGGTGAATTTTGGCCCATTCCTCCTGACAGAGCTGGTGTAACTGAGTCAGGTTTGAAGGCCTCCTTGCTCACACACGCTTTTTCAGTTCTGCCCACAAATTTTCTATGGGATTGAGGTCAGGGCTTTGTGATGGCCACTCCAATACCTTGACTTTGTTGTCCTTAAGCCATTTTGCCACAACTTTGGAAGTATGCTTGGGGTCATTTTTCATTTGGAAGACCCATTTGCAACCAAGCTTGAACTTCCTGACTGGTCTTGAGATGTTGCTTCAATATATACATATAATATTCCCTCCTGCAGCAAAGCACCCCCACAACATGATGCTGCCACCCCCGTGCTTCACGGTTGGGATGGTGTTCTTCGGCTTGCAAGCCTCCCCCTTTTACCTCCAAACATAACGATGGTCATTATGGCCAAACAGTTCTAGTTTTGTTTCATCAGACCAGAGGACATTTCTCCAAAAAGTACGATCTTTGTCCCCATGTGCAGTTGCAAACCGGTCTGGCTTTTTTATGGCGGTTTTGGAGCAGTGGCTTCTTCCTTGCTGAGCGACCTTTCAGGTTATGTCGATATAGGACTTGTTTTCCTGTGGATATAGATACTTTTGTACCTGTTCCCTCCAGCATCTTCACAAGGTCATTTGCTGTTGTTCTGGGATTGATTTGCACTTTTCGCACCAAAGAACGTTCATCTCTAGGAGACAGAACGCGTCTCCTTGTCACGCCCGTTGTAAGGAGGAGACCAAGGTGCAGCGTGGTCAGCGTACATATTCCTTTTATTAAGAATGACGCCAACAAAAACAATAAACAATACAAAAACGACCGTGAAGCTTAAGGACTATAGTGCCACAAACAAAGACAACTACCCACAACGAAAGGAGGGAAAAGGGATACCTAAGTATGGTTCCCAATCAGAGACAACGATAGACAGCTGTCCCTGATTGAGAACCATACATACATTGAGAACCAAAACATAGAAACACAAAATCAGAAAACATAGAATGCCCACCCCAAATCACACCTTAACCAAACCAAATAGACATAAAAAGGCTCTCTAAGGTCAGGGCGTGACACTCCTTCCTGAGCGGTATGACGGCTGCGTGGTCCCATGGTGTTTATACTTGCGTACTATTGTTTGTACAGATGATCGTGGTACCTCCAGGCGATTGGAAATTGCTCCCAAG
Organism: Salvelinus fontinalis; assembly: GCF_029448725.1. Classification (NCBI taxonomy): domain Eukaryota; kingdom Metazoa; phylum Chordata; class Actinopteri; order Salmoniformes; family Salmonidae; genus Salvelinus; species Salvelinus fontinalis. The sequence continues at coordinate 31,943,314 of NC_074683.1, forward strand.
GATGAACCAGACTTGTGGAGGTCTACAATTTTTTTCTGAGGTCTTGGCTGATTTATTTTGATGTTCCCATGATTTCAAGCAAAGAGGCACTGAGTTTGAAGGTAGGCCTTGAAATACATCCACAGGTACACCTCCAATTGACTCAAATTATGTCAATTAGCCTATCAGAAGCTTCTAAAGCCATGACATCATTTTGCAAGCTGTTTAAAGGCACAGTCACCTTAGGTGTATATAAACCTCTGACCCAGTGAAATAATGTCTGTAAACAATTGTTGGAAAAATGACTTGTGTCATGCACAAAGTAGATGTCCTAACCGACTTGCCAAAACTATAGTTTGTTAACAAGAAATGTGTGGAGTGGTTAAAAAACTAGTTTTAATGACTCCAACCTAAGTGTATGTAAACTTCCGACTTCAACTGTATGCGTGTGAGCGTCAGTAAATGCACAGGTCGTGTGTGTGTCACCTGTTAAGGACATATTGCTATCTTGACACGGGAAGGTCAGCAGCGTTCAAAAGAAACATTTTAATTTAAAAAACTGAAAAGACAACACATCATGTCATGAGCACCCTTCAACCCCCCTTCTGAACAAACCCACACACCAACGCACACACACGCATACTTCCAGACGAACAATCCCATGGGGATCCAGTTAAAAGAAAAATGAAGAAAAGGGGAGGGGGATGTCAAGATCTAACTTCCTGTCTCTCCCCTTCTCTGGAACACAGAGGAGGGATTAGGGCAGCAGGTAGCCTAGCGGTTAGGCCAGTAAGCGAAAGGATGCTGGTTTGAATCCCTGAGCCGACTAGGTGAACAAGCTGTCGATGTGCTCTTGAGCAAGGCACTAAACCCTAATTGCTCTTGTATAGTGCCTTAGGAAAGTATTCAGACCACTTTACTTTTTCTACATTTTGTTACGTTACAGCCTTATTCTACTTTTTTTTGTATCCCCAGCAATCTACACACAATACCCCATAATGACAAAGCGAAAACAGGTTTTTTGAAGTTTTTACAAATGTATTAAAAATAAAAAACTGAAATAGCTTATTTACATAACTATTCAGAACCTTTGCTATGAGACACGGAATTTAGGTCAGGTGCATCCTGTTTCCATTGATCATCTTTGAGATGTTTCTACAACTTGACTGGAGTCCACCTGTGGTAAATTCAATTGATTGGACATGATTTGAAAAGGCACACACCTGTCTATATAAGGCCCCACAGTTGACAGTGCATGTCAGAGCAAAAACCAAGCCATGCGGTTGAAGGAATTGTCTGTAGAACTCTAAGACATGATTGTGTCTAGGCACAGATCTGGGGAAGGGTACCAAAAAATGTATGCAGCATTGAAGGTCCCCAAGAACACAGAGGCCTCCATCATTCTTAAATAGAAGAAGTTTGGAACCACCAAGACTCTTCTTAGAGCTGTCCGCCCGGCCAAACTGAGTAATCGGGGGAGAAGGGCCTTGGTCAGGGAGGTGACTCAGGACCTCAGACTGGGGCGAAGGTTCGCCTTCCAACAGGACAATGACCCTAAGCTCATAGCCAAGACAATGCAGGAGGGACTTCGGGATAGTTCTCTGAATGTCCTTGAGTGGCCCAGCCAGAGTCACTCACTGGCCAGTAGACACACAGAGCCATACACTTGTATAATCTCTCTGCAAAAATACACATCCGTTACAACCTGTACTAACTCAAACAACCCACTGAGCATAACTGATGCTGGTTTGAGAGCACATACAGTGGTGCGTGCCTGACATAGGCTGAAATCAGATGTACAGGCGAGATAGGCCCTTGGATCACTTCCTGCAACTGCTTGTAACTGCTGCTCTACACAGTTCAGACTGGGCTGATCTATAGATAAAGGCCTTGGATAAGGGACAGAGGAAGGTCAAATAGCAGCACCATTAGCATTCGGTCTCACAGATAATGCTGAGCCTCTTTATCCCTATGTGGCCTGGAGTTTTTCCTCACCTGGCCCCTTGTTATAGCCCATCTTGTCAGGTCATAGTCTCGAAAGCCCGACCCTATAGGCAACTGTGACTATGGTCTGGTGGATTATTTTGGCATCTGCTTAAAAAAAAAAAAATTGTAGCTAGCAAGATGGAGATCATGGAGGTTATTTTTAATGAATGCATTTCACAAGTGGCTAGCTTGCATCGACTACCTTCACTAAAACCACTGCAAAGATTTTGCCTGCAAACGTTGCTTTTGAATGGCGACGTTCTGGCATGTCTGCCGCGTGATTCGTTGGGAGAGTTGTCTTTCTAAAGAGGACCCACCCCTGAACAATTTATTTTCAAAGTTGCCAAAAGAGTCCATCATTGAAACCAGACAATAGTCACTGTTGCCAGGGTCGGGTTTTAGGGACTGGTCAGGTCATGCGTTCAGGAAAAACTCCAAGCCCAACAAGACTGGTGACTGAGTGAAGACTCAGATGACCCCTGTACTGTAGCTGTTGTTATTATTGTCCGCTTGACCCTGTTACTCAGCACCTCTACAACAAAAACAGCCCCCTATACAGTGAAGAAAAACATCTCAGATATATCTGCGGTAACAGCAACAAAAAGATAGTAACATACTACCATGCTCTGATGGTGAAGTTTGAAGTTGGTGACACAAGTCACTGTGCTCAACATCCTATACTCTTCTCGCTGACAACAATCTAGGAAGAGAGAAATGGGGAACTTGACTAGGCAAGCCCAAAATGCAGAACACATTCTTTTGACGAAACCGAGGGATGCACTAGTAACAACTTGACAGATCATAACAGGTGCCGACAGCAACACTATAATTCATGGAGACGATAAAGGAATTCACAGCTGAATTCAGGTGGCACGTGGCGGTGACTCAACTGGGGTACAGCTTACAGAAGAGTCATCAAAAAGTCTCCCCGAATTCGTTGTCCGGTGAAGAGAACAAAGAACTATTGAAATACTGCAAATGCATCTACAACATGAGCTAACACACACCACCCAATTTCATTCACAGCACGAGATGCCCGACACACCTCCTCGCTCGCGTAGCGGACCGCAGCTGTTCCTCTGGGCATCAGAAAAACTATTTCCTCTCACTTGCCAGCGACGCATGAAAAATAATTTCTCAATTATGTAACGTTTACAAAAACATTCCGCTTTCCCGGGACCTACTTGGGCATATCTTTGTATCAACAAAGTAGCCACTATCGCAATGCATAATGAGAAAAGCTTATAAACTATCTACATATAACGTTAAGGAAATATTAATTATTTGTCATATTGGCATAGCTACCTGTTCGATGAGTTTTAGAACAGCCATAATAATCTCGATCAATTTGGTCAGCACATCAACACACTCCCTCGAATATCAGATCATGCAATTATCTTGAAATAATATTGCAGTTCAAAATCTTCTATTTTTCCTCTTGTAGTCACTCTTGGTTGATGCAGTAGTCAGTGAAGTGAATCGTGCATCAATAATTGTTCCTTTTCTGATGCAACGCAGAACCTCAGTCAGGGCCCGGGCTGTATCACGGCCCCATGGCCAGCTCCACTGACACTATCTGCGGTGAGGGGGAGTCGCGCCACCGCCACAGTGTGCGATGGAAGGAGGGAAAACGCCACAGTGTGCGAAGGAAGGAGGGAAAGAAGGAATGGCTTCTCCGACTCGACCGATTGATGTAAACAATCCGCATTTACAGTTTATGCACGGGGGGATTTCTCTTTAAATTACCAAACACTCCTCTCTCACTTTGCAGCTCCGAAAATCTTCCCGTATATGTAAAACGGGTGAACTGAGATTGCACAGGAAGTTCAAGCCTCTCGCTCTCCTACACTCAGATGCAGAATTTGAGAAGAGTCATCGCCGATTGTCAGCGCCAACGCTCGGTAGAGTGCTCCCTCTGCTGCCCCCCTGTGGCTAGAATAGGGGGGGAAACAATCTGAAGTAAAGTCAGAGACGGGTTTGTAAATTGCTTTGGTAAATGTTCAGTGGCCTACAGATACACTACAGGTGAATTACCTAGACTTGTAGATATATGAATTTGTAACAAACAGGTTCGTTTCTTATCATCAATCTGAAATGCCCCTATGTCCTTATGCATTCATCTCTGTGTGCAGTATGAACAGATATGCTTACTGTTGCCTCTATTTCTCTTTCTCAGCACACACCACCTTTCGCACAGTCAACAGGTTCAGGAAGATGCGTTCCTGAGTTTATTGTGTTTTGGAGAGCAAACAGGAAATGTGTATCAGAATCAGTCATTGCCTTACTATGTCTGGGTGGTTAGAGATAATCCTTCATATGGTTACTGGAGAATGGAACTTTGGCACAGAACTATATGGAGCATGTCTCATTATTGTTGCATCTCTGATTTCCTGTTGACAAAATTATACAACCCGCCTCCACCACTATATAGCCACCCACACCAAACAACCACTACCCTTCAGGGGACAAATGACCCGGCAAAGACCCACAAGTGCCAAGTCGTGACTAAACGTTAGTCATCCCTGACTAGTGCCCACAGGGTCCCCACCACCTATCATGGTAGCCAGAATGGTTGGCTTTTGCTTTTTTGAGGAAAAGATTCAAATTATTCCTTCTTACATATTCCTAATTTCATAGAGTTTAGCTAAATGTCGTGACTCTAGTTGTAACTAAATGTTGTTGCTCACCCATGTCCAGTGCCCACAAGTTTCCCACCCCACCCTACTCTCTGCAATGGTAGCCAGAATGGCTGGCTTTTTCCTTAAGGAAAAGACTCAAAATCTTCCTTTTATCGTCCTCATTTATGGTGCCACATCAAATCTCATTCTAGAAAAGAGAGCAAGATTCACATTCACATTACTGATACTTCAGAAAACATTTGCGGTAACATTTATAGATAAAGGTAACGTTTATAGATAAAGGTAACGTTTATAGATAAAGGTAACGTTTATAGATAAAGGTAACGTTTATAGATAAAGGTAACACATAAATAATGTAAATACAATATAAACTGAGTTAAGAACGAAACATTAAGGACACCTGCTCTTTCCATGACAGACTGACCAGGTGAATCCAGGTGAAAACTATGGTCCCTTATTGATGTCACTTGTTAAATCCACTTCAATCAGTATAGATGAAGGGGAGGAGACAGGTTAAAGAATACTTTTTAAGCCTTGAGACAATTGACACATGGGTTGTGTATATATGCCATTCAGAGGGTGACTGGGCAAGACAAAATATTTAAGTGCCTTTGAACAGGGTATGGTAGTAGGTGCCAGGTGCACCGGTTTGTGTGAAGAACTGCAACAATGCTGGGTTTTTCACACTCAACAGTTTCCCGCATGTATCAAGAATGGTCCACCACCCAAAGGACATCCAGCCAACTTGACACAACTGTGGGAAGCATTGGAGTCAACATGGGCCAGCAGGCCAGCATCCCTGTGGAATGTTTTAGACACCTTGTAGACTCCATGCCCCAACGAATTGAGGCTGTTCTAAGGGAAAAAGTGGGGGGTGTCCGTAATGTTTTGTACTCTGTGTATTTTTCTCCTTAAATTCCCGTTTCTGTCTGCATTCTACTGTCTGTATGAGTTAGTGTCTGCCTGCCTCCCTGTCTCTGTTGATAAGGGCAAGCAGAGGTCACAGCCATATGGTTGACTGAAAGGCCAGTTACGCTGCACCTCAGTGGCTCAGCCCAGCCTTCCCACTTAGTAAGAGCCCAGATTCCAGCTGCCAACAACACAGTACGACTACACTCGCTCCAGGGCTTCTTTCTCATCCCCCCTACTACCTCCCTACAATGGAAACCCTCCCCCACCACTCACACATATACATTATATGCCGTAGGAGCAGTAGAGGCCCATACATGCGCTGCCTTTGACCCAGTTTGCAGGCAGAGAGACATGCTTATTGCTCGCTCAGCTCTCTGATATATTCTGATGGAAAACTACCCAGGTGTCTGTCTGTGCGCTGGTCTCTCAGTTCAAGGACCGCACTCTATGAAATGGTCTTCATGAAGTGTTGGAGCTCATCCTCGGTGATTACAATTGGTTGACTATAGCCATGTTTGCCAGGCTTTTAGTGGCATGAAGGCAGGGCACGGGAACAAGACTAGGTTGCCTACCTCACACCGCTGGCATTAACCCTAACTATGAGTAGCAGTGGAGGCTCTTGAAGGGAGGATGGCTCAAAGTAATGTCTGGAATGGAGCAAATGGAATGGCATCAAACACATGGAAACCATGGGTTTGCCATTTGTGATACAATTCCACACCAGCCATTACCACAAGCCCATCCTCCACAATTAAGGTGCCACCAACCTGTGATGAGTAGCCTATTTTTAAAGCCTTATTTTACCAGGTAAGTTGACTGAGAACACATTCTCATTCACAGCAACGACCTAGTTACAGGGGAAAGGAGGGATGAATGAGCCAATTGGAAGCTGGGGATGATTAGGTGGCCATGACGGTATGAGGGCCCAATTGGGAATTTAGCCAGGACACCATGGTTAATGCCCCTACTGATAAGTGCCATGGGCTCTTTAGTGACCACTGAGTCAGGACACCTGTTTAATGTCCCATATGAAAGACGGCACCTTAAACAGAGCAATGTTTCCAGTGTGGTATGCTGCTGACTATGTAACACTGACCTGTATATGAAGGAAAGTTTGCACCTTATTGAATGACATCAGACCTTTAGATCTGTGGGAGTTGTGTTTACGTGATCTCCCTAAAAACACACCACTTAGATGCAGATATGAGACTTTTCATAGCACGTTATGAGAGCATTTTCACAAGCCTAACTCTTTTCCTAACCATAACCTAATTCTCCTAACCATAACCTAATTCTTCTAACCGGCTACGAAAAAGTCAATTCCGGTCGTAGCTGTATCCAAGTGGCGTATTTTATGAAATCTCTTCAGTTTAGATACAAGTGTTGTTCCTCTGACGTGAACCCTGAGGGTATCCCACAGACATATAGGGCCTGTTTCGTGGACACAGAAAAAGTATCGTTCTGAACTAAAAAGCATGTTCTATAGAAATTCTCAATTGAAAGTATTGGTTAGTACTAATATATAATATGGTGTCAGCCCAATAAACAACATATAGCCATCTTTATGGAAGAAAGCACAGTAAGCATTAGTTTCCATTTCAACAGCACAGGGCTAACTACCCAGAGGGCCCCTTCTCCTCGGTCTACTGTTTGTCTCAGGATGGCAGGGCTGATAATGGAACAAAATGGGTTTAAGGTTTCCTTTGATTAACATTTCTGAATAAGCGGTAGCCTTTGAAATGTAATGTAGTGGCATTTCTGGATGAAATGTACATTTCAGTCATTTGACAGATACTTTCCCAGAGCGACTAACAGGATACATTAGGGTTCAGTGCCTTGCTCAAGGGCAGTTCGATTTTTCACCTAGTCGGGTCGGTGATCTAAACCAGCGACCTTTTGGTTACTGTCCCAACACTCTTAACCGCTAGGCTACCTGCCCAAATATAGGTAATTTGGTGTGGTTGATATTCTACACCTGCTTGTGTACATTTACCTGCAGTAAAAACAATCATTCATTTTAACCTAGTGCCTGTGGAACATGAGGTTGTGACATTAAACAAAGTGGCGAAGGTGATCCGTATGGAACTGGAATCTGGAGAATGCTGGTGTGTTCCCACATATTCCACAACAAGTTATTCTACCCATAAGGTTCTAGCTATAGGGGAAAAAGTTGGTACTTTGCATAGACTGCTTTCCATCTAGCATATTATCACTCCTATGAGAAGACATGTCTCGTGCTTTATTTTTGACTAACTCAAAATAAAGCACGTGGACATTTATTTTATACACAAACATTTATTTATTCAAATAAAGCAACATTCTGATAAGAACAAAGGGGTGATCACTGATAGGTGAGCAGAGGATTGAGAAGGAATGGCCGTTACAGAGGACAGTACACAAAAACAATGACAATATTTTAAAGAACTTCAAAACTCACTGACTTGCTTTTCCATTCGTTAACATGGCTAACTTACATCCTGCACGTCACTGTACTGCATGTGTCGATCATTCCTTATGGAAATTATAAAAGAAATAAAACAATACATAAGCTCTAAGAAAAGTTTCAGTTTTATATTTCTTTCTCCCTAATCATATACTGTTTTTATTTGATTAAAAATGTATCTGGGGCCACAGACACTGTGGCTATGTTGGACACACCCACTACAAAGACAGAGGGGCTAAATAATACAAAAAAATGGACCAAGTCCTATCTACACACCAAGAGAGATAGTACGAAAAATGAAAAGAGAGAGGAGATGAAAGAGAGGAGATGAAAGAGAGGAGGGAAAGGGGAAAAGATCAGCAGAGAGCGAGTGAACGGAGAAAGAGAGAGCGTGAACAGAGATAGAAAGAGATCGTGAACAGAGAGAGAGATCGTGAACAGAGAGAAAGAGATCGTGAACAGAGAGAAAGAGATCGTGAACAGAGAGAAAGAGATCGTGAACAGAGAGATAGAAAGAGAGAGAGCGTGAACAGAGAGAGAGAAAGAGAGAGAGGGTGAACAGAGAGAGAGAAAGAGAGAGAGGGCGTGAACAGAGAGAGTGAAGAGAGAGAGGGCGTGAACAGAGAGAGTGAAGAGAGAGAGAGAAAGAGCGTGAACAGAGAGAGAGTGAAGAGAGAGAGAGCGTGAACAGAGAGAGAAAGAGAGAGAGTGAACAGAGAGCAGAATCACAGGAAGTACTCCAGCTCATAGCGGAGGTAAGGGTTCTTCTCATCGTTGTAGACGTGGGGGTAGTGAGCGATCAGAGCATCCTGGGAACCGATGTAGATCGAGTTATAGATCTTCCAGTAGACGTCTCGGACCTTCCTGGCTGGGTGGAAGAGACCCTGGAGAGAGGAGACAAGGTTAGAGAGCATTACCAACTCAACGGCTGCACTTACAGTGCTAGTATCATTATGGCTTATTTGTTTAGGCATTTTTTGTTGAGGGGGTTACAGGTACATCATCTCTGCACATTTTTAAGTTAATAAAACATGTACCTGTAGGTAAGAAATATATAGAGTTTAATAATAATATATTCAGTATAAAACAGGAAAAAACTAAAATGTAGACCTCCACCCCAATCACCCATCATGTTCCCATTCAAGCCCCCCCCCAAACACCCCCGGAAACCATGTTTTCCATCGCTTCCCACAAGGTGTGTTGCTTTTTATGAAATACACTACATGACCAAAAGTATGTGGACACCTGCTCGTAAAACATCTCATTCCAAAATCATGAGCATTAATATGGAGTTGTTCCCGCCTTTGCTGCCACAACAGCCTCCACTCTTCTGGGAAGGCTTTCCACTAGATGTTGGAACATTGCTACGCAACTGGATTAGTGAGGTCAGCACTGACGCTGGGTGATTAGGCCTGGCTCGCAGTCTGCGTTACAATTCATCCCAAAGGTGTTCGATGGAGTTGAGGTCAGGCCTCTGTGCAGGCCAGTCAAGACCTTCCACACCGATCTCGACAAACTATTGTTGTATGGACCTGGCTTTGTGCACGGGGGCATTGTCATGCTGAATCAGGAAAGGGCCTTCCGCAAACTGTTGCCACAAAGTTGGAAACACAGAATCATCTAGAATGTCATTGTATTCTGTAGCATTAAGATTTCCCACCAATGGAACTAAGGGACCCGAACCAGGAAAAACAGCCCCAGCCCTCCTCCACCAAACTTTACAGTTGGCACTATGCAATGGGACAGGTAGCATGTTCCTGGCATCCGCCAAACCCAAATTAGTCCCAGATGGTGAAGCTTGATTCATCACTGCAGAGAACACATTTCCACTGCTCAAGAGTCCAATGGCGGCGAGCTTTACACATTTCCAACCGCCGCTTGGCATTACACATGGTGACCGTAGGCTTGTGTTGTGGCAGCTCGGGTGTGGAAACCCATTTTATGAATCTCCGACAAACAGTTATTGTGCTGACGTTGCTTCCAGAGGCACTTTGGAACTTGGTAGTGAGTGTGGCAAATGAGGACAGATGATTTTTACACCCTAAGCGCCTACCACTTTGCGGCTGAGCCGTTGTTGCTCCTAGACGTTTCCACTTCACAATAACAGCACTTCCAGTTGGACCGGGGAAGCTCTAGCAGGGCAGAAATTTGACGAACTGACTTGTTGGAAAGGTGGCACGTTGAAGGTCACGGAGCTCTTCAGTAAGGTCATTCTTCTGCCAATGTTTGTCTATGGAGATTGCATGGCTGTGTGCCCAATTTTATACACCTGTCAGCAACGGGTGCGGCTGAAATAGCTGAATCCACTCAATTGAATGGGTGTCCACATACTTTTGTATATATAGTGTATCCACCGCAGTTTGTTCACGGACTTCATAACGGTATGTTGCTGTTGATAGTGATATCACTTTTTACATCTTAAATCTTTCTGAACATTTTATGTTAATTCTCAACACTCAACACTATTCTAGAATGATACTTGTCATCTAGTAGCAGATAGTAGTCAATCGGCTCCCTGTCTGTCAGAGCAAGGAGATGAGTGATGTAGTATCAGTCAGGTTTACCTGCAGGCAATACTGCAGCATGCGGCAGGGGCCGATCGCCACCCTGAGACCCTCCAGGGCCCCCATGACAGCCTGGATTACATGGGGCGACGTCTCAAACACGTTGGGCCACACGTAGTTCAACAAGTGGTTAAGGGAGTCCTCACAGCCGAAGCCGTAGACGCCCAGGGACATGTGCTGCACCACGGCACTGGCTGTCTGTCTGTGGACCAGGTCTCTGCAAGGAGGAGGAAGAGGGTTACCATGGAGCCAGTCCAAAGGTGCAAAGCAGCAGGTGGGGTCTACTATATATTCTACTTCCGTGGAGGAAATCCACAATGAATGACACTTGACTTTTCATTTGTAACCAACAGGTGCAGGGTGAGAACAGAAGTGAACTGGATGTCAGATCTGCCAGTTCTGTGTCCATCTTGTGAAGCACTAGTCCTGATCTGACCACGGATCAGTCCAACAGGCGACAATGATTTGCAGGCATGTTACAGCACATTCAACCGAGTGATCCCTAACTGTTACAGACAGAGCTGATCTTGGACAGGATCGTGTGGCTATGTAGCTTGATGCATTTACAATACTTGGAAAATGTTATGTTTCTAGTTTATTCACTACAGGGTTACTGTGACTTTAGTCAGCCCACCTGACTGATTGTTAGTTATAATGTTTGGTCCTCTCACCTGTCCATCAGTGCGTCCTCCAGCAGGGGAGTGACAGCATAGATGTAGTCCTTGCCCATCTCCCCGATGTACTCAAACAGGAAGGACAGGGACTTGAGCACGCCGTTCTGCACGTTGAGCTCAGGCACGCGGTACTCGTTCATGAGGGCGGGGAGCACGGTGAAAGGAGAACAGGTCTCAGCCACGATGGCGATGGCTACGGTGGTACACACTCTGTTCTGACGCTCCTGAACCTTCAGGTTGTTGAGTAGTGTGGCCAGCACGTCATGGGGTCTGGAGGGGTGGAGAGGTCAATGATAGGCTAAATATATACTGGTTACCATGACAGTAACAGGTGAAGTATCAACAAGCATCATTATAATACAACTTTGAGACAACATTTTTCATGGACGCTCAGAAACCCTAATAAATGTGCAGTAATGGAGATCAACAACTCTTGAGAGAAGTATTGGGCAGTAGCCAGAGACAGGAGGACTCACCCGATAGCCTTGGCGATGTATCCAAAGGTGTTGACGGTGGCTCTGCGGATGGCCTTCTTGTGGGCCTTGAGGAGCTCCAGCAGCTCAAAGCAGATACGCATCCACTCCCTGGCCGACACGTACTCAGCACCCCTACACAGACAGACCAGGGTAGGAGTTACAACATTGTTAATGAAACATCTACTATTATACCATATTTACACATATGGTTACGAGTCAAATATTGGAATTTACTAGTGAATGTGTGTAAAAGATTGGACTGTACTGGTGAATGTGTGAGTCATAGATTCACACTAATGTAGTCCAATCTTTCAAAGATTGGACTTTACTAGTGAATATCTGTATGTGTGTGTGATTCCTTTGCTACAGACATACCTGTCAGCAATCCTGCCCACCAGGTCAATACAGTTCTCCTGCACCTTCTCATGTCTGTTCTTCAAGATGGGTGTCAGCCGAGGTAGCAGGTCTTTGATTGGTGGAGTCATCTTGTGCATACCTGAGTGACAGCACAGACAACCAATCAGCTCTCTGGAAGCATATCACCAAGTGGTAACACCTCTACTATCCTAACTTAAGCATAACCACTCTTATAGGATTACTGCTGTTAAACCAGCCCAATACTTGTTCTTCACTGAACTCAACGAACACAAGTCATTCACAGGCATCTCTCTTCCCACTGGAGCACTTTCTCAAATGATTTCAGCCCGTCTTAGGAAGTGAGAGGGCTAAATTAGTGGGCTGAGAGTGTATGGAGCTACAAGACAGAGATTGGAGAGCATTTTGGTAAATAATTTAATTTAATTTTACCTTTATTTAACTAGGCAAGTCAGTTAAGAACAAATTCTTATTTTCAATGACGGCCCAGGAACAGTTAACTGCCTTGTTCAGGGGCAGAACGACAGACTTTAACCTTTAACCTCCGGGATTCCATCTTTCAACCTTTCGGTTACTAGTCCAACACTCTAACCACTAGGCTACCTGCCGCCCCAAATTACTTCTCATTTGTAACCAACAGTTGCAGGGTGAGAACAGAAGTGAACTGGAGGTCAGATCTGCCAGTTCTCATGTTGGCGTCCATCTAGTGAAGTACTAGCTCTGATCTGACCACGGACCAGTCCACCAGGCGAGAATGATTCGCAGGCATGTGACTGAACACCAAAGGGTCATCAACCTTAGTGTCAACATGCTATTGGTCAGAAGACAGGGAGTTGGAGTAGTGAGGGGGTAACGTTTACATACCGATGACATTGACGATGGCCTTGAGAGCACCAAGGATACTTCCCAGTACTTCAGGATACTCTTCTCCTAGATACTCATATAACACCACTCCCAGGTGACCCATCAGCTTCTCCTGTGGAGAGAGAGAGAGAGGGGTTTAGAAAGGGAATAAGCTTCTCCTGTGGAGGAGAGAGAGAGAAAGGGAATCAGCTTCTCCTGTGGAGAAGAGAGAAAGGGAATCAGCTTCTCCTGTGGAGGAGAGAGAGAAAGGGAATCAGCTTCTCCTGTGGAAAGCGAGAGAGAAAGGGAATCAGCTTCTCCTGTGGAGGAGAGAGAGAAAGGGAATCAGCTTCTCCTGTGGAGGAGAGAGAGAAAGGGAATCAGCTTCTCCTGTGGAGAGAGAGAGAAAGGGAATCAGCTTCTCCTGTGGAAAGAGAGAGAGAAAGGGAATCAGCTTCTCCTGTGGAAAGAGAGAGAGAAAGGAAATCAGCTTCTCCTGTGGAGGAGAGAGAAAGGGAATCAGCTTCTCCTGTGGAGGAGAGAGAGAAAGGGAATCAGCTTCTCCTGTGGAGGAGAGAGAGAAAGGGAATCAGCTTCTCCTGTGGAGGAGAGAGAGAAAGGGAATCAGCTTCTCCTGTGGAGGAGAGAGAGAAAGGGAATCAGCTTCTCCTGTGGAGGAGAGAGAGAAAGGGAATCAGCTTCTCCTGTGGAGAGAGAGAGAAAAGGAATCAGCTTCTCCTGTGGAAAGAGAGAGAAAGGGAATCAGCTTCTCCTGTGGAAAGAGAGAGAGAAAGGGAATCAGCTTCTCCTGTGGAAAGAGAGAGAGAAAGGGAATCAGCTTCTCCTGTGGAGGGGAGAGAGAAAGAAAGGGAATCAGCTTCTCCTGTGGAGGGGAGAGAGAGAGAGAAAGGGAATCAGCTTCTCCTGTGGAGGGGAGTGAGAGAGAGAAAGGGAATCAGCTTCTCCTGTGGAGGGGAGAGAGAGAGAGAAAGGGAATCAGCTTCTCCTGTGGAGGGGAGAGAGAAAGGGAATCAGCTTCTCCTGTGGAGGGGAGAGAGAAAGGGAATCAGCTTCTCCTGTGGAGGGGAGAGAGAAAGGGAATCAGCTTCTCCTGTGGAGGGGAGAGAGAAAGGGAATCAGCTTCTCCTGTGGAGGGGAGAGAGAAAGGGAATCAGCTTCTCCTGTGGAGGGGAGAGAGAAAGGGAATCAGCTTCTCCTGTGGAGGGGAGAGAGAAAGGGAATCAGCTTCTCCTGGGGAGGGGAGAGAGAAAGGGAATCAGCTTCTCCTGTGGAGGGGAGAGAGAAAGGGAATCAGCTTCTCCTGTGGAGTGGAGAGAGAAAGGGAATCAGCTTCTCCTGTGGAGGGCAGAGAGAAAGGGAATCAGCTTCTCCTGTGGAGGGCAGAGAGAAAGGGAATCAGCTTCTTCTGTGGAGGGGAGAGAGAGTGAGGTTTAGAAATGAAAGAAGAACTCCGTCAGTGAAGGTGAAATCATTGCAGTGTGTGTGTGTGTATATATATATATATATATATACACACACACACACACATACACACGTGTGAGAGAGACTGTATATATGTGTGTGTGTGCAATACGAGTGTGTGTTGGCGTGTGCATGTGCGTGTGCATGTGAGTGGTTGGGAAGACTAACCTCCTGGCAGGTCTTCATGACCACGGCGGTGCGGGAGATGAGGTCAGCAGCCTGCTGGCGGACCTTGGCGGACTTGTTGTTGAGACGCCACAGTACAGTACCACAGATCTGAGGCAGGTAGGGCTTCACCCTCTTCCCCAGGGCATTCACCACCGTGCCAAACCCGTTCAGCATCACAGAGTCCTACAGGGGTCAAAGGTCAAGTCCTACAGTCAGTCATATTCTACACAGGTAGGCTAATGACGGACTGAGCGTGTCTGTGTCCAAAATGGCATCATATAGAGTGCACTACTTTTGACCAAGGCCCAAAGAGCTCTGGTTTAAAGGGAATAGGTTGCCATTTCAGACAACAGCAGTTACCCACTCAAATCAAAATGAATCTCCCGTCAAGCCTCAGATTACCATAAATCCACACTGCTGTTCAGACAGGGATAGCTTGTTTCAGCACAGGCTTTTCCCAATGTTATACCCCGAGCCAGGTTCAGTAGGCAAACGTTCTGGGCCCGGTTTCCCAAAAGCATCTTAAGGCTAGGTTCATCATTAGAACCATCGTAGGAGCATCGTTAAATCACCGGGCTGTTTCACAAAACCATCGTTATTAACCTTGCACTTGAAAACGCTCGTAATCTAACGCCTGCCTCAGACCATTCGTAGAACAGCTAAGTGCGTCGGTAGATACTTTTGGCCCTTTATACACAGAAGACATCCTCTAAACATAGAATCACATGGTTTATCTGTCTCTGTGACCACTGTTAACTTCAGAACAAAGTCGACTACAAAAACAAAGTTGGCAATGTCTTGACAACTGATACAAACAAGTGACGTGATCTTTAAAAAAATGCTTTAAAAATATAAATAGTAGGCTATAGCTCTATGTCAATCACATTGAAATACAGTTCATTTTCAATCGAGTTCTATTTTGTTACTTCTAGACTATTGTTAGTAATTTGTGCCAATTTTTATTGGGTAAGCATTATAATAAGCCGCCTCAATATTTGCAGCCGTAGATGGTAATATCTCTTTAGGAGCTGATCCAATGTCAGTATTGACATAATTATAAATGTTACGGTAAGATTTTAACTGAGAAAGCTGATCCGAGAACAGCAATGCCTTTCTTGCAGTCTTATCAATATCGACACATACGACTGTTCTCTGTAAGGTGTTTTGAGAAATGAATGTTACACCTTAGACCATTGTAAGAAAGACGCATCGGTAAAACACTGGAAAGCCTAAGTTCCATTGCTTTTGGGAAACCCTGAAACGTTTCAGATAGAAGGGTCAGGAGCCGACCCGATTCCTTATTCTACATGTCAGAGAGGCATGATTGTTCTACATAATCCATTTCTATCTGAACGTTCCACAACATTGTACCTTGCTGAACGTGCCCCGGGCCCCCCCCGGGTCTCACCTCCGTGGTCTGTTCCTGGAAGGCGTACAGGATGCCGTCGATCAGCTGCTCCTCCAGCTTGTGGTCGATGTCAGCAGCTCCCAGGTTCCCCATGATCTTCTCTATGGTCTCCATCACCATCTTCCTGTACTGCTCTGCCTCATCCTTCAGGTCATCTACTATACGAGAGATGATCTCTGCTGCTCCCACCTTGTTGGCCAGCTCCACTGTGGTGTCCACCAGCTAGAAGATGAGCAGACACAGGGAAGAGGTTAGCTCACAGACCCCAAAAACACCAGTCATAAATCAACTATGACCGGATTTTAATGTTAGTCAGTTGTTGTATTTCATTGTATTTTGCCAGTTTATCCCATTGAGGCTAAAATATATATATATATTTTATTGTCATAAAATTGACTACAACTGATTTATGATTAGTTAAACATTTAGTTTAGATCTGTAATCAAGCCAGTCAGCATAAGGGATATGCATGGAGACGTTCGTGTTTGAGCTGTGTCTGTACCTACCTGTCTGTAGTTGCGTCTGTCCAGGGCCATCCTGTGCTGCCAGAAGTGCTTGAAGAAGGGAGGCAGGATCTCTGTCTTGATGTAGTTGGCCTCCACACCGTCAGTACCACAACACTGTTTCACCACCTGGAAGAGAGGGGGGACAACGGGGGTTAGAAACAGGCCACACATACACCAATTCAGTTTGAAGTGTAATACGTAGCATGTGTAACTTATTTTCGTTCTGGAAATGTAACCAACAGGTGCAGGGTGAGAACAGAAGTGAACTGGATGTCAGATCTGCCAGTTCTCATGTTAGTGTCCATCTAGCAAAGTACTAGCTCTGATCTGATAGGTCGAACAAGCGAGAATGAGACGAGCACACACACACACACGCGCAGGCTCCCTCACCTTGAGCACGATCTTCTTCATCTCCTCGTCAGGGGACTGGAACTCTCTGATGAGGATCAGCATGACCTCTCTGGTGTAGTAGTTAGCATACTCAGCATCCATCAGAGGGATCAGGTAGCCAATGGCCTTCAGGAACGCAGCCAGACCCTGGACACCAGAGGGGAGAGGTAAGAGTTAACTCAGTTACTGTATCCAGACAATTTTGCTGTTTTAAAGATAGATTGCTCCAATTCTACACCTTTTGCCATGGCTTATGCCGTGTTCTTATGCCATCTGAGTGACTCAAACTTAACGTTTAAGTTCACACTAAAAACACTTAAGTGTCCCAAACTTTTTTGCTTCTATAATTATTGTTATGTACATCATATTTTCTTTGTATTATAATGCACATCATATTTTGTGGGGTGGCGGCCACTATTGAATTACTATAGGGGAAACACTGGTATCTATACAGGCAAGGTCCTGAAATGAAGTTGTATTGTGATGTCATGTAACCTTGTTTGTATTAACCTGTTAACTGTTTTAGGAATGTAACCAACAGGTGCAGGGTGAGAACAGAGGTGAACTGGATGTCAGATCTGCCAGTTCTCATGTTGGCGTCCACCAAGTGAAGTACTAGCTCTGATCTGACCACGTACCGGTCCAACAGGCGAGAATGATTCGCTGGCATGTGACAAAGCATTGTGTCCTCACCTTTCCTCTGTGCTGTCGGATACCCTTCCACAGGGGTTTGAGTACGGAGTCAAAGGACTCGATACCGTAGGGCGTGGCAGCCTCAGCCAGGGCGGCGATGGCCAGGGCACTGATGGTCCGCACCTTCTGCTGCTCATCTACTAGACCTGAGGGGGGCAGACACGGCGGAGGTCAGATCATCATATATGTTATCCTTCTTTGTAAAGTGTATTGTGGCCATGTTATCCTTCTTTGTAAAGTGTATTGTGGCCATGTTATCCTTCTTTGTAAAGTGTATTGTGGCCATGTTATCCTTCTTTGTAAAGTGTATTGTGGCCATGTTATCCTTCTTTGTAAAGTGTATTGTGGCCATGTTATCCTTCTTTGTAAAGTGTATTGTGACCAACAATGCACGTTAAAAAAAACTTGAAATGTCAACCCTCGCACCCTAGATACTAGAAAACTAAACTACTTGAGTCAAATATACTAGTCACTCCTAAATATAACTAATGTACTATTACTAGAAAACTAAACTACTTGAGTCAAATATACTAGTCACTCCTAAATATAACTAATGTACTATAACTAGAAAACTAAACTACTTGAGTCAAATATACTAGTCACTCCTAAATATAACTAATGTACTATTACTAGAAAACTAAACTACTTGAGTCAAATATACTAGTCACTCCTAAATATAACTAATGTACTATAACTAGAAAACTAAACTACTTGAGTCAAATATACTAGTCACTCCTAAATATAACTAATGTACTATAACTAGAAAACTAAACTACCCCCTCAGGTCCAACAGCATCCTCAGGCAGTGGCCCCTCCCCTCACCATGCTCGATGATCTCCACCAGACTCCTCAGATGGGGCAGGATGGCACAGCCCATGAGGATGGCAATCTGCTGGACAATCTTGATGCCCGTGTGGCGGGCCTGCCAAGACTTCTTGCTCTTACACACAGCTTTGAGGAAAGGCAAGAGGGAGGGGATACCCAGAGCGGACGCTACGACAGCAAAAGCTCTTGCTGTTGTATTTCTGACGTATTCATCCATGTTGTCAATATCAGGTCTCATAGTGGAGATCATAGTGGCCAGGCCGGCAGCCTAGAGGGGGAGGGAGGAAGGGAGGGTAAGAGATCAACTAAGATTAATAGGTGTTTATGATACTGCTTGCATAGACATCCTAAGTATAATTTTCTAATGTGATTTCAGGTCAAATTGTAGTAGCTACTTGCTTTACGAATGTAACCTACGGGTACAAGGTGAGAACAGAAATTAACTGGATGTCAGACCGGCTACCGAAGTACCAGCCCTGATCTGACCAAGGACCGGTCCAACAGGCATACGACCCAACTGTGGTGGGTGTGTGAGTACATTATAGGGCTGGAAGTGGGGCTCACCTTGGCCAAATTAGAGATGATCTCTCTGCCTTCCACTCTGGCGTAGTAATCTTCATCAATCAGCAGCGGCTCAATCACCACCAGGATCTGGGCACAGAGAGTCAATTAGTGAGGGCCAATCTCGGCACAGGAGACATAATGTAAACCGAGTCAGTGAGTCCCTCGCTCTCACACACAACGACCCACCTTGTGTACATATGGGCGGACGAGATCGTCCAGCTTGTAGAGGATGCGGTCGATGACCTTGACCAGCAGGTGGCGCTCCTGGTCCTCCAGAGTAGGAGACATGAGCAGGGGCAGGATCTGGTTGAACAGGGGCCCTGCTCCAAACTCCCTCGCCTTGTCTGTGATCTGACGCAGGGCAGCCTGAGGAGACACGCAAGGGGGTTAGACTGGACGGTTGACTTTTCAGTGGGGAGAGTTATACACAAAAAGGAAGATGGCGCTAAGTCTATAGAGATGAAAAGTAACACTAGATAGGCCTATGTCAAACCTTCATAAATGAGATTGTGCTGATAATGGCAGCCATCTTGGTCAGGGAAATGTTCCATTAAATTCTGTGGTCAAGAATATGAGGACAGTTGGTATCTGGTCTCACCTTTCTCATGGGAGGTGTTCCGTTCTTGATCTTCAGCAGCAGTTTCATGATCTTACGCTCCTTCTGTTCCTCTGGGCTCAGAGTGGACTCATCCACCTCAACCAGCAGTTTGTCAAAGTACTGAATGTCGTCTGGTTTGAGGAAGGGCAGGTTCCCACTGGGCTGGTCGTTGATCTGCTTCATGGAGCGGTCCTCCTGCTGCATATGGAAGCCCGTCATGCCCCCCATGGGGGTGGGGGTGGCAGACAGCTTCCGGGCCGGGGTACGGATGGGCACATAGCCTGCTGGTGGGGGAAGGACCTGTGGAGGGAGGTGGGGGATGAAACGTTAGTACTGTTCATTTCTCACACTTTAGTGATTCACGTTATTTACTTCAGTTCCATTCACTCTTTCCCTGTACTGGAATTGAGCCCTTCTCAGACAAATGCCTCGATGTCTTCAACTGAAGAGACACGCTGCTGTGGGGATCCCAACCCAGAGACACAGAACGTGACCCTGGCGAAGTGACCCAAAGAGACAGAATGTGTCCCGTTCCAACTCGCCATTGTATCATCACCGAAGACCATTCAATCACTTAATACAGATACTGCATTTGATGTGACAAGTGACGGTTGAGCTCTATTTCTCCAATGTGCTGGAGAGTGTGTGTACCTTGTATCCTTCTGGGAACATGGCATCCAGCTCATCGTCTGTGAGAGGTCGGTTCCTCTCGTCTATCTCCCTCTCCCAACGCCAGGCCTGCAGCTGCTCTGGGGTCATGCTCATCAGGTGACCTGACAGGATAGGAAACGCATGCATAATGTAAACATGCCTCAATAACCCAGTATCATGACTTAGTGGAACATTCTACTACTTCTATTCCTACTACTAGTAAATTAACAACAGGTACATAATATCAATTCACCAACAGTTATCAGTGTTAAATGAAATTCTACCTCTAAGGAATTTAAAATGGGTTTCAAAGGCCTGGCAGGAAGGCTAGGTGATTAACAGTACCTGGAGAAGGAGTGGCCATATTCATGGCAGGGGTTCCGATGGGAGTTTTCCCAGGGGTCATCAGTGGGGTGGAAGAGCCCATCTGGCTGGCGGGGGTCTCGTCCCAACGGGACTTCCTTTTACTGGCCCCGGGGGTGGGGGTCTCTCCCACTGACTCGTCTCCTCTGTCTGTACGGGGGGTCTCGGCCCAACCACTTCCATGACCAGGGGTCTCCCTCTCCGTCTTGGGGGTTTCGTCCCATCGGTTTTTTCGCACGCTGCCTGTGGCTCCCCCGTGTCCAGGGGTGGTGTGTCCCGGTGTGTCCCCTCTTCCTGGTGTAGCTGCTCCAGCTGGGGTGTGGCTAGGGGTGGGGTCCCACATTCGGGAGCTGGGGGTGGCCCCTGGGGTCTCACTGCCCTTGTTCCTTCCTGGGGTCTCGTCCCAGCGGCTGTTGGAGGGGGTGTGGCCAGGTGTGTGTCCTGGGGTCTGCTGTATGTGTGGTGGGGGGTGTCCAGGAATAAAGGGCTCAGTGAGTTCCAACAGTACAGAAATGTAAACTGGAGAAGCACGGTTGAGTTACTTTGTTCCACTAGGATCTTAAAACGGCACATTTTAAGTCAAGGCAAATAAACTGCCCCAAAAACACTTCTATATCATTTGCTGATCGAACACCAGACCAAAAAATAATAATTGTAAGGATACAAACTGGATCTGATGAACTAAGATAATAAGTTTTACCTCAGCAGCCTGATCGGCCTGGTCCCAGCTGGACATCTTCTTAGGTGTGCCGGCGTTGCTGGGGGTTCCTGATTGGTCCTGTTTCTCGGCCGTCTGGTCCCAGCGGCGTTTTCGCTTTGCGGCGGCGGCAGCAGCAGCAGCCTGGGAGGCAGCAGAGCCGTTGACAGCCTTCAGGTCTCCTGTTTTGGCCTTCTCTGCCATCTGCTGACGGATCTCTTTCTGCATGGAGGGAGACCGTGAGAACACAAAGGATAAACACAACAGGGGAAAGTTTCCTGTGGGATTTGTAGGACTTATTTCTATTGTAGGCAACGATACACCACACTGAACAATACAATTTCATTGTGTGGGTGTATTTATTATAAACTGAGTGGTTGGAGCCCTGAAGACTGATTGTTTGAAAGCCATGGTATATCAGACTGTATTCCACAGGTATGACAAAACATTACTATTACTTTTCTAATTACATTAGTAACCAGTTATAAAAGCAATAAGGCACCTCAGGGGTTTGTGGGATATGGCCAATATACCACGGCTAAGGGCTGTATCCAGGAACTCAGTGTTGCGAAGTGCATAAAAACAGCTATTAGCCATGGTATATTGGCCATATACCACACCCACTCTGGCCCCATTGCCTAATTATATCCTTTCTAGACACACAGTACTCAGAAACATGACCTCAAGACAAAGCCATGCCCTTGGTCTAAAGTAGTGTTTACCAACCCTGGTCCTCCAGTACCCCCACCAGAACACATTTTCATTGTAGCCCCAGACAAACACACCTCCTTCAGCTCATTGAGGGCTTGGTGATTAGTTGACAAGTTGAATCATGTGTGCTTATCCAGGGTTACAATAAAAATGTGTACTGTCGGGGGTACTCGAGGACCACAAAGGGGGTTTATGTGGTCTGTCTTACCTCCTCTTTGGTCAGGTGCTGCTCCTTCATG
Source organism: Salvelinus fontinalis (assembly GCF_029448725.1). Taxonomy (NCBI): domain Eukaryota; kingdom Metazoa; phylum Chordata; class Actinopteri; order Salmoniformes; family Salmonidae; genus Salvelinus; species Salvelinus fontinalis. The sequence continues at coordinate 31,965,500 of NC_074683.1, forward strand.
ACGTCCATGTACGACCTGGACTGCAGCTTGGGGTCCGGCGTTTTGCCCCCTGCGCGAAAGAGCACCAACAAGACACAGGGCAGCCGATTAGAACACGCCCCCAGGACCCGGCTTCATAACACACACAGCAAGCACAACAACACAGCCAGCTCAGCTAGGCCCTCACTTTTTTCTTTAGGAAACATTTACTGGTTTAGTTCCTTAAGCTGAATCACAACAAGACAACCCTAGATACACAACATACAGACAGTCCTCTCTTGCTTGCCTTACATACAAACATAGCTGTCTAAAAAGAAAACAGGCAGATACATTGAGAAACAGCGGAGGTTGTGTTCTCTTTCTTTTAAGGAGATAACAGGAGAGGATAAAGCCATCACTGATGCAGGGGTCCTGGGCTGTGCTCTCCAGAATACGTACACTTTCAGTGCCAAGGGTCCTTCTGCAGTCAGACTTCAACCGGCAGAAAAGAAGCCTAGAAAATGTCTCTTTACCATTAGTAACACTTTGGAAAAGGGTTGGAACTCACACACATAAGCATACCACCTGTGATTTGTTTTTTACGTCACAAAAGAAAAATCCTCCTGGGGCTCAAACTTCATAATTAAAATATTCCCCAGAGTGCGAATTACTGATAGCATTTTAAGAAAATGAAGTCAAGATTTTTTTTAACCAAATCTAGGAATGTTCTGTGAGATAAATGTGTAGCTACTTTATGTAACCCAGGGCAGGGAGAGTATATCTATATATGTAGTTACACGTATACCTGAGGGGCAGTGGAGGCAACTTTTAGATCCATACGATCAATACCTTAGTTTCAGGGGAACAGGCCACATGCTACTGAACCGTTGCTAGTTTGACCTTGGAGTCCACTGCTATTCCAACTTCCTAAATGTAGATCTTGACTTCCTTTTTAGAAAAATGTTTTAAAAATATATATACTATGAATTACAAGATAAATCTAAAGCAAAAGACCACCATAAAATGGCAGAGGTTTCAATTTAATTCTATAAAATGAAGTCTTTGGTAGAAGACAAAATAAAAGGTTGTTGGGGTAGAGGTTTGTTGAGGTATAGCTGCTTTTCCCCCACCCAGACAGACAACCAGCCAGTGGACCCTGACAAAACTGACAAGCGCACACTTCTGTCTGTTCACCATAACCTACACAGGATGAGTTGCTGCACCCTTAAGAGACTGCAGTACAGGACTGGCAAAGCAGTACTGCTGTAGGAGAGAAATTAAGGACAGTTAGTATGGGCCTGTGGAATTGCGGCACACATATTTCTTGATATGTTTCTATTTTACAAAGATGTGAAATAGAAATATATTTCCACAACATATTTGTATATGACAGAGCTGTCTACATGCAGGTTTGATACAGCCCTACCCCCAGACTACATTGAGGCACTAGGGCCAATTAAATCTCAGACCCTACAGGCAAATTGTTGCATTACAAATAAATTGTTGCAACATGTAAATAAACATACTGTAAACTTAATCTACAAGGTATGTGTTTAGTTAATCAAATGCTTAATGGCTAGTCAAGCTGTAGTCTGAGAAATAGGCCATCCTTGATTAAACTGACGGGCTATTCAGTTCATTCTAACGAACAAACATAAATTTAAGCTGGCAAGACAAACAAGTTGTAGCCAAGTTTAGGCTTTGAGAAATGTGAATATATGTAAGTGACAGCTCCTTGCCCTCTGAGAGGTAAGGGACAGGACAATACTGGAGACAAAGCCCTTTGGCCAAGGATTATACCGTCACTGTAATTCACTGTATTACTTAGACCCCTGGAGCCCAAGTTAAGATCCCCGACCAGATTTGGACTAAATTCCATTTCAAATGGGCTTGAAATCTGAGACCATAACTCACTAGTGTTGATGACAACTGCACTATAGTTTGTGTGTGTAAGTCTCATAATTGACTATGTCCTCATCTCTTCTAATGGAACTTCCCTAGCCCCTAGAAGTCTGACAAGCCTGCAGTGGTGGTAACTGACCATAAGCCTGTACAATGATACTATAGTGAAGTGAAGGAAGGGCCACTTGGAAGAAAGGGGTGGTAAAATAGCATTGCTTATTACGAGTGTTCTTGTTTTACACAGGAATACTTTAAAGCTTCAGATCTGTACCCAGGTGGGTCGGCAATCTGGGGGCATTCCTTGACTGGGAGCCAAGCTTCAGACAGCCAGCACATTTCTGGCTTCTGACTGCCTCGTGATGGGGTGGTTTGTGTGTGCGGTAATGGGGTCATTGCGTTACCGCTTACTGGGCACAGCAGGGTGCAGCACATTGTATGAGCAGGTGAATTTCCCCAAGGATAAGCATCAAATCACAAACAATTAAAAACATTTTGCTACTCACATTACCCAATACCTTTAAATTAAACCGTTCATGATATGGATAGCCACATGGGTCTGTTAACCCTTCGAGACACTCACAGCCGACCTGCCACCCATGTAGTATTAGGTATAATAGTCTGTAACCAAGACAACACCTAACCACCTCTCCCTAAAACTTATGGACCACCTTACTGGCAGAAGTTCTATTTCGCACAACTTAGTTCTGAGATGTTTACAATTATTCTCATAGACCGTTTGCCCCAAAAGCAAAGAGATATTATTGAGACAAAATGATGAGTGATAAAAGGCACCCTCGGGCCAGAAAAGATTACCAAGGAAAGGTCTTAGTCTGGGGAGCAAGCAGCTGCAAAGTGCTCGAAGGGCTAAGCAGCAAGAGGTGGGTTGGAACCCTTGAAAGGAATCCATGGGATCATGGCAGTTACAGTATAACACATAACATATATCAGGGGAGGACACTATGGAGGGAACATGGAGGGGTGAAATTTACCGTCTGCAAAGGGGTCAAGTCGCTCCGGAGAGATGATCATCTGTCGACGTCTGGCCTTGTACTCGTCTTCACGCTCTGCAATCTTAGCGGGCCGGTGTTCGGCGAACGGGTCGTACTGAGAGGAGAGACAACACAGCATGTTACAATACATGCCATCATGGTAAACATTACAGAGTTTGATAAGTAGCCATTATAAAAATGGTGTCTATGACAAAATATGAGCAGGATAATTATGGAAACCCAAAACATTAGCAGTAAGATTTGGTAAAAGGTACTCTGTCAGTTCTGAACTCCAATGTAGAATTCTACAGGAAGAGAGGAAGATGGTGTTGCGAACCTGTTCATCTGACTGTGGTATTGCATTGAGTATAGCCACTGGAGCGTGATATCCCGGTTTCTTCTGTCCAAGTAGACTCGTTGACGAGTCCTCCTCATCATCCTGAAAATAAGAGAGAGACAAGAGTCTGGTTAAGCCTAGCCATTTAAGCCAGACTCTCCCAGCTCGAGGACAACAAGACATATTGGTGTAGACAACTCCATAAAAAAAACAGACAGTGGAATAGCTGATGTCTGACCCCTAGGAAGAGAAAGAGGATGTCAGTGTTGCATATAGCAGATGACATGCAACACTTTTCCCAAGTTACAAAGAAAACATGCATCATTACATCACAGGATTTGACATCAGGACTTACATCCTCCTGTTCATTGGCCGCGATGGAGGTGACATATCCAGCGAAGCGGCTGTCGCTGCCACCGTAGATCTCCTGGTCGTAGTATCCAGTGGAGTCCAGGCCCACACCCTGATCTGCTCCCTCCTCCACCAGGGCAGCTTTCATGCCCTGGATCTCCAGGATCTGGGCCTCGATGTCTGGGGGGCAGGGGGGAAGAACAACAGTCATTGACCATCTGGGCATGTTGAAAACTATGTGCAAAAACATCACCAATGATGTCAAGCATATTACCAAATCAAATGCGATTGTACATAAATGTAAATAAATAAGCAGCAGTGACAGGTTATACATTAACTAAAATAGATGCCATTGCAACTAATTATAACGCTTGACTACCATGCTCAAATCGTGCGCTGTGTTGACAAAGTAGGACCTGCTAAATTAGTTTAAATTTTTGCTTGCCAACGACTAGATAAACCACATAGTTAGCTTTGACTATCATAGCTAGGAACTTACAGAATATCCGGCAGGGTTATTCAGTTACGTTATGTAGTTAGCATTACCTTCAACGCCATCTTAACTAGGTAGCTTTTACAACACCAGTGTGTAAATATATCTAGCCATATCAATATCATAGCAAGTCACGCATGTCTACATCTACACAAATCCCATAAATAGTATCAAGAGCACACTAATATATATATATAGAGAGAGAGATTTTTGTTTTTGAAGGCAATCATGCTTATTGAAATTCTGTATTATCTAGGTTAGCTAGCTTAGTAGTTAGCGGGACGCCATTATCTATTACGCGCCCGGCCTCGTTGCGTTTAGATTGTCAACATCATGTCACGAATGAAAATAGAGCTAAAACATATAACGTTAGCTGACTTATAAACAACAGATGCATTTTTGTCGTATATTTACTATGAAACTGACGTAAGTAAAATTAGGTTATAATATTAATTTAAAACACTTTGTAAATAAATAATCTTACCTTCGTGTGTTTTGGCGATCTTCGCCATTTTGGTGGTTCAATAAGACTGAAACCGGAAGTAAAAATTAATTAATATCCGTTCTGCAAAAATAGATGCGCAGGCATGTGTAAAACAGAGAAAAATTGCATTTCTGTCTAAATATCACAGTTCCCAGTTGCTTGAGAGGGACATATCTGAGGTTTTTAAACTTCAATTAAAATACTTAACGCCCTAAAATTAGACTGTTTGGCTATCAGAAAACGGAAAGTTTTAATATAGTGAATAAACTAACCAATTCATTGTGTTTGAAATCAAAGTAGCACTTTGAGGGAACTGTTTATAAATATATGCTGAAAATCCAAACGTAAACCACCATAGAATAGAATATATATTTGAGTTATCTATTATAAATAAACACAGGCCAGGCTGGGAGTAGCACACGGTAAACTGAAGAGAAGCGCCCCCTGGAGAAGAGGAAGTGGCCTGCTCAATGGCCCATTACTGGTACCTGAGATATTGATATCAATCACTCTGGCATACTTACGCACATTGGTTAGCTGAAGTTTCTCTAGAAACTAGCTTTAATTCTAAATTACCATTTTATAATTATATTATTAATACAGTCAATGTTATTACAATATGCTTGGCCAGATATGCAGTTCACTCGTAAAAGCATAATCTGTCTCCATATCACATTACTCAGTCAGAAGCATTACAAGAACCATGCTATGGGGAAGAACTATCGGCAGGGGATGAAAATATACAGTGACGGTTTTGACACACTATTTGTCAATAAACAGAGTACACACTTAACTGAACCAAAATTATATAAAGCTTTGACTATGTACAGATTCAGTGAGCATAGCCTATTGAGAGAGGCTCCCATAGGCAGACCTGGCTCTCAAGAGAAGACAGGCTATGTGCACACTGCCTACAAAATGAGATGGAAACTAAGCTGCACTTCCTAACCTCCTGCCAAATGTATGACCATATTAGAGACACATATTTCCCTCAGATTACACAGACCCACAAAGAATTCGAAAACAAACCCAATTTTGGGTGAAATACCACAGTGTGCCATCACAGCAGCCATATTTGTGACCTGTTGCGACAAGAAAAGGGCAACCAGTGAAGAACAAACACCATTGTAAATACAACCCGTATTTATGTTTATTTATTTTCCCTTTTGTAACTTAACTATTTGCACATCGTTACAACAATGTATATAGCCATAATATGACATATTAAATGTTTATATTCCTTTGGAACGTTTGTGAGTGTAACGTTTACTGTTTATTTGGATTGTTTATTTCACTTCTGTTTATTATCTATTTCACTTGCTTAGGCAATGTAAACATATGTTTTCCATGCCAATAAAGCCCTTTGAATTGAATCGCGAGAAAACCCTGCTTACATTGTGTCCTTTCAACAAATTTAGCACTAACCTTTCAGAGCCAACTGTGTATGCACTGTAGGTCGATCAAGTCAAGGCAACTCAATCCCACATCTCGTGACATTTTTTGCACACGCATTCACAGCACATTGCAAAAAAAACACAGGTCAACAGTTTTAGGGTGACGGATGTATACAGTGACCAATGAAAACTCTTAAAAGATAACTATTCCCCAATCATTGCGCTAGTTAGAGAAGGCGCGTCCACGAAGGAATAAGCATTGCTGCGGGAGAAGTAGTTAGCGGCTGAGATGAACAGAAAAGAGATCATCGCAGTGAAGATGGCGAGAGGTATGCCGGGACTAAGGAGAGCGGTACTAGAATGTATAAAAAAGTTACCCGTCACAGCCAGCCGAGAAACACCTAAACGGATTGGCGTAAGGTAACTGCTGTTCATGTTTTATGTACAATTGTAAATCCTGAAAATGGTCAATTTACTACTAGCATTAGCCCACCTACAGTTCGCATTTTTCGCGATGAAGCTAAAGTTCGCTAGCAGGTTGTTAGCTTAGTTTGCCTCAGCTGCTTTGTGTCAAGCCGGTCAATCTGCTTTTCTGTCTCATAAATGAACTTTAGCAGACAACTTTAGCTAGCTTAAGTTATTTAACAGATTCGTATAACTAGCCAAACATGTCATTTTAGCTAACTGTTTGACAACTAATTAGGGCTGCTGCCTGATTGCTAAACGTGAGCTATGGCAGGGGTACTCGGGACACAGTGGGTGGGTTGCGAGTTATGAGAATACATCTATAATCACACACTATTTATTTTTAATCGTTGGAGGACGATTTCTCATCTGGTTCACGAACTGAACACCGCCAGGTAACCTAGTGGTCAGAGCGTTGGGCCAGTACCCGAAAGGTTACTAGATCGAATCCCCGATCTGACAGGGTGAAACTCTGTCGTTCTGCCCCTGAACAAGGCAGTTCAACCACTGTTCCTAGGCCGTCATTGTAAATAAGAGTTTGTTCTTAACTGACTTGCCTAGTTAAATTTAAAAAAATCGAAGGTGTTCTTGAAAGCATTGGTATGTAACGTTAGTTGAGGTTTGCTACAGTTTGTACAAATTGTTATTTTATCTATGGCATGTTTACATTTAGAATGCTAGTTGGCTAGACTGTCTACTACCTCCTAGTATCAGTCAGTGCCTGGCTGTCTCTGCCTCTGGCTGAAATGGTTAACATGTCAAAGGCATTCATCCAGTTAGCTAAGTGGCTGAAGTTATTAGAGAAGTCTGGAAAACTTCCATGTATCCAGCTACCTGTGTTACGCAATCTGTTTCTGGACATTATCTGGGGCTTAACGCATCGATAACACGGACAGTGTCCTTTTGTAAAATGGTACACGGCATCATATGGATATGTGTGCAACAAAAGTTGAACATTTACTTTCTGTTATCATTTCTGTCAAACCGTCTACGCATATAGTTTGAAGCATGCGTTTGATAAATCCACAGAAATCCACAGAACGCTCTGCAACGCAATGCTGAAAGTCAAATGCCGCGTTCCATCAGAAATTAATGGCGTTCTGGTGAACCCAAAATGCAATGACCCTGTCGGTGTGATCGAGGAATTAGGCACTGCCTAGGGTGATGAAACCAAACTCCTAGTTGCACTCCTCACTATGCCAGGAGGATGTTTTAGGAAGTTTACAATTGCACTGAATCTTAGGAGTTCCCATTCAAAAACACATTACATCTGCGCAGTAGGTGCTCTTAATCTGACTATTAGTGTCTTGAAAACCTAAACCGATTGAAGTTCATTGAACTCACAATTTTGGAATTCCTCACATCATGCAGTGCTACACAAAATAACATCACGCTGCAAAGTGACAATACCAAAGCTGGTGGTGATAATAACTACTGTAGTCCAATCAGTCATTCTCCCCAATGCTGACCTCCAGGGACGTTGTGTCCCCGTGTGGCAATCACCAGCCAGGTGCAGCGGCAGATGGCCATCATCTGTTTGTCAGGGACACAGTTGCCACCACAAGCATGTTCTCCACTGACGTCTCTCGCTCTCTCTCTTTCACCGCTGCCATAGCGTTGAAAGGAACTCACGGGCTTTCACCATAATCCTACCGGCTCCTACTATTCAGTTATTTGGGATTTACAGCATTTAATTTGAGTCAGTTGTCTGCTTCTTGTGTGTACTGGTGTGCATATTGTCTTTCATTGGAATTAAACCACTGTTTGAATAGTCCTAGGTGTGTGTTGAGAGGTTGTCCTCTGAGTCAGAGATTCCCTCTGGGCAAAGGTATTTTCTGACTCACTCTTTGCAAGTGTTTTTTAAATATTTTTACGCTGAAATAGTTGTCACTGGGCCAGCAGCAGGTGTGCTCACCGTGCAGAATTCAGTATGTTCACTTTACTGCTTACTGAACTGGATCTGAACTAAAAATGTGACACCTGGAGGACCCTGTGTCTTTTTCAGCTTCAAGCCTCTGTAGCTGACAAGCCTTTCATTAGGCTAGTCACATAGAGAAGATCAACCCTAGTTAAGCAGGTGTAAATGGAGCGTAATTCCCTTTGTTATGCACTGTTCTCTCTATGCCTATACTGACCTTGAACTTAAGCATGAGAATAGCATACTATACACCTGCTATTCGGTGGGGGTGGAGATCAAAGAGATGAAGGTGTGTCTACAGATACGCTGTATTCTGACCATGACTTAATTCCACCATCTTTTACGTGTGATGAATGAGGTGGAGCAACCTGTCGGTTCCAAGTGGAACAACCTCTACTTAATTTCTTCAGATAGAAATAACCCCGTTCTCCATGTACTGTCATTTACAACTTGGTGTTTGTAAATAGAAATGACAATCGTTTTAGATCTGTTTTACCTTTTTGTTGCTGAAAACAAATGTGAAACCAGTCATATGGCAGCAAACTGAAGCATATCAACATCACCTTTTCCACAGTGACGTTTATGAAATGCTGGCCTTATAACTTGGGATGAAATTTGGAGACCCAAGCTATAGGGTTCTTTAGCCATGCACAAATGATAGTATAGTGCCAAACCTACTGAGTTGATTTATGATTTTTAGTGTTTTAATTATATGCCCAGACCTTTCACTGTATTGTTAGTTTGTTTTACAGAGCAAAATTCTGCAAGTATAGCCAAAGCATGTTGTGCTTGACTTTGCTTATTTCTGGTTACTGGTAACTTGTGGAAAAGGGATTCAAAGCAGTTGATCTTAGAAACCAACACTACCTGTTTTCACCAGAAAATGTCCTGTTCCTTTGAACTGTTTTTTGCCCTGTGGATGTATTGGCCCCTTCACATGGTTGTTTTGTAAACGTCTGCAGTGTGAGAACATGAGCTCGAAGACCTGAGGCTCTGATGAACCATTGGCCACTTACATTGATCTTGACATAGTTAGCTTTGATCTAATTTTATTAAAAGCGCACCCTGCTGCAGCAGCCGAGCGTAAAGTTTCGAGTCCCGTACATACACCGAAGGTTTGGTTGTTCAACTATCGGGAAGCGGTGTCCAGAGATTTCGGTCAGGCAGCCAATCCGTACATAGGAATTAGATACTTAGAAATGATTGTGAATTTGACGCTGAGGTGTGTGTGGAAAACTGGCAAATGATAGAGGCCCTTATGTTGTTTTCTGACTCACCTCTCCTTGTTTTGGAACAGATATCTCTCCTCATGTGGGATCCTGATGATGAGGGTGCCACCCCTCCTGGGGGCCATGCCCAGGTCCAGAGTCATTGTGGCCCCCACCCGCTCCTTCTTCAACCTGGCTGACACCTTCAACAAGAGGAAGGAGTACTCTGAGAGACGTGTCATGGGGTCAGTCACTGTCCCTCCCTGAAATCAGACCTGCCTTTGTCTGTGTTCAAATACTGTTTGAAATCTTTCAAATAATTTGAATGTCTGCTTTAGCCTGCCTGGAGTGCCAGGTGGTCATGGTTTGCCAGGTGGTCATGGTTTGCCAGGTGGTCATGGTTTGCCAGGTGGTCATGGTTTGCCAGGTGGTCATGGTTTGCCAGGTGGTCATGGTTTGGGAGTTTTCTATTAGTTCCATTGCAACAGTTCAGTGGAGCACAGACAAAGTAGCCTATTTGAAATGATTTCAAATAATATGTAAACCCAAGTCTGCCCCCTAGAAATGAATATAGATACTCTGGTTTCTCTATGTATTGTCTGTCCTGCTCCCGCCAATGACTCTCATATATCCAGTGAAGGTCATAATCACTCAATTTTACACTATTAAAAGCAACCTATTCTGTGTCCTGGGCTATATTAAAAACAACCTATTCTGTGTCCTGGGCTATATTAAAAACAACCCATTCTGTGTCCTGGGCTATATTAAAAACAACCCATTCTGTGCCCTGGGCTATATTAAAAACAACCCATTCTGTGTCCTGGGCTATATTAAAAACAACCCATTCTGTGTCCTGGGCTATTTGCCAGGCTGTTATGTAATGATTGGCTGGGAAATTGCAATAGTCTGACTGAGTTATTCCCCGGGCAAGTTGAGACATGGGGGCAGAGAATGTCAATCGTCCCTGTTAAGTAACAGTCTTCTTCCGTTGATGATCTTCACCTACATTACAAATAGAATTTAAGGTCAGAGTTTGGAGGACTATTGGGTTATATGGGACTCTTTCCTCCCTCTGTAAGAGATGTTGACCCAGGCCTCCTCTCTCTCTCTCAGGTACTCTATGTTGGAGATGTATGAAGTGGTAGCTGGGGTGGAGAACTACCTTCACTTTGTTCCCTGGTGTAAGAAGTCTGACGTAGTGTTCCGGCGCTCAGGGTTCTGTAAGGCCAAGCTGACAGTTGGCTTCCCCCCGGTAGTGGAAAACTACACCTCGCTGGTCACCACAGTGCGCCCCCACCTGGTCAAGGTAAAGCACTGCAGTAGCGGCTGGTATCTCCCACCACTACTGTACATGCAGTGAGGGTACTTGACTAGATATAAGATAAGCAGCTGTGACGTAGATGGACACCGGGTGTGTTCCTGTTTATCTTAATTGCAGTTGCGTTGAATAGATCAGATGTCACTGTCTGGAGAAGTGTTTAGCATCTCAGGAACTACATAAATATTATATAGCAATCTTATGAGATTCGTAGTGGGCCTTTTTAATAAAGACGACCTGGAATGCAGCCACTGTGGTAATATCAGCAGTCTGACCGTGGCTGTGTTGACCCCCAGGCAGCCTGTTCAGACGGTAAGCTCTTCAACCACCTGGAGACGGTGTGGCGCTTCAGCCCTGGCCTCCCTGGCTACCCTCGCACCTGCACGGTTGACTTCTCTGTAAGTACCTCAACACACTGCACTGTGGGTGTCTGGGTTAGTGTATTTTATGTGTGACCATCTATGCGTCTGCTTAAGAGCTAGCTATGCATGTCTACTATCTTTGGCACTGTTTTCTTCTCTCACTGTTTTTTTTCTTCTCTCGCACACATGCATGTATACAGGATCATATGTCTAGATCACTTTCTCAACCACTCTCCGTCTCCTCTCTCCAGATCTCCTTTGAGTTCCGCTCCCTGCTGCATTCCCAGCTGGCCACGGTTTTCTTTGACGAAGTGGTGAAGCAGAACGTGTCGGCGTTTGAGAGGCGGGCCGGGAAACTTTACGGAGCACAGACCATGATCCCCAGAGAGCTCATGTTTCATGAGGTGCACCACACGTAGCGTGCCCCAACGGGTCATCCTCTCTCTGCGCGCGCACACACATACATAGTCAGCCATGGCAGGGAGAAAGAGAAGGAGTGAAGGGAGGGGGGAAGAGGTTAAATGCCTGAACACTGCAGTGCCTTATCAGAAAACAACCAATGATTTTATACCCATTAACTGCTTGTGGCTGGATTCTGTCCCCCTCCTTACCCCCCAAAAATACCCCTCTCCCCAGACTTACATCACTCTTCCTTCCCCCTATACCACCATAGACCCCTACAGGTGCCCCCTCACACCAAAGAAACCATCAGCACCTTTGGCCATACCTCAGAGCTTAGTGCTGTCCCCATGCGGTGAGCACAGGGCTCATAATCGCCCTCTTGTGGAGATATAAAAACTCTTCTACTAAGGCCTAAATAAAGTCAGTTTATAGTGAAAGGCTGTGTGTAAGATACTATGGTAGCGAGATCAGGGGAAAGGGACTGGGGTTCTTATGTCCTGATCAGGCCAAAAGTTTGTGAAGGCCCATCCAAGATATTACGTTATTGTAACAAACCTAACATACATTATAAACTGGGTGGTTCGAGCCCTGTATGCTGTTCTGGCAGTGGTATGACAAAAACATTGTATTTTTTACTGCTCTAGTTACCCTGGTAACCAGTTTATAATTGCATTTAGGCACCTCTGGTGTCTGTGGAATATGGCCAATATTTCACAGCTAAGGGCTGTATCCAGGCACTCCGCGTTGCGTCGTCCATAAGAACAGCCTTTAAACGTGGCATATTGGCCATATACCACACCTCCTCTGGCTTTATTGCTTAAGTACCCTAATGCTATGTTGTCATGTGGATAAGATGGAGGCTGGGGTTTCAAAGGATCGGCTTGTACATTTTTGAATGAAGTGTGAGCACTTGAAGATCGAAGTTTCCTAAAGGAATGTCGCAACACTGCCGAGCAGATGTATACACACTGCTGTGCCTACCTACACATACCTGTTCAAGAGGTGCTGTGTTGCAACAATGTTACCGGGGACATTTCTGCTACACCCCATATAGCACCTTGTTATCTAATGACCATGGGAGGCATGTTGTTCAGTTATGGCACTTGTGCTTTTTTTTAAAGTGTGCAATATGTGTTTTAGTTTTCTAAATGCAGCTACTTTTCCCCTAGAGATATCCACTGTTTAAAAGGGCCCAGACTGGCTAGGCAGGGTACAGGGTCATCCAAACTGTCTGTGTCAAATGGCACCCTATGTCCTGTACAATATACCCGTAGGGCTCTGGTCAAAAGTAGTTTACTATATGCACTACGTTTGACCAAAAGTAGTGCACTATAAAGGGAATAAGTTAACATGTTGGTTGCTTGTCTGCCAGTCAGAATACTGTCACAGTGAGGTATCTTACCATAGAACCTTTTAAAGATGTCACTTATGTACACCCAGTGACCTTTGACCTGATCCTAGTGGAATCATATTTATATTTTGTAACCTTACGCATTCTCCTCCTATAAAGATATTTATTTAGATAAGAACACGTGTACATATTGTTTTAAGACGAGATGAGTGCACTGAACTATAATTGTTAGGTTTTGGGGATTGGGTTTTCTAGTGCAAATCGAGGTGTTTCAATGAGCGAAGATGTATAAACTATTTTTATATTAAAAAAGTGTTTTTTGTGTGTGGAGTTCAAGTTGCACAGTTAATATATACTCCAGAACATTTAATGGGGAAGTCTGTTTCGGCACTATGTGCCTTCCTCAGGTTTGGAGTTGTCAACGTCTGGTTGGTTGACCATGGACAAAAGAGGGAATCATGTGAGAGGTAAGAATAGAACTGACAATAAGTTATGGGAGTTAGTTATGACTCCTGCTGGACATATACAGGACCACATGCACAAGAGGAAACAATTGTTCCAAGGACAAATGCTGTAACAAAATACCATACCTACAGGTTGCCTTGCCAGAGACATGAGCTAAGATACTAATACTACATATTTAACCAAGAGAGCTCATAGAATGTAGACTCAGGCTCTCCAACCTTGTTCCAGAGAGCTACCCTGTAGATTTTCACTCCAAACACAATTCTAACTGACCTGATTCAGGTTACCAACTAGCTAATTCTTACAATCAGGTGGGTTGGAGTGAACCTACAGGACAGTAGTACTCCGGGAACAGGGTTGGAGTGAACCTACAGGACAGTAGGGAACAGGGTTGGAGTGAACCTACAGGACAGTAGGGAACAGGGTTGGAGTGAACCTACAGGACAGTAGGGAACAGGGTTGGAGTGAACCTACAGGACAGTAGGGAACAGGGTTGGAGTGAACCTACAGGACAGTAGGGAACAGGGTTGGAGGAAACAGGGTTGGAGTGAACCTACAGGACAGTAGGGAACAGGGTTGGAGTGAACCTACAGGACAGTAGGGAACAGGGTTGGAGTGAACCTACAGGACAGTAGGGAACAGGGTTGGAGTGAACCTACAGGACAGTAGGGAACAGGGTTGGAGTGAACCTACAGAACAGTAGGGAACAGGGTTGGAGTGAACCTACAGGACAGTAGTACTCCGGGAACAGGGTTGGAGTGAACCTACAGGACAGTAGTACTCCGGGAACAGGGTTGGAGTGAACCTACAGGACAGTAGTACTCCGGGAACAGGGTTGGAGTGAACCTACAGGACAGTAGTTCTCCGGGAACAGGGTTGGAGTGAACCTACAGGACAGTAGTACTCCGGGAACAGGGTTGGAGTGAACCTACAGGACAGTAGTACTCCGGGAACAGGGTTGGAGTGAACCTACAGGACAGTAGTACTCCGGGAACAGGGTTGGAGTGAACCTACAGGACAGTAGTACTCAGGGAACAGGGTTGGAGTGAACCTACAGGACAGTAGTACTCAGGGAACAGGGTTGGAGTGAACCTACAGGACAGTAGTACTCAGGGAACAGGGTTGGAGTGAACCTACAGGACAGTAGTACTCAGGGAACAGGGTTGGAGTGAACCTACAGGACAGTAGTACTCAGGGAACAGGGTTGGAGTGAACCTACAGGACAGTAGTACTCAGGGAACAGGGTTGGAGTGAACCTACAGGACAGTAGTACTCAGGGAACAGGGTTGGAGTGAACCTACAGGACAGTAGTACTCCGGGAACAGGGTTGGAGTGAACCTACAGGACAGTAGTACTCCGGGAACAGGGTTGGAGTGAACCTACAGGACAGTAGTACTCCGGGAACAGGGTTGGAGTGAACCTACAGGACAGTAGTACTCCGGGAACAGGGTTGGAGTGAACCTACAGGACAGTAGTACTCCGGGAACAGGGTTGGAGTGAACCTACAGGACAGTAGTACTCCGGGAACAGGGTTGGAGTGAACCTACAGGACAGTAGTACTCCGGGAACAGGGTTGGAGTGAACCTACAGGACAGTAGTACTCCGGGAACAGGGTTGGAGTGAACATACAGGACAGTAGTTCTCCGGGAACAGGGTTGGCAAGCCCTGAGACGATCACCAAATTGACAGCAATTTCATTCTGGGGTGGATTATCTGAGTGATGTTAACTATTGCGTTTCCCAGTTCAGTATGTCTGGCATTGTACTATGAAATGATCAGATATGAAGTGTTTTTGTTCATGAAAGCACAATGGTCTTGTTCAGAATATTTGGTTTATTAAATAAAAACAAATTAAATGTCTACATTGTACAAAACATGTCAAATGATCACGGTTGGTTATTTGCTAAGAAATAATGAACTGGGGGGGAAAAACACATCAACACTTCTTGAATGCACGGTAGTTTATAGTACCTATAGAACACACACAGTAAATGTAGGCTAAACATCAATGAGCAGTAAGTACAAATCCGGTCATGAGGACATCAATGGGTTTCACATTAACTTGTGGCTTGGACCTTCACTGGCCCAAACTGCTGTAACTAGTCCGACCAACCTAGAGTCAACCTCTGCTAGAGAGACATTCAGCCATCCTATAGAATTCTGATATGAATGTTTTGGTTCCAAAGTTCTAGAATATTTGAGTATTGAAATCAGGCAAAATAAAGGAATGCTCATGCTCCGCAATTATTTTATTTTTATTAACTCAACTGAAAAGGTTACAGTTCCTCCCAACATTACGTGGGTGAAACAGGACAAAACTGATAAAAAAGGACAAAGCTAAAACTAACAAAAAGTTACGACAAAAATTGACAGTGGCATGTCTGGCCAAGTTTCCTGTCTCCAGTAAACCCCCTTCTATCTATAGCTATCCTGTGTTTAACCATTTATTAAATCGGCCTCGTCTAACTTCAGGAAGTTACAGGCTTCATTACTTCCATTTGATAGAAATGACAATTTATCAATACCAGCATTGCATTATTCGCACTGGTTAGCATCTTTCATAAACAGTGAATATTCTGCATGTTGATGATGGATGATGACGGCCATGTTTGTGAGGTAAATGGAGGGGGTCTCAGAGCCTCAGTTAAAGGGGGGGGGGGGGTCATCGGGGCAGACTGGGGTCTCAGAGCCTCAGTCAGAGGGATGGAGAGGGTGAGCGAGGACAGGCTGGTCGGGTAGAGGAACAGAGAGAGGCTGAGCAAGGACAGGCTGGTCGGGTAGAGGGACGGAAAGAGGCTGAGCGAGGACAGGCTAGTCTGTTCTTCCAGAGGGTGGAGGGGAGACAATCAGCAGAAGTAGTGTGGTTCATCCATTTGCAGCTCCAACAAAACTCACCGCCAGTCAGTTTGGGCAAGTCTGGGGGTTGGAGGGACAATTTGCCCCCTAGCCCCACGCTGCCATTAAGTTTTTACAGCGCTTTGAGGTGGGCCTTAGAACATGCCACCGCCCATACCTCCCATACCGCCCATACCTCCCATACCTCCTGGCATGCCACCCTCCTTCTCCTCCTTGGGCAGCTCTGTGACCACACACTCAGCAGTGGAGAGAAGGGATGCAACACCTGCAGCATCCATTAGTGCAGTCCTCACCACCTGTAGGGGAAGACAGACTCAGTCCTTGTTGTAATACAGACATACACCAAGAGAGGGAGCAAGAGCACTTCATCAGCAGAGAACCTGTAATATCACTAGCAGCCATTTTCTGTCTATGTAACTTCAGTCTAGCGAAAGCATACACAGTAATGTAAGTAAACCTTATTGCAGCAACTAATAAATCTTGTACGAATTAAAATTCATATAACTTTGCCAACATTAGTTCTGTACATTTTCCATCACTATAAAATGAACCTGTCTTTATTATATTTTTGGTATGCTGGGTAAAGGACAGCCAAATGACAGTGTAGTGCTGCGCTAAAGCATCCATACCTTGGTGGGGTCAATGATGCCCTTCTCTACCATGTTGACGTACTCTCCTTCCATGGCATCGTAGCCGATCTCCACCGCGGCCTGAAGGATCTTCTCTACCACTAGAGAGCCCTCCACACCAGCGTTCTTAGCAATGGTCATGGCCGGCACACGCAGGGCTCGTCTGATGATGTCAATTCCTATAGACAGGAAGCAATATACCAAGTTAAGCACAATATTTCTGTTCAAAAGTTTGAAATGAAAATGGAACATATCCCGCCACTCCCATGTGACCAGATTAAAACCGATTGGCATGTTGGGTAAAGATTAAGAACTCTACTTACCAATCTTCTGGTCAGCGTTGATGGGCACGAGAGCATCCAGGGCAGGGATTGAGCGCAGCAGGGCACAGCCACCCCCGGGCACAATGCCCTCCTCCACAGCGGCCCTGGTGGCATTCAGGGCGTCAGTCACACGGTCCTTCTTCTCATTCACCTCCACATCACTCGTTCCTCCCACCTGAAACAGAACAGTCAGTGGGTGACTATCTCTTTCATGCATGGTGGATACAGGAGCGACTCAAATGTAAATCCTGTCTCACATTAGGAATCTCCTAATGTCAACTCATCCTACCTTATTTTTTTTGCTCCATATACAAACTTATACATACGAACAACTTACAGAAGCACACACACACTACATCTCATCTGCCCAGACAGCATGCATTATTGTTTGCCACTAGGCCTCAAATAGCATGGGTGATGGAGGAAACTATTTCAATAATAAATCCTTAGATTTTCCCATTGTGTTGATGGCGGATTGACTGATGTAAATTTTTAGTATACATTTATTTTTAAAGATTTGAATCGCCAGCCCGTTATATTCTAGGCTTATATCAATAGCCAGGACCAAAAATGTGACAATATTCAGGGACATTAAAAGGACTTAACAAATGTAATGAAATCATACTGCCATCTATCCCTCTTAAGCGCCCTCTCTTCAATCCCCTCCATACACCCCCGACCTCTTCTCCTCTGACCTTGACCACAGCCACTCCGTCAGATAGCTTGGCCAGCCTTTCGTTGAGCTTCTCCTTCTCGTAGTCGCTGGTGGTGTTCTCCAGCTGCTCAGCGATCTGAGCCTGCCTCTTCTCGATGGATGCCGTGTCTCCCTTCCCCTTCAGCAGCATGGTGTCGTCCTTGGTCACTGACACCTCACCCACCTGGCCAAAGTCATGGGCCTGGATGTCCTCCAGGGCAATGCCCACCGCCTCATCACCAAACACCTAAGGAAGAGAGAGGAGGCATGTCAGTAAAGGAAGGGCAGGATTTGAACAGGTAATCATTGGCCCTGATAAAATATTTTTTAAATGGTCTCCATCTTTTAAGAGGGGGACAGAGGGTGCACTTCACCATTATTAGAATAGGGCCATTGGGTGCTGAGTTAAACCCTTAACTTCTCTAGGGTAGGGGGCAGCATTCAGAATTTTGGATGAAAAGCATGCCCAAATTAAACTGCCTGCTTCTCGGGCCCAGAAGATATGATATGCATATAACTGGTAGATGTGGATAGAAAACACTCTAAAGTTTCCAAAACTGTTAAAATAGTGTCTCTGAGTATAACAGAACTGATTTGGCAGGCAAAAAACCTGAGAAAAATCCAGTCAGGAAGTATTTTTTTTGTAGTTTTCTATTCAATGTTATTACAGTATCCATTGACTTAAGACTCAAATTGCAGTTTCTATGCCTTCCACTAGATGTCAACAGTCTTTAGAAATTGTTTCAGGCTTGTATTCTGAAAAATTAGGAAGTAAGAGCAGTCTGAATGAGTGGACCCTAAAGTGTCAGAGCTTTTTCATGTGTGAGACCGAGAGAGTGCCTTTCTTGTTTACCTTTTAAATTGACAACATTATTGTCCGGTTGAAATAGTATTGATTATTTAGGCTAAAAACAACCTGAGGATTGAATATAAACATCGTTTGACATGTTTCTACGAACTTTACGGATACAAGTTGAATTTTTTTGTCTGCCTGTTTTGACTGCGTTTGAGCCTGTGGATTACTGAAGAAAACACGCAAACAAAACTGAGGTTTTTGGATATAAAGAACATTTATTGAGTAAATGAATGTCTGCTGAGTGCAACCATATGAAGATCAAAGGGATTAATTTTATCTCTATTTCTGACTTGTGTAACTCTTCTACTTGGCTGGTTACTGTTTGTAATGATTTGTCTGCTGGGCTATGTTCTCAAATAATCGTAAGGTATGCTTCCGCCGTAAAGCATTTTTTAAATCTGACACCGTGGTTGTATTCACAAGAAGTTAATCTTTAAACCTATGTCAAATATGTTTTGTTTCCTGAATTTTTATAATGAGTATTTCTGTATTTGAATTTGGCGCCCAGCAGTTCACTGGCTGTTGAAGAGGTGGAACGCTAACGTCTCACGTACCCAAGAGAGGTTAACCATGGGATAAGCAAGATTATGCAACATTCATTGATTGGTGAATCATGCCAGTGCAGATGTGTCTGAGACCAAGCGTTCCTGCCTGCTGTGGGATGCTGACAGACAGGGATAGGAGAAGACATGTTTCTGTGTGCAGGGGGAATGACAACAGCACTGAACAAGCTGTACTGTAACTTATCCTGCTTTTCCTTTTCTCAAGTAGTGATTGACTGATATAAGTATGGGGTGGGTACAGTGTAAAGTGTTCTTACAGTAGAAATGGATTGCTGTTCGTATAGGCCCTACAGTGATGATTAGTGTAAAGTGCTCTTACAGTGCCCCCGGTGGCGACGGCTATGTCGTGCAGCTGGGCCTTCCTGTTGTCTCCAAAGCCTGGGGCCTTGACTGCCACCACTTGTAGTCCCACCTTCAGCCTAAAAACAGAGTAAAGGTTAATATAATAAATCAAACCAGACACTACCCAGCACCTAAGTAACAGTTAAATTAACACACCCAAACTGACATCACCCAGCATCTACACACAGAGGGCAGGAATAGCAAAATTGTCTACAGCTTTATTTTGAGGTTGACTCTTCAATTATCAATACCCAGACCTGAATGATGTTGGTGATATATCTCAGTGTTCTATATTAGTAGTGCAGCCATGTGAGCTGGTTGTGTCCCATTGGCCCGGGTGCTCAGTCAGTGTTGATGTGAAGGGGAAAGGTCCTTAAAACCTTAACCTCAAGGGTGTTTACTGGTTAAATAAAGGACACTGACTGACCTGTTGAGGACAAGGGCCTGTATTCACAAAGCATCTGAGCAGGATTGCTCATCTAGGATCAGGTCCTCCTGTGCATATAATTATGATCTAAAAGCCCAAACTGATCCCAGATCAGAAATGCTACTCTGAGACACAGGGTGCTAAAGGGACAGGGAACTGACCTGTTGAGAACCAGGGTGCTGAGGGCCTCTCCGTCCACATCCTCAGCCACGATGACCAGAGGTTTGCGGTGCTGGTTGGCCAATTCCAGGGCAGGGACGATGCTCTGGACAGTAGAGATCTTCTTCTCACTCAGCAACACATAGGCATCCTGGAACTCACACTTCTGGCCTGAGGGGCAGAGATGAGAGATGTTATGTTAAAGCTCCAAAATGGCCAAATGTGGAGAATCAAGATTAAAAAAATACATTAAATCTGTAGAGCATCAAGATCACCAGTGTGCTGGAGTTTCTTTCAATCTTAAAGCCCCAAAATAGCTGGGCTTGGTGGTGGGATCATTGCAGAGAGGAGACCTTACCTTTGGCTGTGTTGATGAAGTAAGGGGAGATGTATCCGCGGTCGAACTTCAGCCCCTCAATGATCTCAAGTTCATCATGCAGGGTCTTGCCATCCTTGACAGTGATGACTCCCTTGCGGCCCACTTTTTTCATGGCGTTGGAGATGATGGTGCCGATCTCCACGTCTCCATTAGCAGAGATGGTGGCCACCTAGCAGACAAAACACAGAGCATTGAAAACTTTACATTCAACATCAAAAAGGATGTCTTAATATAAAGTAGAATATAAATATTGCATCCGTCTATTAAATAATTATTTGTATCAATTGAATAGATATGAATATTGACTTATTTGATCAATCCATATTCTTAACACAATTGGTTACCTGGGCAATCTCCTCAGGTGTGGTGACTGGCTTAGACATCCTCTTCAGTTCAGCAATGACAGTCTCCACAGCCAGCATCACGCCACGGCGGATCTCCACAGGGTTAGCGCCTTTACTAATGGTGTCAAAGCCCTCCTTGGCAATGGCTCTGGCCAGCACAGTGGCGGTAGTGGTGCCATCTCCTGCTTCCTCGTTTGTGTTGTTGGCCACGTCCTGGACCAGCTTGGCACCGATGTTCTGGTACTTGCACTTCAGGTCGATGGCCTTGGCTACAGTGACGCCGTCCTTGGTCACCTTGGGGCTGCCCCAGCTCTGCTCGATGATTACTGTGCGACCCTGCAGAAATGCGGCAAAGGATACAGCTCAAAACACTTGTGTTCAGTTGTTCCTGCCTGAACAAGACACACCGTGGTGCACAGGGTTCTTCGGGTGGAAATAAAGTCCAAATAAAAAGTGAAACAATAATGAATTGGTTATACATAGCACACATCCCACCCCTGGGTGAAATTTAAATCTTACATAATTGTATATATTCATTTGGCACCGCAATAGCAGAAGGTATAGTCATAGCAACTCCCTCCTCCTACCTTGGGACCCATGGTGACGGCGACAGCATCAGCCAGCAGATCCACTCCCTTCAGCATCATGGCCCGAGCATCGGCTCCAAACTTGACGTCCTTGGCGTAAGTCCGGGTGAGGTGGGGGGCCAGGGCCCTGCAGACCGGCCTCATCTGTCTCATCACCGTGGGTAGACGCAGCATCTCTGGAGGGGGAGATAGAGAAAAATTATAGGGGCCACACTGCACATTACCAGTCATTCAGTTACAGAGCAGCCAAAAACTTTATTTAATATTTCAGCTGTTAGCCATCTTGTTTTAATATACACTTAAATTGTTGGTAAAATCTCAAAGTAGCAAACAGGAGTCCATGTTTGCCCTGTAACAAATGAACCTTGTGGATTATACCCAAGGTAGACTCCTTCTACCCCCTCCCCCGGCCCATATGTCACATAATGACAATGTCTGAAGGTGACAAAACAAGCTATACAGTACAACATATTGGCCTTTCATGATACAGCAAGAGTTGTAAGGGAAGAATTAATAAATGAATGACAGCATACCCATGACGAAATACCCCCGAAAATCTCAAGGACATAACCCAGAGCAAGACCACAAGCAAATGTGTGTTTGAAGTCTCGCAGAAAGAAAGAAATTTCTTACTCAGCAGAATATGATGGTCTAAAAACGAAAACGTCAAAAGGAGGGAATCTGAATAAACTGTCACAGTAGGCTATCATAAATTAGCTTACATGTTGGCAGAATTTATTGGTCTATATAACCCAAATCAAGGGCTGAGGTCAACATATTGCACATTTCTCAAGGTCCTGAGAACAAGTAGCATAAGGAGGGTACTTTAGCAGCCTGATTCCATGTCTGGCACGCTATTGCACAGTGCTGTGCATCTGATTACAAATTTATCTGAGACGTTAATTCGGAATCGTAAATGATTTATTTCTGTGATGGGGCGTTTGTTGAGATTTGCTACATCGTTACTGAAACGTCTCGAACCGGTCTTTTCCTGATTCTCCCCACGTGTGCTCAGGTCATGCGTCACAAGGTCAAAATCCCACAGCGTATGGAGCGTGCGCAGTAAATGCCTTAACTCAATGAATGAAGTACTGAATGAATAAAAAAAGTACTTGTAGTAAAAATGTCCCGCACAGGCATTATTTGTCAAATAATTCGACATACAACAACATTTATATCGCAGCCAATACCAGCCCCAGGTAGCCATTTATTAGATATCCCAAATTGATTTTGGATAGGCATTTAGAAAAAAAAATGTTGGCAAGACTGGGACTACGTTCATTTTTCACGCCTGTATGTAGATGTATATAACTATGAGTGAGCAAAATGGTGCGTTTAGCAATCTTTTGGAATTAGGCCTAGTTGCGATGGTGACCAAATATCTTGTAGGGGCAGCTATAGTAAATCATGATATGCATGAGTCAATGTTAACGTCACCAATTGGGCTATCTGTCATTACTGAATTAAAATCAGCGCACATGACAACATCAAAATGAACGTGAATATCATTGCATAGCTAATGTTAATTGTTAACTAGCTACCATCAAAAGCTGTAATGTTAGTTAACTAGCTACCAATTAAGCTTAACAAATAGATAAACTTACGGAAAATACTGGAGAAACATCGACAAGTAGCGATGTTATAATTACCAGTGCCTGATATTCAGGGCCATTAGGATGTAAATTACCATTCCAAACGAGCATGGCTATTTATTTGACTGTCCTTGCTGGAGGCTTGAAAATACTAACGATGCTCGCAAAAGCATGACGTTTGAGACAGTTCATTATGCTGTTTAGATTTATAAAGACATAATAGTACTTACTTGTCGTTTGAAAGATTTTAGGGTGGCACGATTTGGTCGTCTGAAGGAAACTGAATGATTAACGTTATAGAGTTGAGAAGAACGACCAGAGGTGTGGCGCAATCGAACTTCAGAGACAGCACTGCACATGGCTTTTTGCATCCGGGTAATTTACTGGTCCGCCCCAAAACATGCATAGGGGAAATATAAATTATATTTGCTGAAATTGAGTGAAATTTTGAATCATATGTATTGTATTTCAAATTAATGGGCTGTCTGTATACATGCATAAGGTAAATGACTTTATTTGGTGAGTTTATCGTGTAAAAATATGAACTTGACACTGTAATGCACGTTCCTGGGCACCCAGATTCCAGAATGTGCTATTGGAGAAAAAAAGAGGGGTCAAAGTTGGCACATTGTGCAACATTGCTGCGAATTGCAATCACATAAAAACTCATGAAGCATTAGTTATAATTTCATCATAACTGTCCTGACGAGTCCCCCCTGTACAAGTGTGTTCCTTTTATGTGTGTACGTGTTATGACGTGTTTTTTGCGTTTTGTAGAGGTTATGGAATATTCTGGAACTTAAACTGTCCAGGAACCGTAAAGTAAGGACATTTGAAGACACGCATGCGCGTCCCAGTTCTCGACATTTCCTCACGTGGAGTTTCAGCTTGTAAGATCTACACTCAAGAAGAAATCGGGGCTCAACATCACGAGGTTTCAACGACTATCACTTAAAGATGGTAAGGCATTCTTTCTCAAAACAATGTCACATAGCTAAGATATAATTAAGGATACTTAACGTTCTGTCACAAACAGACTTGCTAGCATAACGAGTTTCATAACGTTAGCAAACCAGCTAGCTTGCTAATTATGCTTTGTTTTCTCTCAGACAAGGTCATGATGCCATTTTCAGTATTCGCACAAATAATCGCGCTTGCTAGCACCACTGCAAGAATACAGGATGAGATGAGTTTGGCAGGTTCACACTGCGCAAAGTACTTAAGACAATGTCAAGCGAGCTGCCATGCATGATTGCGCAAAAGCAGATCGTTAACAGACACCACTTGAAACATTCAATCTCCAATCGTTGGTTATTGGTGAAAATATACATCTGAAGTTGGTATTGCTAGCGTTGTTTTTCGAATGAATGAAGTGATGACACGTGACGTGAACCATATTTTGACCTAAACTAATCTGAGGCCGCATGCTGTGTGGATGATCCTTTGTGCACATAACGTTAGCCATCTGTTTAAAAAAAAAAAAAAAAAAATTATTTCATTTTACATTTCATTAATTGACCGATTCTGTTTTTTTCTGTTTCATTGTCGTGTCCTTGCAGAACGACAAAATGAAATACCGGCTCCTTATCAACCACTGGTTTACGTTGCTTCAGAAGTCGTGATCCCATGTGCAACTGCGTCAGAGCAATTTAATTTGGTCGGTGCTATCCAGGGTCCTTGGGAGGTTAGGTAGGGTTTAAGGTAGGGAAGTCCAGGATAGCACTGACCATTTTCATTTGATTATTAATTTCCCACACTTGCTGCATGTTTAAACATTTCAGACTAGCCTATATACTACAATAACTTAACTTTAGTATGCAACACAATTCCACATTGGAATACTGCCCATTATCTTACATATGATTAACTGAGGGATCTGAAGCATCAGACAAATCAGTTACTGAAGAACAGACCTTGAATGTTTTCTCTGGAGGTCTGAGTCCTTGAGACCACTTTCTAGACCCCACAAAGCCTTGGTCGCCATGCGGGGGGGTGTCTTGCTGACTTGTTCTGGAATTTACTCTAACATTCCCGCCATGATTAGTCTAGAAGATTATCTGTGGGTCAGGGTTCTGTCCTTCACTGAGATCATGGTAAACATTGACAGTGCATCATCCTCCACTGGCCCCCCTAAAGAGTCAACATCCTTGAAAACCACTGTTCATCCTCCACCTCCTCTGTCTCCCCTGTTTCAGAGATGCCCTTCACTCAAGGTCAAAGATAAATTTGCTAGCAGACTGGCAGCTGGTGTTGCAAATCTTCTCCGTTTTGGCACCTTGCAATGTGCTGGCCACAGAAAGAACCCACACTCTACTTTCAGTAGTCTTAGTTTAAGCTTGAAGATCGTCCTACATCAGATATCAAACAATTGCTTTCTTTATGCCTTTCATTAGTGAATACAAAGGGTTTCTTTGTTTCCTTTGGCAGGCTCTACTTGGCAAATTGCATGGACACTGCTAGTTATCAAGGTCCATCCCTATGGATATTCCTCCCCCATTCTAATGTAATGAACGCTCTGATTTCCTGTTGCCGTTGCAGAGGTCTGTATAGGAGAGTACCACTAACCTGTAGTAAGTAGGTTTATGAATACCTAGTTGGTAACTTGACCAAACTTACCAAACCAAGAACTCAGGGAAGACGCCAAAGGTTTAAATGTACATATTCCACCAAAATGTCTATAATTTCAGTGACAGATGGCTACAACACATCTCCTTTAGGCTATTTAAGGGGCCACAGTGGGGGGCCCCTCCTGCTTTTGTTACTCAAGTCTTTATCAGTTCACACAATGGATCTCAGACTCTACCTAGTGGCTATTTGAGGGTATGACCATTGAATGCCAAGCACTCACTGTAGAAGAGTCCAAAACTCTTCAACTCTGATGTGCTATTTAGCTAAAATCAGTTGCAATGTTTTTTTTTGTTTTAAAAAAAAAAGTTAGATTACAATGTTTTGTTTGTACATTGTCTCTGTCAAATTAAATACTTCCCCTTCATCTTATAGGCTTTCAGGAAATTCCTTCCCATGTTTGACCGGGTGCTGGTGGAGCGTCTGGCTGCAGAGACTATGTCGAAGGGGGGCATTATGCTGCCAGAGAAGGCCCAGGGCAAGGTGCTGCAGGCCACAGTGGTGGCAGTGGGACCAGGCTCCACCAACCAGGTAACTTACTGCTCCTGTTTCACTCTCTCCGGCTAAACAATAGCTTATGGCTGTGCTGTCGAACTAACTGGCTTGTCTGTCTGGTGTGCAGTTGATCAGATTTCAATGCCAGGAGATTAGAAGTGTTTATCTTCAGGGACAACACTGATACAATATAGTAATATTTTGATGTGAGAGTTTGCTGCTCTGGCTTGTGGCCATAAAGATAGATGGAGGACGCATATTTGTATCTGCCATTATAGCATCTGACAGCATGGGCAGTGCCATTGGGTCTACTATTCATAGGAAACCCCACACAGTTGACTACTTTAAAATGGTGCTGTCCATGCAAAAATGGCTTTTGGCCACTAGAGGCTTCTATCATTCTCTATGGTTGTGTCTAAATGTGTTGTCTACTGATCTCATTCAGAAAGGATATCTGACACCCATGAGTGTCAAAATTGGAGAGAAGGTCCTTCTGCCAGAGTACGGAGGAACTAAAGTTAACCTGGAAGACAAGGTATGTCTAAAAATCTTATCTATAAAATATCATACTTATACAATGATTAGTTGTGGGAGTAATCTACATGTTCATTAGAATATAAATAATTATGACCACAGTAAAAGCAATTGATTCTTCTAATTGTCTATTCAATTTCTACATTTGTCTTTCAGGAATACTTCCTGTTCCGTGATGCTGACATCCTTGGCAAATATGTAGAATAGTCCTTTTTGCTGTAAAACCTCCATTCATCCTAATATAGGTTGCCTCGTTTTTGTTATGTTATTCAATTGTAAATAATTCTGATCATGTTTTGTTACAATAATAAAGTTAACTATTGAATCTAGATGTTTTGCCTCTTTCATATTCCTGCCAAGCAGATTTTCTATGAAGCGAGGATGTTATATGTGCAAGTGGTGGCTCTTCAGGCTGAGGAGTGAGTTTGACAGATATAACAAGTTGAATATGCATATGAACTTTCCACAAAAATCAGATCTTCATAAGATTTTGTTGAAGTACCAGTTGATTAGCAACTGGTTTTGGTAAATGGAAAAGTCATTCCAGTCCTGCAATACACTTGTACCATGAAATTAAAGATTTCTTTTAAATCAGGGATGGGCAACTGTACTTTTATATTACTGCAGATAAATATTCTATATACAGCAGCTTCGGAAAGTATTAAGACCCCTGGACTTTTCCCACATTGTTACGTTACAGCCTTATTCTGAAATTGATTACATTGTTTTTTACGTGGGGCGACGCACAATTGGCATAGCGTCGTCCGGGTTAGGGAAGGTTTGGCCGGTAGGGATATCCTTGTCTTATCCCCCCCCCCCCCCCCCCCTTAAAAGATCTAGAGTACGACCCTGCCTCACACAGGAAGCGGCGCAGGTCCTAATCCAGGCACTTGTCATCTCCCGTCTGGATTACTGCAACTCGCTGCTGGCTGGGCTCCCTGCCTGTGCCATTAAACCCCTACAACTCATCCAGAACGCCGCAGCCCGTCTGGTGTTCAACCTTCCCAAGTTCTCTCACGTCACCCCGCTCCTCCGCTCTCTCCACTGGCTTCCAGTTGAAGCTCGCATCCGCTACAAGACCATGGTGCTTGCCTACGGAGCTGTGAGGGGAACGGCACCTCAGTACCTTCAGGCTCTGATCAGGCCCTACACCCAAACAAGGGCACTGCGTTCATCCACCTCTGGCCTGCTCGCCTCCCTACCACTGAGGAAGTACAGTTCCCGCTCAGCCCAGTCAAAACTGTTCGCTGCTCTGGCACCCCAATGGTGGAACAAACTCCCTCACGACGCCAGGACAGCGGAGTCAATCACCACCTTCCGGAGACACCTGAAACCCCACCTCTTCAAGGAATACCTAGGATAAAGCAATCCTTCTGCCCCCCCCCCCCCCCCCCCCCCCCCCCCCCTTAAAAGATCTAGATGCACTATTGTAAAGTGGCTGTTCCACTGGATGTCATAAGGTGAATGCACCAATTTGTAAGTCGCTCTGGATAAGAGCGTCTGCTAAATGACTTAAATGTAAATGTAATGTAAATGTCTCAGTATGTGAAATGTAATAAAATGTATGCACTCTACTGTAAGTCGCTCTGGATAAGAGCGTCTGCTAAATGACTAAAATGTAAATGTTTTCCTCATCCATTTTTTTTTTTCAATCTACACACAATACCCCACAATGACAGTCAATTCAGGTTTTTAGAAATGTCATCAAATTTATAAAACTATTACATTCACAAGTATTCAGACCCTTTACTCAGTACTTTCTTGAAGCACCTTTGGCAGTGATTACAGCGTTTTACACTTGTATTTTGAGTTTTTCCCATTCCTCTCAAGCTCTGTCAGGTTGGATGGGGAACGTTGCTGCACAGCTATTTTCAGGTCTCCAGAGATGTTCAATCTGATTCAAGTCCGGGCTCTGGCTGGGCCACTCGAGGACATGCAGAGACTTGTTCCAAAGCCACTCGTGGTGTTTTTGGATGTATGCTTAGAGTCCTTGTCCTGTTTGGAGGTGAACCGTTGCCCCAGTCTGAGGTCCTGAGTGCTTTGGAGCAGGTTTTCATCAAGGATCTCTGTACTTTGCTCTGTTCATCTTTCCCTCGATCCTGACTAATCTCCCAGTCCCTGCCTCTGGAAAAACATCCCCACAGCATGTTGCCACCACCATGCTTCACCGTAGGGATGGTGCCAGCTTTCCTCCAGGCGTGACGCTTGGCATTCAATCTTGATTTCATCAGACCAGAGAACATTGTTTCTCATGGTCTGAGTCCTTTAGATACCTTATGGCAAACTCCAAGCGGGCTGTCTTGTGCCTTTTACTGAGAAGTGGCTTCTATCTGGCCACTCTACCATGAAGTTCTGTTTGGTGGAGTGCTGCAGAGATGGTTGTCCTTCTGGAAGTTTCTCCCAATTCCACAAAGGAGCTCTGTCAGAGTGACCATCGGGTTCATTGTCACCTCCCTGACCAAGGCCCTTCTCCCCTGATTGCTCAGTTTGGCTGGGCGGCCAGCTCTATGGAGAGTTGGCACGCCCCCATTCTAATCGACGGGGCTGTAGTGGAGCAGTTTGAGAGCTTCAAGTTCCTTGGCGTCCACATCACCAACAAACTAACATGGTCCAAGCACACCAAGACAGTCGTGAAGAGGGAACGGCAAAACCTATTCCCCTTCAGGAGACAAAAGATTTGGCATAGGTCCTCAGATCCTCAAAAGTTTCTACAGCTGCACCATCGAGAGCATCCTGAGGGGTTGCATCACTGCCTGGTATGGCAACTGCTCGGTAATTCTTATCTTAGTTTTTTAGGGAATTTTTTAACTGCATTGTTATGGGCTCGTAAGTAAGCATTTCACTGTAAGGTGAGTTGTATTGTATTCGGCGCATGTATTGTACCTGTTGTATTCAGCACATGTGACAAATAAAATTAGATTTGATGGTTCCTAACTTCTGCCATTTAAGAATGATGGAGGTCACTGTGTTATTGGGTACCTTCAATGGTGCAGAACTTTTTTGGTACCCTTCCCCAGATCTGTGCCTCGACAAAATCCTGTCTCGGAGCTCTACGGACAATTCCTTCGACCTCATGGCTTGGTTTTTGCCCAGAAATGCACTGTCAACTGTGGGACATTTTATATAGACAGGTGTGTGGCTTTCCAAATCATGTCCAATCAATTGGATTTACCACAGGTGGACTCCAATCAAGTTGTAAAAACATATCAGGGATGATCAATGGAAACAGGATGGACCTGAGCTCAATTTTGAGTCTCATAGCAAAGGGTCTGAATACTTCTGTAAATAAGGAATTTCAGTTTTTTATTTTTAATAAATGTAAAAATATTTCAAACCCTGATTTTGCTTTGTCATTATGGGGTATTGTGTGTAGATTGAGTAAAACATATTTAATCCATTGTAGATTAAGGCTGTAACGTAACAAAATGTGGGGAAAAGTGTGTGAGTGAGTTAGTGGCGGCAGTGGTAAGAGCGTTGGGCCAGTAACCAAAAGGTTGCTGGATGAAATCCCCAAGCTGACAAGGTAAAAATATGTAGCCTCTGAACAAGGCAGTTAACCCACTGTTCCCCGGTAGGTGGTCATTGTAACCCCACCCCATCAAAGTTGCCCATCCCTGCTTCAAATACCATGAGACAAACATACATGTGTGTATGCAATCAAGCAAATATGCCACGTGTCTGATATATATATCTCTGGAGGAATGTAGTGGTGTAAAGTACTTAAGTAAAAATACTGTGAAGTACTACTTACTGTACTGTAATACTACAGTACTACTTACTATACTGTAATACTGTCATGTACTACTTAAGATTTATGAGGTATCTGTGCTTTACGATTTGTATTTTGGCCAACTTTTACTTTTACATTCCTGAAGAAAAGAATATACTTTTTACTCAATATATTTTCACTGACACCCAAAAGTAGTTGTTACATTTTGAATGCTTAATATGAAAATATTCAAATTCATGCACTTATCAAGAGAACATCCCTGGTCATCCCTCTGATCTGGTGGACTCACTAAACACATGCTTCCTTTGTAAATGGTGTCTTAGCTTTGGAGTGTGCCCCTTCTATGAGGTTTAGGACAGTTGGCATCCAATTTGTTGCATTACCGCCACCTACTAGACTGGAGTACAACTCCCTTACACTTTGCTTGATAGATAAAACATAATAATAAATACCCTACCATCGAACACTACTCACTAATTAAAAAAAATATATAAAATAAAGTTAACACCACCCCACTCCACTAATTACATGTATTTATTCCTACCTCATGTCATCATCCTGAAAGGATGGGACATCACCACTTAACACACCCTGTAACTCTTCTGATGTCTGCACACCCAAATACCTCTCTGCAGCTGCCACCACAACCTCAATTTTCTGGAACTTCCATTCCATCCATGCAGTACAGTTGATAACCATTGCTATAAATGCTAAAAATCCAATCTTGTTGAACGTTATATCACTTTTTGGCCTATCCCTATGTACTGGTATAACTCTACTACTCTCACCACTCCTCCCCCTTAACCCATCTTCCTCTACTTTCTTCACTGGCTCAGCATATGACAGCTTCTGCTCTACTCTAACCTGCGTCTCGCATGGGACATTTCTGATCCCCAGCCCCATGGGCACCCCTACAATCAGCCCAGCCTCACATTCAATTCGCGCATATATGTACAAAATTTATTTCAGCAGATTTCGTGCGTTTTTGTGCATTTTTGGGGTGGTTCAATTCGTTTGAAAATACACGAATTTCTGTGCTTAATTCGTGCGAAAATATACGAATTTCTGTGCTACTTAATTCGTGCGAAAAGACACGAATTTAACCAGTAGGCGACACTCAAGCCGTTGCAAAAACCATAGACGCGATCGCCTGTATTTACGTTATGAATATATAGATATTTTGTCTTTTTTTAACCATTTAACCATAAGAGGTTATATATATATTGTCTTTATTTAATCCCTATTAAAGCATTGTGGTTTTATGCCTATATGTACTGTTTTCGATTTTACTGAACAGACTTTTCAGGATAGAATGAATGTAAGCAATGCATGATGGTTAATGGTGTTTTATTCGGTTGTAGTTCCATGTATTTCTTAAAAAATAAACGTGTAAACCATTTTTATTGAACAGAATGTAACTGAAAATACAATGGCAGCCTTGCCATTGTCCATCAATAACAAAACATTTTTTTTTCATATAACATTTGGGGAAACGTATGCAGTCATTGTAGTCTTACATTTTGTTGGCCAACCAAAATTACCAAAACGTTAACCCGTAATAAGGCTAGGGTGGCTGAGTGTAAATACATGGCTCTGAGTGTAAGCACCTTTTCACTAGAAACGTTCTTGTGTTAAAATTACCGTCAGTGCGAAATAGCTAGAAAGCTTTCGTATTTCCACTTGGCTGCACCTACGGTTACGATAACGATAAATCAAGTGCAATACCTGCGTCGACCTGTGTCGAGCAGCTAAACACCGGAAAGCTTCTAGCCTACCGGAAAGTTACAAGAAGAACAAGAATAGTTAACTCATCCGGTCATGTGACACTCTGGATGCCCCCTAAAAGCAATTTCAACCGTTTTGAAAAATGACGCCTGGTAACCCCAAAAAAATACCAGGTGCATGAAAAGTTTGGACTTAGAATATTTTTTGAAAACCTCCATAAATCACTCAGGCCATTGACTCGAGAAGAAAAAACATAAAATATTTTCCAGAAGAAAAAACAGAATATTTTTTGAAAACCTCCATAAATCACTCAGGCCAGCACCCATTGATTTGGGGCGGTAGTATAGCTCTCCCAGAGCGGGTATGGAAGTCTGGATCCCCCCTAAAAGCATTTAAGGCTCTGTGTGTCTTTAAGCACCATACTTTTTCACTCCATCCTTGCTGTGTGTGTGTATGTTTGTGTGTGTGTGTGTGTGTGTGTGTGTGTGTGTGTGTGTGTGTGTGTGTGTGTGTGTGTGTGAGAGCTTTTCTTTGACATCTGTTTAGCGAAATTACTGATTTACAGTTCATGAGGGTTGACCGATTCACACATTTAAAGTTTTGGAAAGATCTGACTTTTTTAAACCTTCGAAACAGCACCTATGACCCCATTTTAAGGCACTTCTGGTTGGCACAGGAAGCTATAAGTAAGCACCTATCCTGATCGGGGTATGCTTTTAGAGAATCCTGAGTTTTAAGTCTATACGTTAAGAACTGACTGATTTACACAGGGTTGAATGCACTATATATCACAAACTGCTGGTTGGGTATGGCAAAACACTTTTAGGGTGATTTTATCACTTCCGGTTGCTCCAGGAAGTTTAGAATCAACACAGGTAGACCTCATAGTGGCTTGATGGATTGTCATTGAAGACAGGTTCATAAGACATTCATAACCCACATAGGCTTCAGGTTGAATTTAGGGGTGCAGGCAATGTGTTCCAATGGGGTGAGATGTCATTGTAAACTGTTTGATGTAAACACCTTCTTTTAACTGTTAAGGGTTAATGCCACACGGTCAATGTTAGGCTTGCACAGAGACCTTAGGAACGTTCCTGAGGTCAAATTGTGCTTCTAAACCTTAACAGTTCTCTCTCTGTCTCCCAAAAGCAAAAGACTTGAAATGTAGGTCAAGGGTCATCTTCATTTCACTGTCGCTGCGCTCAGACCGAGCAAGCTACGGTCAAGCGGGGCATCTCGTTGATCTCGGCACGGCTATGGTGATGTCATTTTTAGTGGTGATTTCAGAATGCTATTTTGGTGTTTTTTCACTGTTGAAACATATTGCAAATGCACAAAAGTCAACTAGCAAGTCAGTGTCCATCAGCCAATTAGATATTTTCAGACACCAAACTGATACCATCTGACTCCAAACTCACTTTTTCCAACTCGTTTAGAAGCCAGCTATCACATATTTCAGAGCAGGCCCAAAATTCACAGCGCCTTCCATTTAAACCATAATAAAACAAATAATACGTAGTTATGTTCTAGCTGCGGGTCCAGTTTTCACATTATGTTTAGCCCTATGTGAAGCGACCTCAAATCCCAAGTTTCGGCTCGATAGGTCATTCGGTGCCCGAGCAAAACCTTAATTGGTGCTGAAATTCCACTTTTTTCCATGCCTTGCTACGGGGTCCTTGAATGAGCTATCGGACAGAAATGTCGGGGTCCGTCTCTATGGGCCGAGCCGGTTTCAATGCACCTAGTCTTGCAACTCTGGGACTTTTCTAAATGTCACAATTTTGTAATGCTCAAAACGAATTGAAGTCAATGCAAATGCACCGAGGCTTTTTATCGGTCCGAGAACCTTCTAGAGCCACATAACTCACGGTGCTTAATCGACCTGAGCTCTAGAACAGGTTTGTAAAGTTTCAGAACTCTAGGTCTGACGGTTCTTTAAAAGTTCAAACAAAAGTAACTATTGCAGGCACTGTCTGCCTCTAAGCCCCTCAGTGTGTCACTCCATCCTTTCTGTGTGGGTGTGTACATTTTTCCTTGAAATCTGATGGGATGAATGACTGATTTACAGTTCATGAGGGTTGCCTATTCACATATATTAAGTTTTGGAAAGATTTGACTTTTTTAACCCTTCGAAACAGCCCTTTTGACACCAATTATGGCACTTCCGGTTGGCACAGGAAGCTGAAAGTAAACACATATCCTCATTGGAGTGGGCTTTTACAGAATCCTGAGTTTTAAGTCTATACGTTAAGAACTCACTGATTTACATAGGGTTGAATGCACTATTTCTCTCAAACTGCAGGTTGGGTATGGCAAACACTTTTAGGGTGATTTAACCACTTCCGGTTGCTCCAGGAAGCTTAGAATCGACACAGGTAGACCTCCTAGTGGCCTGATGGATTGTCATCGAAGACAGGTTCATAAGGCATTATTAACCCACATAGGCTTCAGGTTGAATTTAGGGGAGCAGGCAATGTATTCCTATGGGGTGAGATGTCATTGTAAACTGTTTGATGTAAACACCTTTTTTTAACTATTAAGGGTTAATGCCACACGGTCAATGTTAGGCTTGCACAGATCGGGAGGACCTTAGGAACGTTCCTGAGGTCAAATTGTGCTTCTAACCTTAACGGTTCTCTCTCTGTCTCCCAAAAGCAAAAAAATATGAAATTGAGGTTAAAGGGTCATTTGGGTCCTTCTTCTTGTCCCTGTCGCTGCACTCAGACCGAGCTAGCTACGGTCAAGCGGGGCATCTCGTTGAACTCGGCACGGCCTGGAGATAATGGCAATGCCATTGCAGGCTTTGTGTGTCTTTAAGCACCGTACTTTTTCACTCCATCCTTTTATCCCCTTTTCTTCGTGGTATCCAATCGCTAGTAATTACTATCTTGTCTCATCGCTACAACTCCCGTATGGGCTCAGGAGAGACGAAGGTCGAAAGCCACGCGTCCTCCGAAGCACAACCCAACCAAGCCGCACTGCTTCTTAACACAGCGCGCCTCCAACCCGGAAGCCAGCCGCACCAATGTGTCGGAGGAAACACCGTGCACATGGCCCACTTGGCTAGCGCGCACTGCCCCGGCCCGCCACAGGAGTCGCTGGAGCGCGATGAGACAAGGATATCCCTACCGGCCAAACCCTCCCTAACCCGGACGACGCTAGGCCAACGGACCTCCCGGTCGCGGCCGGCTGCGGCAGAACCTGGGCGCGAACCCAGAGACTCTGGTGGCGCAGCTAGCACTGCGATGCAGTGGCAGAGCTTCGAGACCCACTTAAAAAATGTTCGTCTGAACACACTGCAACTGGATCTGTAACTTTTTTTTTTTTAACTCCTTTTTGTGAACATGACCAATTTGTCAATGTACGATTTCTCTTAAATTACGATAGATAAATGGCTGGTTCTTTTTTTCCTGACACCGTATGCTTATGTACTTTGACGTGAAGCGGTCAAATTAGAACCCTACTTTACGTTTTTGACCTTTAATCCCAGAAAAATGGCCATAACTCAAAAAGCGTTGAGGCCTCGACGCCATCTTGTTCGGGGCCAACTGTCCATTACGTCTTCGAAATATTTTCCGTTTAGGAGAAAAGGCCACATGCATTTGCAATGTGCTTGTGCATTTGCAATATTATTTATTTTCCCTCTGGTGGGAATTTCCTAGACTGCGTAAAAATGACCAAAATGTGTTATTTTTATAAAACGGAAACCGAACGTCCGAGAGATTTAGTTTGATGACTTCCTGAAAGATCTCTCCCCCGCTCACGGCCAGACGCCGTCCGCGAATTTTAGAAACGTTGCAGGACGTCTAGTAAGGGACCTTACATTTGCAATGTGGCGTTTCTCACTAACCATATGGCGAGTGCTAAAATGTTCCCTTAAGGTATGGAAAGGCCTTGGAAAGGCCATAAGTGTAAGCCAACATAATTCATTATTTTACATTAACATGTAATACATGCATTATGAAGAAAATGGTGTAATTTAGGCTCCACAAAATATGAAATGGGTTATGAAGAAAATCGTGTATGGTTGCCTACATGACAAAAAGGCGTTCTGATTACAAGTGCACCAGTATCCAAATTATTAAGCGAAATCAAGCACAGAAAACAGCATTGGCATTAATAAAACAATATTTCCCACGAATTAAGTCGCAGGTAAATGTGCGTCTTTTCTCAAAAATTCTGTTCAGCAAGTCTAAAGCAGTACATATAGGCATACAACGACACATTTTAAAACATGGTTAAACAAAGACAACATTTCTGTATATTCATGACGTTGAATTAGCCATTAAGAAGAACAAAAATGAAATATAAATTATCGCGTCTATATGGTTGTTGCAAAGGCTTGTGTCGCCTACTGGTTAAATTCGTGTCTTTTCGCACGAATTAAGTAGCACAGAAATTCGTGTATTTTCGCACGAATTAAGCACAGAAATTCGTGTATTTTCAAACGAATTGAACCACCCCAAAAATGCACAAAAACGCACGAAATCTGCTGAAATACATTTTGTACATATATGCGCGAATTGAATGTGAGACTGTGTTGCTACAATTAACACATTCCACTACTTTCCCCAGTACTACACATTCCTTTGCTTCATGCCCTTCTGCACACTTCTCACACCTTGGACCCTCCCTCCTATACACTGCTGCCACATGCCCATAAGCTTGGCATCTGTAACGTTGTAATGTATTCGGCACATACGCTCGTACAGGATAACTTATATATCATAGCTTCACTTTGTCTGGCAAAAACTCAACTCAAAAGAATAGACAATGACTTCTGTTTCCCCGCTCTTTTACTTTTAAAACCAAATACGTTTAGACTTTTACTCAAGTTGTATTTTAACGGGTGAATTTCACTTTTACTTTAGTCATTTTCTATTAAAGGTATCTTTACTTTTACTCAAGCATGATAATTGGGTACTTCTTCCACCGCTTGAGGAATGTCCACTGCTTGGTAGGCTTACAACTCCCTGTCCGCGCTCCTGGTACAGTGAATCGGTCACACACAAGTCAGTAAATGTGTGCATCATTTGCATCCGGGCATTCTGTCGAGATGGTCATGGCGGAGGGTACTGCAGTTCTGAGGAGGAATCGGCCTGGAACCAAGGCGAAGGTATGTTTCCACAAATAGAAATACGATTGCTATGGTAAAGAGACCAACGCTGACCACGGTGGTCTTGAAGGAACAGTGAATTCCATTCAGATTTTGGGTTTTGAGCCGTTTCTCTGTACGGTTAGCTCGGAGTTGTCTTTCCGGAAAATAGGAAGAGTCGGGCTTGCAACTGGGTAGCGTTTGCTAACGTTAACTAGGCTACCTAAAAACAACCACAGAGAATTTGAGACTTGCTAGGTAGTTAGACTTTAAAACAATGAAATATGAACACCATCTGAAAACCACTTTACTGTTGATAGCTAGCGAACTAGTAGCTAACCTAGTTTAAGTTAGCTAGATATCTAAGTTAGCTAACAGCTGGAGTTGTTGACATATTAGCTAGTTACAGTATCTAGCTACCGTTTGTAACTGTTAGCGAGCTATTTTGACATCGCTAACGTTAACTGTTCATGAGCTGCAGTCTTCAGCTACTGTACTTTAGCTAGCTGGCTAACGTTATATTATTTTCCATCAACTAGCTATCAAGCCAAGTAACGGTAATTATTTGTGTAATTATACTTATACGTGTCGCCAATGTAGTTAGCTAGTTTACCAGTAACTAATGTAGCTAGCTAAATACTGTATATTGTTTATTTATTAGGATCCCCATTACTACTCTTCCTGGGGTCCAAACAGGATTAAAACAATTAGCTACATCACAACAAACGCAACAGCCTACATCATAAATAAAACAATATATCATGCGATACATTATTACTTTATTATGCAAATATACAACAGTGGCGGTCGTTAAAGATTAGGGAGGATTTTTATTTTATTTTTTATGAGCATGGCCTTATTTATATTACAACATATTGGATGACTGTCATTCATATTCCATTCACACAGCTCAATGTAACATTGATAGTTTTAGCTAGGTTACTACACATTATAGTTGAATTTTCCCTATACCCATCATCAGGTTTCTACAATCTAGACTGCGAATGAAAGTTTACAACAGGTGCAAAGGTCAAGAGAATATTTGAGTAATCAAGGTGACAGTGACACATTTAATACGGCCTTGCGTAACACATTTAATACCGCCTTGCACACTCTTGCCTGCATCTAGCTGATCTAGGGTGTAGTCATTAGTGTAAAAGAGAGATTCTATTGAACAAATTCAGGTATATTTATCCCAGTTCTGTTTCCTTCCGTTTTAAGAAATGTTTTTCAACAGAATCCGCAGAATAAATACACCCCTGAACACACACAAACACAGTTAACATTCATAGCAGCCACATACAAACAGCATGATTACTTTTCTAGTTGATTTCCTTCTCGCATCTACATGCTCTCTTCCCCTCGCATTTTCCCTTCGCTTGTGGACTTCAGTGCACAACATATCAGCTGTGTGACCAGGCGACAAAACCTTTCCAAACCTTCATATCATAATCGCTAACTGCTACACACAGCCTACATCGTTGGCACCATATTAGCTAATATCATAGTTAACAAAACTACTACAACTCACACGTTAGTAAATCCGCTACAATCGTGCAGTACAGTGTACAGTCAGCAGGCAGTTTAGCAGTTACACCGGCAGGCCCTGGTGTCAATTCATAAACCAAAAGCTTACCTTGACTTAGAGTTCCAGTTTTGGATAGCCATAGCATCCCTCTCTGTTTGAGCCAGGTGTTTGAGTAGGCTAAACTAGCTAAGAAAAGTGGGAAAAAAAGACAACAAGAAACATAGCTAGCTCTCTCTTGCTTCTCCTTCATTTTTGAAGGAATTCATTTGTTTCAAAACTTCTCACAACATTTTATGCACTACAGTGCTAGCTAACTAGCTTATGTTTTCAGTACTAGATTCATTCTCAGATCCTTTGATTGAGTGGACAACATGTCAGTTCATGCTGCAAGAGCTCTGATAGGTTGGAGGACGTCCTCCGGAAGGGGGTGAGAACCATGAGCATCCTAGGTTTTGTATTGAAGTAAATGTACCCAGAGGAGGACAGAAACTAGCTGTCCTCCATTACATAGTAACAAAAGCCGAGCTGGTTCATGAAGCAACTGCCTTTCCAGCCTTGGCACACACTTTTTTTATATACAGTTTTCTTCCTTAAGTTACACACACAGTCACTCCTCTTAATGTTAATGATTCATCTCCTTGGGCATTTAGCCACCATTATCTTTTTGCCTTGAACTTATTTCAGTTTGGTTTCCATTTTCTTGTTGGCACAGACCTTAGGGAATAGATTCTATAGGTGGTGTAACCATAGCAATGATACAAAAAGACACAGACATGCATACTCCTAATGCAGGTGCATGTCTAATGGTGCTTTTAGTAATACACACCTATGCTCCTAATGCACATCTAATGAACCTCACGGAACTGGGTAATGGCTTCCCTTAACCTAATGACCTATTGATTAATGGCTTCAGAGTGCCCGTCTAATGGCCTAGAGACGTATGGCTTGTGTTGATTCTGCTTACTACTCTGAGATGTAGCACCAGCTACACCATGGTGCTAACCTACAGAGTGCTGTTGAGGATACTGTAGACCTTCATAGCAAAACAGTGCTTTAATAAATTATTTGGTGACGTGAATATATACGTTTTAATGTCACATGCACAAGTACAGTGAAATGCCTTTCTTGCAAACTATTTAGCATCGTTTTATCAAAAAATGTTTCACCCCCAAAAAATGGAATTCCCTCTCCACTGATGAGCCTCCACTGATATAAAATTATTATTAGAGTGTGTGTCTCTTCACAGTCCGCATTGTGCCGTGAGGTGTTTTATGTGTTTTTTTTACATCGGATTTTACTGCACGCTTGAGTTACTTGATGTGGAAGAGTTCCATGTAGTTATCGCTCTATGTAGTCTGCATTTCCCAGAGTCTGTTCTGGACTTGGGAACTGTGAAGAGACCATCTGTCTAGTTAGATAAAATATGAAAGGCTGAGAGGTGACACTATTTTGCCCTTTGAGCCATAGCCACACATGCACTGAATATGATTATCGCTCCCTCTCTCACTGCAGGACTTCTACAACTGGCCAGATGAATCCTTTGAAGAGATGGACAGCACACTGGCTGTACAACAGGTGTGGTTGAGTTAGCTAGTAGGGCATGACTGTGGAGTCCATTTTGAGCTTCAAATTAGCCCTAAGTGTCATAATTGCAGAATGCTGTTCGTAGCTGTCAAGTGCCAAGCCTGACGCTGACATGGTGTGCCTTACTTTAAGATGGCTGCCTGCTTCCCTATAAGATGCTTCGTAGGTTTATCTATTAATGGTTGACTATTGTGATCATTGTCCCCCGTGTCAGAACCTATTTCTTTTAGCTAGCTAGGAGGATGATGGCAAGATGTTTTGATCACTAAGCTAGGCTCTTCCCCTGTCCCTTGTTCAGTACATTCAGCAGAACATCCGGTCAGACTGCTCCGGTATCGATAAGATCCTGGAGCCACCAGAGGGACAGGACGAAGGGGTGTGGAAGTACGAGCACCTCAGGTACAGTAGCTGCACGACACACTGAGATCAAAAATCTTACTCCGTGTGGGTGTGTTGACTCAGTCTGTGTCTACCTTTCTCCCATCTGATACAGGCAATTTTGTCTGGAGCTGAATGGACTCGCTGTGAAACTGCAGAGCGAGTGCCACCCAGACACCTGCACCCAGATGACAGCCACAGAACAGTGGATATTCCTGTGTGCTGCACACAAGACCCCCAAAGAGGTGAGTGTTACTAAAATCAGAATGAAGAACGATTGTCCATGTACTCTTATAATCTCCACCCCTCAGAGCCTGGTTCCTCTCTAGGTTTCTTCCTGAGAGGAGCCTTTCTAGGGAGTTTTTCCTACCCACTGTGCTCCTGCATCTGCATTGCTCTTTGGGGTATTAGGCTCCATATCTATATAAGCACTTTAGGACAACTGCTGATGTAAAAAGAGCTTTATAAAATACATTTGATTTAATTCAATTCACTCAGGGTAAAAATGTTCAGCTCAGCCTGCAATGCACTATTCTGTATTTAGGATGCATGTACATTGCCTGTGCTTGGGTCCACAGTGCCCTGCCATTGACTACACCAGGCACACGCTGGACGGAGCTGCCTGCCTTCTCAACAGCAACAAGTATTTCCCCAGCCGGTGAGCACTCACACACACACACACTATGTAAAGGAGTGCTTTGGTTCCCCACTCATATGCTTTCAATCTCCCCTACCCAGTGTGAGCATCAAGGAGTCCTCAGTGGCCAAGCTGGGTTCTGTGTGTCGCCGGATCTATAGGATATTCTCCCATGCTTACTTCCACCATCGCCAGATATTTGACAAGTATGAGGTAAGTTGAAGGTTCACACTACCCAAATAGACTTGGCAGTGAACTAGGATTTGGGCTCCTCATACCAATTGAAAATGACAGTAAAGCTTCATTGGGACATTCATTACTTGTTTTGAATTAGAACATATAATGCACTTATCCATACCACATGTGCAACCGATTGAGCAGGAAATGAGTGATTACCAACTCCTTTATTCTCCGTATGTGGCCAACCAGCTATGAACATATTCCATCTTGTAGTAGTCCCATGTTAAGCCAACAGGTGGCACTACAGACTTAGACATTAGGGAAACACAGGACTGATACTGTCTACTAAAGCTGAATAGAGTCTGGTAGCTGTGCATGTCCAGAATGGCCACTTCATGGTCTACTGAACTCATGCCCTGTGGAGTTCACCCATGTGATGACTCCAAGCAGACCAAAGCTATGGCTCTACATACTACAGTTAGTTCTGATTCTGGATGCTGATTAGCTGCTTTCCAGACATGATTTACTTCATGACAAATCACGGCTGTGACAGTATGGCTTTATAGTCAGTCAGCCTCTAAACTAGTGCATCAGATCACATCAACTCATCCTCGTTTAGGGGTAGAGGCTGTTTCTGGACAGGGCCCAACTCTCATCCTCTTTCCTTCCCTGTAGAACGAGACCTTTCTGTGCCATCGGTTCACACGCTTCGTGATGAAGTACAACCTGATGTCCAAGGACAACCTGATTGTTCCTATCCTGGAAGAGGAGGTCCAGAACACCTCAGCCGGGGAGAGCGAGGCCTGAGAGGAGAGCAGACGTGAGTTCAAATACTAGTATTCAAATACTGCTTGATTGAGCTTGCCTGTTGCAATGAAACCAATGAGAAACCAAATACCCCACCCACCTGGTACTCCAGGCAGGCTAAAGCAAACAAAGTATTTGAAGAGATTTCAGATAGTATTTGAACCCAGGTCTGATGCAGCTACACACTAGCCAGTCTCACTACTCTGTGGGGAATGTTGCTTTAACCTTTTGAGCAGCTAGATTTACAAAACCTACATTTAACCATAATGTGTTGATGACAAAGGCACACCCTTATGGGCTCCCTGTATATAACCCCGGATGTCTTCCCCCCCCACTATCATGTGTTTGCTGGTGCTTTGCTTTTGTTCTCTCTCAGTGAATTCCAAATGGACTCCTTGCCACTCCTGTAGATCTGAGGCTTGGATAGGTGGAAGAATATGCAGACATTTCCAGGCAAGATGAAGCTATGCTCATAATGCTTCTCTGTATCCAA
The DNA here is from genome assembly GCF_029448725.1 of Salvelinus fontinalis. Classification (NCBI taxonomy): domain Eukaryota; kingdom Metazoa; phylum Chordata; class Actinopteri; order Salmoniformes; family Salmonidae; genus Salvelinus; species Salvelinus fontinalis. The sequence goes on from NC_074683.1 coordinate 32,008,459, forward strand.
TCTTCTCTAGTTTACAGGGGTTTAGAGAGGCTAGGGGTCCATTTGTGGTTCAGAAGCCCTCTATGCTTGTGTTGTTCTGATTACACACCTCCCTCCTCATTAAGTTATTTTGTGGGAGGAGTCTTGTCTATCCGCCCCACTTTTTATTTTCCTTTAAATAATTACATTTTGTTACTGTCGCCGTTTGTCTTAATAAAAATAAGGCTATTACCCCGTTGTTGACCCCCAAAAAATCCCTTTATGTATAATTTGGCCCCATCTGTTATGACTTCATTTTTTAAATACAGCTTGTAAAAGTCGTGGGAACATTTGAGGTTTACACCTCTCAACACCTGGATGAAGAAGGCAGATGTGAGGCCACCGGTGGAACTGTCAATAATTAACTTGTCCATGGCCTCTCCTATTTAGCCTAGTGCTTTAAAAGTAAATAATTGGTCAGTAAATGTGAGGAAATCATGGGCATGTGTATTTCTAAAGCGGACACAGAGGAATAGCTGTTTAATATAATAAACACTGATGACAAAAGGAAGCAAAATATTACAAATTCTCACAAACACTGCAACAGGTAAATAATAATGATTTGTTTCACCATCCCCAAAACAAAGGGGCTCATAAACCTGTATTGTATAACTACAAATGTCCACCTCTAGTAATACTATTTAACATCTACAGCATCGTGGTGTTCTCTTGCACAACAAACGCTTTGTTTCACTTTAATAGTATTATTAAACAAATGTCGCCTCCCTTAGTAACACAATAGAGCTTTTGTCTGAAGAACTGAGGAAAGGAATCATCACTGGGCAGAATGAAAACAATTGAGGCCTGATAACCAGTACCATGTGGCTATAAAATAACTACCAGCTATTTCTAAATGACAATAGGTGCAGGAATAGAATAGGTATTGATCTTATGAAAATGCACACTAATGATCAGATCAGTGAACAATAAATTTAAGCACCAATCAGACAATACATTTATAGCCCTGATGTACATATCTAGAGAAGGTTCAGTATATTACCCAGGCAACCCTGTGGCTTGGCAGTCCGGTATATGGAAATAAATAAGACTCACCCATGCAATTACAGTACAAATAATCTTCTCCGGGCCTAAACTCAAACACCCCTAGTATTACAACTATCCCAGAAAGAGGTCTGTTTGAATAATATTACTGAACGCTGCAAGGCCCTGGACAGTAGCACCAACAAACAGCGAGTGTGTATTTATCTGCCTGGTACATTTCCATCCAGCTGGGTGTGTTTGAGACAACGGGGGAGGAGCTGGTGGCAGGAAAGGGAATACCTAGTCAGCTGCACTACAATGTATTCCCAATGTAGCTGTGCGTTTGGCCCGTGTCACCTTGAGCCAGAGTAGGTAAGATGTTACACGTCTGAGGATGAGGAGATAAATAAAGTTGTATTGAACGGAGGTGCTTGGGGGAGGGGGTCCCAAAACATGGGGTCACGTTCCAACAATCAGGTGTGTAGTTGGTCAGAGTTCAATCCAGTGGTCTGTGTGTGTCTGCATGGAAGCTTCTTCCTGGTTCCCCCGGTCACTGTGAAGATGTCCTATGCTTTCTGCTGGTCACAGTTGTGTGAATGTGTGTGTGTGTTCTTTCTCCTCATATGACAAGGTGCTGTGTGAACGATGAGATGTGATGTGTGAATCTGGACTAATAAGTGCATGAACAAAAGTGTCTCTACAGCTTGCTTTTCCCAACAAAATGTATAAAAATGGAAATAACACCATCTCAAAATTGTAAATATGGCCACATAATAATTTTTAAAAAGTGCCAAGTTTTGCTTTTCTAGTCTTCTTGGTTAGGGAAGCGATTAGAGGGATAGATGGGGGGTGTATGTGTGTGTCCATTTCAGGGGTCACATGCAGGTCACCTCTGCCGCCCCGTCATCGTGCTCGAAGCCCCCCTCTAGGTGGGACAGGGTGCTGGGGTACCCCCCTCCGAAGACAGGGAACCCCCCGATACCCCCAGCGGTGGTGGACAACTCCATATTGGGGGGTGTTAGGGGGCTGCCCACAGAGTGAGTGGACACGTCGCTCTGAATGGACCCAGCCTTGGAGAGGACAGAGAGGGTAGGATAAGAGGAACTTCTCTATGCAGTAACGCTAAACATTGTGCAAATAAATCATAGGTCATTAAAATATCTCGTAAAAGCAACATGCAAATTTAATGCAGCACAGATGTGTGTAACAGCAACTAGCTCTCACAGTCTCACTTAAGAATTAGACAGTTGAGTGTAAGGTTAAATTCAGGCATTATAGTGTAGCAATTTAAAACCTCTTAAGGATCTCTACAGATCGGTTTCCCACCCTCGGGACGGTTGAGCTAAAGTGCGCTAATGTGATTAGCATGAAGTAAGTAACAAGAAAATTTACCAGGACAAACTAATCTAACTGCACTGTCCAATGTGCAGTAGCTATTAGTGAATGAATACCATGCTATTATTTGAGTAGAGTGCACAGTTATTAACAAACCAATTAGGCACATTTGGGAAGTCTTGATACAACATTTTGAACAGAAATGCGATGGTTCATTGGATCAGTGTATAACTTTGCACATACACTGCTGCCATCTAGTGGTAAATCTATATTGTGCCTGGGCTTGCATTTCAAAGATGACAAAAAAGTAGTTTTTTTCTTTATCCTTTACCAGATCTAATGTGTTATTCTCCTAGATTCATTTCACATTTCTCCTTTCAAATGGTATCAATAATATGCATATCCTTGCTTCAGGTCCTGAGCTACAGGTAGTTAGATTTGGGTATGTTATTTTAGGCAAAAATTGAATAAAAAGGGTCAGATTCTTATTAATACAATTCATTGATTTGTATGATACATCTCACTTTGCTTTCATTTTCCACTTCCCTTTATCATATAAAAAAATCCACAGGGGGGCAGTAGTCACATAGCAGCTTTCCTGTTGTAGTGTTTTGTTCTAACTGAAACCAAGTCCTCACATGGTTGCTCTGTGGTATTGAAGAGGTCTTGATTGGTCTCTGTAGGAACACCACATGCTTGGTTGCCAGGTTACCATCACTAGACAAACACACAAAAGTTTATGAAGGAAAACAGTCATAAGGCATGATGACCCGGGCTACAAAATGGACGAATTTGTTCTGGACCATCAGTCAGGTGTAAATTAAGTGAAAATATTTAAAAGTACTACTTTCTGTAGTCTGTACTTTACTATGTATATTTGACAACTTTTACTTCACTACATTCCTAAAGAAAATTATATACTTTTTACTCCATACAATTTCCTTGACACCCAAATGTACTCGTTACAATTTGAATGCTTAGCAGGACAGGAAAATTAGCAAATTCACACACTTATCAAGAGAACATCCCTGGTCATCCCTACTGCCTCTGATCTGAAGGACTCACTAAACACATGCTTCGTTTGTAAATGGTGTCTGAGTGTTGGAGTGTGCCTCTGGCTATCCCTAAATTCAAATAAACAAGAAAATGATGCCGTCTGGTTTGCTTAATATAAGGAATTTGAAATGATTTACACCTACTTTTGATACTTAAGTATATTTCAAACCAAACACTTTTAGACTTTTACTCAAGTTGTATTTTACTGGGTGACTTTTACTTGAGTCATTTTCTATTAAGGTATCTTCACTTTTACTCAAGAATGAAAATTGGGTACTTTTTCCACCACTGCCATCAGGCAACACACAAAACATTGAAGTGCAATGTCAGGTTCATCACTTGAGTACAGAGACTTGAGCCAAGACTGGTCCAACAACATTAATATCAAAATGTCCATCAATTATGTGTGTTACCTGTCATAGCGGATGATATGTGTGGGCAGGACACAGGTGAGCAGCCAGCCGAACTCAGCCAGTGTGTGAAGGAGTGGCCCGTAATCTGTCTTCACATCAGAACCCTACACAGCACAACAATGTTGTCACACACTGGATAGAGGTAATTGTTGAATGTTTTCTACACTTGTTTATCCATCTTCTTGTGTTACCATTAGGGTTGTTGACACACAATCTCCACCCACCGCCACACACACACACACACCCGATGCTAATCTCCCCCAACACAAACAGACATAATTCTAATCTCCCCCAACACAGACACAATGCTAATCTCCCCCACCACACAATGCTAATCTCCCCCACCACACAGTCATAATGCTAATCTCCCCCACCACACACACATAATGCTAATCTCTCCCACCACACACACACGGCTCTCTGACCTCGATGACGGTCCACTGCTCCACTACGATAGTGTCATTGGCAGGAGGGGCAGTGCTTCTCTCCTCATAGACAAACAGCCCCTCTAGTGACCTGGGCACGGGCTCACCTGACAACACGCACACGCACACACACACACACACATTACATTTAAGTCATTTAGCAGACGCTCTTATCCAGAGCGACTTACAAATTGGTGCATTCACCTTATGATATCCAGTGGAACAACCACTTTACAACACACACACACACACACACACACACACACAGACAGAAAGTAAACTATACTGAACAAAAATATAAACGCAACATGTAACAATTTCCAAGATTTTACTGAGTTACAGTTCATGTAAGGAAATCAGTCAGTTTAAATAAATAAATTAGGCCCTAATCTATGGATTTCACATGACTGGAAATACAGATATACATCTGTTGCTCACAGATACCTTAAACAAAATAATTGTAGGGGTGTGGATCAGAAAACCAGTCAGTATTTGGTGTGACTACCATTTGCCTCATGCAGCGCAACATCTCTTTCACATAGTTGATCAGGCTGTTGATTGTGTCATACACATCAATCCAGAGCATCCCAAATATGCTCAAAGAGTGACATGTCTAGTTCGAATGCAGGCCATGGAAGGAATTGTTTACAGATCCTTGCGATATGGGGCTTTGCATTATGCTGAAACATGAGGTGATGACGCCAGATGAATGGCTCGACAGGATCTCATCACGGTATCATTAAAATTGCCACCAATATAATGCAATTTTGTTTGTTGTCCGTAGCTTATGCCTGCCCATACCATAACCCCACCATGGGGCACTCTGTTCACAACGTTGACATCAGCAAACCGCTCACCTACACGACGCCATACAAGCAGTCTGGGGATGTGAAGCCGGTTGGACGTACTGCCAAATTCTCTAAAACGACATTGGAGGCGGCTTATGTTAGAGAAATTAACATTACAATTTCTGGCAACAGCTATGGTGGACATTCGTACATTAAAATCAAATCAAATTGTTATGTCACATGCGCCGAATACAACAACCGTGAAATGCTTACTTACACGCCCTTAACCAACAAGGCAGTTAAAAATATTTACTAAATAAACTAAAGTAAAAAATAAAATGAAAAGTAACACAATAAAATAACAATACCAAGGCTATATACTGGGGGTACCGTTACCAAGTAGCCATTTGATTAATTGTTCAGCAGTCTTATGGCTTAGGGGTAGAAGCTGTTAGCAGAGAGAAGTCTATGACTTGGGTGGCTGCAGTCTAACAATTTTTTGGGCCTTTCTCTGACACGCCTAGTATAGAGGTCCTGGATGGCAGGAAGCACTGCCTTCTGTAGCGCCTTATGGTCAGATGCTGAGTAGTTGCCATTCCAGGCGGTGATGCAACCGGTCAGGATGCTCTCGATAGTTTAGCTGTAAAAAAAAAAAAAAAAAAGAGAATCTGGGGACCCATGCCAAATCTTAAAAGATTCCTGAGGGGGGAATAGGCATTGTCGTGTCCTCTTCACGACTGTCTTAGTGTGTTAGGACCATGATAGTTTGTTGGTGACGTGGACACCAAGGAACTTGAACTACTCGACCCGCTCCACAATAGCCCCATCAGGAAGTCCAGGCTCCAGTTGCATAGAGAGGTGTTTAGTCCCAGGGTCTTCATGTTGAATGTTTAAAGGTCTTGCTCATATCGTCGACGGAGAGTGTGATCACACAGTCGTCCAGCACAGCTGGTGCTCTCATGCATGCTTCAGTGTTGCTTGCCTCGATGCAAACATAAAAGGCATTTAAGCCCATCTGGTAGGCTCGTGTCACTAGGCAGCTCGCGGCTGGGTTTCCCTTTTACAGACTACAGAGTTTGTAAGCCCTGCCACATCCTACGAGCCTCAGAGCCGGTATAGTAGGATTCAATCTTAGTCCTGTATTGACGCTTTGCTTGTTTGATGGTTCGTCTGAGGGCATAGCGGAATTTCTGCCAATTGCACACCCTCAAAACTTGAGACATCTGTGGCATTGTGTTGTGACAAAACTGCACATTTTAGAGTGGGCTTTTATTGTCCCCAGCACAAGGTGCAGCTGTGTAATGATCATGCTGTTTAATCAGCTTCTTGATATGCCACTCCTGTCAGGTGGATGGATCATCTTGGCAAAGGAGAAATGCTCACTAACAGGGATGTAAACAAATTTGAGCGAAATAAGCTTTTTGTGCGTATGAAACATGTCAGATCTTTTATTTCAGCTCATGAAACATGGGACCAACACTTTACTTGTGTTTATATTTTTGTTCAGTGTATCAACACACAACGCATATCAACCAGAAAACATAAAAATCATACATAATCTGAGTTACACGAATGTAATCGGTGGACAGACGTGCGTCACCAGATACCTTGTGTGATGTATTGTTGTCTCTACCTTTTTGCCCTTTGTACTGTTGTCTGTGCCCAATAATGTTTATACCATGTTGTGTTGTTATCATGCTGTCTTAGGTCTCTCTTTATGTAGTGTTGTGTTGTCTCGTTGTGATGCGTGTTTTGTTCAATATTTATATTGTATTTATTTTTGTATTTTTTTAATCCCAGGCCCCTGTCCCCGCAGGAGGCCTTTTGCCTTTTGATAGGCCGTCATTGTAAATAAGAATTTGTTCTTAACTGACTTGCCTAGTTAAATAAAATACCTTAACAGTAGCTGTTGAACTGCAACGTGAACAATGCTCTGCGAGGAAGTGAATTCTAGTCAGTACTGAAAGTATGTCATTGGCATGACAATGAGCTAGTTAAAGACATGAAGTAGGCTGTATGTGAGCGAGAGACCCCCGTGTGCTATATTCTCAGGCCCCAGATGTCTACAAATGATGTGGATTTTATGCTGCAAGTCTATGGTGCAACAAGAAGCCAGGTTGGGAAGAGAGCTCCAAATATAGCCACAGTGGAAGAAGAGGGAGGGGGGGGGGGAGAAAAGGAGGAGGAGGGAGAGAGAAAGGGGGGAGGGAGTGAGGAGGAGAGAGCATGAAGAGGGAGAAGGAGGATAGAGCAGGAGGAGGGATAGAAGGGAGAGGACAAGGGAGAGAAGGAGCAGGGACTGGGAAACAGGAAGTGACTGATCCGTGGGACGAAGGAAGCGGGGAGACGAAACACAACAGATTTCTGAAAAGACAATAATGGATAGAGTAGCAGAATGAGAGAAGGATGATTGAGAAAGATGTGGATTCACGAGAGATGGATGAGGACAAATTGTTATTAATCTCTCTTTAATCCCATCCTCTCTTCCAGAGAAGTAAACTGTAATAGGATGTTGGCCTATCATTGCTAGAGACCTTACAACTCCTAGGCAAGATGTCACAGCATGCATGTTGTTTTTGCTTTAAGCCTGATGTGGCTGTCACTACAGAAGATTTATACATGCCACTACTACACAGTAGTTCCTAGGCTTGTTTTCTCAGAGTACGATTGCTGATCTAAGTTTAGTTGTATCTTGTGAATCATAATGAATAAGATCACGTGTATGAGGGGGGCACGGATGTACATGCATCTTACATTCACCTTAGAAGTCTCTCTATCTTAGTATTTGACAGTACCTTTGGGTGTGTCCCAGTACACAAACGAGTCCACCACTGACCAGCCTTTGCGGTAGTAGGCTGCAGTCAGCTCCAGCCAATCGGCCTCCAGTGAGCTGACCATCTGACCCTTTCTGGACACGCGCATGGACAGTGCCCCCTGGTGGTACTGGCAGGCCAGAGCGTCTAGCGGAGCACAGCCTGGTGCCCACGAGTGGAAAAACACCAGCAACCTCAGGTCTGAGAGATGGGGAGGAGGTAAGGATGGAGAGAGAGATGCTCAACAAAGAGCAGGAACCAGACTTAATCAAATAAATTGGAAATACAGACATTGTCATACTACCTGAAACATGGTATTAAAGGAGACGGACCCACTGGCTGCCCTCTAGGTTACAGAGAGCTGGTAGTCCCATCCACCAAACTACCAGGTGTGAAACAGGGAAGAGACTCAGGGGGTATGCTAACGAGGTAAGAGCAGACCTAACCCACTCTATTAAATTAGTCAACACAGGAACGTTTTACATCTGGCTAGGTCTCAACAGAGAAAATGATCTGAAATGATCTCAACAGAGAAAAATGTCCTTGTGAGCTACCCATATCCCCCCACTAGAATCCCCAAACTTTAATGAAGACAGCTTCTCCATCCTGGAGGGGGGGGGGGGGGGGTCAGTCATTTCCAGGACCAGGGACATGTACTAGTCTGTGGCGACCTAAATGCCAAGAACTGGACAAGAACCTGACACAACACACAGAGGGACAAACACCTGCCTGGAGGTGACAGCATTCCCTCCCTCATATGCCCCCCTAGGACACAACTACAACAACATAATCAACAAAAACGGGTCACAACTCCTGCAGCTCTGTCAGACGTTTGGTATGTACATAGTTAATGGTAGGCTTTGAAGGGACTCCTATGGTAGGTACACCTATAGCTCATCTTTTGACAGTAGTACTGTAGACTACTTTATCACTGACCTCAACCCAGAGTCTCTTAGGGGTGTCAGTGGACTGACGGAACGCTCTATCAGATCACAGCAAAATCACACTACTTGAACAGAGCTATGCTCAATCATGAGGCATCAAAGCCAAAGGAACTGAATAATAAGAAATTCTATAGATGGAAGGAAAATAGTGTGGAAAACAATTAAGCAACAAATTCAACCCCTTCTTGACAATTTCCCGGAGAAAAGGTTTCACTGTAATAGTGAAGGTGTAAACTTAGCAGTAGAAAACCTAAATAGTATATTTGACCTTTCAGCTTCCCTATCAAATCTAAAAATTTCAAGCAGACAACCTAAGAAAATTAACAACTATGACAAATGGTTTGATGAAGAATGCAAAAACCTAAGAAAGAAATTGAGAAACGTATCCAACCACAAACAGAGGCGCAGAAAGCTTGAGCCTACACCGTCACTATGGTGAATCACTAAAACACAGAAATACACCACGGAAAAAGAACAGCACGTCAGAAATCAGCTAAATGTAATTGAAGAATCCATAGAATCTAACCACTTCTGGGAAAATCTAAACAAACAACACGAAGAGTTCTATCCAAAACAGAGATGTATAGATAAACCACTCTATAACAAAGAACAAACAGCAAAAACCTATACAAGATCTAATATAAATCTTAGAATCAACTATTAAAGACTACCAGAACCCACTGTATTCTCCAACTACATTAAATAGAAACCCTCCAATCCAAAAAGGCCTGTTGTGTCAATGTTATCCTAAATTAAATGATAAAATATACTGACCACAAATTCCAATTGGCTATACTTGAACATCATCCTCAGCTCTGGCATCTTCCCCAATATTTAGAACCAGGGACTGATCACCCCAATCCACAAAAGTGGAGACAAATTTGACCCCAATAACTACTGTGAGATATGCGTCAAGAGCAACCTTGGGAAAATCCTCTGCATTATCATTAACAGCAGACTTGTACATTTCCTCAGCGAAAACAATGTACTGAGCAAATGTCAAATTGGCTTTTTATCAAATGACCGTACAACAGACCACGTATTCACCCTGCACACCCTAATTGACAAACAAACAATCCAAAACAAAAGTGAAGTCTTCTCATGCTTTGTTGATTACAAAAAAGCTTTTGACTCAATTTGGCATAAGGGTCTGCTATACAAATTGATTGAAAATATACAACATTATGAAATCCATGTACACAAACAACGGTGTGCGGTTAAAATTGACCTAAAAAAATATAAAAAATCCACAGGACCAGGGGGTGTGACAGGGATGCAGCTTAAGCCCCATCCTCTTCAACATATATACAGTTGAAGTCGGAAGTTTACATACACCTTAGCCAAATACATTTAAACTCAGTTTTTCACAATTCCTAAAATTCAATCCTAGTAAATATTCCCTGGTTTAGGTCAGTTAGGATTACCACTTTATTTTAAGAATGTGAAATTTCAGAATAATAGTAGAGAGAATTATTTATTTCTCTCATCACATGCCCAGTGGGTCAGAAGTTAACATACACTCAATTAGTATTTGGCAGCATTGCCTTTAAATTGTTTAACTTGGGTCAAACGTTTTGTGTAACCTTCCACAAGATTACCACAATAAGTTGGGGGAATTTTGGCCCATTCCTCCTGACAGAGCTGGTGTAAGTTAGTCAGGTTTGTAGGCCTCCTTGCTCACACACCCTTTTTCAGTTCTGCCTACAAATAGTCTATAGGATTGAAGTCAGGGCTTTGTGATGGCCACTCCAATACCTTGACTTTGTTGTCCTTAAGCCATTTTTCCACAACTTTGGAAGTATACTTGGGGTCATTGTCCATTTGAAAGACCCATTTGCTACCAACCTTTAACTTCCTGACTGATGTCTTGAGATGTTGCTTCAATATAGCCACAATTTTAAGGCCTCCTGATGCCATCTATTTTGTGAAGTGCACCAGTCCCTCCTGCAGCAAAGCACCCCCACAACATGATGCTGCCACCCCCGTGCTTCACGGTTGGGATGGTGTTCTTCGGCTTGCAAGCCTCCCCCTTTTTCCTCCAAACATAACGATGGTCATTATGGCCAAACAGTTCTATTTTTGTTTCATCAGACCAGAGGACATTTCTCCAAAAAGTATGATCTTTGTCCCCATGTGCAGTTGCAAACCGTAGTCTGGCTTTTTTTATGGCGGTTTTGGAGCAGTGGCTTCTTCCTTGCTGAGCGGCCTTTCAGGTTATGTCAGTATAGGACTTCTTTTACTGTGGATTTAGATACTTTTGTACCTGTTTCCCTCAGCATCTTCACAAGGTCCTTTGCTGTTGTTCTGGGATTGATTTGCACTTTTCGCACCAAAGTACGTTCATCTCTAGGAGACAGAACGCGTCTCCTTCCTGAGCAGTATGATGGCTGCGTGGTCCCATGGTATTTATACTTGCGTACTATTGTTTGTACAGATGAATGTGGTACTTTCAGGCGTTTGGAAATTGCTTCCAAGGATGAACCAGACTTGTGGTCTACATTTTTTTTTGAGGTCTTGGCTGATTTCTTTTGATTTCCCCATGATGTCAAGCAAAGAGGCACTGAGTTTGAAGGTAGGCCTTGAAATACATCCACAGGTGCACCTCCTATCAGAAGCTTTTAAAGCCATGACACATTTTCTGGAATTTTCCAAGCTGTTTAAAGACAGTCAATTTAGTGTATGTAAACTTCTGACCCACTGGAATTGTGATACAGTGTGATTATCATTATAAGTGAAATAATCCGTCTGTAAACAATTGTTGGAAAAATGACTTGTGTCATGCACAAAGTAGATGTCCTAACCGACTTGCCAAAACTATAGTTTGTTAACAAGAAATTTGTGGAGTGGTTGAAAAACGAGTTTTAATGACTCCAACCTAAGTGTGTGTAAACTTCCGACTTCAACTGTATCAACGAATTGGCGAGGGCACTAGAAAAGTCTGCAGCACCCGGCCTCACCCTACTGGAATCTGAAGCCAAATGTCTACTGTTTGCTGATGAACTGGTGCGTCTGTCCCCAACCAAGGAGGGCCTACAGCAGCACCTAGAACTTCTGCACAGATTATGTCAGGCCTAGTATGTCAGACAGTAAATCGCAGTAAGACAAAAATAATGGTGTTCCAAAAAAGGACCAGTTGCCCTGACCATGAATACAAATTCCATCTAGACACCGTTGCCCTAGAGCACACAAACTATACATACCTCAGCCTAAACATCAGCGCCACAGGTAACTTAGGATCTGGCTAAAAATACTTGAATCAGTTACAGAACCCATTGCCCTTTATGGTTGTGACGTCTGGGGTCCGCTCACCAACCATGAATTCACAAAATGAGACAAACACCAAATTAAGACTCTGCATGCAGAATTCTGCAAAAATATCCTCTGTGTACAACGTGTACACTCCGTGTACAAATCCAGAAAAGAGCCATTTAATTCTACAACCACCTAAAAGGAAGCGATTCCAAAACCTTCCATAACAAAGCCATCACCTACAGATAAATTAACTGGGTGAAGAGCCCATAGGCAAGCTGGTCCAGGGGCTCTGTTCACACCCCACAGAGCCCCAGGACAGCAACACAATTAGACCCAACCAAATCATTAGAAAACAAAAAGATCATTACCTGACTATGTTCAGACTCAGTGAGCATAGCCTTGCTATTGAGAAAGGCCGCCGTAGGTAGACCTGGCTATCAAGAAAAAACAGGCCATGTGCACACTGCCCACAAAATGAGGTGGAAACTGAGCTGCACTTCCTAACCTCCTGCCAAATGTATGACCATATTAGAGACATCTTTCCCTCAGATTACACAGATCCACAAAGAATTTGAAAACAAATCCAATTTTGATAAACTCCCATATCTACTGGGTGAAATACCACAGTGTGCCATCACAGCAGCAAGATTTGTGACCTGTTACCACAAGAAAAGGTCAACCAGTGAAGAACAAACACCACTGTAAATACAACCTATATTTATGTTTATTTATTCTATTGCACCTCATTATATATGACATTTGAAATGTCTTTATTCACTTGGAAATTGTGTGAGTGTAATGATTACTGAAGATTTTGTATAGTTTATTTCACTTTTGTTTATGATCTATTTCACTTCTTTGGCAATGTAAATATGTTTCCCATGCCAATAATGCCCCTGAAATTGAAAAGTTGAATTTAGAGGGAGCGGGAAGAGGGAGGGGGAAGAGAGAGAAAGAGAGAGAGAGTACGGGGAAGAGAGGGAGGGAGAAGAGAGAGAGGGGGTAGGGGTAAGAGAGAGAGGGGGTAGGGGTAAGAGAGAGAGGGGGAAGGGGAAAGAGAGAGAGAGGGGGAAGGGGAAAGAGAGAGAGAGGGGGAAGGGGAAAGAGAGAGAGGGGGAAGGGGAAAGAGAGAGAGGGGGAAGGGGGAAGAGAGAGAGGGGGAAGGGGAAAGAGAGAGAGGGGGAAGGGGGAAGAGAGAGAGGGGGAAGGGGAAAGAGAGAGAGGGGGAAGGGGGAAGAGAGAGAGAGGGGGTAGGGGTAAGAGAGAGAGAGGGGGTAGGGGTAAGAGAGAGAGAGGGGGTAGGGGTAAGAGAGAGAGAGGGGGTAGGGGTAAGAGAGAGAGAGGGGGTAGGGGTAAGAGAGAGAGAGGGGGTAGGGGTAAGAGAGAGAGAGGGGGTAGGGGTAAGAGAGAGAGAGGGGGTAGGGGTAAGAGAGAGAGGGGGTAGGGGTAAGAGAGAGAGGGGGAAGGGTATAAGAGAGGGGGAAGGGGAAAGAGAGAGAGGGGGAAGGGGAAAGAGAGAGAGGGGGAAGGGGAAAGAGAGAGAGGGGGAAGGGGAAAGAGAGAGAGGGGGAAGGGGAAAGAGAGCGAGGGGGAAGGGGAAAGAGAGAGAGGGGGAAGGGGGAAGAGGGAGAGGGGGAAGGGGAAAGAGAGCGAGGGGGAAGGGGAAAGAGAGAGAGGGGGAAGGGGGAAGAGAGAGAGGGGGAAGGGGAAAGAGAGAGAGGGGGAAGGGGGAAGAGAGAGAGAGGGGGTAGGGGTAAGAGAGAGAGAGGGGGTAGGGGTAAGAGAGAGAGAGAGGGTAGGGGTAAGAGAGAGAGAGGGGGTAGGGGTAAGAGAGAGAGAGGGGGTAGGGGTAAGAGAGAGAGAGGGGGTAGGGGTAAGAGAGAGAGAGGGGGTAGGGGTAAGAGAGAGAGAGGGGGTAGGGGTAAGAGAGAGAGAGGGGGTAGGGGTAAGAGAGAGAGAGGGGGTAGGGGTAAGAGAGAGAGGGGGTAGGGGTAAGAGAGAGAGGGGGAAGGGGTAAGAGAGAGAGGGGGAAGGGGTAAGAGAGAGAGGGGGAAGGGTATAAGAGAGGGGGAAGGGGGAAGAGAGAGAGGGGGAAGGGGAAAGAGAGAGAGGGGGAAGGGGAAAGAGAGAGAGGGGGAAGGGGAAAGAGAGAGGGGGAAGGGGGAAGAGAGAGAGGGGGAAGGGGAAAGCGAGAGAGGGGGAAGGGGGAAGAGAGAGAGGGGGAAGGGGGAAGAGAGAGAGGGGGTAGGGGTAAGCGAGAGAGGGGGTAGGGGTAAGAGAGAGAGGGGGTAGGGGTAAGAGAGAGAGGGGGTAGGGGTAAGAGAGAGAGGGGGTAGGGGTAAGAGAGAGGGGGTAGGGGTAAGAGAGAGGGGGTAGGGGTAAGAGAGAGGGGGTAGGGGGAAGAGAGAGAGGGGGTAGGGGGAAGAGAGAGATGGGGTAGGGGGAAGAGAGAGATGGGGTAGGGGGAAGAGAGAGATGGGGTAGGGGGAAGAGAGAGATGGGGTAGGGGGAAGAGAGAGATGGGGTAGGGGGAAGAGAGAGATGGGGTAGGGGGAAGAGAGAGAGTCAGATCAATCTGCCAGTTCAAGCCATCACTGAGGAGAACAAGACTGCTAGATAAAACACAGTCAATGAGGTTATGGGAACTATAAAGTGAACTCAACTCGCTCTGCTTAGGACAAGGACATGTCAGTCTGTATGGTTGTCTCTGTGGTGAGGAGTTGTGCCCTGCTTGGTTGGTAAGAGTTGGTGCTGACTGATAGTCCTGAGGCAGGAAAGGCCACACAACACAGAGTTCAACTGAACTACACTGACAGGAGAGGGGGATAAGAGGAAGATGAGTAGAGTGTTGAAGGGAGAAAATATCCAGGACTCCACAGTGTGGCTGTGATGATGGTTTCAGCATGTTGAGGGTGTGTGGAGAGCTGATATAACCCACATGTCAACATTGGTCAGGGGAGGAGACAGATGAGGAGAGAACTAGTCTGGCCCAGGAGTGTGAAGGTGAACGGAAAGGCTCTGGAGCAACGAACCACCCTTGCTGTCTCTGCCTGGCCGGTTCCCCTCTCTCCACTGGGATTCTCTACCTCTAACCCTATTACAGGGGCTGAGTCACTGGCTTACTGGTGCTCTTTCATGCCATCCCTAGGAGGGGTGCGTCACTTGAGTGGGTTGAGTTACTGACGTGATCTTCCTGTCTGGGTTGGCCCCCCCCCCCTTGGTTTGTGCTGTGGTGGAGATCTTTGTGGGCTATACTCGGGCTTGTCTCAGGATTATAAGTTGGTGGTTGAAGATATCCCTATAGTGGTGCGGGGGCTGTGCTTTGGCAAAGTGGGTGGGGTTATATCCTTCCTGTTTGGCCCTGTCCGGGGGTATCATCAGATGGGGCCACAGTGTCTCCTGACCCCTCCTGTCTCAGCCTCCAGTATTTATGCTGCAGTAGTTTATGTGTCGGGGGGCTAGGGTCAGTTGGTTATATCTGGAGTACTTCTCCTGTCTTATCCGGTGTCCTGTGTGAATTTAAGTATGCTCTCTCTAATTCTCTCCTTCTCTCTTTCTTTCTCTCTCGGAGAACCTGAGCCCTAGGACCATACGTCAGGACTACCGGGCATGATGACTCCTTGCTGTCCCCAGTCCACCTGGCTTTGCTGCTGTTCCAGTTTCAACTGTTCTGCCTGCGGTTATGGAACCCCTACCTGTCCCAGACCTGCTGTTTTCAACTCTTAATGATCGGCTATGAAAAGCCAACTGACATTTATTCCTGATTATTATTTGACCATGCTTGTAATTTATGAACATTTTGAACATCTTGGCCATGTTCTGTTATAATCTCCACCCAGCACAGCCAGAAGAGGACTGGCCCACCCCTCATAGCCTGGTTCCTCTCTAGGTTTCTTCCTAGGTTTTGGCCTTTCTAGGGAGTTTTTCCTAGCCACCGTGCTTCTACACCTGCATTGCTTGCTGTTTGGGGTTTTAGGCTGGGTTTCTGTACAGCACTTCGAGATATTAGCTGATGTACAAAGGGCTATTTAAAATAAACTTGATTGATAGTCTCACATTGCCATCCTTCCAAGTCATGAGAAAATGGAAGCCTGGGAGCTGAGGCAAGAAGAGAAAAAGAAAAGAGGAGGAAAGAAAAGATGAGAAGAGAAGACGAGACCCAGGACGAGAAGAGACAAGAAAAACAGAATCTCACCAGGGCTGTAGGTAGGGCTGTGCTCCTCCAGGTCTGTTTCTCCATCACCAGGAGGGGTACATGGAGGAGTGCGTGGGAGGGATCGGCAGCCCCTCCTGGGGCTAGGCATCCTATCGTTACTGCCCCCTCCTCCAGCCGGCTGGAGCACCGAGCCCACAAACCTCACGCCCCCCCGGGCACTACTGTTCACCCTGTCAATCAGTGCTCTAACATTGTCACCCGTCAGAGACTGTCCTGTGATAGGCCACTCCTCCACCCTCAACACCGGAACACTGTGACACATGGACACCACCTGTTTGCTAGGAGACAGAGAAGAGAACATCAAATAAAATAAATTAAAAGAGATATTCAGACAGGTTCAAACTGTGAATCACTAATTACCACAAGCAGAATACAGGTAATTCATTGATCATTCCTGTGTTTTGACTGATAGCTACTCTGAGTCTGTAAAGAGTTGTATGGATTAGTTTGGTAAATGGTGTCACGCTACGGAGCCCTGTCCAGCTGGAGAGTTCATACTTGTTTTTGTCAGTGTTTGCACAAAACGTATAAATCATTAAATGAGACAACGCCTACTTTCGAAGCATTACATAAAAAGGACAATCATACTACACAGGTAGTGTATATACACTGCAATATATTTATATTCAAATAAAATAGCCTTTAATTAACAATTTAATCATATTATTAAAATATAACAATATTACAGGTATGACAACACAGGAGGCACCATGTGTGAGGTTCTGCAACCCTATTGAGAGAGATGTTGTCAGGGTAAATTTCTACCCAATGGCAACCCCTGCAGCTGAGAGACCCCCAAAACATCCTCTCCAAGACTGTCCTCTGCCCCCTCCTCCGGAACATCTTATGGCTGCAGGGGCAGTATTGAGTAGCTTGGATGAAAGGTGCACAGAGGTGCCCATATTAAACGGCCTGCTCCTCAGTCCCAGTTGCTAATATATGCATATTATTATTAGTATTGGATAGAAAACACTGAAGTTTCTAAAACTGTTTGAATTATGTCTGTGAGTATAACAGAACTCATATGGCAGGCAAAAACCTGAGAAGTTCCACTTCCTGTTTGAATTTTTTTTCTGAGGTGGCAGATTTTCAACCCAGCTCTCAATGAAATTACAGCGAGATATGGATGAGTTTTCACTTCCTACGGCTTCCACTAGATGTCAACAGTCAATAGAACTTTGATGACTCTAATGTGAAAGGGGGCCGAAGGAGACAGGAATGAGTAATCACTGCCAGGAGCTGATCACGCATTCACCATGCGCCTTCACATGAGGAGGACGTCCGTTCCACCGCTCTTCTGAAGTCAATATAATTCTCCGGTTGGAACGTTATTCAAGATGTATGTTAACAACATTCTAAAGATTGATTCAGTACATCGTTTGACATGTTTCTACTGACTGTTACGGAACCTTTGGACATTTCGTCACGTTATAGTGGAGGCGCTTTGTGACTTTGGAATTGTTTACCAAAGGCGCTAACCAAAGTAGCTAATTGGACATAAATAACGGACATTATCGAACAAATCAAGCATTTATTGTGGACCTGGGATTCCTAATACTGCATTCTGATGAAGTTCAAAGGTAAGGAAACATTTATCATGTATTTTCTGGTTTCTGTTGAGTCCAACATGGCGGCTAATTTGGCTATTGTTCTGAGCTCCGTCTCAGATTATAGCATGATTTGCTTTTTCCGTAAAGTTTTTTTGAAATCTGACAACGGTTGCATTAAGGAAAGGTATATCTATAATTCTATGTGTATAACTTGTATTATCATCTACATTTATAATGAGTATTTCTGTTGAAACGATGTGGCTATGCAACATCACTTGATGTTTTTGGAACTAGTGAATGTAACGCGCCAATGTTAACTCAGAATTTTTGTTATAGATATGAACTTTATCAAACAAAACATGCATGTATTGTGTAACATGAAGTCCTATGAGTGTCATCTGATGAAGATAATCAAAGGTTAGAGATTAATTTTATCTCCATTTCTGCTTTTTCTGACTGCTATCTTTCGCTGGAAAAATGGCTGTGCTTATTGTGGTTTTGTGGTGACCTAACATAATCGTTTGTAGTGCTTTCGCTGAAAAGCATGTTTGAAATCGGACACTTTGGTGGGATTAACAACAAGAATACCTTTAAAATGATATGACACATGTATGTTTGAGGAATTTTAATTATGAGATTTCTGTTGTTTGAATTTGGCGCCCTGCACTTTCTCTGGCTGTTGTCATATCGATCCCGGTAGCGGGATGCAGCCATAAGAAGTTATTAAACAGAATTCTGACCTCCCACTGACACTGCATTAAATATGGAGCTACATCTATCATTCACCTAAACTCAGAAAAACATGAAACGTCCTCTCACTGTCAACTGCGTTTATTTTCAGCAAACTTAACATGTGTAAATATTTGTATGAACATAACAAGATTCAACAACTGAGACAAACTGAACAAGTTCAACAGACATGTGATTAACAGAAATTGAATAATGTGTCCCTGAACAAAGGGGGGGGTCAAAATCAAAAGTAACAGTCAGTATCTGGTGAAGCCACCAGCTGCATTAAGTACTGCAGTACATCTCCTCCTCATGGACTGCACCAGATTTGCCAGTTCTTGCTGTGAGATGTTACCCCACTCTTCCATCAAGGTACCTGCAAGTTCCTGGACATTTCTGGGGGGAATGGCCCTAGCCCTCACCCTCCGATCCAACAGGTCCCAGACGTGCTCAATGCGATTGATATCTGGGCTCTTCGCTGGCCATGGCAGAACACTGACATTCTTGTCTGGCAGGAAATCACGCATAGAACGAGCAGTGTGGCTGGTGGCATTGTGATGCTGGAGGATCATGTCAGGATGAGCCTGCAGGAAGGGTACCACATGAGGGAGGAGGATGTCTTCCCTGTATCGCACAGCGTTGAGATTGCCTGCAATGACAACAAGCTCAGTCCGATGATGCTGTGGCACACCGCCCCAGACCATGACGGACCCTCCACCTCCAAATCAATCCCGCTCCAGTGTAAAGGCCTCGGTGTAACGCTCATTCCTTCGGCGATAAACGCGAATCCGACCATCACCCCTGGTGAGACAAAACCGCGACTCGTCAGTGAAGAGCACTTTTTGCCAGTCCTGTCTGGTCCAGCGACGGTGGGTTTGTGCCCGTAGGCAACAATGTTGCCGGTGATGTAAGGCAGGTCCTCACCAGACAACAGGCCTACAAGCCCTTGGTCCAGCTCTCTCAGCCTATTGCGGACAGTCTGAGCACTGATGGAAGGATTGTGCGTTCCTGGTGTAACTCTGGCAGTTGTTGCCATCCTGTACCTGTCCCGCAGGTGTGATGTTCGGATGTACCGATCCTGTGCAAGTGTTGTTACCCGTGGTCTGCCACTGAGAGGATGATCAGCTGTCCGTCCTGTCTTCCTGTAGCGCTGTCTTAGGCGTCTCACAGTACAGACATTGCAATTTTTTGTCCTGGCCACATCTGCAGTCCTCATGCCTCCTTGCAGCATGCCTAAGGCATGTTCACGCAGATGAGCAGGGGCCCTGGGCATCTTTCTTTGTGATTTTCAGAGTCAATAGAAAGGCCTCTTTAGTGTCCCAAGTTTTCATAACTGTGACCTTAATTGCCTACCGTCTGTAAGCTGTTAGTGTCTCAACGACCGTTCAACAGGTGCATGTTCATTAATTGTTTATGGTTCATTGAACAAGCATGAGAAACAGTGTATAAACCCTTTACAATGAATATCTGTGAAGTTATTTGGATTTTTACGAATGATCTTTGAAATACAGGGTCCTGAAAAAGGGACATTTCTTTTTTTGCTGAGTTTATTTCCCAGGTTGGTTGGGTTAAGGCTGGGTGGCATGTTTCAATACTGAATTCAGATACATTATGGGTTGGGTGGGGGGTAAAGGCGTCAGCATGCTTCAGTTCAGCTGGCACCTAGCCCAACTCGTCGAGCTGAACAGAACAAAAGATCTTCGCTTGAAAAACGAGAAAAAAGCAGCAATAGTACCGTTTGTCCATTTAGAGACACCGTAACCAGTATACACTTCCTCAAAATAGTCCGAATTAAATAGGAGATAACTCAAGAAATCTGTCATACATTTTTGTGCTTTTGCCAAGATCTTAGTCACTTAATTTGACATCTAACTAAGATGTTTGGTGCAGTATTTCTCAATGAAATAATTTGCATGAAAACGAGTCGTTTATCACTTATTGACAACAGAATCCCTACTGTTGACCAATCACAGACGAAGGGGCGTAGACTTCAGCTCCGATCTTCAGCTTGTCTCCAGAAAAAAAATGTGTGTGCCCGAACAGCTGAAAAAACCCTCAAAGTCCAAAACAAACAAAAATATGTCACAAAATGTTTCCATAATATATGCACCAACTCTTCTGAACTGTTTCGTCTGGGAAGAGGATACCTTTAGGGGTTGTTGTGACGGCTTAGGCCTCGACTCAGATTTCAGGTCAGTGTGTGTTTACCTCCCTAACGGTTCAAACTGATTCTAGAACTGGGGCCATATCTACCTGGAAAGGCAGCCCTTGCCTGTGTATGTGTCTGGTACCTGGGTCGTGGGCGGGTGAGGATGGCTCGGTAGAGCAGGCTGAAGGGCAGGGAGCGTGTGCGTCCAACAGAGAGGATGATGGGATGCAGGGTGGTGAGGACATAGCCCTGGATGTAGTAAGGCTGCAGGGCCTGTGGCAGCTCACACAGAGAGGACATATACTGCACAGTGGGGCGACTACCTGGAGAGGGGAGAGGAAAGAGATGAACAGAAAGGATGACAAGTGGCAAGGAGAGGAGTAAAGAAGAAAGAGGAAAGAGAAAAGGAGGAACAGAGTAGGAGGAGGAAAGAGAAAGCGGAACAGAGAAAGAGAAACAGAGGAGGAGGAAAGAGGTCAATAAGAGAGTCAATAAAATGACAAGCAACAGAAACTAGAGGAATGAGGAGTAGAGGTTAGCAGCATGACATCCTTCTTCCTCTGTCTGAAGATTAACCCCAGGAGTCCCAGTTCCGAAATGACCTTACCACCAATCAGATCTTCTCCTATGTCCGTCTGTCTGTTTAATAATCTCTTTAGCAGACCTACTGCGTTCCCTAGTCACTCCCAGAGGAGACCAGTCTGGAGACTCTGGACTGTCCAATAAGCATATAGATGTTAATGGATAGAAGTTCACTGTATCAGACAGACACTTATGCAGAGCGACTGAAATCATGCTGCCAGCAGCTATGTTTCCATCCAATTTGCAAAAGATTTTTATGCAAATATTCTCAAATCTGCATAAAATATTAGCATTTTCCCACCAGAGATGAATTTCCAGAAAAATGACTTTTTGCAAATAAAAGCCTGTGCGTGATGACATAGTGCACATAAAAATAACTTTTGCCATAAAATTCCCATGTACCGAGTGAAAAATACAAGTTATTTCGGTTTCCATAGTATTTTCAACCCTTCTAATACTTTCATCAAAAAAAATGTTGCGTTATAAAGAAAATGTGCACATGCGCTCTAGCCAACAGCTCGCAGATACATTGCGGGTAGGCTACCTACATTATGATCTTATTATGGATAACAGCGATATTATTTGTATTTGTCAAACGGCAGCCAAGCAACAATCATCATGTCACCAGAATAAGACCCTTGATATTTATTGGAAAGTAGTATCAAGCACATTCATTACCCTGTGAAATTCATCATAATTAATTTAATCTGTAGCCTAATAAACTGCATGCTGTCCTGAGTCATAGTGCGAGGACCACACAACATACCATCGCGTGACTCCCAAGTTTACTTCGATAAGATGGTTATATAAATATTTGCGCATAAAGGCATTTCCACCGCCATTTCTTGATTTTACAAACACAAAAAGATCCCACCATGTCTTACAAACAAATTGTCGGCATTTAGAAATTCTGTCGGCATCTAGAAATGTCACGTTTCTATGAGCCAGGTCGGGACTTTTTTAGCCCGGTAATTAATCCGCATGAAATGGTTGGATGGAAATGTGGTTAGTTTCACACTTCTACAACAAAACACTTCACCAACCTTTCTCAGTTTATGGTTCCAAAACAAGACACATTCCCAGCTCTTCCTCTTGCTATGCTGATCAGACAGAGACATCTGTTCCTCCAGTGCATTCACTTCAACCGCTAACCCAAACAACTCTAACCCAGGGCAAGCCCCACCACCACGGAACCACCACACACACACTGTGCTATAAATACTGTATCTTACCAGCTCCTGCTCCAGCTGTGGTAGTGTGTTCAATGTGGTGGTCCTTCACTTACCGTTCAAGTCGGAAGTTTAAATACACTTAGGTTGGAGTCATTAAAACTTGTTGTTTAACCACTCCACAAATTTCTTGTTAACAAACTATAGTTTTGGCAAGTCGGTTAGGACATCTACTTTGTGCATGACACAAGTAATTTTTCCAACAATTGTTTGCAGACAGATTATTTCACTTAATCACAACTCCAATGGGTCAGAAGTTTACATACACTAAGTTGACCATGCCTTTAAACAGCTTGGAAAATTCCAGAAGAGATGTCATGGATTTAGAAGCTTCTGATAGCCTCAAATTATGTCAATTAGCCTAATTGACATCATTTGAGACAATTGGAGGTGTACCTGTGGATGTATTTCAAGGTCTACATTCAAACTCAGTGCCTCTTTACTTGACATCATGGGAAAATCAAAAGAAATCAGCCAAGACCTCAAAAAAAAAAATTGTAGACCTCCACAAGTTTGGTTCATCCTTGGAAGCAATTTCCAAATGCCTGAAAGTCCCACGTTCATCTGTACAAACAATAGTACGCAAGTATAAACACCATGGGACCACGCAGCCGTCATACCGCTCGGGAAGGAGATGTGTTCTGTCTCCTAGAGATGAACGTACTTTGGTGCGAAAAGTGCAAATCAATCCCAGAACAACAGCAAAGAACCTTGTGAAGATGCTGGAGGAAACAGTTACAAAAGTATCTAAATCCATAGTAAAACGAGTCCTATAATCGACATAACATGAAAGGCCTCTCAGCAAGGAAGAAGCCACTGCTCCAAAACCGCCATAAAAAAAGCCAGACTACGGTTTGCAACTGCACCTGGGGACAAAGATTGTACTTTTTGGAGAAATGTCCCCTGGCCTGATGAAACAAAAATAGAACTGTTTGGCCATAATGACCATCGTTATGTTTGGAGGAAAAAGGTGGATGCTTGCAAGCCGAAGAACACCATCCCAACCATGAAGCACGGAGGTGGCAGCATCATGTTGTGGGGGTGCTTTGCTGCAGGAGGGACTGGTGCACTTCACAAAATAGATGGCATCATGGAGGAGGGAAAATTATGTGGCTATATTGAAGCAACATCTCAAAACATCAGTCAGGAAGTTCAAGCTTGGTCGCAAATGGGTCTTCCAAATGGACAATGAACCCAAGCATACTTCTAAAGTTGTAGCAAAGTGGCTTAAGGACAACAAAGTCAAGGTATTGGAGTGGCCATCACAAAGCCCTGACCTCAATCCCATAGAACATTTGTGGGCAGAACTGAAAAAGCGTGTGCGAGCAAGGAGGCCTGAAAACCTGACTCATTTACACCAGCTTTCAGGAGGAATGGGCCAAAATTCACCCAACTTATTGTGCGAAGCTTGTGGAAGACTACCTGAAACGTTTGACCCAAGTTTAAATTGTTTAAGGCAATGCTACCAAATACACTCAATTAGTATGTAAACTTCTGACCCACTGGTAATATGATGAAATAAAATAAGTTGGTAATATGTGAGGTGTAATCTAGTGGAGTCTCTGGAGAGCTATAGCACCACCATCACTATACTTCCTGTGTCCACAAAGAGGGGCTGTTCACAGGGGCTGGTGCTGTGCCACACACACACACACACACACGCACACACACACACGTTAAACACACACACACACACACGTTAAACACAATCACAGTCAAACATGCATGCAAGCACACAAAAACACCTCACCAAATCAGACGATCCATTCTTGGACATAAAAACACGCTCACATTCCAACAGACTGAACAAACACACAAAATTCACACACAAAACACTCACTCACACACTCCCACACAAACACCTCAGACTGAGAAAAGAGCTTGTTACTGACATTTCTCCATGTGAATTTTGCAGGGCCTGGCTGAATTTGGCCACGGTTAAAACAGAAAGATCCTGGCAAGTCCAGATCACAGTGAAATCTCTAGACGAGTGGGTGGCCAGGGAAGCAGTGAAAGGGAAGCTTTTGACCTGGCAGTGTCTCTGTCATCCCACCGTGTGTGTGGCCCCGTGTGGCTCAGTTGGTAGAGCATGGCGCTTGCAACGCCAGGGTTGTGGGTTCGATTCCCACGGGGGGCCAATACAAAAAAAGTATGAATGTATGTACTTGTAAGTCGCTCTGGATAAGAGCGTCTGCTAAATGACTTAAATGTAAATGTAAATGGGTCCCACCTGAGCTCTAGAGCAAGGAGAGTGACACACTTCGACCAATAGCTCCCTAGAGGAGCTCAATGCCAGGCTATTCATCCAGTCTCCAGTGTCACACACACACGTATGTCTCTCTGGCCGGGGCGCTTTTGTCGCTCTCCATCTCCCTTCTTAAAGCCCCCTCACACCCGCACCCGTCCCCACAGCTCACCCCTGTCACACACTGAGCCCTCTGTTCTCCCCATGTGTGTGAGAAAAAGCGTGGAGAGAAGAGGGGGAGCACGGGAGGGGGGAAGAGGGGGTGACTGAGGAAAGAAGGAGACAAGAAAATAGGGGGAAATGAGAGGGGGAAGGAGACTGACAAACCAAGTGTGGTGCAAAAAAAGGGGGGTTTACAGAAAGATTTTATGAGCCAGAAAGCTTGTCTGTGAAAGGGAGAGCTTGTGTCAAAGTGAGAAAGAGGGAGAAGAAAGCTGGCAAAAGTAGAAAAGAGAGTGAGAAGAGAAGGAATGAGGATAAACGGACACACCAACTGGCAAGTGTCTCACTGACATTTTCAACATGTCCCTGATTGAGTCTGTAATACCAACATGTTTCAAGCAGACCACAAAAGTCCCTGTGCCCAAGAACACTGAGGTAACCTGCCTAAATGACTACAGACCTGTAGCACTCACGTCCGTAGCCGTGAAGTGTTTTGAAAGGCTGGTAATGGCTCACATTAACACCATTATCCCAGAAACCCTAGACCCACTCCAATTTGCATACCGCTCAAACAGATCCACAGATGATGCACTCTCTATTGCACTCCACACTGCCCTTTCCCACCTGGACAAAAGGAACACCTACATGAGAATGATATTCATTGACTACAGCTCAGTGTTCAACACCATAGTGCCCTCAAAGCTCATCACTAAGCTAAGGACCCTGGGACTAAACACCTCCCTCTGCAACTGGATACTGGACTTCCGGCCCCCAGGTGGTGAGGCTAGGTAGCAACACATCTGCCACGCTGATCCTCAACACTGGAGCTCCCCAGGGGTGCGTGCTCAGTCCTCCTGTACTCCATGTTCACTCACAACTGCATGGCCAGGCATGACTCCAACACCATCATTAAGTTTTCAGACGACAACAGTGGTAGGCCTGATCACCGACGAGACAGCCTATAGGGAGGAGGTCAGAGACCTGGCCGGGTAGTGCCAGAATAACAACCTATCCCTCAATGCGAGCAAGACAAAAGGAGATGATTGTGGACGACAGGAAAAGGATGACCGAGCGCGCCCCCATTCTCATCAACAGGGCTGTAGTAGAACAGGTTGAGAGCTTCAAGTTCCTTGGTGCCCACATCACCAACATACTAACATGGTCCAAGCACACCATGACAGTCGTGAAGCAGGCACGACAAAACCTATTCCCCCTCAGGAGACTGAAAAGATTAGGCATGGGTCCTCAGATCCTCAAAAGGTTCAACAGCTGCAACATCAAGAGCATCCTGACTGGTTATATCACTGCCTGGTACGGAAACTGCTCGGCCTCCGACCGCAAGGCACTACAGAGGGTAGTGTGTACGGCCCAGTACATCACTGGGGCTAAGCTGCCTGCCATTCAGGACCTCTACACCAGGCGGTGTCAGAGGAAGGCCCTAAAAATTGTCAAAGACTCCAGCCACCCTAGTCATAGACTGTTCTTTCTGCTATCGCATTGCAAGCGGTACTGGAGCACCAAGTCTAGGACCATAAGGCAACCCCCGCCAAGCACTCTTTTACGCTGCTGATACTTTCTGTTTATCATCTATGCATAGTCACTTTAACTATACCTCTATCTACATATTACCTCAATTAGCCCAACTAACCGGTACCACCTGTATATAGCCTCGCTACTGTTATTTTCACTGTAATTTTACTGTCTTTGTATCTTTTTTCCCCCTTTATCTATTGTTTACCTAATAGCTATTTTTTACTTAAAAATTGCACAGAGAAAGTGATGCTCGATTGATTCCAAATATACAGTGCCCTCAAAGTATTCACACCCCTTGACTTTTTCCATATGGAAATACAGCCTGGGAGACAGGGCTGCCTGTTAGGCATCGTTCAGGGCTGACAGTGCCTTGCAAAAGTATTCATCCCCCTTGGTGTTTTTCCTATTTTGTTGCATTACAACCTGTAATTTAAATTTATTTTTATTTGGATTTCATGTCATGGACAAACACAAAATATTCCAAATTGGTGAAGTGAAATGAAAAAAAGAACTTTTCAAAAAATTAAAAAAAATGTAAAACTGAAAAGTGGTGCATATGTATTCACCCCCTTTGCTATGAAGCCCATAAATAAGATCTGGTGCAACCAATTACCTTCAGAAGTCACATAATTAGTTAAATAAAGTACACCTGTGTGCAATCTAAGTGCCACATGATCTCAGTATTTATACACACACCTGTTTTGAAAGGCCCCTGAGTCTGCAACACACTAAGCAAGGGGCATCACCAAGCAAGCGGCACCACGAAGACCAAAGAGATCTCCAAACAGGTCAGGGAGAAAGTTGTGGAGACGTACAGATCAGGGTTGAGTTATAAAAAAGATCAGAAACTTTGAACATCCCACAGAGCACCATTAAATTCATTATTAAAAAAATGGAAAGAATATGGCACCACAACAAACCTGCCAAGAGAGGGCCGTCCACCAAAACTCACAGACCCAGCAAGGAGGGCATTAAATCAGAGAGGCAACAAAGAGACCAAAGATAACCCTGAAGGAACTGCAAAGCTCCACAGAGGAGATTGGAGTATCTGTCCATAGGACCACTTTAAGCCGTACACTCCACAGAGCTGGGCTTTACGAAAGAGTGTCCAGAAAAAAGCCATTGCTTAAAGAAAAAAAATAAGCAAACACATTTGCTGTTCGCCAAAAGCCATGTGGGAGACTCCCCAAACATATGGAAGAAGGTACTCTGGTGAGACTAAAATGTAGCTTTTTGGCCATCAAGGAAAACGCTATGTCTGGCGCAAACCCAACACCTCGCATCACCCCGAGAACACCATCCCCACAGTGAAGGATGGTGGTGGCTGCATCATGCTGTGTGGATGTTTTTCCATCGGCAGGGACTGGGAAACTGGTCAGAGTTGAATGAATGATGGATGGCGCTAAATACAAGGAAATTCTTGAGGGGAAACCTTGGAGGTTCACTTTCCAGCAGGACAATGACCCTAAGTATATTGCTAAAGCAACACTCGTGGTTTAAGGGGAAACATTTAAATGTCTTGGAATGGCCTAGTCAAAGCCCAGACCTCAATCCAATTGAGAATCTGTGGTAGGACTTAAAGATTGTTGTACGCCAGTCCAACTTGAAGGAGCTGGAGCAGTTTTGCCTTGAAGAATGGGCAAAAATCCCAGTGGCTAGATGTGCCAAGCTTATAGAAACATACCCCAAGAGACTTGCAGCTGTAATTGCTGCAAAAGGTGGCTCTACAAAGTATTGACTTTGGGTGGGTGAATAGTTATGCACACTCAAGTTCTCTGTTTTTGTCTTATTTCTTGTTTGTTTCACAATAAAAAATATTTTGCATCTTCAAAGTGGTAGGCATGTTGTGTAAATCAAATGATACAAACCCCCCAAAAATCTATTTTAATTCCAAGTTGTAAGGAAACAAAAATTAGGAAAAATGGCAAGTGGGGTGAATACTTTCTCAAGCCACTGTAAATACCCCACGAGGGCTTAGATGCCCCAAGAGCACTTAGCACAAGGGACATTTAGCTTGCTATCATTCTAATTTATACACTGATAATGAGCTCCAAACACAAATTAAAGCATGATGTTAGCATTAAAATGTACCATCCCTTAGTGTAGCAATCAATAAAAACATATGTGCTGATCCACCGTGGGCTCTGCCGCCTCAGCCACACTGTCAATCTATCATCAATGTCTCCACTCCTATTTATAGAGTTTCTTGTGATCTCGACAAAACAACTTTTATTATGTCGTGATCATGAGATAAATAAGTTCTGATCGACTTAACAAGGGATTTCATATGTCCTCTCTGGACTTCCATATGATGCAGCCACCACCATGCTTGAAAATACGGAGAGTGGTACTCAATGTGTCGTATTGGATTTGTCCCAAACATAACACTTTGTATTCAGGACAAAAAGTGAATTGCTTTGCCAAATCTTTTGCAGTATTATTACTTTAGTGCATAGTTGCAAACAGGATGCATATTTTGGAATATATTTGTCACCTTATTTTCACTCTGTCAATTAGGTTAGTATTGTGGAGTAACTACAATGTTGTTGATCCATCCTCAGTTTTTTCTTATCACAGCCAATAAACTCTAACTGTTTTAAAGTCACCATTGGCCTCATGGTGAAATCCCTGAGCGGTTTCCTTCTTCTCCGGCAACTGAGTTAGGAAGGATGCCTGTATCTGTAACAAAGGTAAATCAAGTTACTTTTTAATCTCTTTCTCTGACTATCCCTGAAGCGTACAAATTCCTCTTCTTCCTTGCTTAAGCAAGTTCTGTCTGACTCTGGCATCATAACTGAGAAGAATCAGAGAAATGATGCTTTTAATCAAAATATTATCTCTGCAGGCTTTTTGTTCGAGAGAAACAGTGGTTTAAATTGTCCCTGTGCATTGGTACACCATCCAAAGTGTAATAAATAACTTCACCATACTCAAAAGCGATATTCAATCAGTTTTCTTTTAATTTTACCCTTCATAATTACACTTTGACATTATGGGATATTGTGTGTAGGTCAGTGACAAAAGAAACTACATTGAATCAATTTTAAATTCAGGCTGGTTACAACAAAATGTGTGTGTGTGTGTGGGGGGGGGGGGGGGGGGGGGATCAAAAGGTGTGAATATTTTGAGGCCACTGTACTACAGGACTCCAGGAGATTAACATGAAGGCGGAGAGCGAGTGTGATACCGTCGATCTCATAGCAAAGATGAAAGTATCATCTTACTGTGATTATCAAGGCACTTAACCTACTAATGTATCCATCTCTGCTAGCAGATCATTACCTTAGCTAAACAGTACACTGTTCTGCCAATCAGGGTCCCTCGAGTTCACTGGAAACTCAATTGAGCTGAGCAGAATTGATTCTTCACTTTGTGTTGAACCATATCACAACGCCAGCCAATTCGTCTGGCACCACTGACCTTGTAGTCTCTTCCAAATTTAAAGCGCAACTGCCCCTAAAAAACGTATTGTTTAGAAAACAGCCTCTGTGGCCTCGATAGGAGTCATTCTACTGTCAAAATTGACTACAAAGTGTAAATAGAATAATTTTGGTCATAAAGTCAGTCTCGTCTAAAACTTTATTTAGTGAGACTTGTAGTCGTGACTACATCACAAAGTAAATTAAGGTTTGGTGTGTTTCAATCCTGCCCACAGCTGGCAGCACACAAGTAATCATCAATTCGGAGTGCAGCTGCATGCGATCCAATCGTAATAGCCGTGGTAAATTTGGGTTGACTTTGGATATCCCTATGGAACTCGTTAGGGACCATTGGTAAATTACACAATGTACATGTGACAATGTTACAATTCTAATAGCTCCAAATTTCAATGATTTAAAACCCTCCAACTATAAATTGTAGAAATTCATATACAAATATTGAAAGCATTTAATGCGAACTAAAAGGTGTGCAACATGATAAGTCCCATTTAGATTGTATAATTTATTGATGGTCTCTAACTAGCCCCAAAGAGAGCCTATCCGAAGTCAAACCAACTTTGCCACCGTCACATTCCAGCCGACTGAAGCTAAATAATTTGTGTAACTCATCCTACCTGTAAAAACACACGACAACCACATCAAGCCACATATTTTTGGGAAAAATGCAGTGTCTTAGACTGCTGCACCACCCGGGAGGCCCAGCTTTCTCTTCCTCAACTCAGCCAGCTCTTTCTGACACCTACCCATGAGCCCCCTCTCTTTGCATTTACTGTAGCCAGCATCCTCACCCACTGAGCACTGACAGACACCGGACAGCCATAGACATTGACATTTGGTCAGTCCACCCTGGCCTTGATGTTAACATCCGCAGACAGACCGGACTGGACCAAATCTGAACCTATCATAGATGTATGTTTGGATAGCACAGTACAGTGAGTAGAGCACAGTACTGAGTACAGTACAGTATACTGTACCCTACTCTGTTGTATTGTACTGCACTGTGATGTCCAAACTTGTGAAACATGAGGTGAATGATTATTATAATTATTCATTTCTGTGTAGTACAGATTAGGAACCCATGATTTAATCCCGTTACCGGGTGTAAATCCACTTGACTTACTCTAGTTCAATCACCATGTCATAGCTGACACCCCATTCTTTCTGCAGACATCTTTGAATCTTGCATAAAAACCTGAGCGAGAACACCGTAATTACATTATCAAAGTTGGCATCTGCGCAGTACATATAAAAAAAAAGATTGTGGAAATTGTTAAAAGTAGCCCTTGTGCAAACCTTGAAATCAATGTTTTTTGTTTGGCATACATTTTAAAGTGAAAAAACTGAGTCAAAGCGTAATTCGGTGAAAGTGGAATTGCCCATAGGTTATTGGTAATCCTAGATCTATTTGTACCGTCTTGCCAACTCGTATGGTAATTTTCACACCAATTTTATTTACATTTTATCAGGGAGTCATACTGAGACCATGGTCTCTTTTACATATGAACCCTGAATTACAGAAATACATCATAATACAAAATGGAAGCAGAAAGAAAAACGCAGTCATACAAAACAAACACATTCATCAGTAATAAGGTTCTTAATCAGCTTTCTGAATGGACCTAGAGGCACCAGAACATCACTTTCATCAGTAATAAGGTTCTTAATCAGCTTTCTGAATGGACCTAGAGGCACCAGAACATCACATTCATCAGTAATAAGGTCCTTAATCAGCTTTCTGAACGGACCTAGAGGCACCAGAACATCACATTCATCAGTAATAAGGTCCTTAATCAGCTTTCTGAATGGACCTAGAGGCACCAGAACATCACATTCATCAGTAATAAGGTCCTTAATCAGCTTTCTGAATGGACCTAGAGGCACCAGAACATCACATTTAAGAACATTTTGAAGATGTTCTACAAATAAGGTGCAAGAAAATAAAAAGATGACATCTCTGACCAAATATGCAGTCAATTCTCCCTAGGAAACCGATTGAAATCATAGAAATATAGATAATAGAATAGACCCTGTTCATTTAAGTTTACATTCGACGGTGGCAGCCATCTTTGTGTTAGTAAAAATGTAAATTCAATTTAAACATCAATGGTGTAACAACTAAATTGCAGTGTTCTGAAGGATAGGTCCATTCTATAAATTATATTGCTCTGATTGAAATGACACCCACCCTGTATTCAAGAGCATGTATCTCAGCTGATAGCGAGCACAAAAACAAAAGATTGTGAAAATAGGGTCTAAGCTACAATATATGCAAATATGAAAAAATATGAGTTTACGCGTTTTTAGATATTTGATTTTAAAAAAGGTAAAGAAATATCCATTTCTATTCAAATATTTTTTTCTAGAAATTATAAAATTGTTTGACAACCCTGTTTTTGATCGAATTCAAATGGATTTACTCTCCTATGAACTTCACATGTTGATGCTCATGAGTCCTTTTACACGGAAATACAGGTTCAGCAGTCAGAGGTAACCAACCTCGGACAGACTACTTTAGTCATACTATTTTAATATAAAACT
The DNA here is from genome assembly GCF_029448725.1 of Salvelinus fontinalis. Taxonomy (NCBI): domain Eukaryota; kingdom Metazoa; phylum Chordata; class Actinopteri; order Salmoniformes; family Salmonidae; genus Salvelinus; species Salvelinus fontinalis. The sequence continues at coordinate 32,040,857 of NC_074683.1, forward strand.
CATTCTCAAATCCTTTCATGTATCCTTCAATCCCATCAAACTACAATATTTAATGAATACATCTGACTAAACACCTTCATCTATAAATCCCTCCCTGTGCATTTATCCATCCATCCATCTAGCTCCTTTCCATCCCCTCCCCTGTATTACTTCATCGCCCTCTCAGCCCAGTAGAGCCCCAGTGGATCAGCAGCGTGATGCCCACTCTGCCCCTCTATTCACGGGCTGCTGTCCAGCCTCTGTCCTGGGTCTAGCGGAGTGCTCCAGCTCTCCCCCATCCCTCCCTCCTTCCATCCACACTGACTGCGGGGCTGAACTAATCAGCTTGTGAGCCACTTTGATGTGCTGCCCCAGGCCTCAGCTTCCGCCACAGGCAGGAGTAATGGAGCTTTAAAAAGGAGGCTAAGCTACTGGGGTGCAACTGGGCTGGGCTGCTACTGGAGTGGGCTGGGACTGGTGGGGCTGAGCTGCTACTGGGGGGGGGGGGGGGGGGGGGGGCACTGGGCTGGGCTGCTACTGGGCTGGTGGGTAGGGGTGTGCAGGGAATGGGAGGGGAGCCCAGGCCAGAGAGATGGACCTGTGTGTGGATGAATAGCCCGGCGTTGAGCTCCACTAGGGAGCTATTGGTCGAAGTGTGTCACTCTCCTTGCTCTAGAGCTCAGGTGGGACCCATCATACACAGTGAGATGACAGACACGGCCCACTCTAAAATCAAATCAAATTTTATTGGTCACATACACATGGTTAGCAGATGTTAATGGGAATGTAGCGAAATCCTTGTGCTTCTAGTTCTGACCGTGCAGTAATATCTAACAAGTAATCTAACAATTTCACAACAACTACCTTATACACACACACAAGTGTAAAGGAATGAAAAAGAATATGTACATATAAATACATGGATGAGCGATGGCCGTGCGGCATAGGCAAGATGCAGTAGATGGTATAGAGTACAGTATATACAGTTGAAGTCGGAAGTTCACATACACCTTAGCCAACTACATTTAAACTCAGTTTTTCACAATTCCTGACATTTAATCCTAGTAAAAATTCCCTGTCTTCCCGGTCAGTTAGGATCACCACTTTATTTTAAGAATGTGAAATGTCAGAATAATAGTAGAGAGAATTATTTATTTCAGCTTTTATTTCTTTCATCACATTCCCAGTGGGTCAGAAGTACACACAATTAGTATTTGGTAGCATTGTCTTTAAAATTGTTTAACTTGTGTCAAACGTTTCAGGTAGTCTTCCACAAGCGTCGCACAATAAGTTGGGTGAATTTTGGCCCATTCCTCCTGACAGAGCTGGTGTAACTGAGTCAGGTTTGTAGGCCTCCTTGCTACCACACACTTTTTCAGTTCTGCCCACAAATTTTCTATAGGATTGAGGTCAGGGCTTTGTGATGGCCACTCCAATACCTTGACTTTGTTGTCCTTAAGCTATTTTGCCACAACTTTGGAAGTTTGCTTGGGGTCATTGTCCATTTGGAATACCCATTTGCGACCAAGCTTGAACTTCCTGACTGATGTCTTGAGATGTTGCTTCAATATATCCATATCATTTTCCTACCTCATGAAGCCATCTATTTTGTGAAGTGCACCAGTCCCTCCTGCAGCAAAGCACCCCCACAACATGATGCTGCCACTGTGTTGTGTTTTACGGCTGTGTTTTACGGTTGGGATGGTGTTCTTCGGCTTGCAAGCCTCCCTCTTTTTCCTCCAAACATAATGATGGTCATTATGGCCAAACAGTTCTTTTTTGTTCATAAGAATAGAGGACATTTCTCCAAAAGTATGATCATGTGCAGTTGCAAACCGTAGTCTGGCTTTTTTTAATGGCGGTTTTGGAGCAGTGGCTTCTTTCTTGCTGAGTGGCCTTTCAGGTTATGTCGATATAGGACTCGTTTTACTGTGGATATAGATACTTTTGTACCTGTTTCCTTCAGCATCTTCACACGGTCCTTTGCTGTTGTTCTGGGATTGAGTTGCACTTTTTGCACCAAAGTACGTTCCTCTCTAGGAGACAGAACGTGTCTCCTTCCTGAGCAGTATGACGGCTGCGTGGTCTCATGGTATTTATACTTGCATACTATTGTTTGTACAGATTAACGTGGTACCTCCAGGCATTTGGAAATTGGACCTAAGGATGAAACAGACTTGTGGAGGTCTACAATATTTTTTCTGAAGTCTTGGCTGATTTCTTTTGATTTTCCCTTGATGTCAAGCAAAGAAGCACTGCGTTGGAAGGGAGGCCTTGAAATACATCCACAGGTACACCTCCAATTGACTCAAATGATGTCAATTAGTCTATCAGAAGCTTCTAAAGCCATGACATAATTTTCTGGAATTTTCCAAGCTGTTTAAAGGCACAGTAAACTTAACGTATGTAAACTTCTGACCCACTGGAATTGTGATACAGTGAATTATAAGTGAAATAATCTGTCTGTAAACAATTGTTGGAAAAATTACTTGTGTCATGCACAAAGAAGATGTCCTAACCGACTTGCCAAAACTATAGTTTGTCAACGGGAAATTTGTGGAGTGGTTGAAAAATGAGTTTTAATGACTCCAACCTAAGTGAATGTAAACTTCTGACTTCAACTGTACATATGAGATGAGTAATGTAGGGTGTTAACATTATATAAAGTGGCATTGTTTAAAGTGACTAGTGATACATTTATTACATCCATTTTTTTATTATTAAAGTGGCTAGAGATTGAGTCAGTATGTTGGCAGCAGCCACTCAATGTTAGTGATGGCTGTTTGTCTGATGTCCTTGAGATAGAAGCTGTTTTTCAGTCTCTCGGTCCCTGCGTTGATGCACCTGTTCTGACCTCACCTTCTGGATGGTAGCGGGGTGAACAGGCAGTGGCTCGGGTGGTTGTTGTCCTTGATGATCTTTTTGGCCTTCCTGTGACATCAGGTGGTGTAGGTGTGCTGGAGGGCAGGTAGTTTGCCCTCGGTAATGCGTTGTGCTGACCTCACTACCCTCTGGAGAGCCTTACGGTTGTGGGCGGAGCAGTTGCCGTACCAGGCAGTGATACAGCCCGACAGGATGCTCTCGATTGTGCATCTGTAAAGGTTTGTGAGTGTTTTTGGTGACAAGCCAAATTTCTTCAGCCTCCTCAGGTTGAAGAGGCGCTGTTGCGCCTTCTTCACCACGCTGCCTGTGTGGGTGGACCATTTCAGTTTGTCCATGATGTGTACACCGAGGAACTTAAAACTTTCCACCTTCTCCACTGCTGTCCCTTTGATGTGGATAGGGGGTGCTCCCTCTACTGTTTCCTGAAGTCCACGATAATCTCCTTTGTTTTGTTGACATTGAGTGTGAGGTTATTTTTCTGACACCACACTCCGAGGGCCCTCACCTCCTCCCTGTAGGCCGTCTCGTCGTTGTTGGTAATCTTGCCTACCACTGTTGTGTCGTCTGCAAACTTGATGATTGAGTTGGAGGCGTGCATGGCCACGCAGTCATGGGTGAACAGGGAGTAGAGGAGAGGGCTGAGAACGCACCCTTGTGGGGCCACAGTGTTGAGGATCAGCGAGGTGGAGATGTTGTTTCTTACCCTCACCACCTGGGGGTGGCCCGTCAGAAAGTCCAGAACACAGTTGCACAGGGCGGGGTCGAGACCCAGGGTCTCGAGCTTAATGACAAGTTTGGGGGGGTACTATGGTGTTAAATGCTGAGTTGTAATCGATGAACAGCATTCTTACATAGGCATTCCTCTTGTCTAGATGGGTTAGGGCAGTGTGCAGTGTGATTGCGTCGTCTGTGGACCTATTGGGGGAGTAAGCAAATTGGAATGGGTCTAGGGTGTCAGGTAGGGTGGAGGTGATATGATCCTTGACTAGTCTCTCAAAGCACTTAATGATGACGGAAGTGAGTGCTACGGGGCGATAGTCAATTAGCTCAGTTAGCTTTCTTGGGAACAGGAACAATGGTGGCCCTCTTGAAGCATGTGGGAACAGCAGACTGGGATAAGGATTAATTGAATAGGTCTGAGCATGCTCTGAGGACGCGGCTAGGGATGCCGTCTGGGCCGGCAGCCCTGCGAGGGTTAACACGTTTCAATGTTTTACTCACATTGGCCGCAGTGAAGGAGAGCCTGCAGGTTTTGGTTGCGGGCTGTGTCAGTGGCCCTGTATTGTCCTCAAAGCGAGCAAAGAAGTTGTTTAATTTGTCTGGGAGCAAGATGTCGGGGTGCGCGACGGAGCTGGTTTTCTTTTTGTAATCCGTGATTGACTGTAGACCCTGCCACATACATCTCCTGTCTGAGCTGTTGAATTGTGACTCTACTTTGTCTCTACACTGACGCTTAGCTTGTTTGATTGCCTTGTGGAGGGAATAGCTACATTGTTTGTATCCGGTCATGTTTCCGGTCACCTTGCCATGATTAAAAGCAGTGGTTCGCGCTTTCAGTTTTGCGTGAATGCTGCCATCAATCCACGGTTTCTGGTTGGGGAAGGTTTTAATAGTCACCGTGTGTACAACATCACCTGCTAATAAACTCACTCACCGAATCAGCGTATACATCAATGTTGTTGTGTGAGGCTATCCGGAACATATCCCAGTCCACGTGATCGGAGCAATCTTGAAGCGTGGAATCCGATTGTTCGGACCAGCGTTGAACAGACCTGAGCACAGGCGTTTCCTGTTTTAATTTATGTCTATAGGCTGGGAGCAACAAAATGGAGTCGTGGTCAGATTTGCCGAAAGGAGGGCGAGGGAGGGCTTTGTATGAGTCGCGGAAGTTAGAGTAGCAATAATCCAGAATGCTGCCAGCCCAGGTCGTTCATTCGATATGCTGATAAAATTTAGGGAGCCATGTTCAGATTAGCTTTGTTAAAATCTCCAGCTACAATAAATGCAGCTTCGGGATATATGGTTTCCAGTTTAAATAGAGTCCAATGAAGTTCTTTCAGGGCCGTCGAGGTGTCTGCTTGGGGGGATATACACGACTGTGATTATAATCGAAGAGAATTCTCTTGGTAGATAATGTGGTCGGCATTTGATTGTAAGGAATTCTAGGTCAGGTGAACAAAAGGACTTGAGATCCTGTATGTTGTTATGATCACACCATGACTCATTAATCATAAGGCATACTTCTACTTCTTACCAGAGAGATGTCTGTTTCTGTCAGCACGCTGCGTGAAGAAACCGGGTGGCTGTACCGACTCTGATAACATATCCTGAGTGAGCCATGTTTCCGTGAAACAGAGAATGTTACAATCTCTGATGTCTCTCTGGAAGGCAACCCTTGCTCGAATTTCGTCTACCTTTGTTTCAAGAGACTGGACATTGGCGAGTAGTATACTCGGGAGCGGTGAGCAATGTGCCCGTCTAGGGAGCCTGACCAGAAGACCGCTTCGTCTGCCCCTTCTGTGGCGTTGTTGTTTTGGGTCGCCTACTGGGATCCGATCCCATTGTCCTGGGTGGTGGTCCGAACAGAGGATCCGCTTCGGGAAAGTTGTATTCCCGGTTGTAATGTTGGTAAGTTGACGTTGCTCTTATATCCAATAGTTAATCCCGGCAATATGTAATAAGACTTAAGATTTTCTGGGCTAACAATGTAAGAAATAATACATAAAAAAACAAAATACTGCATAGTTTCCTAAGAACGCGAAGCGACCATCTCTGTCGGCACCAAAAGCTTCCCTTTCTCTGCTTCCCTGGCCACTCACTCATCTAGAGATTTCACTGTGATCTGGACTTGCCAGGGTCTTATTATCTGTTATCTCAGTCTAAGGTGTTTGTGTGCGTTTTGAGTGAGAGTGTGTTTTGTGTGTGAATGTCTGTAAATATATGATATTTGTTCAGTCTGTTGGAATGTGATGAGCGTGTTTTTATGTCAGCAAATTGGCCATCTGATTGAGTTTTTTTGTGCGTTTGCATGCATGCTTGACTGTGATGTTGTTTACTTGCAATTGTGTGTGTGTCAGAAATGTTTCTTTATTTCAAGGAGAACCGAGGGAGAGGAGAGGGAACGTGTTATGGGTTCTAACTAATCCCCAATCATCAGGCAGGTCGAGTGTTAATGTTAATACTAAAGCTAAAGCCCACTGGTTTGGCCTAAAGCCCAGAACAACAATGAAACAGATCATAGGTGGGTGATTAAGGACATTAGTTCTAATCCTTAATAATCTGTTTAGCTCTGCCTCACACTGAAACATCTTTCTCAGAGGCTCTGCAGCAGAGAGCATGGTAATCAGTCAGCCTGTCTAGCTATCTATCTAGTGGAATGTCCTGGTACTGGAGGTCATGGGAGTCACTTGGCCTGGTACTGGAGGTCATGGGAGTCACTTGGCCTGGTACTGGAGGTCATGGGAGTCACTTGGCCTGGTACTGGAGGTCGTGGGAGACACTGGGCCTGGTACTGGAGGTCGTGGGAGACACTGGGCCTGGTACTGGAGGTCGTGGGAGACACTTGGCCTGGAACTGGAGGTCGTGGGAGACACTTGGCCTGGTACTGGAGGTCATGGGAGTCACTTGGCCTGGTACTGGAGGTCATGGGAGACACTTGGCCTGGTACTGGAGGTCATGGGAGACACTTGGCCTGGTACTGGAGGTCATGGGAGTCACTTGGCCTGGTACTGGAGGTCATGGGAGTCACTTGGCCTGGTACTGGAGGTCATGGGAGTCACTTGGCCTGGTACTGGAGGTCATGGGAGTCACTTGGCCTGGTACTGGAGGTCATGGGAGTCACTTGGCCTGGTACTGGAGGTCATGGGAGTCACTTGGCCTGGTACTGGAGGTCATGGGAGTCACTTGGCTTGGGAAAAATACAATATCAACAGCAAGCATCAAATGTGGCTAAGATCCTCCACATAGAATAAAGATAACTCTGACACAGCCAGACACGCAATGCATAAAGGCATGAAAAGCAGTAGGCACAGCAGTCCTTTTTATTCTTGACCAATGAGCATCACATTAAAAACATATTTTTGTTGCATTTCCAGACACTTTTTGGAGTGTTCCTGTTATTCAACAGTGTGTGGATGTCTATCTATTCTACACAGGCCTAGAGCCAGAGACGAGGCACTCTGACATAGCAGAGAGAGAGAGGTATTCTTGTGATGTGCTTTTTGCTTTGCCTCGGAGACATCTGCAGGCCAGGTGCTCTGCACTCGGGAATGGAGCTCAGTCACGTTCAGGGTTATGTATGCTCCAACAAAGACCTACAGGACATCTATTATACAGCTTCTCTCTGTCTCCAGTCACTGCTCCTAATTTCAATAACATACTCACGGTATTTAGGGTTGAACTTGACAACCTGTACCACAGTCTTATTAGGTACATAGTAGTACTAGACATATCACTTGATATTTAAAATAAGTAGTACGGTATTTCAATAAGGTATATGAGGCCATGTTTTCTTCTTTACCAGGTTTCGGTTGGTATGGAAGTCACAACCAGCCTACACAGACGGAGACTCCTAAATCCAGTTTAACTGGCCTTGGTAATATTTGGCTGGTCTGGAGGAAACCCATGACTTTCTACTGATCTCCCAAAAAAGGCAGTTTTAAACAAACAAACACACACACACATACGCTTGTTGAGAATATACTCAAATGAATTCAGGCTATGTCCAGATACTAAATGGTCTGTGCCGTAGAATAAGAGTGACTGTTGGAACTCTATCAACTAGTGGGCTTTAATCCTCACCCCTGGGCTGAGCGCCATGCCACTCTTTACTGTGTCAGCCCAAACCCAATAACCCATGCAGACCTATCTAATCACATCTAAAGCTCATATCCATGATGACACAGAGGTACCACAGTGAGCAAGAGAGTGGTGGCTCCCCAGGGAGTCCCAGTCTACAGAGACCAATATGTCATTTGTATTAAAGCAGGGTTTCCCAAACTGGGTCCTGGGGTGAACGTTTTGGGTTTGTGTCCTAGCTCTACACAGCTGACCAACTCATCATCAAGCTTAGATGATTTGAATTAGATGTGTAGAGCTAGAGCAAAAAGACTCAACCCTGTATTAGGATGGCATTGATGACCATTATTTGATCTCAACACCATTGTTTCATTCTACCAGACACTTTATAAACCAACACTCAATTCAAAAGGACCCCAGCCACTGTTAACATGGCTATAGTTAATCATAATTTCCCTTCCAATTAGGCCACCATGGGCACAACATCAGCCAACCTGCGTTTCCAAAACTAGTCATGTCGGGATTACACACAAAACAATATTCTGTCTGACGAAGGCTGTTGTGGCAGTTCCAGATGATCATAAATCATATTCTAATGTGGTGGCAGGTGTCTGCAGTAGTAGGTACTGTATCGTTCATCCCACATGGATGCGCGCACGCACGCAAAAAAAATCCTGACCTATTTCTCTGGATAATAAAATGACAGCGGTTGCTAAGAGAACAGAGTAGCCAAGGAACAGGAATCGGACCAAAGAAAGACGCTTGTATTTGAAGAACAGATCTTCCATTTGTAAGACAATGTTTGAAAACCAAAAGCCATACATTGTAAAAATGGGGGCAAGACTTTGAAGTAGCCCAGGTTATTTCATAAGAAAATAGTAATTCATGTTTTTCTTTGTTTTCTTGCATTCAGTTAGTGTAGCAGAGTCAATAGCTAAATAAACATTGTTTAGAATAAATCCAGAGTAGTCCGTTTTGTTTTATCAATGAATGTGAGATGATATCCTAACGCATACCTTCCAAACTGAAGTCCAGTAGCACATACTCGTAAACGGTGTCTGTTATGGTCTCCACTTGCGGTCTCTTCAGAGTGGAGTATATCTTCCCGGGGCTACTGTCCTCTGGCTCTTCCAGTTTCCTCAACCCGCAGCCCATAGTGCCGTGGCGGGATATCCAGCTCACACTAACCGGGCACGAAGACGGTTAGACTACAAACAGAGCATTGCTATTGCTATAAAGTTCACCGGATTGCTCCATCCCGGGTGGGTTGCCCCGGATAATCACTGTCATAGGCAACCAAAGAACGCACAATAAAATAAAAAATATGCAGTTTTATATTTTTCTATAAATAGTTATTTTTCAACGCACCGTGCGCCTAAAAGCGTGCAGCTCTCGTTCTTTGGGAGAAAAAAAACAGAAAAAGTTACAATAATTGAGAACTCCTCCACCACTGCGCGCGAGCGGGTACTTTGTTGCTAACGTCGACTTAATGGCAACAAATCCCCTTTTAGTTTTCTTTCCGCCTATCAAATTATATTTTTCGTATCATCCACTTTAAAAAACGAGAGTGATTTTAGTTAAGCCGAATAATAAATGTGTGAGTGATTCAGGAAAGCCACAGCGTGGCTGCTCGCAGGAGGGGCAAAACATGGGAGGACCGAAGACGAGGAGGTGATTTGTGCAGCATGATATGGCCTGTATTTTAATGGTTGCTTGGTTTATTTACTAAATATAAATATTTATGTAGGCTATAGATGCAGCACACTGGGCACAGACGTCAGTTCAACGTCTATTTTTGATTTAGACTCAATTTGGGTGAGTTGTCAACTAACATAAATTCACTATGACATGGGATTTAGGTTAACAGTTGGTTGAGAACAAGACGAAACACCTTTACTTTGATGACTTTCTGCAAATCAACATCATCACATTTAATTTTGGGGTTGAAAAGGACGTGGAAACAACGTTGATTCAACCAGTTTTTTCCCAGTGAAGCCTAGTGATGTTAGGCTCTGTAATCTGTATAGAAAAACCTTTGCAGGTTCTCAATGAAGTTGTTTTATGTAATGAGGCAATACTCATATACATTTACAACGCCAGTAGATACTTTTGAGTGCATTGCTATGATTCAAAGCCACAGGAGATCACTAAAGTTCAAAGAAAGTGAATGAAACTTGTGACCAAGGCATGACTTCACCTGCTCAAAGATTTATACACCAAATCCTTTATTTCACCTGGCCAGTCATTTTCATTATGACACTGTTGGACCGTGATCAACTATACAGATGGACCATGATCAACTATACAGATGGACCGTGATCAACTATACAGATGGACCATAATCAACTATACAGTTGGACCGTGATCAACTATACAGTTGGACCATGATCAACTATACAGATGGACCATGATCAACTATACAGATGTACCATGATCAACTATACAGATGGACCGTGATCAACTATACAGATGGACCATGATCAACTATACAGATGGACCATGAGCTTCCTAGTTCAAGGAAGATCATGGTCCATCTGTATAGTTGACAGTCAGTCTATCGATCCAGCTTTTCACTACTTGTCAACAATGAATTGGAGGACCATTATGACTCCAATGAAAAGCTCTGAGCGAGAGGTTATCGAGAGTGGTGGGCGTTTTACCAATGGAAAATGATTTCCCTTAGATGAATAAATTCTATTACGTAATATCCCTATCACTAGACATGGGAACTAGTCACAATCAGTAATATGCATTTGAACCAAATTGACTCAAATGAAGTCTGTGTGTTTGTGTGGGTGGGTGTGTCTCTCTCTCTATTTCTCTCTCACACACACACAGACTGTGTGTGTTTGGTGGTGAGACAAGCAGTCAACACACGTCTGATTGTTGAATGGTAACTGGGATCATTGAAGCAGCTGAGAGCGAACCACTATAACAGCTGTAGATCCTTATGAGGTAAGGCACCAGCACCAGGTTTATTTAACCAGGTAAACTAGTTGAGAACAAGTTCTCATTTACAACTGCGACCTGGCCAAGATAAAGCAAAGCAGTTCGACACATACAACAACACAGAGTTACACATTGAATAAACATACAATCAATAATACAGTAGAAAAATCTATATACAGCATGTGCAAATGAGGTACGATAAGAGAGGTAAGGCCATGGTGGCAAAGCAATTACAATATAGCAATTAAACACTGGAATGGTAGGATGTGAAGAACATGAATGTGCAAGTTGACATACTGGGGTGCAAAGGAGCAAGATAAATAAATACAGTATGGGAATGAGGTAGATGGATGGGCTATTTACAGATGAGCTATGTACAGGTGCAGTGATCTGTCAGCTGCTCTGACAGCTGGTGCTTAAAGCTAGTGAGGGAGGTAAGAGTCTCCAGCTTCAGAGATTTTTGCAGTTCGTTCCAGTCATTGGCAGCAGAGAACTGGAAGGAGAGGCGGCCAAAGGAAGAATTGGCTTTGGGGGTGACCAGTGAGATATACCTGCTGGAGCGCATGCTACGGGTGGGTGTTGCTATGGTGACCAGTGAGCTGAGATAAGGTGGGGCTTTACCTAGCAGAGACTTGTAGATAACCTGGAGCCAGTGGGTTTGGCGACGAGTATGAAGCGAGGGCCAGCCAACGAGATCATACAGGTCGCAGTGGTGGGTATTATATGGGGCTTTGGTGACAAAACGGATGGCACTGTGATAGACTGCATCCAATTTGTTGAGTAGAGGGTTGGAGGCTATTTTGTAAATGACATCGCCGAAGTCGAGGATCGGTAGGATGGTCAGTTTTACGAGGGTATGTTTGGCAGCATGAGTGAAGGATGCTTTGTTGCAAAATAGGAAGCCGATTCTAGATTTAATTTTGGATTGGAGATGTTTAATGTGAGTCCGGAAGGAGAGTTTACAGTCTAACCAGACACCTAGGTATTTGTACTTGTCCACATATTCTAAGTCAGAACCGTCCAGAGTAGTGATGCTGGACGGGCGGGCAGGTGCGGGCAGCGATCGGTTGAAGAGCATGCATTTAGTTTTACTTGCATTTAAGAGCAGTTGGAGGCCTAGGAAGGAGAGTTGTATGGCATTGAAGCTCATCTGGAGGTTAGTTAACACAGTGTCCAACGAAGGGCCAGAGGTATACAGAATGGTGTCATCTGCGTAGAGGTGGATTAAAGAATCACCAGCAGCGAGAGCGACATTATTGATGTATACAGAGAAGAGAGTCGGCCTGAGAATTGAACCCTGTGGCACCCCCCCATAGGCCTGCCAGAGGTCCGTACAACAGGCCCTCCGATTTGCTAGCAGGGGCTAACAAGCTAGCATAAGGGCCTTAGAGGGACGTCGCGATGGGGGAAAAGTCTGTTTTTTCCTCCTCGTGCGGTGACGTCGATAGACCAGTCGTGGAATTAGTAGGGTTACAAGTAGCAGAGTGGTCCAAGTCCAGTTGGCAAAATGGGTATTTTGGTCCAAGAAACTGGCCGGTGGATCAGCTAACAGTCCAATATGCTCTAGATAGCTAGCAGGCCGCGGTTAGCAGAATGGGCCTTCAGGGGACGTCGCACCTGAGGGGCCTGTTGGGATCCTCGGGCAGATTATGTCGGTATTCCAGTCGTGAAGGATCGGCGGGGTTCCGTGCCCCATACCGGCAGTAGAAGGGTTCCGGATATTGTAGCCGAGGAGTGGGGTTCAGGAGTAGCCCAGGAGCCCTAGCCGGGAGACCCAGGCTAGTTGGTGCTTGCTCCGGGACAAGAACGTTAGCCAGGAGTGGTCAACCCGGGTTGCGGTTAGCAAGCTGCCATGATGACCCTGTCCGGGGGTATCATCGGATGGGGCCACAGTGTCTCCTGATCCCTCTTGTCTCAGCCTCCAGTATTATGCTGCAGTAGTTTATGTCGGGGGGCTAGGGTCAGTCTGTTATATCTGGAGTACTTCTCCTGTCTTATCCGGTGTCCTGTGTGAATTTAAGTATGCTCTCTCTAATTCTCTCTTTCTCTCTTTCTTTCTCTCTCTCGGAGGACCTGAGCCCTAGGACGATGCCTCAGGACTACCTGGCATGAGGACTCCTTGCTGTCCCCAGTCCACCTGGCCGTGCTGCTGCTCCAGTTTCAACTGTTCTGCCTGCGGCTATGGAACCCTGACCTGTTCACCGGACGTGCTACCTGTCCCAGACCTGCTGTTTTCAACTTTCTAGAGACAGCAGGAGCGGTAGAGATACTCTTAATGATCGGCTAGGAAAAGCCAACTGATATTTACTACTGAGGTGCTGACTTGTTGCACCCTCGACAACTACTGTGAGTATTATTATTTGACCATGCTGGTCATTTATGAACATTTGAACATCTTGGCCATGTTCTGTTATAATCTCCACCCGGCACAGTCAGAAGAGGACTGGCCACCCCTCATAGCCTGGTTCCTCTCTAGGTTTCTTCCTAGATTTTGGCCTTTCTAGGGAGTTTTTCCAAACCACCGTGCTTCTACACCTGCATTGCTTGCTGTTGGGGTTTTAGGCTGGGTTTCTGTACAGCACTTTGAGATATCAGCTGATGTAAGAAGGGCTATATAAATACATTTGATTTGATGATCCAGATGAAAGGGTTCAGAGTTTGCGGTAGGAATCCAGGGAAATGGAGAGAAAAATCGGTCCGGTATGCTCTGGTTTGAAACACGTTGTACGAACTGGCGAGCGCTTTCCGAGCTAAAGGTTAGCCGACTGATAGCTGATAGCTGGTAGCTAGTTAGCTAGCTTCAGTTGAGGTAATCCAGTTCGGAGGTAAATAGAAATACTTTAGAGAAAAAAAAACAGACATGACAAAGACAAAGATGTCTGACTGCTAAGCCATCTTGGACGTGATGTTGACTGGTTCACACTGATCATACTCTGATCCAAATCAATGCACTCCTGATTACAACATCTGCCTCGTTAGAAGGAGCCTCCAGGAAAGTAATGACTTTTGTCCTGTAATATCTTAACATAGACCTGGTGAATCTGTATGTCTTCTGATTTCATTGGAGTCATAGGCACAAAAAATGGAAACATTGATTATGAAGGTGCATACGGTTATTGTTTTGTAGTATATTGGGAGCTCTTGGTAAGACTTTGCTTTCACTTGACTTTCAACAATGAAAACATGAAAGTGTTACGCACGCCTCTGAGAAGAGGGAACGCAACTCCCTGCTACAACTCAACTCTCTGAAGTGCAAGAGGTATGGACTGTAGGTGCGAGTAAGGATGACACAAAAGCAGAATTTACCATTTACTCAAATTTATTTTCTTACACGGTAATATGGGGAAAAGGGGCTGGACGGAACCAAAGCAAAGAAAGTAAATATCAAAGTTCCCCCTCTCCTATCTAACCTGCCTACCCACTTAACTTACCTAACTTAACACCGCCTGGTGCCCTACCCAAAATACAGGGGGTGGTCCGCCCAGGTCTTACCTAGTGTGCCTAGACAGTAAATATACTACGGGTATATGTATGCCCTCGGGCCTCTTGCCTAAACACTCCCAAAGTGCCTTCTCCTTCCCCCCTGGGAACAAACGAAACAGAGTAATTATTAATGATTTCACAAACACTCACAAACACAGGACATAGCAAAACTGCTACCAACAACAACAGTACATACCACACTTTCTGATACACAACCCACACTATATCACAATCTAATTTTTCTCTCAATCTCCAAATCTCTACTCCTTATCTCATCTCCTCTCCTCTCTCCTCTCTCAATCTTCCTTCTCTCTCCTCTCTCAATCTTCCTTCTCTCTCCTCTCTCCTCTCTCCTCTCTCCTCTCTCCTCTCTCCTCTCTCCTCTCTCCTCTCTCCTCTCTCCTCTCTCCTCTCTCCTCTCTCCTCTCTCCTCTCTCCTCTCTCCTCTCTCAATCTTCCTTCTCTCTCCTCTCTCCTCTCTCCATCTTCACTCTCTTGGGCAGAACACTGGCTTTTATCTTCAGGTGGCAATGGTGATTAGAGTCAGCTGCTTCTTGACGAGGGGGCGGGGTCAGCTCCAATCACCAATTAGCCTGGGGTTGACCAATCAGCTGGTTGGGGAGTACTTCAGGAAGCCATCTCCTGAAACACACCCTCAAATACAAAACAGAACACAGAAACTGGGGAACGTAACAAAAGCATGTCACAGAGACCTTCTTGATGGAGCGGAAGGTTCTTATCCTTCTACAAGCACTTTGTCAGAATTAACAGATGGAACGAAAGAAAGAAAGGATGTTGCCAAACGGAGGTAACAAGAGGAGGAAAGGTAAGAAAAACAACAAAAATTCTTGAACAGAAAATGTATATCCCTTTGTCTGGAAACTGTCGGAAAGATGTCTAACCAGACACTGAGCAAGACCGACCAAAACAACAGGAAACTGTCAGAAAGACGGCTAACCAGACACTGAGCATGACCGACCAGAACGACAGGAAACTGTCAGAAAGATGTCTAACCAGATACTGAGCAAGACCGACCAGAATCGACAGGAAACTGTCAGAAAGATGTCTAACCAGACACTGAGCTGGACCGACCAGAACAACCGGGAACTGTGAGAAAGATGGCTAACCAGACACTGAGCTGGACTGACCAGAACAACAGGAGACTGTCAGAAAGATGGCTAACCAGACACTGAGCTGGACCGACCAGAACAACCGGGAACTGTGAGAAAGATGGCTAACCAGACACTGAGCTGGACCGACCAGAACAACCGGGAACTGTGAGAAAGATGGCTAACCAGACACTGAGCTGGACCGACCAGAACAACCGGGAACTGTGAGAAAGATGGCTAACCAGACACTGAGCTGGACTGACCAGAACAACAGGAGACTGTCAGAAAGACGGTTAACCAGACACTGAGCTGGACTGACCAGAACAACGAAGAAGAAGAAGAAGACGAGCCAGCAAACTGGCTGCTAATCTACACAGTATCCAATAGTCTCTACTATACTGTTACAACAGAGTTAAAACAGTCATGGACAGAACTATATACAGTACAGTTGGAAATTGTAGCTCTTATGTACTTACTGTATTCAATCAAGGCTATCACAGGAGACAATACTGTATTTGTCCAGAGAACAGTAGCCATTGATTCCCTAACCGGGGTGCCAGTCTGGTTTTGTAACAGCCAGAGAACAGTAGCCATTGATTCCCTAATCGGGGTGCCAGTCTGGTTTTGTAACAGCCAGATGACAACACCAATACTTGGAAAGAAACAGACCGTCACCCCGGCTAGCCAGTAGTCATTTTCATTTATGTCTCAGTCAAATGATTTGAACACCACATGCTACATGTCTTTGTGGTCTGGAGGAATGTTAAAAAAAGAACCTCAGCGGAGAACGGCTGAAGACTGGAAGTGCATCCCAAATAGCATCCATGTCACGTTCTGACCATAGTGCTTATGTGTTTTGCTTGTTTTAGTGTTGGTCAGGACGTGACCTGGGTGGGAATTCTATGTTGTGTGTCTAGTTTGTCTGTTTCTGTGTTCAGCCTAATATGGTTCTCAATCAGAGGCAGCTGTCAATCGTTGTCCCTGATTGAGAATCATATATAGGTGGCTTGTTTTGTGTTGGGATTTTGTGGGTGGTTGTTTTCTGTGTCAGTGTTTGTGCCACACGGGACTGTGACGGTTAGTTTGTTTTGTTATTTTGTAATTGTATATTGTTTTCATGTTATTAAATCATGGAAACTTACCACGCTGTACATTGGTCCTCCGATCCTTCTCGCCTCTCCTCGTCCGATGAGGAGGACGAAATAGACTGCCGTTACAGAACCACCCACCTAACTCGGACCAAGCAGCGTGGCAACGGGCAGCAGCGACAGCAGCAGCGGTACCAGGAGGAATGGACATGGGAGGAAATTCTAGACGGTAAAGGGCCCTGGGCAGAGCCAGAGGAGTGTCGCCGCCCCAAAGCGGAGCTGGAGGCAGCAAAAGCGGAGAGGCGGCATTATGAGACGCTAGCAAGGCAGAGCGGCTGGAAGCCCGAGAGGCTCACCCAAAAATGTCTCGGGGGGGGGTGGTGGCTAAAGGGGAGTGTTGCGAAGTCAGGTAGGAGACCTGCGCCAACTTCCCGTGCTTACCGTGGAGTGAGAGGGCGTCGTACTGGTCAGACACCGTGTTATGCAGTGGTGCGCACGGTGTCCCCAGTACGCGTGCTTAGCCCAGTGCTGGCTATTCCGCCTCGCCGTACTGGTAGGGCTAGGTTGGGCATCGAGCCGGGTGTCATGAAGTCGGCCCAACGCATCTGGTCTCCAGTGCGTCTCCTCGGGCCGGCGTACATGGCACTAGCCTTACAAATGGTGTCCCCGGTTCGTCAGCATAGCCCAGTGCGGGCTATTCCACCTCGGCGCACTGGCAGGGCTACGGGGACCATTCAACCAGGTAAGGTTGGGCAGGCTCGGTGCTCACGAGCTCGTGTACTCCTTCACGGTCCGGTATATCCGGCGCCACCTTCCCGCCCCAGCCCAGTACCACCAGTGCCTACACCACGCACTAGGCTTCCTGTGCGTCTCCAGAACTCTGTTCCTCCTCCACGCACTCTCCCTATGGTGCGTGTCTCCAGCCTAGTACCTCCAGTTCCGGCACCACGCACTAAGCCTCCTGTACATCTCCAAAGCCCTGTACGCACTGTTCCTGCTCCCCGCACTAGCCTTGAGGTGCGTGTCTCCAGTCCGGTACCACCAGTTCTGGCACCACGCACCAGGCCTACTGTGCGCCTCAGCAGGTCAGAGTCGGTTGTCTGCCCAGCGCCGTCTGAGCTGCCTGCCTGCCCAGCGCCGTCTGAGCTGCCTGCCTGCCCAGCGCCATCTGAGCCATCCGTCTGCCCAGCGCCGTCTGAGCCATCCGTCTGCCCAGCGCCATCTGAGCCATCCGTCTGCCCAGCGCCAACTGAGCCGCCCGTCTGTCCCGAGCCATTAGAGCCGTCCGTCAGTCAGGAGCCGCTAGAGCCGTCCGTCAGTCGGGAGCCGCTAGAGCCGTCAGTCAGTCAGGAGCCGCCAGAGCCGCCAGCCAGTCAGGCGCCGCCAGAGCCGCCAGCCAGTCAGGAGCCGCCAGAGCCACCAGCCAGTCAGGAGCCGCCAGAGCCGCCAGCCAGTCAGGAGCTGCCAGAGCCGCCAGCCAGTCAGGAGCTGCCAGAGCCGCCAGCCAGTCAGGAGCCGCCAGAGCCGCCAGCCAGTCAGGAGCTGCCAGAGCCGCCAGCCAGTCAGGAGCTGCCAGAGCCGCCAACCAGTCAGGAGCTGCCAGAGCCGCCAGCCAGTCATGAGCTGCCCTCCAGTCATGAGCTGTCTTCCAGTCATGAGCTGCCCTCCAGTCATGAGCTGCCCTCCAGTCATGAGCTGCCCTCCAGTCATGAGCTGCCTTCCAGTCATGAGCTGCCTTCCAGTCATGAGCTGCCTTCCAGTCATGAGCTGCCCCTCAGTCCGGAGCTGCCCCTCAGTCCGGAGCTGCCCCTCAGTCCGGAGCTGCCATTAGTCCAGAGCTGCCCTTCAGTCCAGAGCTGCCCTTCAGTCCAGAGCTGCCCTTCAGTCCGGAGTTGCCCTTCAGTCCGGAGTTGCCCCTCTGTCCTGAGATACCTCTCTGTCCTGAGCTACCTCTCTGTCCTGAGCTGTCTCCTAAATCTAGGGGGGACCTTTGTGAAGGTTCCTAGACCAGGGTCGGGGGCGAGGGTCGCCACTCAAAGGACGCTAAGGAGGGGAACAAAGACAATGGTGGAGTGGTGTCCTCGTCGGAGCCGCCACCGCGGACAGATGCCCACCCAGACCCTCCCCTTGAGTTTTAGGGGTGCGTTCGGAGTCCGCACCTCAGGAGGGGGGTACTGTCACGTCCTGACCATAGTGCTTATGTGTTTTGCTTGTTTTAGTGTTGGTCAGGACGTGAGCTGGGTGGGCATTCTATGTTGTGTGTCTAGTTTGTCTGTTTCTGTGTTCAGCCTAATATGGTTCTCAATCAGAGGAAGCTGTAAATCGTTGTCCCTGATTGAGAATCATATATAGGTGGCTTGTTTTGTGTTGGGATTTTGTGGGTGGTTGTTTTCTGTGTCAGTGTTTGTGCCACACGGGACTGTGACGGTTAGTTTGTTTTGTTATTTTGTAATTGTATATTGTTTTCATGTTATTAAATCATGGAAACTTACCACGCTGTACATTGGTCCTCCGATCCTTCTCGCCTCTCCTCGTCCGATGAGGAGGACGAAATAGACTGCCGTTACAATCCTACTCCCTATGTAGTGCATTACTTTTGACCAGAGCCTTTATGGGCCCTTTGTCAAAGTTGTGCACTACAATAGGGAATAGGGTGTCATTTGGGAATCAGACTGGGACTTTCAGACAGGAAACCACTGTGATTCTAGAGTCACACAGGCCAGGCCAGAGACGAGGACAGTAAGAAGGAAGCCAGGGCCTTCTTTAAACACTGCATACATCAGTACATTAAACACCCAGGACCTAAACAATACGTTCCTCTCTTCCCCTGCCAGGCTGAAGTGCTGGTCGCTGGCATACATCATATGCACATAGCTGAGTGAAAATAAACTCCTCTGCTCCAAATGTGTGTTCTCTTTCACACACACCATACCGTATGACCTAATCAGAGTTGTCCCTGACCATATGACCTAAAACTCAAAGAAAACTATGGGCCCTAGTTATAGGCTCCATAGGTTTTGTGGTCAGGGACAACTCTGGGCCCGTAACATACTGAATGCACCAAGTCTAGAACCAACAGGACCCTAAACAGCTTCCACCACCAAGCCATAAGACTGCTAAACAAGACTGCTAAATAGCTAATCAAACGGCTACCCAGACTACCTGCATTGACCCCTTTTTGTACTAACTCTCTTTCACTGACTCTATGCAAACACACTGTAGTCTACCCACACACTCACACATACTTACACTGACACCCAACACACACACACACACACACACACACACACACACACACACACACACACACACACACACACACACACACACACACACACACACACACACACACACACACTACATACGCCGACACACACATAACATGCACACACATGCATACAGATGCAACACACTCACACACACACACACACACACACTTTCACACTCACCACATACAGTACGCTGGTGCTACTGTCTATTATCTATCCTGTTGTCCAGTCACTTTACCCCTACCTACAGTATACAGTACTACTGCTACTGTCTATTATCTATGCTGTTGTCTAGTCACTTTACCCCTACCTACAGTATACTGCTGCTACTGTCTATTATCTATCCTGTTGCCTAGTCACTTTACCCCTACCTATATCTACATAGCTACCTAAATTACCTCGTACTCCTGCACATCGACGCGGTACTGGTACTCCCTGTATATAGCCATGTTATTACCTCGTACCCCTGCTCATCGACTCGGTACTGGTACTCCCTGTATATAGCCATGTTATTACCTCGTACCCCTGCTCATCGACTTAGTACTGGTACTCCCTGTATATAGCCATGTTATTACCTCGTACCCCTGCTCATCGACTCGGTACTGGTACTCCCTGTATATAGCCATGTTATTACCTCGTACCCCTGCTCATCGACTTAGTACTGGTACTCCCTGTATATAGCCATGTTATTACCTCGTACCCCTGCTCATCGACTCGGTACTGGTACTCCCTGTATATAGCCATGTTATTACCTCGTACCCCTGCTCATCGACTCGGTACTGGTACTCCCTGTATATAGCCATGTTATTACCTCGTACCCCTGCTCATCCACTCAGTACTGGTACTCCCTGTATATAGCCATGTTATTACCTCGTACCCCTGCTCATCGACTCGGTACTGGTACTCCCTGTATATAGCCATGTTATTACCTCGTACCCCTGCTCATCGACTTAGTACTGGTACTCCCTGTATATAGCCATGTTATTACCTCGTACCCCTGCTCATCGACTCGGTACTGGTACTCCCTGTATATAGCCATGTTATTACCTCGTACCCCTGCTCATCGACTTAGTACTGGTACTCCCTGTATATAGCCATGTTATTACCTCGTACCCCTGCTCATCGACTCGGTACTGGTACTCCCTGTATATAGCCATGTTATTACCTCGTACCCCTGCTCATCGACTCGGTACTGGTACTCCCTGTATATAGCCATGTTATTACCTCGTACCCCTGCTCATCGACTCGGTACTGGTACTCCCTGTATATAGCCATGTTATTACCTCGTACCCCTGCTCATCGACTCGGTACTGGTACTCCCTGTATATAGCCATGTTATTACCTCGTACCCCTGCTCATCCACTCAGTACTGGTACTCCCTGTATATAGCCATGTTATTACCTCGTACCCCTGCTCATCGACTCGGTACTGGTACTCCCTGTATATAGCCATGTTATTACCTCGTACCCCTGCTCATCCACTCAGTACTGGTACTCCCTGTATATAGCCATGTTATTACCTCGTACCCCTGCTCATCCACTCAGTACTGGTACTCCCTGTATATAGCCATGTTATTACCTCGTACCCCTGCTCATCGACTCGGTACTGGTACTCCCTGTATATAGCCATGTTATTACCTCGTACCCCTGCTCATCGACTTAGTACTGGTACTCCCTGTATATAGCCATGTTATTACCTCGTACCCCTGCTCATCGACTCGGTACTGGTACTCCCTGTATATAGCCATGTTATTACCTCGTACCCCTGCTCATCGACTTAGTACTGGTACTCCCTGTATATAGCCATGTTATTACCTCGTACCCCTGCTCATCGACTCGGTACTGGTACTCCCTGTATATAGCCATGTTATTACCTCGTACCCCTGCTCATCGACTCGGTACTGGTACTCCCTGTATATAGCCATGTTATTACCTCGTACCCCTGCTCATCCACTCAGTACTGGTACTCCCTGTATATAGCCATGTTATTACCTCGTACCCCTGCTCATCGACTCGGTACTGGTACTCCCTGTATATAGCCATGTTATTACCTCGTACCCCTGCTCATCGACTCAGTACTGGTACTCCCTGTATATAGCCATGTTATTACCTCGTACCCCTGCTCATCGACTCGGTACTGGTACTCCCTGTATATAGCCATGTTATTACCTCGTACCCCTGCTCATCGACTTAGTACTGGTACTCCCTGTATATAGCCATGTTATTACCTCGTACCCCTGCTCATCGACTCGGTACTGGTACTCCCTGTATATAGCCATGTTATTACCTCGTACCCCTGCTCATCGACTCGGTACTGGTACTCCCTGTATATAGCCATGTTATTACCTCGTACCCCTGCTCATCGACTCGGTACTGGTACTCCCTGTATATAGCCATGTTATTACCTTGTACCCCTGCTCATCGACTCGGTACTGGTACTCCCTGTATATAGCCATGTTATTACCTCGTACCCCTGCTCATCCACTCAGTACTGGTACTCCCTGTATATAGCCATGTTATTACCTCGTACCCCTGCTCATTCACTCTGTACTGGTACTCCCTGTATATAGCCATGTTATTACCTCGTACCCCTGCTCATTCACTCTGTACTGGTACTCCCTGTATATAGCCATGTTATTACCTCGTAGCCCTGCACATCGACTCTGTACTGGTACTCCCTGTATATAGCCATGTTATTACCTCGTACCCCTGCTCATCGACTCGGTACTGGTACTCCCTGTATATAGCCATGTTATTACCTCGTACCCCTGCTCATCGACTTAGTACTGGTACTCCCTGTATATAGCCATGTTATTACCTCGTACCCCTGCTCATCGACTCGGTACTGGTACTCCCTGTATATAGCCATGTTATTACCTCGTACCCCTGCTCATCGACTCGGTACTGGTACTCCCTGTATATAGCCATGTTATTACCTCGTACCCCTGCTCATCGACTCGGTACTGGTACTCCCTGTATATAGCCATGTTATTACCTCGTACCCCTGCTCATCCACTCAGTACTGGTACTCCCTGTATATAGCCATGTTATTACCTCGTACCCCTGCTCATCGACTCGGTACTGGTACTCGTTATTCATTGTGTATTTATTCCTCATGTAACTATTTCTATTTTTATTTTTGTATCTTTAACTTTGCATTGTTGGAAAAGGACCAGTAAGTACGCATTTAACAAATAAAAATGTATTTGATTTATAATGTTGAGTCTGTGTTTTAATATGGTGTTTGATTGTGTGTGCGTGCATGTGTGAAAGCATTAGTCTGAACCTGCTGTCTACGAAGCATGTGACAAATACAATTTGATTTGATTTGTAATGTTGTGTCTGTGTGTTAATATGGTGTGTGTGTGTGTGTGTGTGTGTTTGAGTGTGACAGAAGGACATGCAAGTGTGTCGGGGTGTGTGCACGTGTAAGTGTGACAGAGGGAAACCATGTTGTTGTCGTTCAAGGGAAACATGGGTTACTGGTTTGATTAGTGGGATTATGTTGCCACCTAGTGTCCGACAATGTTATATCTCACAGCTTGAGGAAGTAGTCATGGATGCGATTGACATACACTGAGTGTATAAAACATTAAGAACACCTCCTCTTTCCATGACATAGACTGACAAGGTGAATCCAGGGGAAAGCTATGATACCTTAATCCTCCAGAATATAGGCCACATTAGGCCACATTAGGCCTAAAAATAATGTATATCTGTGGTTAAGAATGAATGGGGGGAAAACGTAGGTTTGGTGGGAGAAACACATTCTGTACTACATGCAGACTGCATTAGAGTATAGTGAGTGGTTTGGAGAGCAGGTGTATTCTGTACTACATGCAGACTGCATTAGAGTATAGTGAGTGGTTTGGAGAGCAGGTGTATTCTGTACTACATGCAGACTGCATTAGAGTATAGTGAGTGGTTTGGAGAGCAGGTGTATTCTGTACTACATGCAGACTGCATTAGAGTATAGTGAGTGGTTTGGAGAGCAGGTGTATTCTGTACTACATGCAGACTGCATTAGAGTATAGTGAGTGGTTTGGAGAGCAGGTGTATTCTGTACTACATGCAGACTGCATTAGAGTATAGTGAGTGGTTTGGAGAGCAGGTGTGAGTCTACCGGTCTTCATGCTCTAGCACAGAATGAGTCAGAGAGATAGAGAGAGACGAGAGGGAGATGGAGTGAATAACAGAGGGATGTGGAATAACAGAGGGACATCGCATCTGCTGCCTTCCTCCACTCCCTATTACAATAAGAGAGTAGGAGGAGGAGGATGGAAAGAGCTATGGGAGAGATATAACAAGATGATAGAGATATAAGGCAGCAAGTAGAGAAACAGCAGTCATCAGTTATAGCCTCTGCTTGCTATGGAGCCAATGACCTTACACATCTCAGCACCTGCTGTACAGCCAGAAACTCCCCAAGACACTGCAATACAGCCATGCACACAGATACACACACTCACACACCTGCCCTGTCTCACGCACATACACACACACACATGCACACGCACTGGTGTACACTAGCACATACACACATACGAGTGTGTGCACGCACGCACACACACAGAAATGCAATAGGGGTGAAGGAGAGGTCCATTTTTAGAGTTTTTTTTTTTACTGTCCTCCTGACATTGAAAGATTTATCCTGTTTTGAACCAGCATCTGCTAATGCCTAAATAGTCAGGTAGCAGAACGAAACTCTTTCAATTGTGATTAATAACCTGGATAATCTGAATAATCTGAGTTTACAGTAACAATCCTTCAAACTGCTGATCCACTTCAACCCCGGTAGGATCTGTCTATCAATAGGTTTGCATCTCACTCTTTACTTCATCCATAGATTACTCACATGTCATCAAAGCGCCACTGAGGAGCTTTCAAATATACACAAAGCACACAATCATGTGTGTTTGTTTTCCTTTCATGTGGTGACTATACCAAATGGCTTTGAGTTAAAAAAATATGTTTTTTAAAATCCAATAAAACATTCAAAATCATCTCAATAACTAATATTCAGAAGTTATCAAGTTACAAAAAGTGTGTGTACGTGTTGTTCAGCATTTATAAATATACAGTACTGAAATATAATATTTGTTTAACATGTTTGTATAAAGCATTTTGAATTGGCACGTGGATATTGAATATCCAACTCTGGAATTTGCCCTAGCAGTGACAGTGATGGAAAACACCAGGACTGGCCACCCAGAAGAGAATATTTTTTTGTTGGCTGTCTTTGCCAAAACTTTCCGTTGAACGTTCTCAGTCCTCCAAAATTACAAATGGCAACAAGAGAATGTGAAATAAATGTTTCCAAAATGTGGCTCTAACAGAATTGTCTGATTAGAACAAAGGGCCTTGGCCCTAGCCAAAAGGAGTGTAATACATAGATAACAGGGTATCATTTGGGATGCAGCCATAGTCTACTACAGAGAAGTTAAGAGTATAAATAAATGAGTGTGTATACAATATGTGACTGTATCTATTCAAATCCAGGCCTGTGTGTTTCAGTTATAAAGTGTTTATGTCTGTCTAGAACAGTGTGCACATCTGTGTTGGAGTGAGACACATGCAAGTGTATATTAGTGGTGTGTGTGTGTATATTAGCGTGTGTTTGTGTGCGTGTGTGTATTTAAGTGGTGTGTGTGTGTGTATTTAAGTGGTGTGTGTGTGTATATTAGTGGTGTGTGTGTGTGTGTGTGTGTGTGTATATTAGTGGTGTGTGCGTGTGTATATTAGTGGTGTGTGTGCGTGCGTGTATATTAGTGGTGTGTGTGTGTGTGCGTCTGTATTTAAGTGGTGTGTGTGTATATTAGTGGTGTGTGTGTGCGTGTGTGTCGTCAGTCATGGGGCAGAGTGTGTTCAGGGTGAACTGTTCTTTGGCACCAGGGGCGCAACTTTCACTGGGGACAGGGGACATGTCCCCACATTCTGAAATTGTATTTTTGTTCCCCCCCAGTTTTATCATTGGAATGTGATACTAAACGAGGCAACGGTGTGCTTTAGGACCATGCGGACGCCTCCGAGAGGGCAGGTAGGCTGTTTGGAGTGTTTATCCAACTGGATACATTTTTATAATAATAATGATGCCCCCCCCACCTCTAAAACCAAAGTTGCGCCCCTGCTTGGCATCAACAAGTATTTTTCAAGGCCTGAGGAGGGAGACAGCAGACCAATTCACAGGCTCAGGCTGGCCATCCACACACACACACGAACACCACTAATATACACGCACACACACCACTAATATACACACACACACATGCCACTAATACACACGCCACTAGCACACACACACACACACACACACACACACACACACACACACACACACACACACACACACACACACACACACACACACACACACACACACACACAGCACCGAGCCTCCAGAATACTCATCTCTCTCTCTTCTTTAACACCAGCATGACACATAACATGAAGGCACCAGTTTCACCATGGCTAGGCTATACAGAGAGTTGAATGTCAGTTGGACTTCTCTCAGTGCCCTCTGAAGCAATTCAATCTCTCTAACTTCATGGTGTCATCGGTGTCTTAGGGACCTGTAATATAGACAATGTAAAATGAATGGGTTTAAGGTAACATATTATAAGAATATATATTAATTGAAGTGCTATTTGGTTTTTCACACCTAAAAACATGTGCAATATCTTGTGTATATTGGTTTGACCCGTAAGGAGAGATGATAGACCTATGGAAAATAGTCCATATTTTCCCTTCAATGAATGGATTTGAGTCAAAAAGCCATGGATATCAGCGTGGATATCAGCAGCGAGTTGCAAGGACTCGAGCGCTAATTACCCGATCGGCCTATCATACATGCCATAGCGCGCCCACGTGCCACATCTCAACTCCTGGCTAGAATTTGTTGTTGCGAACACCTGCAATAAAGAACGAGAGGCAAGTGAGCTTTTAACGAACTCACACCTACCTGCAAACTATTCCACCTCAACGAAAGGGACACATTAACTTTTGCTCAAGTCAATAGGAGAGACCAATTGATAGGCGTATACTTCTTCAATCTATGAAGGTGCTCAGTTCAATCATAACTCTCCTTTTAAAATACAAAGAGTACAAATATGCCTAAATGACTGTAGCCTATATATACTGAACAAAAAAATAAATGCAACATGTAAAGTGTTTGTTTCTGATTCATGAGCTGAAATTAAAGATCCCAGAAATGTTCCATACTCACAAAAAGTTTATTTCTCTCAAATGTTCATGCACACATTTGTTTACATCCCTGTTAGTGAGCATTTTGTCCTTTGCCAAGATAATCCATCCACCTGACAGATGTGGCATATCAAGAAGCTAATTAAACAGCATGATCATTACACAGGTGCACCTTGGGCTGGGGACAATAAAAGGCCACTCTAAAATGTGCAGTTTTGTCTTGTATTTTCTATTTTTAATGGTTGGCTTTAGGCTTATATATTTTACTTAGTTGAGACGGAAGTTAAAGGCCTACTGCTACTTTGGCCTATAAGCTATCTGTGAGTTCTATGCTCTCATTTCTTTAGCCGCCAATGGATCACAGTGTATCAATGTGTCCATATGGCAGAGGCTGGTGTTCTCCATTAGTTGAATTTAAATGTTTAGATTTGTATTACTTTTATTCAGCTTTTTTTTAATGATTAAGCAGGTGACATTGATTTTAAGAAACAAAAACGTTATTATTAAAATGAAACTGTTCCATGAAAATGCGCATTGGCTATGAAAATAATGACAACTTGCACTCAGATCGGTAGAAATGCTAGCATAAATTGTGAGCTTACCCAAACTTGAAACTCACCGGCTGCCTATGGTCAGCTCAGGGCCTGTTCTAGCCTTTTTAGAGCCCTTAGCAAGTTTTTCAGTTTTAAAGTTAATTTCCTGCAAGTCTAGGGGGCCCCCATTGACTTATGCCATGTTAATATATATGTTAATATAATATCTGAGTGAGAATGACTAACAAATCAATGGGGGCCCCCTGGAGGTCAGGGCCCCTGGGCACGTGCCCTGTGTGCCTGGTTGGTATTTGTCCATGATTGTTACATTTACATTACATTTAAGTCATTTAGCAGACGCTCTTATCCAGAGCGACTTACAAATTAGAAGTTTAGATTGCTGTCTCGGCTAAGTACCAATCTAAAAATAGTTAGCTGAAATGGCTGATTAAGTGACCGTCAGTGACTGACATAACAAGAGGAAATCTGCTGATGCACAACCACATTTCGAAATTGCACCTGCTGTATCCTACTATTCTTACTCTCAATAGTTAGTTAAGACCCAACTGAGTTCCTTTTTTGGGGGGTCGGACCCTTAGTGACCAGGGGGGCAGGAGCCCCTGGAAAAAACCTTTGCACCCATTGGAATGGAAATCAAATGCAAGGGATTCGTTCTGGCGCCAGCCCTGGATGTGTCCCTCTCTAGTGAGTCCCTCCTGCCTTTCCTTGGGGTCCGCTGTCCCTAGCCCTCTCCTCGCGACGAGAACATGTGGTACGCTTCCAAAATGAGGCATTCCAGAGCCAGCTACATCTGACTCCACCCATCCAGCATTGTTTTGTCAACTGCGTGCGTTTTGGAGCTACGAGTGCCAAATACCCATGTGTATTGGTTGCTTGGCGCGTCAATTATGATTTATAGAATAAGTGGGAGGAGCAACGCCAGAGAGAGGTGGGGCGGACTAGAGGCGGCGCAGCTGTCAGTTGTGTTCGTTCGTCCTTCTCGTCAAAATCTGTTGCAGACTCGACTAAAGTGTTTAGCAGCTCAGCGTACTTTGAGAGCTTAACCAATGTACGGACCTATGGGAGATAAATCGTGTTCTCCCCATAACAACATATCACCGCGTAAAGTTGACTGCCTTGCACTTTGGTAACTGTTGGATGGTAAGGTAGACTGAGTTGGCTTCTTTGAGCAGGAAGGTTAGGCTACCCTGGAAGACTACACCTAAATACGTGCGTTGTTTTAAGGATTTGTATGCGAAGTTTCTTCTTCCGAATGTTAATCTATCATTGAGTGTGAGGTAGCATCGTTGGAAGTATGCAGGACTGCTGCCAATCTGTGAGGTTGGGACTTGTTGCGTGAAAAACACATCCCCCGGGAATAGTGTTTTCGGGTAAACCCTTTTTTAAAACCAATTTGCATTCAAGTCGGTGCGTGTCAGTGGTGTTTTGATTTCACAATAGAGCAGATTTTCAAGTGTCTGTGGTGGGTGTTCCCCAATCCTCTGATTCTAGCCCTGACAGTATACAAGTCAGGTCGACTTTGTGGAGACTGGAGAGCGAACATGAGACTGGATGTGATGGACTTTAGGCGTGATTAAAGAAATTGAAGTCATTAGCTAGGCCTACCCAACTGCCGGACCGGAGCGGCTCTAATGGTCTAACGGAACAGCGGTCGCCAGATGTGCGCTGGAGTCCAGTTCCGTGGTTCATATTTTTGGAAAGGCGCAGCAGACCCCTCCATAGCCTACCCGTGCACTTATATGTAAATAAATGGCACCCATAAACAACCAAAGACCAACGCAAAATCACTCCGAGGCAATACGTCGAATTTAGTGATTTCCTATAGCCTATAACCACTGAGAAGATGTCGGAGCAAGAGCGCTATGGGGACGGACTGTGCGACGATGGAGCTCCGGAGATCATCCCGCCGAGAGCGTCCAGGACGGGAAGGCGGAGCGGAGTCATCCTCCCCATCCAGGACAACGATACCATCGTCCTGGAGGCAGTGAGGGCAGCCCCACGCAGGAGCAGCATCATCAAGGTAAGATAGATTAGTTACTTAAAGGGATGGTTGAGGCTAATTATATCTGAACGATTTAGGTTAACAGATCTGTTTTACACAATCACCTGCTTTTACCTGAGCCATTTGTTTACCTTAGTTCACCCGCATAAAATCAAATAGCCAGGCCTCAAATTAAAAAGCCATCGGCTAATGCAGTAGTTCCCCACCTATTTTGGTTACTGTACACCAACTGAATTTTGTTCTGCCTGGAGTACCCCTGAAGTATCCCCCCGTGCATTTTACCAGTAGGCCTATGGTCTCTTGAGTCTTCTCAAGTATCCCCTGTGGATTGGCCAAGTACCCCCAGGGGTTATATTACTCCTGGTTGGGAACCACTGGGCTAATAGCACTGGAGCCTTCCATTGCACTGTTCAGAATGTGTATTCATCCACTTAAAATGTCTCTGCAACAGACACTAGACATGGAGCCGCCGGATAAAGGACGGTCAGTAATGAATAGAAGTAGGATAGGCTACAGTGGGATGTGATTACATTAGTGTGCGGACATGAACAAGCACCAGACAAATACCAATACTCTTCAGAGACGGTCTCAATTTGGGTCTCAGACATATTAATCCCTCACACTGCACAGCGAAATCAGTTGTGTACATTTAACTCTGAAAGTGTATTTTCAGGGAACATATGAGTCCCACTGAACTGGTGAGAAAATAACACTTTGGAGATTGTTAAAGATTTAACTCTGTTGCAGTGTTCCCCATTCAACTTTTAAAGTGTTCAAATTAACTTAACTGTGGTGTTTGCCAGTGGTGTAAAAATACTTTAAAGTACTACTTAAGTAGTTTTTTGGGATATCTGTACTTTACTTTACTAT
This sequence comes from Salvelinus fontinalis, assembly GCF_029448725.1. Lineage (NCBI taxonomy): Eukaryota > Metazoa > Chordata > Actinopteri > Salmoniformes > Salmonidae > Salvelinus > Salvelinus fontinalis. The sequence continues at coordinate 32,071,039 of NC_074683.1, forward strand.
TTATATTTTTGTCAACTTTTACTAAACTACATTCCTCAAGAAAATAATATACTTTTTACTCCATACGTTTTCCCTGACACCCAAAATACTTGTTACATTTTGACAGGAAAATGGTCCAATTCACACACTTATCAAGAGAACATCCCTGGTCCTCCATACTGCCTCTGATCTGAAGGACTCACTAAACACCTACTTCGTTTGTAAATGATGTCTGAGTGTTGGAGTGTGCCTCTGGCAATTTAAAAATGCTTAATATAAGGAATTTGAAATGGTTTATATTTTTACTTTTGATACTTAAGACCATTTGAGCAATTCTATTTACTTTTGATACTTAAGTATATTTAAAACCAAATACTTATAGACTTTTACTCAAGTTGTAGTTTGCTGGGTGACTTTAACTTAAGTCATTTTCTATTAAGGTATCTTTACTTTTACTCAAGCATGACAATTGAGTACTTTTTCCATCACTGGTGTTTGCATAACCCTACTGTAGATGAATACGCAATACCTACAGTGTAAAACATGATTTAGAGTAAACTGGACTAACTTTGCTTAGGGCTGACACTTTTACACTTTCTCAGTGTATGAAATGAACACCTGTAGTGTTATCTTTATATCTATTTTTATAACACTGTATGGTTTAAAGCCTAATTTGCATATTTACCAGGGTGTCTTTTTTTTTTGAGTGAGTTGTGCTTACCACCCATGACTGTATTTGTTATTTACGGAGACATGTTTATTGAATTATTTAATTTAAAAGACCTGTGGCTTTCACCAAGTGAGTACCTAGATGTATGCTCTATGACGATATTTCTATCATTAGGCCTTACTTTGATGGCCTAGTTTAATCTTAGCACAGTGGTGTTAAGGAACTCATGGTTTACAGGCCACATCAGGCCTGCAAGTCACATTAAGATGGCTTGCAAAGTTATGTATAATTTCTTTTGGAATTCAGAGTTAGGATATCCAACAGTTTAAATTTTTGTTCACCAGCAACCAGCATTCTGAATGACTGTCAGGGTTAGGAAAGTTTGTAAGAAGATTACCTAAACCAATTGAACTGGAACAACAATTTCAGTAACGGATGCAAAAATAATTATTATATTTATCCTTGTGTAGCATAAGATTAATCAATCAATCAATGTACATGCAAAAACAGATATTAAAAACAATTTAAAAAGAATTATACAATAGAGCATGCTGGGAAATATAAGGATGGGCATGGTTTTGATGGGACTGTTTTACTCTCCAAAGTAAAACAGAGATTTTTAACATCAAAAACATCAAATTAACTGGGGGTTAATTTACACTCATGCAGAGTGAATTTAACTCCTGAATCAACACTAGAAATGTTACATTGAAAAATCAACACTTGCCATTTTTCTGTGTGGATGACAATCTTATTGAGGAATTATAAAGAACTGTTTCTCGTTTTCGAGGAGAGAAACTTGCAGGGCGCCATGGTTAGGCTATAATGGTGTTCTGAAACTGAAATGTCAGCCTTTTGGTCTGTTCGTTTGGATATTACTGTAGGCTACAGCAGGTGCCACTCGTGGTATCGTTTTGATTTTAACTGTTATGCACTGCATTTTTTCTGCAATGAAGTCGCCAAAGAATGTAGGCTACACATTGAGTGAACAACCTGTGACGCCCGCCCGCACCTACTCCTGACAACAGCGCACATTCCACGCGCCTAGTGATCTCAATTCAGGCCCACACAGCCCATCACACATGTGTATTCACATGCCAAACCTGTGCCTAACCTGTACCATTATGCTCACTTTATCTACATTTCATAATGGAATTATGATTCACCTGAATATGCCAAAAACACACCCTCATAGAAGTTGTCTTCCAAAAGAAGCTCTCACCAGCACAGATTTAAATTCCAATATCTGATCATCAACAACGTTTGAATAGTTGTTATCAACTTAGATAACCTGTTTATAAAACAATAACAATTCAGAGCATCCAATGGAGAATGATCCTGCCCTCTATCTATGAGCTCAGTTCGTGTCTGCATCCAGGATGGACTGTGGTCAAATATGGTCTACAGTATATACTGACAAGATACCTAGAGTCTTCGCTATAACAATGGAAGTAAAAGTTTGTGAAGTCGGGAACATTCTAGCCGAATAAGAGCGGGCAGATGCGCATGTGAACAAAAAAAAATCAGCTTCCTCTGCTTCACACTTTATTTTCACGCGGACATATTTTGGGGCGGAGTCAGCCGTCTTGCTTTGCCTCTTCCTCTCTGCTGTGGTTGACCCTGTGGTTGACAACTGACCAGCAGCTACAAGCCAGTCTAGGGTGACATCATAGCTTTCCACGGTCGCTAGCGGTGATATGATGTCAGTTGACTTTACCAGAGGAGGATCATGTTGTTGATAGATCACTGTTCAAGACGTCCTCCAGCGATAGTATAAATAAGGTAAAAGACACAAACTGAAGGGTCAAAATGTATGTGTGGAGCAAGATAGTGTTTTTGTTTTTTTTTACTTCAAGGAGTTGGTCTGATGGTGTGACGTCATTGGCCTCCCCCCTAGCTTGAGGAGCAATAGAGAACAGAAGGGGAAAGACCCCCTCCCACCACCCCTCACTTGTGCCATGTTATGTCATACCGGGACCACCTATTGAGATGTGCCTTTTGTTAAATAAATCAGATGTTAAATGAGGTGAAAAGGAGACTGGAGGAGGACTTTAAATAGATGTCTACCCTTAGAGGACTTCTATGTAGGCTCCATACTCGTGTGTGTGTGTGTGTGTGTGTGTGTGTGTGTGTGTGTGTGTGTGTGTGTGTGTGTGTGTGTGTACTCCCAGCTGAGAGGCTCTGATGTGGTGATTGTGTTAACTGAGCCCTCTCTCTGTCCTAGTAGCAGGAAGTGTCACGGGTGATGCAAAGATAGAGGGATGTCAGTGACAGACACGGAGGGAAGGGAACAGAGGGAAGGGAACAGAGGGAGGGGGAGAGCGGGAGAGGCTAGGAGGGAAGGATGGAGTTAGGAGAGGGATGGAAGAGAGGGATGAATGCAGAGGGGCACAGAGGAAAGACAGGGATGGAGACAGAGGGAGAAAGAGATTAATTAGACAGGGGGCTTGTGACTTGGCCCAGCCTCATGATGGCAGTGCTCATATTAGGTCCCATGTGTGAGTAACTGTGTCCTCCTCAACCAAAGATGCCCAGACAGAGGAACCCTGATAGGAACCTGGCTAATCAACAGGACTTTGTTGTTTAGGGAAACCGATGGAGACCCACCCCTCAGAAATGAAGGGAAGGACGAGGTTGGCGGTGCCCATTTCTGAACTTCCCCTCTGGCTCTGAACAACACTGATTGATGCATCTACAGCCTCTGCTTGTCAAGTCTGTACATAGGAAGTGGTCGGCCCAGAGGTCCTGCGTCTTATTTTTTTGAGTCATTTCCTTGTCATTGTCTCACTGTAAATTATCAAAAGAACAACACAAGTCATTCAGTCACACGATCAGGCATTAGATGCCCAGACCAGAAAGTTACACTGGTCACCCTGTGTCTCTGTCTGCCATTCCACTAATACCCATTAAAGTCCATGGGCCAGACCCTGAAATTCAGGCTCACTTGGGTGACGATGTCTCATAGTGATTTTCTTGAAGGTTTATGTCCCCAGAGTTGGAGCATGTGTGATATCAGTGCAGCAATGGGAGATTCCTCTACATTATTACTCTTTATTTCAACCCTCCATCACATCCATTTTACCCATAGGGATTTTACCTTATAAAATAAAACTTTATTGTCCATCCAGGATGGACATTTTTCTTTGGCATCAGCTTAAATTAAAATGATCACACACACATACATTCTCACATCCTATTTAAACCAGTCAGTCCATCATACTGCATACGCTATCAACATAGAGGACATTAATACATTCACTCACAACCGGCCACTGTCCCAACTGCACTGGATAGATCAGTACATGTACTGATACAATTTACTTTGCATTTAGTAGTCCAACAGCACAAGGAACAAATGAATGTTTGAAAACGTTCTTCTTGTCCATGGGCATTCTGAAACGCCGGCCAGAGGGAAGCCTCTCCAACTGAGGGTGTAGAGGGTGGGAGAGGTCGCCAACAACAGCCAGTGCCTTCTTTTTGGTTGCCTTGTGGAACAGACTGCTCAAATGTGCCTGTGGGCGACCAATTACTTTGCTGGCTATGTTTACTATTCTGGTCAGTTTGCTTTTGCTCCTCACGCTCAGATTACCAGACGGTCATATTGAACAAGAGGATGCTCTCCACCAAGCTGCTGTACACCCTCTCCAGAACATCCTGGCTGACCCCAAACCCCTTCAATTTCCTCATTAAAAATAGCCACTGGCTTGCTTTAAAAAAATACAGTCTGCATTCTCTGTAAAACTCAGTTTGTTATCAATTTGTGTCCCTTGGTATTTGAAACACTCAACCACCTCCACTGGTTGGCCGTTCAGAGAGAGTGTTTGGGACCTTGGCAAGTTGTTGCCATTGATGATCAGCTCCTTTGTATTTTCCAAATTGTGGAGGGCACTTGTCCGGCACCATTCTTGAAGGTTGTTTAAAATAGTTGTCCCCATCTGATGTAGATTTTTTTTTTTTAAAGAATCCCACCAGAGCCATGTCATCAGCGTACTTGAAAAGGCTCACATTGTTTCCTTGGATCTTCATCTCGTTAGCCTGTCTAGGACATGCGTTCCGCTAGCGGAACCCCTCGACAACATTCCGCTGAAAAGCCAGCGCGGGAAATTCAAAAATATTTTTTTGAAATATGTAACTTTCACACATTAACAAGTCCAATAACAAGATGTTTATCTTTCATTTTCTGTAATCTACCCATCGTGTCCGATTTCAAAAATGCTTTACCGCGAAAGCACAACATATGATTATGTTAGATCACCACCAAGTCAAAAAAACACAGCCATTTTTCCAGCCAAAGATAGGAGTCACAAAAAGCAGAAATAGATATAAAATTAATCACTAACATTTGATTATCTTCATCAGATGACACCCATAGGACTTCATATTACACAATACATATATGTTTTGTCCGATAAAGTTAATATTTATATCCAAAAACCTCCGTTAACATTGGCGCCATGTTCAGAAATGCCTCCAAAATATCCGGAGAAATTGCAGAGAGCCACGTCAAATAGCATAAATACTCATCATAAACTTTGATGAAAGATACATGTTTTACATAGAATTACGCTTCGAACACACCGACTGCGTCATTGCATCACTGCTGCATAACATTTTGCGCAGCTAGGCAACTATACTGATGCAGGTACCTTTTGCAAATGGTCGCATGCGGTTGGACACATGGAGGAGAGAATCATTTTCGCAGTATCCTCAAAACCGTGTCTTTTTGACACAACTGCTGACAGCTACAGGGACATAAACACAAAAAATGCTGCTTGGAGACAAGTGTCCACGATAGTAGGATTGCCAGGTCAGTTTAGTAGTGAGCTTGTGCTAGATGTGGCTAGTTAGCGTTAGCTAGCTTTCGGCGGGGCTGGTCCCGGCCCAACAGCGCGATCAAGACCACCTTCCTCAACGTTGGTCTCAATGTTGAAAGAGCCTACTCTGCCTATCTTGACTATTTATTATTGCATTTTGCTCCAAAACTGCATTTTGGAGGGAAATTATATTATAGGCTCTCACAATTAATTTGAGGATGTCATCGAATAAATAATATACTTGGCAAATAAATAAAAAATGTAAAGAAATTATGCAATCAAACTGTTTTTATGTAATCCCAAATTTTTACTGAATGTGTGCAAAAAAACAAATCTGCATTCATATTTTGCTACTTTCTGTCAAGTCCACTCATACAATTTGATGCATATGTTCGATTTATCGAACGTATGCACCACACAGAACGCACTGCAACTGCCTCTGCAACGCAATGCTGCAAGGCAAATGCAGCGTTCCATTGGAAATGAATGTACTTCTGGTGCATCGAAACGCAATGACGCAGTCGGTGTGTTCGAAGCGTTAAAGATACACTTGTTCTTAATGCAACCGCTGTGTCAGATTTCAAAAATACTTTACGGAAAAAGCAAACCATGCAATAATCTGAGACGGCGCTCAGAAAAAAAGAAAAAACAATCCGCCATGTTGGAGTCAACATAAATCCGAAATTACATTATAAATATTCCCTTTGATGATCTTCATCAGAATGCACTCCCAGGAATCCTAATTCCACAATAAATTGTTGTTTTGTTCGATAATGTCCATTATTTATGTCCAAGTAGCTACTTTTGTTAGCACGTTTAGTACACATATCCAAACGCTTGCGCAGGTCCAGCCGAACGTCGGACGAAAACTTTAAAAAGTTATATTACAGGTCGAAGAAACTTGTCAAACTAAGTATAGAATCAATCTTTAGGATGTTGTTATCATATTCAATAATGTTCCAACCGGAGAATTCCTTTGTCTGTAGAGAAGCAATGGAACGCAGGTCGCTATCATGTGAAATGCGCGTGACCAGGACCTGGCTCTCTGCCAGACCACTGACTCAAACAGCTCCCATCCGGCTCCACATCACAGTAGAAGCCTCATTGAAGGTTCTACAAACTGTTGACATCTAGTGGAAGCCGTAGGAAGTGCAAACAGATCCATATCCTACTGTGCATTCAATAGGGACTGAGTTGAAAATCGACCAACCTCAGATATCCCACTTCCTGGTTCGATTTTTCTCAGCTTTTCACCTGCCACATGAGTTCTGTTATACTCACAGACATCATTCAAACAGTTTTAGAAACTTCAGAGTGTTTTCTATCCAATAGTAATAATCTTGGACAGAGTAGGAGGCAGTTCACTCTGGGCACGCTATTCATTCAAAAGTGAAAATGCTGCCCCCTATCCCAAAAAAGTTTTAAACCCTTCCCATGCTTGTCTTGGATTGGCTGGACAGAACCTCTGCTCCACTTTATCCTTCCAGTCCTTTTTATCTTTCCACACTTTTGACCTGAATTAATTTTCTTGCTCCTTTACAGCACCAGCATCTCCTTTACAGCACCAGCATCTCCTTTACAGCACCAGCATCTCCTTTACAGCACCAGCATCTCCTTTACAGCACCAGCATCTCTTTTACAGCACCAGCATCTCTTTTACAGCACCAGCATCTCCTGTACAGCACCCACATCTCCTTTACAGCACCAGCATCTCCTTTCAGGAATGCAAACTTTCTTTAATTGAGGCACATTTTCAAGTCCTTAGACACCCAGGGCTTGTTGTTGGGAAATACTTTGACAGTTTCTGTGTTAATGACAGTATACTCACGGAACTGGATGTATGATTTAATGCTGTCTGTCAACTCTTGGGGATCCCTGCACGAGTCAAAGTACACCTCCCAGTCTGTGATGTTAAAGCAGTCCTTGAGCTCCACCCTACTCTCCTCTGTCCATACCTGAATGGATTTCTCTACAGGTTTTCTGCATTTCACCTGCTGCTTGTATCTCGGGTAGGAGATGGATAACGTTATGATCTGATTTCCCGATGGGTGCTCCGGACACTGCCATGTATGCGTCATCTCTGTTGCCATAACACTGGTCCAGGATGCGAGTTGGACAGGTGACGTACTGTTTGGATCAGCTGATCGGGAAAGCTAAGAGTGGGGAGGTGCGCGGAGAGGGAGAGCGTATTAAAATCCCAAAGAACTAATACTGTCTGGTCAGCTGATAGTGAAAGCGCAGCATTGAAACAGTCTGTAATCCTGTCAGCAGCTTTCTTATTGTTAGGTCCAGGTACATTGACCAGAATAATGGTAATCTGTCCAAACTCAATTGGTAGATAGAATGGCCTGAATGATACAACGAGAGTCTCAGTCTCTGGTGCACATTTGTTCAATCACATTACACTGCGTGGCCCAAGTATTATCTACGAAGATACATAGGCCTCCGCCTATTGATTTATGTAATGTTGTTTAGTCTCTGTCTGCTCCAATAGCAGTGTATTTATCAATGTTCACATCAATAACAGTGTATCAATCAATATCCTGTCATTTAATCCCAGCCCCCGTTCCCGCAGGAGGCCTTTTGCCTTCTGGTAGGCCGTCATTGTATATAAGAACTTGTTCTTAACTGACTTGCCTAGTTAAAAATAAATGTAAAATAAATATTACCCTGCTTGAGCCACGTTTCTGTAAAGCAGATTGAATTACTTCTACTGTGACAAACAGTGTCAGTATACATCAAATTATTGCTCACATATACCCTTTAATCATATATCACTGGAAAGCTCACATTCACAGCTATCCACCAGATACATTTTTGGAATGTTCAGGTCAAGAGAACTTTGACCTTTTGACCTCTAGGGTACATTTCAGAATTACTTGTATAAATTGCAAAAAATACAAAAGGAAACCCGTGTACAGTTTCAACTTTGTTAGACAAGTGGTTCTGAAAGGTCATGAAATTATCTTTCAAATATATATACTATGACCAACTTTGAAAGCACCACCTACAACTATTGTTTCAAAATAGCACATATTGTGCAACTGTTGGAAGCTGATTCCCATGTAGTGGGACACCTATGTTTTTTTCACACACACTGCTAGAACAGGGTTTTATATATTTTCCAATATATTTTCCAATATGGCCGCCAACCAACTCAGTGGGATCTTACTGGATCAATTTTGCATGATCATACCTATATGAAATATAATTGTAGCATGCCCAGTAATATCTTAAAATGTTCATGGTGATGTAGAATACACCACCACATGAGCCAGGTGTGCCAGATATATATAAATTATTCACAGAATTGTTGTAAGAATGTGTCCAAAAACTTTCCCTAATGAAAAATATATCAACCCCTACAAAAAAATTACCATTAATTATAATCCACATAATAATTCACATTTCCTGTTGCTGCAGGATTATATTCCTGCTGTAGCAAACTGGCTACAATTTAAGATCCTACATCTGTAGGATAACATGGGGGAAAAAATATCCATGTTAAGTGTTTGAAGATGAAATATTACAATTAAGGATGGAAACATTTTCATAAACAATGATTCAGACAGTTTTTGGACACATTCTTACAACAATTCTGTGAAATGTATATATCTGGCTTGTGTGGTTGTGTATTCTACATCACCATGAACATTTTAAGATAATATAGGGCATTCTATAATTTCATACAAGTATGGTCATGCAAAATTGACCCAAAAAGACCCCACTGAGTTGGTTGGTGGCCATATTGGAAAAAGGATTCCGTGGGGTTTGATGCTTCTATCACAGAAGTTACAATCCCCAAACGTAGCTGTCCCACTACATGGAAATCAATGGCTAAGCTTCCAACAGTTTAATGTCAGTTGCACAATATGGGCTATTTTGAAACAATAGTTGTTGTAGGTGCTTTTAAAGTTAAACTAAACTCAGGAAGAAAAAAAAAGTCCCTTTATCAGGACCCTGTCTTTCAATTATCATTTTTTAAAATCCAAATAACTTCACAGATCTTCATTGTAAAGGGTTTAAGCACTGTTTCCCATGCTTGTTCAATGAACCATAAACAATGAATGAACATGCACCTGTGGAACGGTCGTTAAGACACTAACAGCTTACAGACGGTAGGCAATTAATGTCACATGTATGAAAACCTAGGACACTAAAGAGTCCTTTCTACTGACTCTGAAAAACACAAAAATAAAGATGCCCAGGGTCCCTGCTCATATGTGTGAACGTGCCTTAGGCATGCTGCAAGGAGGCATGAGGACTACAGATGTGGCCAGGGCAATAAATTGCAATATCCGTACTGTGAGACGCCTAAGACAGCGCTACAGGGAGACAGGATGGACAGCTGATCGTCCTCGCAGTGGCAGACCATGTGTAACAACACCTGCACAGGATCGGTACATCCGAACATCACACCTGCGGGACAGGTACAGGATGGCAACAACAACTGCCAGAGTTACACCAGGAACGCACAATCCCTCCATCAGTGCTCAGACTGTCCGCAATAGGCTGAGAGAGGCTGGACAGAGGGCTTGTAGGCCTGTTGTAAGGCAGGTCCTCACCAGACATCACCGGCAACAACGTAGCCTTTGGGCACAAACCCACCGTCGCTGGACCAGACAGGACTGGCAAAAAGTGCTCTAAACTGACGAGTCGCGGTTTTGTCTCACCAGGGGTGATGGTCGGATTCGCATTTATCGTCGAAGGAATGAGCGTTACACCGAGTCCTGTAGTCTGGAGCGGGATCGATTTTTGGAGGTGGAGGGTCCATCGTGGTCTGGGGCGGTGTGTCACAGCATCATCGGATTGAGCTTGTTGTCATTGCAAGCAATCTCAATGCTGTGCGTTACAGGGAAGACATCCTCCTCCCTCATGTGGTACCCTTCCTGCAGGCTCATCCTGACATGACCCTCCAGCATCACAATGCCACCAGCCATACTGCTCGTCCTGTGCGTGATTTCCTGCAAGACAGGAATATCAGTGTTCTGCCATGGCCAGCGAAGAGCCCAGATCTCAATCCCATTGAGCACATTTGGGACCTGTTGGATCGGAGGGTGAGGGCTAGGGCCATTCCCCCCCAGAAATGTCCGGGAACATGCAGGTGCCTTGGTGGAAGAGTGGGGTAACATCTCACAGCAAGAACTGGCAAATCTGGTGCAGTCCATGAGGAGAAGATGCACTGCAGTACTTAATGCAGCTGGTGGCCACACCAGATACTGACTGTTACTTTTGATTTTGACCCCCCCTTTGTTCAGGGACACAGTATTCCATTTCTGTAAGTCACATGTCTGTGGAACTTGTTCAGTTTATGTCTCAGTTGTTGAATCTTGTTATGTTCATACAAATATTTACACCTGTTAAGTTTACTGAAAATAAACGCAGCTGACAGTGAGAGAACGTTTCTTTTTTTGCTGAGTTTATATATCATTTGAAAGGTAATTTCATGACCTTTCAGAACCACTTGTCTTACAAAGCAGAGAACGTATCAGGGTTTTCCTTTTGTAAGCAATGTATACAGGTCAATCTGATATGTACCCTAGAGGTCAAAGATCTGTTGACTTGAACATTCTGAGAATGTCTGACAATGATGAGACAGCCTATAGGGAGGAGGTCAGAGAACTAGCAGTGTGGTGCCAGGACATCAACCACTCCCTAAATGTGAGCAAGATAAAGGAGCTGATCGTGGACTACAGGAAAAGGGCGGGCCGGACAGGTCCCCATTGACATCAACGGGGCTGTAGTGGAGAGGGTCGAGAGTTTCAAGTTCCTTGGTGTCCACATCACCAACTAACTATCATGGTCCAAACACACAAAGACAGTTGTAAAGAGGGCACGACAACACCTTTTACCCCTCAGGAGAAAATATCCTAAAAAAGTTTTACAGCTGCACCATCAAGAGCATCCTGACCGGTTGCATCACCGCCTGGTATGGCAATTGCTTGGCATTTGACCGCAAGGTGCTACAGAGGGTAGTGCGTGCGGCCCAGTACATCACTGGGGCCAAGCTTCCTGCCATCCAGGACCTACAGTTGAAGTTGGAAGTTTACATACACTTAGGTTGGAGTCATTAAAACTTGTTTTTCAACCACTCCACAAATGTATTATTAACAAACTATAGTTTTGGCAAGTCTGTTAGGACATCTGCTTTTACCAACAATTGTTTACAGACAGATTATTTCACTTATAATTCACTGTATCACAATTCCAGTGGGTCAGAAGTTTACATACACTAAGTTGACTGTGCCTTTAAACAGCTTGGAAAATTCCAGAAAATTATGTCATGGCTTTAGAAGCTTCTGATAGGCTAATTGACATCATTTGAGTCAATTGGAGGTGTACCTACCTGTGGATGTATTTCAAGGCCTACCTTCAAACTCAGTGCCTCTTTGCTTGACATCATGGGAAAATCAAAAGAAATCAGCCAAGACCTCAGAAAAAAAATTGTAGACCTCCACAAGTCTGGTTCATCCTTGGGAGCGATTTCCAAATGCCTGAAGGTACCATGTTCATCTGTACAAGCAATAGTATGCAAGTATAAGCACCATGGGACCACGCAGCCGTCATACCGCTCAGGAAGGAGAAGCGTTCTGTCTCCTAGAGATGAATGTACTTTGGTGCAAATCCAATCCCAGAACAACAGCAAAGGGCCTTGTGAAGATGCTGGGGGAAACCGGTACAAAGGTATCTAAATCCACAGTAAAACGAGTCCTATATCGACATAACCTGAAAGGCCGCTCAGCAAGGAAGAAGCCACTGCTCCTAAACTGCAATAAAAAAAGCCAGACTATGGTTTGCAACTGCACATGGGGACAAAGACTGTACATTTTGGAGAAAAATCCTCTGGTCTAATGAAACAAAACTAGAACTGTTTGGCCATAATGACCATCGTTATGTTTGGAGGAAAAAGGGGGAGGATTGCAAGCCGAAGAACACCATCCCAACCGTGAAGCACAGGGGTGGCAGCATCATGTTGTGGGGGTGCTTTGCTGCAGGAGGGACTGGTGCACTTCACAAAATAGATGGCATCATGAGGAGGGAAAATTGTGGATATATTGAAGCAATATCTCAAGACATCAGTTAGGAAGTTAAAGCTTGGTCGCAAATGGGTCTTCCAAATGGACAATGACCCCAAGCATACTTCCAAAGTTGTGGAAAAATCGGTTAAGGACAACAAAGTCAAGGTATTGGAGTGGCCATCACAAAGCCCTGACCTCAATCCCATAGAACATTTGCGGGCAGAACTGAAAAAGTGTGTGCGTGTAAGGAGACCTGAAACCTGACTCGGTTACACCAGCTTTCAAGAGGAATGGGCCAAAATTCACCCAACTTATTGTGGGAAGCTTGTGGAAGGCTACCTGAAACGTTTGACCCAAGTTAAACAATTTAAAGGCAATGCTACCAAATACTAATTGTGTGTATGTAAACGTCTTACCCACTGGGAATGTGATGAAAGAAATTAAGCTGAAATAAATCATTCTCTCTATTATTATTCTGACATTTCACAATCTTAAAATAAGTGGTGATCCTACCTGACCTAAAACAGGGAATTGTTACTAGGATTTAAATGTCAGGAATTGTGAAAAACTGAGTTTAAATGTATTTGACTAAGGTGTATGTAAACTTCCGACTTCAACTGTATATAATAGGCGGTGTCAGAGGAAGCCCATAAAATTGTCAGAGACTTCAGTCACCCAAGTCATAGACTGCTTTCTCTGCTACCACATGGCAAGTGATACCGGAGCGCCATGTCTAGGACCAAAAGGCACCTTTTAACAGCTACTACCCCCAAGCCATAAGACTGCTGAACAATTAATCAAATGGCCACCGGACTATTACATTGACCCCCCCCCCCCCAATTTGTTTTGTACACTGCTGCTACTTGCTGTTTATTATCTATGCATAGTCTATGCACCCCCCACCTAAATGTACAAATTACCTCAGCTAACCTGTACCCCAGCACACTGACTCGGTACCGGTCCCCCCGCACACTGACTCGGTACCGGTCCCCCCGCACACTGACTCGGTACCGGTACCCCCGCACACTGACTCGGTACCGGTACCCCCGCACACTGACTCGGTACCGGTACCCCCTGTATATAGCCTCGTTATTGTTATTTTATTGTGTTACTTTTTATTATTTTTTACTTTAGTTTATTTGGTAAATATTTTCTTAACTCTTCTTGAACTGCACTGTTGGTTAAGGTCTTGTAAGTAAGTATTTCACAGCAAGGTTTACACTTGTTATATTCGGCGCATTTGACAAAGTTTGATTTGATGGATAACTGGGACTCTATGCATTCCAGTGATATATCATTTAAAGGGTATACGTGAGCAATAACTTGTTGTATACTGACATTGTTTGTCACAGGGTAAAATCCCTATGGTCTGTTAGACCAGGTGCCTAGAAACAACAACAGAAGAAGAAGATAAATGTGCCACAAGTTCAGTATTGTGACATTACCGATTGGACTGACAGGGCAGGCTGGAATCCATTATGCTCCACTGCACACACTCTGCCCGTGGAAAAAGCCTCTCACACTAAAATGCTTCACAAAACAGATAGATGTATCTATCAAGGGATGATTGCATCTTGTTGCCCTGTAAAAGCATACAGCGAAGTTGGTTTGTTTGTGTGTGTGTGGAGGATAATAAGGATCGATTCCTTTGTGCTCTCTGTGCCCTCTGCCTGGCCCGTGAGTCAGTTGTGGATCAACGTCATCTAGATTGTTATAAGGCCTCTTGTTTCTGCCTGGCCCTCCCAAGGTACTGTTGACGCGTGGTTAGAAATGAAGCTTTCCATTCACTAACCTTTCACTCCAGATGCTCATAAAAGTCGCCCGTCCAGTTGATCCCTATGCTTTCTCTTAATCCACAAATACATTAAGCACTATGTCTTCCTCTCCCACTGATGATAAGGTTATGAAGAGCAATATAGAATTGAGATTAGAGGTCGACCGATTATGATTTTTCAACGCCGATACGATTATTGGAGGACCAAAAAAGGCCGATACTGATTAATCGGACGATTTAAAAAAATGTTTTTGTTGTTGTTTGTAATAATGACAATTACAACAATACTGAATGAACACTTATTTTAACTTAATACAATACATCAATAAAATCAATTTAGCCTCAAATAATGAAACATGTTCAATTTGGTTTAAATAATGCAGAAACAAAGTGTTGGAGAAGAAAGTGAAAGTGCAATATGTGCCATGTAAGAAAGCTAACGTTTAAGTTCCTTGCTCAGAACATGAGAACATATGAAAGCTGGTGGTTCCTTTTAACATGAGTCTTCAATATTCCCAGGTAAGAAGTTTTAGGTTGTAGTTATTATAGGACTATTTCTTTCTATACGATTTGTATTTCATATAACTTTGACTATTGGATGTTCTAATAGGCACTTTAGTATTGCCAGTGTATCAGTATAGCTTCCGTCCCTCTCCTCGCCCCTACCTGGGCTCGAACCAGGAACACATGGACAACAGCCACCCTCGAAGCAGCGTTACCCATGCAGAGCAAGGGGAACAACTACTCCAAGTCTCAGAGCGAGTGACGTTTGAAACGCTATTAGCGCGCACCCTGCTAACTAACTAGCCATTTCACATCAGTTACACCAGCCTAATCTCGGGAGTTGATAGGCTTGAAGTCATAAACAGCGCAATGCTTGAAGCATTGCGAAGAGCTGCTGGCAAAACGCACGAAAGTGCTGTTTGAATGAATGCTTACGAGCATGCTGCTGCCTACCACCGCTCAGTCAGACTGCTCTATCAAATCATAGACTTAAATATAACATAATAACACACAGAAATACGAGCCTTAGGTCATTAATATGGTCGAATCCGGAAACTATCATCTCGAAATCAAAACGTTTATTCTTTCAGTGAAATACGGTCTAATAATAAGTCTAAATATTCCTGTTACATTGCACAACCTTTAATTGTATCTCATAATTACGTAAAATTCTGGTAAATTAGTTCGCAACGAGCCAGGCGGCCCAAACTGTTGCATATACCCTGACTCTGCGTGCAATGAACGCAAGAGAAGTGACACAATTTCACCTGGTTAATATTGCCTGCTAACCTGGATTTCTTTTAGCTAAATATGCAGGTTTAAAAAGGTATACTTCTGTGTATTGATTTTAAGAAAGGCATTGATGTTTATGGTTAGGTACACGTTGGAGCAAGGACAGTCCTGTTTCGCGAATGCGCACCGCATCGATTATATGCAACGCAGGACACGCTAGATAAACTAGTAATATCATCAACCATGTGTAGTTTACTAGTGATTATGATTGATTGATTGTTTTTTTGTAAGATAAGTTTAATGCTAGCTAGCAACTTATCATGGCTTCTTACTGCATTCGCGTAACAGGCAGGCTCCTCGTGGAGTGCAATATAAAGCAGGTGGTTAGAGCGTTGGACTAGTTAACTGTAAGGTTGCAAGATTGAATCCCCCGAGCTGACAAGGTAAAAATCTCCCCTTCTGCCCCTGAACAAGGCAGTTAACCGTAGGCCATCATTGAAAATAAGAATGTGTTCTTAATTGACTTGCCTAGTTAAATAAAGGTGTTAAAAACATTTTCGAATACATTTTTAAAAACAGCCAAATCGGTGTCCAAAAATACAGATTTCCGATTGTTATGAAAACTTGAAATCGGCCCTAATTAATCGGTCGACCTCTAATTGATATCGAGCACTGCTTCTTACATGTGCTAGGACAGTTACAGTATTACTTTCCATTATGGAGAATGATGACCATTCTGTTGCTCAGCCTTTTAGAGTGACATTATAGGAGTGTTCATCTTAATCAAGTCGAATAATTAGGCCTAACGTGTACATTTTTCCTCGACAGATGAAGATTAAAATCGTAACCGTTACTTTTCTCCACCCAACACCAACTGTGTTCTTGGTTAGTGTGTCAGTCTCAGTCAGGCTTCAGTGAAAGGGAACCACTCACTCACTCTCCACTCTGAGGCCCATTGAAACATATAGGATGGAACATAGCCCTGACAGATCTGTGTATTGCCGCTCTCTCTCTGCTACTGTTGTTTCAGAGTGCAGCCCTGGCCAATGCTGAACTTGCTGGGCTTCAACCTCCCTCTCTCTCTCACCACAGCTCGGTCCCACTGTGTTTTCTCATCAACAATGATTTGTTTACAAAGTACGCTAGGCTTCGGGTCGTGTGTGTGTGGTTATTCTATGCAGGAAGGGGCGGTGTGTGTGTGTGTGTGTGTGTAGGGGAGAGACTGAGGCCTCTGTCCCCTCAGTGTCATCCTACTACTGGTACCACAGCATCCCGAGAACTCTCACCACCACACCACAGCTGCTCGTCATGAGGCCGTGTTAGTGTGTGTGAGTATGTGTTAGCCCTGAGGAATAAGCCTGAATCAAATAGAAACTGTTAAACATATTGCCCTGTGACAGCTGTTTTGTCAATCTATGAAAGGCGCTCTACTCCCTGCCACTTTTAGTCTACAGTGTCACATGGACTGCTATCAAACTATTTCAGTACTAACCTTTCACCTTCACCACAATACCTTGATACGTCTAGACTCCCTGTCAATAAGTTGAGTTGTTGTGTGTTTGTGTTCACATGAGGTGCCAGGATGAGCAGGAAGAGTAAGAGGTGGACACTGGGAGAGAGAGAGTGAGGAGAGAGAGAAACAGAGGTGAAGAGAGAGAGAGTGGGGGAGGAGGGCGAGCCCTATCTGTACACTGCTGTTTAGTAATACCCTGCAGCTGATGTTGAGTCTCTCTCTTCCCATCTCTCTCTCTTCTACATAGTTTACTCTCCTGAATATAACTGTTATTGTTATTGGGAGTGTTCTGTCAGGGTCAAGAGTTTCGAGAGAGAGTTTTGAGAGAGAGGTCACACAGACACCTACAGATGAAACATTATGGAAGTTTAAAGGAGGCCTGGGTAAGGCCAAAATTTCACAAATGTTCCAACATCAATTCATTATTTCTCAAGTATGCTTTAGGATACAAATGTCAAATACACTGAGTGTACAAAACATTAGGAACACTCTTTCCCTGACAGACTGACCAGGTGAATCCAGGTGAAGCTATGATCCCTTATTGATGTCACTTGTTAAATCCACTTCAATCAGTGTATATGAAGGTGAGGAGACAGGTTAAAGAAGGATTTTTAAGCCTTGAGACAACTGGGACATGGATTATGTATGTGTGTCATTGAGGCTAAATGGGCAAGATAAAATATTTAAGTACGTTTGAACGGGGTATGGTAGTAGGTGCCAGGTGCACTGGTTTGAGTTTGTCAAGAACTGCAACGCTGCTGGGATTTTCACACTCACTTCCTATGTGTATCAATAATTGTCCACCACTCAGGACATCCAGCCAACTTGACACAACTGTGGGACGCATTGGAGTCAACATGGGCCAGCATCCTTGTGGAACGCTTTTGACGCCTTTAATC
This sequence comes from Salvelinus fontinalis, assembly GCF_029448725.1. Taxonomy (NCBI): domain Eukaryota; kingdom Metazoa; phylum Chordata; class Actinopteri; order Salmoniformes; family Salmonidae; genus Salvelinus; species Salvelinus fontinalis. The sequence continues at coordinate 32,088,943 of NC_074683.1, forward strand.
CATGCCCCGACAAATTGAGGCTGTTCTGAGGGCAAAAGGGGATGCAACTCAATATTAGGAAGGTGTTCCTAATTTTTGGTTCACTTAGTGTCTATGTCAACAATCCCTCCAAAGGACACTTCTATGGATAACATTTAGTAAAAATCCCCCCAAATCATGGATTTGTTCTAGTTTCTTAAGGAATCACCCACATAGAGAGAAAGAGAGCAATAAACGGAGAGAGAAAATCACAATGAAGGGAGGACTGTAAGTGGTGCAGTGCGTGTGTGTGCTCACTAGTTCATAGTGTTTTACCTCAGGGTGAAGCAGACTGGAGAAGGACTCTGGAGAGGGTGTCTAATCAAGGGTGCTTGCAACAACACCTTTAGGTCAACATAGCAGAGCCTACAGGGGGTCAGCCCCGTAGGGGTGAACAGAGGTGACTAACACCCGCACCCACATGCATACACATGCTCTTAGATACACACCCACATGTATGCATTCACACACTCATGGACACACGCATAGGCTAAAACATACGCAAAGCCTAACCTTGGCACATGCTACACTTGAAAGTCTATGCTACTTTGTGTATTATAATTACCTAACCACAATAAACTCTTCTTCACTCGATTCGCTGGACTACCTCTTCAAATCAAATCAAAAATGTATTTGTCACATACACGTGTTTAGCAGATGTAGCGAAATGCTTGTGTTTCTAGCTCCAATAGTGCAGTAATATCTAACAATACACACAGTCTAAAGTAAAGGAATGGAATTAGAATATTTTAATATTTGGACGACCAATGTCAGAGCGGCATAGACTAAGATACAGTATATACATATGAGATGAGTAATGTAAAATATGTAAACATTATTAAAGTGACTAGTGTTCCATTTATTAAAGTGGCCAGTACAAGTCTATGTATATAGGGCAGCAGTCTCTAATGTGCTAGTGATGGCTATTTAACAGTCTGATGGCCTTGAGATAGAAGCTGTTTTTCAGTCTCTCGGTCCCAGCTTGGATGCACCTGCACTGACCTCACCTTCTGGATGATAGCGGGGTGAACAGGCAGTGGCTTGGGTGGTTGTTGTCCTTGATGATCTCTTTTGGCCTTCCTGTGACACTGGGTGCTGTAGATGTCCTGGAGGGCAGGTAGCTTACCCCCAGTGATGTGTTGGGCAGACTGCACCACCCAGACCGCACTATGGTGTTTTAGCAGCGCGAGTACTGTTGATAGAACTACCGTAACATTTTCCTCAAATTTGCTTTGTTAAAATCCTCAGCTACAATATATGCGGTCTCAGGATATGTGGTTTCCAGTTTGCATAAAGTCCAGTGAAGATCTTTGAGGGCCTTCATGGTATCGGCTTGTGGGGGAATATACACGGCTGTGACTATAACCGAAGAGAATTCTCTTGGTAGGTAATACGGTCAGCATTTGATTGTGAGGTATTCTAGGTCGGGTGAACAAAAGGACAAGAGTTCCTGTATGTTATCACTATCACAACATGAGTAGTTAATCATGAAACATAAACTCCCTCCGTTCTTCTTCCCAGAGAGATATTTATTCCTCTCTGCGCGATGAACTGAGAACCCAACTGGCTGAACGGACTCAGACAGTATATCCTGAGAGAGCCATTTTTTCCCATGAAACAGAGTATGTTACAAACCCTGATGTCTCTCTGGAAGGAAATCCTCGCCCTGAGCTCAACTTTATTATCCAGAGACTGAACATTAGCGAGTAATATACTCGGAAGTGGTGGGTGGTGTGCGTGCCTGCTGAGTCGGACTAAAAGTCCACTCCGAGTACCTCTTTTCTGCCGGCTGTGTTTTGGAACAGCCTCTGGAATCAGTAAAAATTTTCCTGGAGGGTACGAACAAAGGATCCAATTCAGGAAAGTCGTATTCCTGGTCGTAATACTGATATTGCCGGTGAGTTACTGCCGCTCTGATATCCAAAGCTTCTTCTCGGCTGTACATAATAATCCCCAACATTTCTGGGCTAATAATGTAAGAAATAACACACACAAAAAAAAAATACGGCAAAGTTTCCTAAGAGCTAGAAGCACGGCAGCCCTGTCCGTTGGCACCATTTTACCCTGCTGTGTCCATTGCAGAGTACCTCACCTTCTGACCTGGACATGACTAATTGGACATGACTAATTGAGTACTCAAACAGACATCTAAATTCAATCTTTAACCAGAGATCTTCTTTTTTTTTAAACTGTAAAACTATATTTTTGTCCACCCAAAAATGTAAATGTTGTCTTAAATACAACAAAAAAGAAACCAAGCCAAGCATCACACAGTTTTTCTCCCTAAATTCTCTTTCCCCTCCGTGTCTTACTCACTCAATTGCGTTCCGACTGCGCATGCAACCTACATAAATAACTGACTATAAAATACTTGTTAGTACCGTGGCAAGGAAACAAAACACGAATTGGGTTTAACTTTAGGAAAGCTGGCCTAATGTTAGAAACAAACGTCATTATGTTGTCATGAGTCACATTTATTTATTTTCTAAGCTATAGCACAATCTTTTACAGACAGCAGGTAACTAAAGGACCAAAGAAGTCTGCTTCGTGTTTTCATTTTTTCCATGGAAAAGATATTGCAATACTGGTATCGTCTCAGCTCTAATACAAAACTATTTAACTGATGGGATACTCAAGCTCAAGCAAACGACAACAGTTTTATCACGAATTCAAAATGGACTAGTTGATTGAAGTAGGGAATTATGTGTTCAAAACACGATCTACAGTTCTGGTATAATTGTGTCCCGTCTATTTTCCACATAGGCTACTTTGCGAACTTCTAGTGCCATTTAGTGCCATTTACAGGCAGTAGGGCCTGCCATCATCCACTTTGATCTGGACTGTGTGTTTACAGGCAGTAGGGCCTGCCATCATCCACTTTGATCTGGACTGTGTGTTTACAGGCAGTAGAGCCTGCCATCATCCACTTTGATCTGGACTGTGTGTTTACAGGCAGTAGAGCCTGCCATCATCCACTTTGATCTGGACTGTGTGTTTACAGGCAGTAGAGCCTGCCATCATCCACTTTGATCTGGACTGTGTGTTTACAGGCAGTAGAGCCTGCCATCATCCACTTTGATCTGGACTGTGTGTTTACAGGCAGTAGGGCCTGCCATCATCCACTTTGATCTGGACTGTGTGTTTACAGGCAGTAGAGCCTGCCATCATCCACTTTGATCTGGACTGTGTGTTTACAGGCAGTAGAGCCTGCCATCATTCACTTTGATCTGGACTGTGTGTTTACAGGCAGTAGAGCCTGCCATCAGTTGCAACATCGTGTTTTTAGATCATTAGAACTCTTTCGCCAAAAGACACAAAATACAACTGAATGGATTTATGCAAATAAGTAAATACCACAGGAGTCCTCTTACATTTAGGAACTTCACAGTCCTATTAGTCAAACAACCATGAAAAGGTAGACTATTTTCCCCTCAGTTGCCTATGCACATCAACAACAAGATCAACAAATAATGCTTGCCAGAGCAAGATGAGCTAAAATCGAATGAGGGAACATTAGATAAACCCTCTCAAACTTTTTCAGCTAGTTGGCTGTCAAAGTTGCACTGAAATGATGGGGAATAGTAGCCTGCTCGTCCTTCTGCAGCTTGCCTGCCAATGCATGCTTGTCCCAACCAATCTGCTGACCAGGCTGTGACCTGCATTTTTACAACTGAATGGGAACTTGCCTACCTGCCCATTTGATCGATGTCAAATACATTTGATTGACAACTAATAGATATGCTAACTGTAGATAACAGGCGTTCAAGTTCAGCATAGCTAGCTAGCAAAGCGATTCACATTTCTTGCTGTAGCCACCGAAAAACGATATGAGGGGAAAAATGTCGGTCACTCACCCACTCCAATTACAGGACATCCTCCTAGCAGCTAGCTAATGTTAGGCTACGTGTTTTTAACTTGCTAAGTAAATTGCTAGCTGCATAAATAGATACGCTAGCCCAAGGGTGTCAAACAGCTCACTGGCCATATTAAAAAACACAACAAATTTGTAGGCCAGACATATCCTATTTGTTTTAAGTGCAACTGCGACCCAAACTGGCCTTTGTTTTATTAGAAAAAATGTCCCTTTATAATGTCCACTCATTATTAGGTTGCTGTCTATAGCATTTTAACATATTAAACAAAAGATAAATAATATTTGTCCAGCCTTTGCTGCTATTCTTGCAGATGTGCATAATATGCTGCAATGCTAATAAAAAAAGTATTTAATAACTACAAAGAACAAAAACCTATTTAAACTTAAATCATGCTTTGAATTTTTTTGCACTGCATGGATCACCGGTGCGGTTGAGTGCAGCATTGCTGTATGACGCACTCAAAATGTAATGTAGCTGAGTAGCCAGCCTGGGCTACTACTCAAACGTTGCTGTAATGGGCCTACATGTTCCTTCTTAGCATGGGGTTTTGTTTTTTGGTTATACATTGTCAAGCTTTTAAAACAGAAGCCAGACTGCAACATTTTAGTAGCCTAGCCAGGACTGTGGCATGTCTGTACACTTTTCCTCGGCTGTGCGCTGTAAATCGGGCACACGAAAGCAGTGCAATTGAAGTTGAATTCACCTACCAAGTGCAAATTTCATTAAGTAGATGACTCAACTGTCCTTTATACTCACTTGTGTGTCCTATTCAGCCCCCGGGCCTTGTGTTTGACACATGCGCTAGCCTATTAGCCACGTGATGACTGACTTGTGATCATTGCTCTTACTAGTTTGATTGATTGTATTGACATTCCCAGCCTTAGTTACAGTTGTCCGTTTTTGTCCAAAATATTGAGTCATTGAAACTGAAACAACGTACCAGGTCAGCTGTGATTTACAACCTGGTAGCAATATGTTTTGGACTACTAACAAATGTATTGGTGAATTATATTAATCGTTAATTGAACTGCATCCATCTATTCTGCCAACAATTACTTACTGCACGTCATGGATTTGTTTAGTCAAATAGAACCAACAGTGTTTTGGGGTTTGAAGTGTAAACTGGGAATTTGATGTTCTTAACTGATATTAAGATTGTTTTGTTTCATATCTGCAAAGTAGTTAAAAGTCTGTCAGTTCTACTTTAAAAGGCAACAGACTCCTCCAACACGTGTTTTTGAGAGTCAGGATGAGGTGGGTGGGGGGATTTGGACAGTTGGCATTGTTGCATTTCGTGAAACATTGCAGCTTGTCTAGCGAGAATGGCTGTATTTTATTTAGACATTGCGTGTGTGAAGGGCAAGCTGCAGCTTCATATGTATAGAGGAACACTGTGTGGCTGGCAGAGAGTGATGACATCTCCACGGTTGGAAGCGGAGATCCCAGGCCGAAGCATGGATACCATGGCAACCCGTGTGCCTGTGACACACAGCCACCCAAACTGTAGAGGGATGGGGGCTCTTTTGGAGGGTGTGGTGGGGGTACGCCCTGTGTAGTCTGTTCCTTGTGCTCGTCCATCCTGGTAGACTTAGTGAATAGCAGATGTGTGGGGAAACAGAGGTACAGTTACAGAGAGGAGCATCACGCCAGGCAGTCACACTGTACAAGCTATGGCCCTCCGTTACACACACACACACACACACACACACACACACACACACACACACACACACACACACACACACACACACACACACACACACACACACACACACACACACACACACACACACACACACACACACAGTCTTGTTTAATAACTAACCTAACTCTAACCCTTACCCAAACCTTAACTCTAGCTCCTAACCATAGCTCATAACACTAATTCTAACCTTAACCCTAAACTCCCTAGCAATAGCATTTGAACTTGTGCAGACTAACAAAATGGCCAGTTTGTCCATTTTTAAAAAAACATTTTATTATTCTTGTGGGTTAAACACGTATACGCACACACACACAGCATTTCCTCACAGTAGTGTGTGTGTGGAGTCTAAGTGAGTATATTTCACTAACCTGTTTGAGTACAGTAGAGCATGAGTGGGTTAGAGAGAGAGAGCGAGAGAGAGAGAGAGAGAGAGAAGCTCTAGTAAGGTGAAGGAGCGGTTGACCTGACCCCGGCCTGCAGTCGTGTAGACAGTAATGGAACCATACTGCTGAGAGCAATAGCAAAAACTGAAAGCAAAAGTGAGTGTCTCTCTCTCTCTCTCTGTCTAATGCTGAAGGCAGGGCAGGCATTTCCTGTATGTCACTGGTAGCAGTGTGGCAATGACCCCCTGACGATTCACCTCGAGAGAGAGAACCTGATTGGTTGGTTTCCATGAAGACCAAAGGAAAGTACAGGCGTTTATGTCTCTCTTTCACATGTTTGGTTTACTATTCTTGTGGGGACCAAACAATTGATTAAACCTAACCCAAACTCCTAACCCTAAACAACCCTAACCCTAATTGTAACCGTAACCCCTAACCCTAAAATGGGCTTTTTCCTTGTGGGGACCGGTGTAATTTTCCTTGTTTTACTATCCTTCTGAAGTCTTCTGGTTCCCACAAGGATAGTAAAACCAAACACACTCGCTCTCTCTCTATCCAATTCAAAGGGCTTTGTTGGCATGGGAAACATATGTTTACACCAACGCAAGTGAAATAGATAATCACAAAAGTGAATATATATATATATATATATATATATATATATATATATATATATATATATATTTTTTTTTTGTTTTACAGTAAACATTACTCACAAATGTTCCAAAAGAATAAAGATATATCTCTGGCTGTCTCTGTCTCTGTATCTCTCTGTCTCTGTCTCTGTCTCTCTGTCTCTCTGTCTCTCTGTCTCTATGTCTCTCTGTCTCTATGTCTCTCTGTCTCTCTGTCTCTATGTCTCTCTGTCTCTCTGTCTCTGTCTCTATATCTTCTTGTTTATCTGGATTGTTTGAAACTTGAAAAGACACTGATGGCGAGGATTTTGCATAGAATTTTAGGAAATAATTAACATGCATACACGTCAAACCAGTTATTATGTTAAAGCTTAGCTGAAGACTTATCTCACCTTCAGATGGATCTGTTGTAATCTGTCTCCTTATCGGCTCAAACAGCTCAAGACGTGCTTGGCCCTGACAGACAGGCAGGCAGACGGTAGGACAGACAGACTATAGCAGATACAGAAACATGTCTTTCCATTGATGCTTCTACTGGTACTTGAACACTGCAAATTCAATATTTCTTCATGAGAGAGAGAGAGACAGTGTCTTTCTTGTTGACACCTCAAGGCTGACCCTACAGGACCTCGTGGGCACTTCCACACACCCTTCTCCATTAAGACACGCACGCATGCACACACGATCAAATAAAACACACACGGAGCACACATACACACAGCGTTGTAAAAACCGCTCTGGGCTTGCATTCAGATGCAAATGAGCTTTAATTAAATTAATTAGCATGAACAGATCTGCTCGTTTCCTCTCCTCCCTCCACTCTGTACATTCGTTGCAGGAACCAAGACTTCATTAACAGTCTATTCATTCCAGAAATAGTCTTCTTTCTTCCTTTCTATGCTCTTTCTGCTTTCCTTCAATTCACTCTTCTATCTTTCTATCTAGTCATTGTATCTAGTCAATCTTTCATTCCTCGTCATCTGTCACTTGACAGCATACAGAGGGAGTTCCACCTGAGATACTGTAGGTAGGTGCCCGAACACTGGGGTCATTTTATATAAGGAAATAAGAAACACACCTCTGTGTGAGCTCCAGGCTTACCTATGACATCATCTAAAGGAGGATCTCTACACATGTTAGAGGATGTTACAGAAGCTGGTTGAGAGAATGCCAAGAGTGTGCAAAACTGACATCAAGGAAAAGGGTGGCTACTTTGAAGAATCTCAAATATAGAATATATTTTGATTTGTTTAACACTTTCTTTGTTACTACATGATTCCATGTGTTATTTCATAGTTTTGATGCCTTCACTATTATTCTACAATGTAGAAAATAGTCCAAATAAAGAAAAACCCTGGAATGAGTAGGTGTGTCCAAACTTTTGACTGGTACTGTATATTATTTATTTATTTTTTGGTCGGGGGCCCCCCAGATAGCATATAAACACATCATAGGAAATGGCAAAATGTTTAGAATGGCAGGGAATTAGCTTTAAAACTGCAACATTTTCTCTCATCCTCATGGCAAAATGTGTAGAATAGCATTATAAAACGGCACAGTTTTCGCTTTGCACCATGGCAAAATGTGGTGTAATGCAGGAAGATAATCTTTCAGCCTGGCTGGAATGCCAGGAGGGCGGAGTTTGTGCTTTTCAGAAGTATCTATTGGTTCCATCGCAACAGACAAGCTCAGCTAGCGCTTAGCGGAATGGTGTTAGCAGATTATCTCCCCTCTGCTAACAAAGCTAGAGTTAGCGATAGCTACAGAGACAGCTAATCGTATTACTTATGATCTGGCTGAGAATTGGACAACACAGAGGATATTAGGCTAGCTGCCAGCCTGACAGCAAACTGAAGAGGTTCAGGCTATGGCACAACACAACTGTAGTACAACATATGTATACTGGTACATGACCCCAGCCAGCGGGGAATGATAGTGAGAGGTGGTGTGTTGGTGTTTTAGTGAAGATGAATCAAATCAAATTTATTTATATAGCTCTTCTTACATCAGCTGATATCTCAAAGTGCTGTACAGAAACCCAGCCTAAAACCCCAAACAGCAAGCAATGCAGGTGTAGAAGCACGGTGGCTAGGAAAAACTCCCTAGAAAGGCCAAAACCTAGGAAGAAACCTAGAGAGGAACCAGGCGTGGCCAGTCCTCTTCTGGCTGTGCCGGGTGGAGATTATAACAGAACATGGCCAAGATGTTCAAATGTTTATAAATTACCAGCATGGTCAAGTAATAATAATCACAGTAGTTGTCGAGGGTGCTGCAAGTCAGCACCTCAGGAGTAAATGTCAGTTTGCTTTTCATAGCCGATCATTAAGAGTATCTCTACCGCCCGCTCCTGCAGTTTCTAGAGAGTTGAAAACAGCAGGTCTGGGACAGGTAGCACGTCCGGTGAACAGGTCAGGGTTCCATAGCCACAGGCAGAACAGTTGAAACTGGAGCAGCAGCACGGCCAGGTGGACTGGGGACAGCAAGGAGTCATCATGCCAGGTAGTCCTGAGGCATGGTCCTAGGGCTCATGTCCTCCGAGAAAGAGAGAATTAGAGAGAGCATACTTAAATTCACACAGGACACCGGATAAGACAGGAGAAGTACTCCAGATATAACAAACTGACCCTAGACCCCTGACAAACTACTGCAGCATAAATACTGGAGGCTGAGACAGGGGTCAGAGACACTGTGGCCCCATCTGATGATACCCCCGGACAGTGCCAAACAGGAAGGATATAACCCCACCCACTTTGCCAAAGCACAGCCCCCACACCACTAGAGGGATATCTCTACTCCTCAAAGACGGACTCCTATAACCAAGTCTTAGTTTGTGGCCATATATCGGCCATACTTCCTACCAGAGTCTATTATATGACAAGGCCTTTACTTCACCCTGTCAGTTCTGCTGTAGCCACAATAGTCTCGGAGAGCTGACTAGTTGGATCATATAGTGCTGAGTGTGTCCAATATATACTGTATAGTCACCGTCAACATAAGCTCTGGTCACTATAGGTAATTTAGCTTACTGCCTGGTAGTCTGCCTGAGAGTTGAGTCTCCAACCCATAGTCTGACATGTGAGTTGGCAGCATCAGGTCACCTCACTCCTCTAACCTCTGAATCTAAATTTGATTAGCATTAAAGTGATTAAAGCTCCATTGATAACTTCCCATCGCATTATAGAGCTAATCTCCTCAGTCACGTTTAAGTTAGCCAAGTTGAGAGCAAGAGGACCTAACGAGAGAGAGCTAAAGATAACAAGGAATATTTCTGCATTCTTTCTCTCTCTTCTTGTAAATCATTATTTGATGTCAATGGGAGATTTGAATGATCAAAGAATGTTTTAAGAGAAGGTCATTTAGTTTAGCACATTCGTTTACCAGAAAAAGAGAGTCAAAACATTAACTTTGAACATGCAGTTAGAAAGCAACAAGCTACCCAGACGAGCCATTACACCATACTTAGATACACTGGTACAACAAGCTATCCAGACCAGCCATTACACCATACTTAGATACACTGGTACAACAAGCTACCCAGACGAGCCATTACACCATACTTAGATACACTGGTACAACAAGCTACCCAGACCAGCCATTACACCATACTTAGATACACTGGTACAACAAGCTACCCAGACCAGCCATTACACCATACTTAGATACACTGGTACAACAAGCTACCCAGACCAGCCATTACACCATACTTAGATACACTGGTACAACAAGCTACCCAGACCAGCCATTACACCATACTTAGATACACTGGTACAACAAGCTACCCAGACCAGCCATTACACCATACTTAGATACACTGGTACAACAAGCTACCCAGACCAGCCATTACACCATACTTAGATACACTGGTACAACAAGCTATCCAGACCAGCCATTACACCATACTTAGATACACTGGTACAACAAGCTATCCAGACCAGCCATTACACCATACTTAGATACACTGGTACAACAAGCTACCCAGACCAGCCATTACACCATACTTGGATACACTGGTACAACAAGCTATCCAGACCAGCCATTACACCATACTTAGATACACTGGTACAACAAGCTACCCAGACCAGCCGTTACACCATACTTAGATACACTGGTACAACAAGCTACCCAGACCAGCCATTACACCATACTTAGATACACTGGTACAACAAGCTACCCAGACCAGCCATTACACCATACTTAGATACACTGGTACAACAAGCTACCCAGACCAGCCATTACACCATACTTAGATACACTGGTACAACAAGCTAGCTAATTGTTTCTGGCTAGCTTGTTAGCCTGCTGGCTAGGTTTTTGTTGTGTAGCTAACGTTAGCTAGCGAGTCAAAACTTCTTAACTTGAGGCGCAAAGTAACTTTTTTTCTATTGTGATTGAATAGAGTTGTTGTTCATCACTTCTTGTCTTTTTTTAGATTTGAGTGTTTATCTCATTCTAAAACTCAAAAAACTTAAATATATCAGGAGCTCACGTTGAACATGTCTGTAGCTCCCTCTCCTCTCTCTTCAACCTGCCTTTCTCTTTCTTTTGTTCTTTTCTCCTCCATCACCTCCAGACCTCCATTACATCTCACCTCTCTACTTCTCACTGCTCACACTTCTCGGGACATTTTCTGAGTTTCACATGATGTTGGACATTGTCTTGAGCCACAAGTACCACTGCACTGAGTATTGCCACCAAGCTATGCAGTGGAGTGGAATTGACATGATACCTTTACATCAAATGTAATGTATTTTTTATACTTATTAACGTTGGACTTGGTTGACTCTACCGTAGACGACTTACAAGGCAAAGCCGGAGGAGCATCTGTGACTGTAGCCTGTGTGTGCATGCTGTGGCCCTTATTTCCATGGTAACTATGATCCAGCTGGGCTGATGAAAGTATGTCTCCTGCAGACACCTTTGTGTGCTCCCATTACTGCTCTGTGTGTGTCCCCTTCCAACAGCGAGAGGGGGAGGAGGAGAGGGGTGGCAGAAGAGAGGGGAGCATAGGAGAGTAGAGGGGAGAAGGGGGGCAGATGAGAAAAGAGGGGTAGAGAGATGGGGGGGGAAAAGGGGGGCAGAGGAGAGCTGAGAGGTTGGGGGAAAGAAGAGAGGAGGAAAGGGAGGTAGGGAGGGATTGGTGGCAACCTCGTTGTTGTCAGAAAGAGGGATGATCGATAAGTTAAACATGGTGGCAGTCAGAAAAAGAAGATGACAAAATGTAGACGGGTGGAATATTATTGTGGACAATTATTACTGTACTGTGTGTGTAAGCCAAATAGCTCATACCACCTCTATCTCCACTTGCATTGAACCATTACATCCTGGTTTCATAGAGGTGACATACACTACATGGCCAAAAGTATGTGGACAATCAAGTTCTTCCACAGCGATCTTGACAAACCATTCCTGTATGGACCTTGCTTTGTGCACAGGGGGCATTGTCATGCTGAAACAGGAAAGGGCCTTCCCCAAGCTGTTGCCACAAAGTTGGAAGCACAGAATCGTCTAGAATGCCATTGTATGCTGTAGCGTTACGATTTCCCTTCACTGGAACTAAGGGGACTAGACCGAACCATGAAAAACAGCACCGGACCATTATTCCTCCTCCACCAAACTTTACAGTTGGCGCTATGCATTGAGGCAGGTAGCGTTCTCCTGGCATCCGCGAAACCCAGATTTGTCTGTCGGACTGCCAAATGGTGAAGCGTGATTCATCACTACAGAGAACGCTTTTCCACTTCACCAGAGTCCAATGGCACTCCAGCCGATGCTTGGCATTGCGCATGGTGATCTTAGGCTTGTTTGCGGCTGCTCGGCTTTAGAAACCCATTTCATGAAGCTCCCGACTAACAGTTATTGTACTGTTGTTGCTTCCAAAGGCAGTTTGGAACACGGTAGTGAGTGTTGCAACCGAGGACAGGCGATTGTCATGCAATACAGACTTCAGCATTCGGCAGTCCCGTTCTGTGAGCTTGTGTGGCCTACCACTTCATAGCTGAGCCGTTGTTGCTCCTAGATGTTTCCATTTCACAATAACAACACTTACAGTTGACTGGGGCAGTTCTAGCAGGGCAGAAATTTGACGAACTGACTTGTTAGAAAGCTGGCATCCTATGACGGTGCCACGTTGAAAATCACTGACCTCTTCAGTACGGGCCATTCTACTGCCAATGTTTGTCTATGGCAATTGTATGCCTCTGTGCTCAATGTTATACACCTGTCAGCAACAGGTGGGGCTGAAATGGCCAAATCCACTAATTTGAAGGGGTGTCCACATACTTTGAGTGTACATGATACATAAATGAAACATCCGTTTGACCCCTACAATGACACCTGCTGTTGTACTCACCACCACACCCTCCCCTCCACCATATCCTGTTAGACCGGCTCAGTCCAGATTGGCAAGGTTATTTTTATACGCCTCTATTATATGTGTCTCAAAAAGCACCCCATTCCCTCTGTAGTGCACTACTTTTGACCAGAGCCCAGTTTAGTGCACTATAGAGGGGATAGGGTGCCATTTGGGACAAACATTATACTATACCTATTTAGCCATAAAGGTCTAACAGACAGGTCTAACAGACATACCCTGACAAAGCTGTTTGCTTTGGGGCTGGTCGGATTATTAAGTTGTCACACGCTGTACAGATTTGATCGTTTTTGTGTCTGAAAGGGCGTTTTATGGCGTTGATGGTGTATAGTTGATGGTTTTGAATGTAAAAGAAAGGACAGTGTAATGACTGAACACATTCTCATTTACAGCGACAATCTGGGGAATAGTTACAGGGGAATGAATGAGCCAATTGGAATCTGGGGATGATTAGGTGGCCATAATGGTATGAGGGCCGGATTGGGAATTTATCCAGGACACCGGTGTTAACACCCCTACTCTTACAATAAGTGCCATGGGATCTTTATTGACCACAGAGAGTCAGAATACCTGTTTAATGTCCCATCCGAAAGACAGCACTCTACACAGGGTAATGTCTCCAATCACTGCCCTGGGGCATTGGGATTATTTTTTTAAATGTTATTTTTTAGACCAGAGGAAAGAGTGTCTCCTACTGGCCCTCCAACACCATTTCCAGCAGCATCTGGTCTCCCATCCAGGACTAATCCTGCTTAACTTCAGAGGTAAGCCAGCAGTGGGATGCAGGGTGAAATGCTGCTGGCAATGTGTTGGAGGAGTCTGTTGCCTTTTTAAACTGTTTGCACACCCAAACACCCCACACCCAAACACCCCACACACACACCCACACACCCCACCCCACACCCAAACACCCCACACCCACACCCAAACACCCCACCCCACACACCCAAACACCCCCTGCTGGAGGTCATTTTGCAGGGCGCTGGCAGTGCACCTCCTTGCACAAAGGCGGAGGTAGCGGTCCTGCTGCTGGGTTGTTGCCCTCCTACGGCCTCCTCCACGTCTCCTGATGTACTGGCCTGTCTCCTGGTAGCGCCTGCATGCTCTGGACACTACGCTGACAGACACAGCAAACCTTTTTGCCACAGTACGCATTGATGTGCCATCCTGGATGAACTGCACTACCTGAGCCCCTTGTGTGGGTTGTAGACTCCGTCTCATGCTACCACTAGAGTGAGAACACCGCCAGCATTCAAAAGTGACCAAAACATCAGCCAGGAAGCATAGGAACTGAGAAGTGGTCTGTGGTCACCACCTGCAGAATCACTCCTGTTTTGGGGGGTGCCTTGCTAATTGCCAATAATTTCCACCTTTTGTCTATTCCATTTGCACAACAGCATGTGAAATGTATTGTCAATCAGTGTTGCTTCCTAAGTGGACAGTTTGATTTCACAGAAGTGTGATTGACTTGGAGTTCCATTGTGTTGTTTAAGTGTTCCCTTTATTTTTTTGAGCAGTGTATATAGATCACTGATGTAAATGGGAAGGTGCACACAGCACAGAAGGAGCGAAGGAGACAAGACCAAAAATACAACATGAGAACAAGCGGACATAAACGCAAAAAAATACAAAATATACAAAAAAAACTTGATTCGGCAATACAGGCATATGGAATATCACGCAAAAGCATACAGTACCAGTCAACAGTTTGGACACACCTACTCATTCATGGGTTTTTCTTGATTTTTACTATTTTCTACATTGTGAAATAAAACATATGGAATGATGTGCTAGCAAAACAGTCCTGTAGCTTAGCATCTGCGTCATAAAAAAGTGGTCAGATGAACCAGATGCTAAGCTACAGGACAGTTTTGCTAGCACAGACTTGAATATGTTCCGGGATTCCTCCAATGGCATTAAGGAGTACACCACATCAGTCACTGGCTTCATCAATAAGTGCATCGATGATGTCGTCCCCACAGTGACTGTACGTACATACCCCAACCAGAAGCCATGGATTACAGGAAACATCTGCACTGAGCTAAAGGGTAGGAGCGTGACTCTAACCCGGAAGCTTATAAGAAATCCCGCTATGCCCTCTGACGAACCATCACAGGCAAAGCGTCAATACAGGACTAAGATCGAATCGTACTACACCGGCTCTGACGCTCGTCGGATGTGGCAGGGCTTGCCCAGATGGGATGGCGTATCGCTGCAGAATACTGTGGTTGCCATGCTGGTTAAGTGTGCCTTGAATTCTAAATAAATCACAGACCTTGTCACCAGCACAGCACCCCCACACCCTCGAATGCATTAGAACACACACACACACACACACACACACACACACACACACACACACACACACACACACACACACACACACACACACACAAGTAGCTCCATGCCTAGGAGCCATATCTCTTCTCTTTCTGACCCATTTTCCCATGCACTGTCACTGGACAATGCCCTCTCCCCTTCTCCCTCCTTTCGCAGACAAAAGCTGTTGGTCTCCATGGAGAGACACACACTGATTATAGATCAGATGTGTTAAATAATGACACCCACTACATCATCTTGACGTAGCTCTTTCCTGCAGTCAGAGGACCTAGTGGCCTCATGGGTGGAATGTTATTCATATTTTTGATAATTAATAAATATATATGGAAAAAAATGTCAAACAGTTTTGTTATATTTCAGTCTTCTGTGGTGTGTATATACAAAGTGTAATATTGAGATTTATTACATTTTGAGTTTATCTGACATGGTACAGGTTTCTTCTTCTTTAAGCCCATAACCATGTATACTTTTGTTTCAAAGTAGATTTGTTTAAGACGACCAAGAAACACTCTGTATGACCCTGATTTAGCCCACTTCAGTAAAAGGTTAAGGACCGTTTTATTATGTGGGCCATGGGAGCGTTGTGTGTGTGATGGGTAAACCACTTCCTGTCATAAACTGATTACAGCTGGAGAGAGATGGAGTGAGTGTGTGGGTGTGTGTGTGTGTTGGTTCTTCCATCCTTGTGGAGACCTAAAATCCCCAAAAGTCCCCACAAGGATAATAGTACAACAAGGAATATTCTACCTTGTGGGGACATTTCCCACGTCCGCATGAGGACAAAGGCTATTTTAAGCTTAAGGGTTAGGTTTAGGGTTACAATTAGGGTTATGGTCAGGAGTTAAGTTTGGGGTAGGGTTATGGGTTAGGGTTAAGTTAAGGGTCCGGGAAAATTAGATTTTGAACGGAAATACATTTTAGGTCCCCACGAGGATAGAAGAACATAACGTGTGTGACACAGACCTGTCCTCATGAACACAGGGCTGATAAGTGTTACTATACTAGTTGACTATACTAGTTACTATACTAGTATGACTAGTGTTGCTGTGAGGATAATGGTCCATATGTTGACTACAGGGAGTTGAACTGGGATATACTGTGACTAGCTCATATTATATATATAAAATCGGGTTGTTAGGTTATTGCACTTACTTTTTATTTATGTGACTTACTCTAGCACGCTATGTATTGTGCATATTGTGAGATATGTGAGTGCTCTGTGTGGGCCCCTAGGCTTGCCGTAGTGAAGGTTATGGCTAGTGTGGGAACTCTAAACAATGTGTCTTACTAAGCTCTGTTCCCACGTCCCTCTCCCTTACACACACACCACCAAGCTACTGCAAAATATAGTTTAATTACTAGTTAAACTATATGTAGCTCACTACTCTGCCACACTGCAAGTCTACACACTTCACACGTCGCCTTCAGATGCTCACACACACATACAGAGAAACAAACGCATACCTACACACACACACACACACACACACACACACACACACACACACACACACACACACACACACACACACACACGTACAGAGAGAAGGTTACTGTAGTGCATGCATCTAGCTAACTGGAGCTCTGATACTGTGGATCTGTTTGACAGTTTCTGTTTATGCTGCACATGTTTGATGCTGTTTGGATTTGAGCATCTCTCTCTCTCCCTCTGGCTCGCCCTGAAAGTATATGCGTGTTGGTTTCTCTTTCTCTCTGTATGCGTGATTGTTTCTGTGTATGTATGTGTTTATTTCTTTTTCCGTGTGTGTGTTTGTTTTTCTTTCTGTACAGTATGTGGGTGTATGGGTGTGAGCGATGAAGGCGATGAAGAGTTCCATGATAGCACTGTCTGTGTATGCAGATGATGTGACCGTTTTTATTACAGGGAGTGAGGATGTTAAGGTTCTCTCAAACACTTTAAAGGTGTATGAGGGGTCCTCCTCAGCTAGAGTTAATTGGGAAAAGAGTGAAGCGCTGTGGGCAGGTCAGTTTCAGATGGGGTTCACTCCACGGTTACCAGGGGGGATTCAGTGGGGCAGAGATGGGATGAAGACTGTTTTTTTTCCCCCCAAAAAAGAACTGGGAGGGTGTAGTGGAGAAGGTGTGTGTGATCATCTCGTCTACTGAGGAAGGTTGTAGCTGAGAGGGGGGGGGGGGGGGGGGGTGATTTTGTCTGGCCTGACTCCATTCTATGAGTCTGTTATGCAGGCTTGGACAGTTTTGGACATATCCCGATTGGCCGGCACGCCACCTGGGATGTGGCTTTCTGAAGAGCCTCTTTTTTTTATAACCCTGTCATCCAGTCCCGTGTTATGGGTTCAGCCAGTCTACGTTCATGCCTGTTAGGTGTGGGGTGTACCAAGCTGGGTCATCTGATGCGGAGCAGGAGCTGGGAGAGCTGGGAGAAAGAGTGTGGATCCGATCATCTCGTCTACTGAGGAAGGTTGTAGCTGAGATTCCTTGCCAGTACCTCATCGACAGAATGTGACTGATACTTCCAATTGTGATCAGTGGATGGAGGGTCTGGATGATGTGTTCCCTGCGCTGAATGTTAGTGCTGCGGTGGGGGCATTAGAGGAGGACGTGGGGATGCTGCTTTCCTTCCATACCCCGGAGCTGGGGGAGTTCAAGGCGGTGGGAAAGAAGGTCATGTACATAATATGTATAAAAGTGTTTCGTGCTTCTTCCCTGGAAGGGGTAAAATCAACGAGGTGGGCGGTCGTGATTGGTCCAGGTGCCTCCTCAACAGTGTGTTGGCGGTCTTTATATAAACTGCCTATTGAAAAGAGGACAGCTGACCTCCAATAGAGGATAATACATGGAGCCATAGCCACCAATATGCATCTGGTACATCTGGATTTTACTGTTGGGGAAGGGTGTCCATTCTGTGCTGAGTCTGAAACTCTGGCACATCTATTCTGACAGTGTCCCCGGTTGGTCGGGATGATTGACCTGATCACTAGTTGGTTCTCAGCTCTGGGAGAGGTTCTCTCTTCCAACTGTGTTTATATTTGTGCCAAAGTATAGATTTAGTCGAATGGATGTAGTTCTCGTGATTAACTTTGTCAGGGCAGCTAAATTAGCATTACGAAAGAACAGTATTCCAGGACTGGGGTCTGTGGGTGTGGTGGGAATGTTGGAGGGGATGCTGGAGGGGATGCTGGAGGGAATGCTGGAGGGGATGCTGGAGGGAATGCTGGAGGGGATGTTGGTGGGAATGCTGGAGGGGATGTTGGTGGGAATGCTGGAGGGGATGCTGGAGGGGATGCTGGAGGGGATGCTGGAGGGGATGCTGGTGGGGATGTTGGAGGGGATGTTGGTGGGAATGTTGGTGGGAATGTTGGAGAGAATGCTGGAGAGAATGTTGGTGGGGATGTTGGAGGGAATGCTGGAGAGAATGTTGGTGGGGATGTTGGTGGGGATGTTGGTGGGAATGCTGGAGGGGATGTTGGCAGCTAGACTGAAGGGTGAGTTTGCGTATTACACAATGGTTAAGAACATTGGGCTGTTTATGAGTATATGGGGTATTCAGAGGCTGTTGTGTTTAGTTACTGTGGAGGAAGATTGTGTTGTGTTTTTAATTGATGTTTAATCATGTTTTTGTTTGTTTGAGTTGTTTATTGTTTTGTGGGATCCCAGACCCCAAAAAGTAAAAAAAAAAAAAAAAAAAAAGAAGTTTTTAAAATCTCTCTCTCTCTCTCTCTCTCTCTCTCTCTCTCTCTCTCTCTCTCTCTCTCTCTCTCTCTCTCTCTCTCTCTCTCTCTCTCTCTCTCTCTCTCTCTCTCTCTCTCTCTCTCTCTCTCTCTCTCTCTCTCTCCTCTCTCTCCTCTCTCTCTCTCTCTCTCTCTCTCTCTCTCTCTCTCTCTCTCTCTCTCCTCTCTCTCTCTCTCCTCTCTCTCTCTCTCTCTCTCTCTCTCTCTCTCTCTCTCTCTCTCTCTCTCTCTCTCTCTCTCTCTCTCTCTCTCTCTCCTCTCTCCTCTCTCTCTCTCTCTCTCTCTCTCCTCTCTCTCTCTCTCTCTCTCTCTCTTTCAATTCAATTCAAGGGCTTTATTGGCATGGGAAATGTATCTTTACATTGCCAAAGTAAGTGGAATAGATAATAAACAAAAGTGAAATAAACAATAAAATCAACATTACACTTCCAAAAGAATATAGACATTTCAAATGTCATATTATGTATATACACAGTGTTGTAATGATTTGCAAATAGTTAAAGTACGTAAGGGAAAATAAATAAACATAAATATAGATTGTATTTTCAATGGTGTTTGTTCTTCACTGGTTGCCCTTTTCTTGTGGCAACAGGTCACAAATCTTGTTACTGTGATGGCACACTGTGGTATTTCACCCAGTAGATATGGTCGTTTATCAAAATTGGATATGATTTTGAATTCTTTGTGGGTCTGTGTAATCTGAGGGAAATCTCTTTCTTTTCCCCCTCTCTCTTTCCCTCCACCCCATTTCTGTTTCACTGTATCCGTCTCTCTCTCTCATTTCCACATATGTTGTAGCTATTTTACATAATCTCAGGTGCTTGTGTTGTGCCCACCATCCGTTGAGACACAGCATGCTCTTGAATCAAATGGATTGGAGTAATAATATCTTATTTAAATCCGCCAAACAACCAAAACAACATCTCTGGATTTGTCCCTGGAATCACAGGTGGCTGCTATGTGTGACACAGAGAGAAGGATGAGGGAGAAAGAGGAGAGAAGGGTGGGGAAGAGCAGGGGAAAATAGAAAGAAAGAGACAGGTGGATAGACGGAGAGAAAGGAGAGGGGAGGGCCAGTGGTACATGTTTGTGTGATGTTACTGTACTGAATCTTATAGCAAGATGAATTCTTTGGGGTGGTCCTGGGATGAAAATACTGTCAACCACCTACTGTAGCTAGCTGCAAACCAAACACACTAATGTTACCATGTCACAATCTGCATTTCTAGCTTTAGCTAGCTAGCTAACGTTAGCTAGTTGAAATAAAGGCATTGGGCATCTTGTGGGTTTTATGAAGTGTCACTACGTGATGCTATAGTTAGATTCCTTTAAGTACAAAACGGTCCGAATACAGAAGATGCTAGCTAGCTACGTAGCAGTGTTAGCTAGCCTGAACATTGAACACATTAAAGTTAGCAGCTAATTTAGATAGCAGGCTAAAACGCAATCCAACACTTACTTACCTGTCCATGACAATGGTAGCCATTTTAGCATCACTCTTACCACCTTTCAAAATTAATTCCAATGTTTATCCAGTTTCTGTTTTGGTCTTTTTCTCACTTATTTTTCTCTTATGGGGTCGATTTGATTCAGATCCAAGAACCGAGAAGGATGCTTGTTTATGTTGTCCCTACTACAAGGACAGTTAATCTGCAAACAAGTTAGCTAGCTTGCTGGCTTCTTCTGCTCTGTGTTTGTTTCTGGCAGCTGTAATGTTAGCTTGCAAGTGACTTTAAGTTCACCAGCTCTGGGGCAGTAGGGTCATTCGAGTAGGCGGGATTTAACGCAAAGACACACCTAGCCCAGGAGGCCAGCCCAAAAGCAATCTTTTGCATGTGAAAACACAGAATCCTACTTAACTGCAATATGTAACTTTTTGTGTGATAGAAATATGAGTTATAGATCTGTCATTCTCATCAAAAGCAAGTCTAAGAAGTGGTAGATCTGTTCTACTGTATGTGCAGTACTTCTGTGCTTCCCGTGCAAAACAATAGTTTTGGTCATGTAAAATATATATTTACAGCGGTTTAGATGGTAAAATTATTCTCTACACTATAATGGCTTGTTTTGTCACAAACTGAAATTAAGCAAACTATTCAAAAAATTGCAACCAGGAAATGTGCCCCGGCCAGATTAGTCGAATCCCCTCTGTGAAAGTAACTGGTGCATAAAACAGCTGGCCGCGAGGCTTACAAGGCCGAGTTCAAATGTCGACATCAAATTCAAAGCAATCTCAAAAGCAATCGGTGCTCTGCCTAAACAGCTGACCGGCAAAGAAAGCTGTCAGACACTGTGTCTGCTCGCTGCTTTCTTAAAGTGAGAGAATGGCGCGCATGCTGGCAACTTCTCTTCGAGCGATGCTCCACTAAAGCCATCCAATACACTAAACAGCCGTTGCATTTTAATTAGGATTTGATCATTTTTTGTTTTGAGGTAGGGTATGGAGAGGGGAGAGGGATTATGTTTGTCATTATATTATAGCTTTGATTATTTTTGGGGGGACAGGTAGATAAGTTATTACAGTTATTAATACAGTTAAATTATTGTTTTAAACTTGTTTTAAACTCTTCCGGTGTACATACAGTACCAGTCAAAAGTTTGGACACACCTTCTCATTCAAGGGTTTTTCTTTATTTTTACTATTTTCTACATTGTAGAATAATAGTGAAGACATAAACTATGAAATAACACATGGAATCATGTAGTAACCAAAAATGTGTTAAACAAATGAAAATATATTTTATATTTGAGATTCTTCAAAGTAGCCACCCTTTGCATGGATGACAGCTTTGCGCACTCTTGGCATTCTCTCAACCAGCTTCATGAGGTAATCACCTGGAATGCATTTCAATTAACAGGTGTGCCTTGTTAAAAGTTAATTTATGGAATTTCTTTCCTTCTTAATGCGTTTGAGCCAACCAGTTGTGTTGTGACAAGGTAGGGGTGGTATACAGATGTCCATATTATGTCAAGAACAGCTCAAATAATAGAAATGACAGTCCATCATTACTTTAAGACATGAAGGTCAGTCAATGAGGAAAATATCAAGAACTTTGAAAGTTTCCTCAAGTGCAGTCGCAAAAACCATCAAGTGTTTTGATTAAACTGGCTCTAATGAGGACCACAACAGGAAAGGAAGACCAAAATCTACCTCTGCTGCAGAGGTTACGTTCATTAGAGTTACCAGCTTCAGAAATTGCAGCCCAAATAAATGCTTCACAGAGTTCAAGTAACAGACACATCTCAACATTAACTGTTTAGAGGAGACTTGCTTGAATCAGGTCTTCGTGGTCAAATTGCTGCAAAGAAACCACTACTAAAGGACATCAATAAGAAGAGATTTGCATGGGCCAAGAAACACGAGAAATGGACATGAGACCAGTGGAAATCTGTCTTTTGGTCTGATGTCCAAATTTGAGATTTTTGCTTCCAACCGTCGTGTCTTTGTGAGACGCAGAATAGGTGGTGCTTTGCTGGTGACACTGTCAGTGATTTTATTTAGAATTCAAGGCACAATTAACCAGCGTGACTACCACAGCATTCTGCAGCGATATGCCATCCCATCTGGTTTGCGCTTAATATCACGTTTCAGGTAACACCCAAATACAGGCTGTGTTGAAGTAGCAATGTTTATTACAGCAATAGGGACAGGCAAATGACAGGTCAAGGCAGGCAGGGGTCGATAATCCAGAGTAGTGGCAAAGGCACAGGACGGCAGGCAGGCTCAGGGTCAGGTCAGGGAGAGGTCAGTAATCCAGAGTAGTGGCAAAGGCACAGGATGGCAGGCAGGCTCAGGGTCAGGTCAGGGAGAGGTCAGTAATCCAGAGTAGGGGCAAAGGCACAGGATGAAAACCAGGAGAACGAGAGAAAAAAAGAGAGACTGGGGAAAAGCAGGAGCTGAGACAAAACGCTGGTTGACTTGACAAACAAGATGAACTGGCAAAGACAGACAGAAAACACAGTTATAAATACCCAGGGGATATGTGGAGAAGAGGGTGACACCTGGAGGGTGGTGGAGACAAGCACAAGGACAGGTGAAACAGATCAGGGTGTGACATTAATGGGACTATCATTTGTTTTTCAACAGTACAATGACCCAACACACCTCCAGGCAGTGTAAGGGCTATTTTACCAAGAAGGAGAGTGATTGAGTGCTCCATCAAATTACCTGACATCCACAATCACCCGACCTCAACCCAATTGAGATGATTTGGGATGAGTTGGACCGCAGAGTGAAGGAAAAGCAGCCAACAAGTGCTCAGCATATGTGGGAACTCCTTCAAGACTGTTGGAAAAGCATTCCAGGTGAAGGTAGTTGAGAGAATACCAAGAGTGTGCAAAGCTGTCATCAAGGCAAAGGGTGGTTACTCTGAAGAATCTAAAACCTAAAATATATTTTAATTTGTTTACCACCTTTTTTGGTTACTAAAGGATTCCATATGTGTTATTTCATAGTGTTGATATCTTCACTATTATTCTACAATGTAGAAAATAGTAATAATAAATAAAAACCCTTGAATGAGTAGGTGTGTCCACACTTTTGACTGGTACTGTACTTACAGATCACATTTTGATTACGGTTACAGTGCTATTTGGGTTGTTAATTGGATTCGTCACGATGTTCTTAATTACATTTTTTTGGTAGTACTTTTAAAAAAAAATTACATTTTAATTATTTGTGTACTTTGTCATTTTGATCACTTGATCACCCTTATGATCACTTGGCTAAGCATGCCTCTCCTTAATGTCAATATGCCTTGTCCATTGCTGTTCTGGTTAGTGTTTATTTGCTTATTTCACTGTAGAGCCTCTCGCCCTGCTCATTATACCTTTATCCAACCCTTCAGTTCCACCACCCACACATGCGATGACATCACCTGGTTTCAATGATATTTCTAGAGACAATATCTCTCTCATCATCACTCAATACCTAGGTTTACCTCCACTGTATTCACATCCTACCATACCTTTGTCTGTACACTATACCTAGAATCTATTTTATCGCCCCCAGAAACCTGCTCCTTTTACTCTCTGTTCCGGACGCCCTAGACGTCCAATTCTCATAGCTTTTAGCCGTACCCTTATCCTACTCCTCTGTTCCTCTGGCGAAGTAGAGGTGAATCCAGGCCCTGCAGTGCCTACCTCCACTCCTATTCCCCAGGCACTCTCTTTTGATGACTTCTGTAACCGTAATAGCCTTGGTTTCATGCATGTTAACATTAGAAGCCTCCTCCCTAAGTTTGTTTTATTCACTGCTTTAGCACACTCTGCCAACCCGAATGTCTTAGCCGTGTCTGAATCCGGGCTTAGAAGGACCACCAATAACTCTGAAATCTCCATCCCTAATTAGAACATTTTCAGACAAGATAGAATGGCCAAAGGGGGCGGTGTTGCAATCTACTGCAGAGATGGCCTGCAGAGTTCTGTCCTACTATCCAGGTCTGTACCCAAACAATTTGAACTTCTACTTTTAAAAATCCACCTCTCTAAAAACAAGTCTCACGGTTGCCGCCTGCTATAGACCACCCTCTGCCCCCAGCTGTGTCTGGATAACATATGTGAACTGATTGCCCCCCATCTAGCTCGTGCTGCTAGGTGACCTAAACTGTGAAATGCTTAACACCCCGGCCATCCTACAATCTAAGCTTGATGCCCACAATCTCACACAAATTATCAATGAACCTACCAGGTACAACCCCAAAGCCATAAACATTGGCACCCTCATAGATATCATCCTAACCAACTTGCCCTCTGAATTCACCTCTGCTGTTTTCAACCAAGATCTCAACGATCACTGCCTCATTGCCTGCATCCGTAATGGGTCAGCGGTCAAACGACCTCCACTCATCACTATCAAACGCTCCCTGAAACACTTCAGCGAGCAGGCCTTTCTAATAGACCTGGCCGGGGTATCCTGGAAGTATATTGACCTCATCCCGTCGGTAGAGGATGCCTGGTTATTCTTTAAAAATGCTTTTCTCACCATCTTAAATAAGCATGCCCCATTCAAGAAATTTAGAACCAGGAACAGATACAGCCCTTGGTTCTCTCAGGACCTGACTGCCCTTAACCAACACAAAAACATCCAGTGGCGTTCTGCATTGGCATCGAATAGCCCCCGTGAAATGCACATTTTCAGGGAAATTAGAAACCAATATACACAGGCAGTTAGAAAAGCCAAGGCTACCTTTTTCAAGCAGAAATTTGCTTCCTGCAACACAAACTCAAAAAAGTTCTGGGATATTGTAAAGTCCATGGAGAATAAGAGCAACTCCTCCCAGCTGCCCACTGCAACGAGGATAGGAAAATCTGTCACCATCGAAAAATCCACTATAATTGAAAATTTCAATAAGCATTTTTCTACGGCTGGCCATGCTTTCTACCTGGCTACCCCTACCCCGGTCAACAGCCCTGCATCCCCCACAGCAACTCGCCCAAGCCTTCCCCATTTCTTCTTCTCCCAAATCCAGTCAGCTGATGTTCTGAAAGAGCTGCAAAATCTGGGCCTCCACATATCAGCCAGGCTAGACAATCTGGACCCTTTCTTTCTAAAATTATCTGCTGAAATTGTGGCAACTTCTATTACTAGCCTGTTCAACCTCTTTCGTGTCATCTGAGATTCCCAAAGATTGGAAAGCAGCAGCGGTCATCCGCGGTTTGGGACACTCTAGACCCAAACTGCTACAGACCTATATCTATCCTACCCTGCCTTTTCGGTCTTCGAAAGCCAAGTTAACAAACAGATCACCGACCATTTCAAATCCCACCGTACCTTCTCCGCTATGCAATCTGGTTTCAGAGCTGGTCATGGGTGCACCTCAGCCACGCTCAAGGTCCTAAACGATATCTTAACCGCTGTCGTGTCTTTGGCATCATTAAACTGAAGACTTTTAGTTTTTATCAAAGATTCTCTGTAATTATTACGCGATTAAACTGATGAATCATGTAACTGTAACTGGGAAGTCGGGGCACCAAGGAAAATATTCAGATTACAAAGTTATAATTTCCTAATATAACTTTTCAGATATTTTATATATGATCAATTAGTCTTCGAATTAATGAATTATTTACTTTACCTCACGTTAGTCTCATTCCAAACGTCGTAAATTGTTGGTTATCTGCACGAACCCAGTCTTCACTATGAGTCATCCATACATCAATTGTCTTAAATAATTTATTTACTAAGTAATTCACAGAAATGCATAAACAAACAAACAAAGTAAAAATGGTTACAATAAATGATAGGGGAATCTGCCCTGCATGGCGGCTTGTTGTACAAAAGGGAAGTGGGGGTCGACTGAGAAGACAACGCACAGTTGATAATTATAACAATTGAAATGCTAATCCTTTGCACATGAACGCTCACTCATTCGGGAACAATTGCAATCAATATATATATTAACGCTCAGTGTGTCGTCTTGATCGCTGTTGAAAAGTTAGTTTCTGTTGGAGAGTTTCTGTCCTCTCTGTCGTGGGTAGTTCAGAGTGACATTCATTCATATTGTTGTAGAATGGATGTTTCGGCGGTTGTCGTTCTTTGTGTTCAATGATACCGAATTCCTATCTGAAAACTAGCAATTCATATCAAAGACTTGTTCTTATTCTGTCGGTATCGATAGTCTAAGTGTTTAACCACGTGGTATGGTTAAAAGATTCAGCAATGGTCTGCAACTTTTGTCCTTTCGTGATTTGAGAGAAAATATGGTCTGTAACCTTTGTCCTCTCGTAGTGGAGAAAAACATGGTATAGTGAGAACTTTTCAAAGTTGGGGTTTTATTCGGAATTGCAGAAAAGGGCATGTCCCAGGATGCCCGACCCTAACTGGGCTCATGGGCGGTCCTCTGATCAAGTTAAACTCAAAAGGGAATTTGGAGTTTCCTTCATTAAACAATCCAAAATCACATTACACAATTTTACAAACAGTATCATCCTCACTCATTCATCTTATACAACAATTAGATGTAAACCTCATATCTGAGGGTATTATATAAACAGCGTTATGGTAATGTGGCCGCACCGTCTCCCATGAGCTTCACCAAAATGTAACAAACGGACTATTTCGTAGCTGGATTCTTCACCGATCTTTTTTACCTTCTCCGGAACATAAATGTCGTTCGGACCTCAAGTTCTGTGAGGTGGAAGAAATTCCTTTGTTCTCTATGAAACTTCACTCTGTCTCTATACTGTGTGGTTATGAGGCAGGGTCTTCCCTGGGAATTTACGACCTCTCTGACCACAGCAGCCTGGTTGTAGGAGCAGAGAGAGGGGGATGGTGCTCGCTGTACCCAAAGAGGGCAATGTCATGACACCGCCATCGATAAGAAACAATACTGTGCAGCTGTATTCATTGACCTGGCCAAGGCTTTTGACTCTGTCAATCACCACATCCTCATCGGCAGACTCAACAGCCTTGGTTTCTCAAATGATTGCCTCGCCTGGTTCACCAACTACTTCTCCGACAGAGTTCAGTGTGTCAAATCTGAGGGCCTGTTGTCCGGGCCTCTGGCAGTCTCTATGGGGGTGCCACTGGGTTCAATTCTTGGGCCGACTCTCTTCTCTGTATACATCAATGATGTCGCTCTTGCTGCTGGTGAGTCTCTGATCCACCTCTACGCAGACTACACCATTCTGTATACTTCTGGCCCTTCTTTGGACACTGTGTTAACAACCCACCAGACGAGCTTCAATGGCATACAACTCTCCTTCCGTGGCCTCCAACTGCTCTTAAATGCAAGTAAAACTAAATGCATGCTCTTCAACCGATCGCTGCCCGCACCTGCCCGCCCGTCCAGCATCACTACTCTGGATGGTTCTGACTTAGAATATGTGGACAACTACAAATACCTAGGTGTCTGGTTAGACTGTAAACTCTCCTTCCAGACTCACATAAAACATTTCCAATCCAAAGTTATATCTAGAATTGGCTTCCTATTTCGCAACAAAGCATCCTTCACCCATGCTGCCAAACATACCCTCATAAAACTGACCATCTTACTGATCCTCGACTTTGGCGATGTCATTTACAAAATAGCCTCCAACACTCTACTCAACAAATTTGATGCAGTCTATCACAGTGCCATCCGTTTTGTCACCAATGCCCCATATACTACCCCCCACTGCGACCTGTACGCTCTCGTTAAGTGGCCTTCGCTTCATACTCGTCGCCAAACCCACTGGCTCCAGGTCATCTACAAGACCCTGCTAGGTAAAGTCCCGCCTTATCTCTGCTCGCTGGTCACCATAGCAGCACCCACCCGTAGCATGCGTTCCAGCAGGTATATCTCACGTCACCCCCAAAGCCAATTCATCCCTTGGCCGCCTCTCCTTCCAGTTCTCTGCTGCCATTGACTGGAACGAACTACAAAAATCTCAAACTGGAAACACTTATCTCCCTCACTAGCTTTAAACACCAGCTGTCAGAGCAGCTCACAGATCACTGCATCTGTACATAGCCCATCTATAAATAGCCCAAACAACTACCACTTCCCCTAATGTATTTATTTATTTATTTTGCTCCTTTGCACCCCATTATTTCTACTTTGCACACATCTACTGTCAAATCTACCATTCCAGTGTTTTAATTGCTATTGTATTTACACCTCATTTGCTCACATTGTATATAGACTTAGTTTTCTACTGTATTATTACATTTACATTACATTTAAGTCATTTAGCAGACGCTCTTATCCAGAGCGACTTACAAATTGGTGCATTCACCTTATGACATCCAGTGGAACAGCCACTTTACAATAGTGCATCAGATCTTTTAAGGGGGGGGGGGGGGGGGCAGAAGGATTGCTTTATCCTAGGTATTCCTTGAAGAGGTGGGGTTTCAGGTGTCTCCGGAAGGTGGTGATTGACTCCGCTGTCCTGGCGTCGTGAGGGAGTTTGTTCCACCATTGTGGGGCCAGAGCAGCGAACAGTTTTGACTGGGCTGAGCGGGAACTGTACTTCCTCAGTGGTAGGGAGGCGAGCAGGCCAGAGGTGGATGAACGCAGTGCCCTTGTTTGGGTGTAGGGCCTGATCAGAGCCTGAAGGTACTGAGGTGCCGTTCCCCTCACAGCTCCGTAGGCAAGCACCATGGTCTTGTAGCGGATGCGAGCTTCAACTGGAAGCCAGTGGAGAGAGCGGAGGAGCGGGGTGACGTGAGAGAACTTGGGAAGGTTGAACACCAGACGGGCTGCGGCGTTCTGGATGAGTTGTAGGGGTTTAATGGCACAGGCAGGGAGCCCAGCCAGCAGCGAGTTGCAGTAATCCAGACGGGAGATGACAAGTGCCTGGATTAGGACCTGCGCCGCTTCCTGTGTGAGGCAGGGTCGTACTCTGCGGATGTTGTAGAGCATGAACCTACAGGAACGGGCCACCGCCTTGATGTTGGTGGAGAACGACAGGGTGTTGTCCAGGATCACGCCAAGGTTCTTAGCGCTCTGGGAGGAGGACACAATGGAGTTGTCAACCGTGATGGCGAGATCATGGAACGGACAGTCCTTCCCCGGGAGGAAGAGCAGCTCCGTCTTGCCGAGGTTCAGCTTGAGGTGGTGATCCGTCATCCACACTGATATGTCTGCCAGACATGCAGAGATGCGATTCGCCACCTGGTCATCAGAAGGGGGAAAGGAGAAGATTAATTGTGTGTCGTCTGCATAGCAATGATAGGAGAGACCATGTGAGGTTATGACAGAGCCAAGTGACTTGGTGTATAGCGAGAATAGGAGAGGGCCTAGAACAGAGCCCTGGGGGACACCAGTGGTGAGAGCGCGTGGTGAGGAGACAGATTCTCGCCACGCCACCTGGTAGGAGCGACCTGTCAGGTAGGACGCAATCCAAGCGTGGGCCGCGCCGGAGATGCCCAACTCGGAGAGGGTGGAGAGGAGGATCTGATGGTTCACAGTATCGAAGGCAGCCGATAGGTCTAGAAGGATGAGAGCAGAGGAGAGAGAGTTAGCTTTAGCAGTGCGGAGCGCCTCCGTGATACAGAGAAGAGCAGTCTCAGTTGAGTGACTAGTCTTGAAACCTGACTGATTTGGATCAAGAAGGTCATTCTGAGAGAGATAGCAGGAGAGCTGGCCAAGGACGGCACGTTCAAGAGTTTTGGAGAGAAAAGAAAGAAGGGATACTGGTCTGTAGTTGTTGACATCGGAGGGATCGAGTGTAGGTTTTTTCAGAAGGGGTGCAACTCTCGCTCTCTTGAAGACGGAAGGGACGTAGCCAGCGGTCAAGGATGAGTTGATGAGCGAGGTGAGGTAAGGTAGAAGGTCTCCGGAAATGGTCTGGAGAAGAGAGGAGGGGATAGGGTCAAGCGGGCAGGTTGTTGGGCGGCCGGCCGTCACAAGACGCGAGATTTCATCTGGAGAGAGAGGGGAGAAAGAGGTCAAAGCACAGGGTTGGGCAGTGTGAGCAGAACCAGCGGTGTCGTTTGACTTAGCGAACGAGGATCGGATGTCGTCGACCTTCTTTTCAAAATGGTTGACGAAGTCGTCTGCAGAGAGGGAGGAGGGGGGGGGGAGGGGGAGGAGGATTCAGGAGGGAGGAGAAGGTGGCAAAGAGCTTCCTAGGGTTAGAGGCAGATGCTTGGAATTTAGAGTGGTAGAAAGTGGCTTTAGCAGCAGAGACAGAAGAGGAAAATGTAGAGAGGAGGGAGTGAAAGGATGCCAGGTCCGCAGGGAGGCGAGTTTTCCTCCATTTCCGCTCGGCTGCCCGGAGCCCTGTTCTGTGAGCTCGCAATGAGTCGTCGAGCCACGGAGCGGGAGGGGAGGACCGAGCCGGCCTGGAGGATAGGGGACATAGAGAGTCAAAGGATGCAGAAAGGGAGGAGAGGAGGGTTGAGGAGGCAGAATCAGGAGATAGGTTGGAGAAGGTTTGGGCAGAGGGAAGAGATGATAGGATGGAAGAGGAGAGAGTAGCGGGGGAGAGAGAGCGGAGGTTGGGACGGCGCGATACCATCCGAGTAGGGGCAGTGTGGGAAGTGTTGGATGAGAGCGAGAGGGAGAAGGATACAAGGTAGTGGTCGGAGACTTGGAGGGGAGTTGCAATGAGGTTAGTGGAAGAACAGCATCTAGTAAAGATGAGGTCAAGCGTATTGCCTGCCTTGTGAGTAGGGGGGGAAGGTGAGAGGGTGAGGTCAAAAGAGGAGAGGAGTGGAAAGAAGGAGGCAGAGAGGAATGAGTCAAAGGTAGACATGGGGAGGTTAAAGTCACCCAGAACTGTGAGAGGTGAGCCGTCCTCAGGAAAGGAGCTTATCAAGGCATCAAGCTCATTGATGAACTCTCCAAGGGAACCTGGAGGGCGATAAATGATAAGGATGTTAAGCTTGAAAGGGCTGGTAACTGTGACAGCATGGAATTCAAAGGAGGCGATAGACAGATGGGTAAGGGGAGAAAGAGAGAATGACCACTTGGGAGAGATGAGGATCCCGGTGCCACCACCCCGCTGACCAGAAGGTCTCGGGGTGTGCGAGAACACGTGGGCAGACGAAGAGAGAGCAGTAGGAGTAGCAGTGTTATCTGTGGTGAGCCATGTTTCCGTCAGTGCCAGGAAGTCGAGGGACTGGAGGGACGCATAGGCTGAGATGAGCTCTGCCTTGTTGGCCGCAGATCGGCAGTTCCAGAGGCTACCGGAGACCTGGAACTCCACGTGGGTCGTGCGGGCTGGGACCACCAGGTTAGGGTGGGCGCGGCCACGCGGTGTGAAGCGTTTGTATGGTCTGTGCAGAGAGGAGAGAACAGGGATAGACAGACACATGGTTGACAGGCTACAGAAGAGGCTACGCTAATGCAAAGGAGATTAGAATGACAAGTGGGCTACACGTCTCGAATGTTCAGAAAGTTAAGCTTACGTTGCAAAAAATACGAATAAAATACAAGATCTTATTGACTAAAATGATATAGTACTGCTGGCTGGTGAAGTAGCCTGGCTAGCAGTGGCTACGTTGTTGAAAGTGAAGCTGGCTAGGTAACCTCGACAATTTCACTAAATTTCTCTAAACTACACAATTATCATGGATACAAGGACAGGAAAGACAACTAGCTAACACTACGCTAATCAAGTCGTTCCGTTGTAATGTAAGTTTCTACAGTGCTGCTATTCGGTAGAAGTTGGCTAGCTAGCAGTGTTGGCTAGGTAGGAGGACGGCAGCGCGGGAGGCGAAAAATAGCTGGCTAGCTAACCGATAATTACTCAAAGCTACACAATTATCTTAGATAGAAAGATAGCAAAGAAAACTATGTACCTAGCTAACACTACACAAGTCAAGTCGTTCCGTTGTAATGTAATCGTTTCTACAGTGCTGCTAATCGGTGGCTAGCTGGCTAGCTAGCAGGGTTGACTACGTTACGTTAGGGCGAGAATACCTGGCTAGCGAACCTCAGCGAACCTTGATAACTACACAATTATCACCGATACAAAGACGGCTATGTAGCCAGCTAAGTAGCTAGCTAAGATCGAACAAATACAAATCAAAGATAGCAAAGACAACTGTGTAGTCAGCCAACACTACACTGATCAAGTCGTTCCGTTGTAATGCACTCGTTTCTACAATGCTGCTATTCGGTGGCAAGCTGGCTAGCTAGCAGTGTTTGGCTACGTTGCGTTACGTTAGGGCGAAAATAGCTGGCTGGCGAACCTCAATAACTACACAATTATGTTTGATGCAAAGACGGCTATGTAGCTAGCTAAGATCAAACAAATCAAACTGTTGTACTGTAGTGAAAATGAAAATCAGACCGTTGTACTATAATGAAATGTAATGAAAAGTTTATACTACTATTCGGTAGACGGTGGACGTTTGCTAGCTGCTGGGCAGATAGCAGTGTGGACTACGATAGACGACGGAATACGATAATTACGCAATTATCTTTTATACACAGACGGCTAAGTAGCTAGCTAAGAAGAAATTGCTAAGGTTAGACAAATTAAACCGTTGTACTATAATGAAATGTAATGAAAATGAAATGAAAATTTGACTGTATGTTTGTTTTACTCCATGTGTAACTCTGTGTTGTTATATGTGTCTAACTGCTTCGCTTTATCTTGGCCAGGTCGCAGTTGTAAATGAGAACTTGTTCTCAACTTGCCTACCTGGTTAAATAAAGGGGAAATAAAAATAAATAAAATAAATGTTTTACTGCGTTGTTTGAAGCTAATAACATAAGCATTTCGCTGCACCTGTTATAACATCTGCTAAACTGTGTACGTGACTAATAAACTTTGATTTGATTTAGATTATATATTTTTAATTAGGCCATTTTAAGGCTTATAGGGGACGGTAGTGAGAATCACATATCTGATTCTTTCTCCTTTTCATTTAAGTTTGACTTAAAGTTCTATATAGATATGAAAGAATCAGATATGTGTCCAGTGCATTTGAAAAGTATTCTGACCCCTTCCCCTTTTCCACATTTTGTTACGTTACAGCCTTATTCTAAAATTGATTAACTTCTTCTGGCTGCAAGCCCGAGGCCGGCCACAATATGACAACAGCAGGGTGCAGGGTGCGAAATTCAAAATATATTTTTTAGAAATATTTAACTTTCACACATTAACAAGTCCAATACAGCAAATGAAAGGTACACATCTTGTGAATCCAGCCAACATGTCCGATTTTTAAAAATGTTTTACAGCGAAAACAGCACGTATATTTATGTTAGCTCACCACCAAATACAAAAAAGGACAGACATTTTTCACAGCACAGGTAGCATGCACAAAGCCAACCTAACTAACCAAGAACTAACCAAACTAACCAACAAACAACTTCATTCATCAGTCTTATAACATGTTATTCAATAAATCTATGTTTTGTTCGAAAAATGTGCATATTTCAGGTATAAAACATAGTTTACATTGCAGCTACAATCAGAAATTGCACCGAAAGCAGACAGAATAATTACAGACACCAATGTCAAATACCTAAATACTCATCATAAAACATTTCTTAAAAATACATAGTGTACAGCAAATAAAAGACAGGCATCTTGTGATTCCAGCCAATATTTCCGATTTCTTAAGTGTTTTACAGCGAAAACACAATATTGCGTTATATTAGCTTACCACAATAGCCAGAAACACAAGCCATTCCCCAGTAGCAAAAGTTAGCGATCGTAACAAACCAGCAAAAGATATATAATTTTTGACTAACCTTGATAAGCTTCATCAGATGACAGTCCTATAACATCAGGTTATACATACACTTATGTTTTGTTCGAAAATGTGCATATTTAGAGCTGAAATCAGTGGTTATACATTGTGCTAACGTAGCATCTTTTTCCCACAACGTCCGGATATTTTTCTGACACTTTTTCTGACACACATATTCTGACCAAATAGCTATTCATAAACATAACTAAAAATACATGTTGTATTGGAAATGATAGATACACTAGTTCTTAATGCAATTGCCGTGTTAGAATTCTAAAAATAACTTCATTACGACATCCAGCTTAGGTATAGCGAGAGAGTACCCAAAAGCTGGGCGCAAACGACTAGCACAACATGTTCGACAGATATATGAAATAGCATCATAAAATGGGTCCTACTTTTGCTGATCTTTCATCAGAATGTTGTACATGGGGTCCTTTGTCGGGAACAATCGTTGTTTGGATTTAGAACGGCCTTTTTCCCTCTCGATTTAGCAAGCACACTTGCCAAGTGGCGCGAATCTCTCCATGTCAACAAACGGAAGAGAACGGAACACAGCAAAACTCCCGAAAAAATTTCAATAATCTGATTAAACTATATTGAAAAAACATACTTTACGATGATATTGTCACATGTATCAAATAAAATCAAAGCCGGAGATATTAGTCGTCCATAACGACAGCTTATCAGAAGGCAAATCCAGGTCCCTTGACGCGCTCTCCAGAAAACAGGAAACTGGTGACACGTCATACAAAGAGCTATTATACAAGCCCAGATCAAGTTACACACTCCATTTCTTCTCTCACTCCTTGTCGACATCTAGTGGAAGACGTATGAAGTGCATCTAAACGAATAAATATCAAGGACTTTAATAGGCAGCCCCTAGAAGAGAGCATCGATTTCAGATTTTCCACTTCCTATCAGGAAGTTTGCTGCAAAAGGAGTTCTGTTTTACTCACAGATATAATTCAAACGGTTTTAGAAACAAGAGTTTTCTATCCAATAGTAATAATAATATGCATATTGTACGAGCAAGAATTGAGTACGAGGCCGTTTGAAATGGGCACCTTTTATCCGGCTACTCAATACTGCCCCTGCAGCCCAAACAGGTTAAATTACATTTTTCCCGCATCAATCTACAAACTGCTCCATAATGACAAAGCAAAACAGGTTTTTAGAAATGTTAGCAAAAAAAAAAAACGTATTTACATAAGTATTCAGACCGTTTGCTATGAGACTGAGAAATTGAGCTCAGGTGCATTCTGTTTCCATTGATCATCATTGAGAGTTTAGATTCCACCTGTGGAATATTCAATTGATTAGACATGTCTATATAAGGTCCCACAGTTGACAGTAATGTCAGAGCAAAAATCAAGCCATGAGGTCGAAGGAATTGTCCAAAGAGCTCTGAGACAGGATTCTGTCGAGACACAGATCTGGGGAAGGATACCGAAGAATGTATGCAGCATTGAAGGTCCCCAAGAACACAGTGACCTCCATCATTCTTAAATGGAATAAGTTTGGAACCAACAAGACTGTTTCTTGAGCTGGCCGCCCAGCCAAACTGAGCAATTGGGGAAGAAGGGCCTTGGTAAGGGAGGTGACCAAGAACCCGATGGTCACTCTGACAGAGCTCAAAAGTTCCTCTGTGGAGATGGGAGAACCTTCCAGAAGGACAACCATCTCTGCAGCACTCCACCAATCAGACCTTTATGGCAGAGTGGCCAGACGGAAGTCACTCCTCAGTAAAAGGCACATGACAGCCTGCTTGGAGTTTGCCAAAAGGCACCTAAAGACTCTCAGACGATGAGAAACAAGATTCTCCGGTCTGATGAAACCAAGATTGAACACTTTGGCCTGAATGCCAAGCGTCACTTCTGGAGGAAACCTGGCACCATCCCTACGGCGATGCATGGTGGTGGTAGTGGCTGAGTTTTTGTTCAGAGGCAGTTACTGGGAGACTAGTCAGGATCAAGAGAAAGATGAACGGAGCAAAGTACAGAGAGATCTTTGAAGAAAACCTGCTCCAGAGTGATCATGACCTCAGACTGGGGCAAAGGTTCACCTTCCAACAGGACATCGGCCCTAAGCACACAGCCAAGACAACGGAGGAGTGGCTTCGGGACAAGTCTCAATGTCCTTGAGTGGCCCAGCCAGAGCCCGGACTTGAACCCGATCTAACATCTCTGAAGAGACCTGAAAATAGCTGTGCATCGACTCTCCCAATCCAACCTGACAGAGCTTGAGAGGATCTGCAGACAAGAATGGGAGAAACTCCCCAAATACAGGTGTGGCAAGCTTGTAGCGTCATACCCAAGAAGACTCGAGGCTGTAATTGCTGCCAAAGGTGCTTCAACAAAGTACTGAGTAAAGAGTCTAAATACGTATGTAAATGTGATATTTTAGTTTGTTATTTCTAATAAATTTGCTAAAATGTATGCATATCTGGTTTTGCTTTGTCATTATGGGGAATTGTGTGTAGATTAATGAGAGAAAAAACATTTAAATCAATTTAGAATAAGGCTGTAACGTAACAGAATGTGGAAAAAGTCAAGGGGTCTGAATACATAACGAATGCACTGTAAATATCCGCTGATCAGGAATTTGGGCCATATTGCAAATATCTACCTAATGCTTTCAGCTCTACACTAGTACCCTAGCAGTTAGGCTGTTGTGGTAGGAAGTGTGTTGATTTGGGAACTGGGCGCTCCTCAGTTCTACTATCTTATATATATCCAATCTGTCTCTCCCCTGTATATTTTAAATTGACTGGCCACTATTACCACATATTAGTAAAATTGGGACAGCACTCACACTAACGGGTGCTGCAAATATAGCCTCTTACAAGGTACGCCTCAAAATATGTTTTTGGCTCTCCAAAAATACAGTACGGTACTGTATTCTGTGGGATGGAATTACAGTAACATTTGAAATACAGCAATTTCCCTGCTCACAACATTTTCCCACAATGAACGATGATTTACATTATGCTGCAGCATAATGCTTGTATTTTACTGTAGATAATACCCCAAATTAACCCCCTTAGTGACACTCTGGCCCCTTTTGGTCTCAGTCCACCCAGCCCCCCCCCCCCCCCCCCCCCCATCCCTACTCCTTCCTCCCATCCCTACTCCTCCCTCCCATCCCTACTCCTCCCTCCCATCCCTACTCCTCCCTCCCATCCCTACTCCTCCCTCCCATCCCTACTCCTCCCTCCATCCGTCCTTCCCTCTCCTCCTTCTGCCCTCAGCTGTCCTCTGTCTCCCCCTGGTCTATCTCTCTACTCTCCTCTCTTTCGTTCTCTCTGTCCTTCATTCAAGGCCTCATCCAATCTCTCCCCCCTTCTCTCTCTCTGATGAGATAAGGGACTCACTTCCATCTGCTTTCATTCCTCCTCTTCTTCTTCCCTCTTCCCCCTTGCCCCAGGCCCCTTCTCCTCCACTCTATCCTCCTCCTGTCCTTCCCTCCCCAGTCCTTCTGTTTTGCTGTTCCTCTCCATGTTTGATGATGTTTACAGCATGTCTAAGATAGATCTTAATGACGATAGATTAATCATAGTTTACACAGAGTTAAGATGTCCGACATGATGTTAGCTAGCTCGATGAAAACATCTCATACTAAGTCTTTAAAAGTTTAGATTTAATGACCTCTCATTTCCTCTCCACACCTTTATCTGTCCTCCCTTCCCTCTATTATCCCCTTCATTCCATCTTTCTCCCCTTCTTCTCCTTTCCCTCTATAGTTCATTCCCTCTCTACCTCCCCTCATTTACTGTCTTCACTTGTTTAGAGAGAATTACAATAACCCTACTACTACTACTACTACTACTACTACTACTACTATTACTTGTACTACTACTAGTATTATTATTACCACTATTACTACTACTGTCGTGTCTTTGCTATCATTAAATTGAAGACTTATAGTCTTTATTAAAGATTCCTGTAATTAGGGATTACGCGATCACTTGAGTAATAACGTAACTAATTAACTATGAATTCGAGGGCACCAGGGAAAGTAGTCAGATTACAAAGTTATAATTTCCCAATATAACCTTTCAAATATTTTCATATCTGATCAATAGTCTTCTGATTAATTATTTATTTATTTTTACCTCACGTTAGTCTCATTCCAAACGTCGTAAATTGTTGATTATCTGCACGAACCCAGTCTTCACTATGAGTCATCCATACATCAATTGTCTTAAATCATTTATTTATTACTAACTAATTAATTCACAGAAATGCACAAAACAAACAAACAAACTTAAAAATGGTTACATGAAAATGATGGGAGAAATATGCCCTAGTGGGCTGAACCGGCATGTCGGCTTGTTAGACAAAAGGAAAATTGCGTTAGACTAAGAATTCACTACAGAGTCCATAATTATAACAATTGACATGCTAATCCTTACACATGAACGCTCACTCATTCGGGAACAATTGCAATCAATATATATATTTACGCTCGGTGTGTGTCGTCTTGATCGTTGGAGAGAAGTTAGTTTCTGTTGGAGTGAAGTTAGTTTCTGTTGGAGTTCCTTCGGTCTCGGTTATTGTGGATAGTTCAGAGTGACATTCGTTATAGAATGATTGTTTCGGCGGTTGTCTTTCTTCGCGTTCAATGATACCGAATCCCTAGCTGCAGACTAGTAGTCAATATCAAAGACTTGTTATTATTCGTCTAAGAGTTTAACCACGTGGTATGGTTAAAGATTCAGCAATTGTACTTAACCTTCGTTCTCCTCATGGAGAGAGAACATGGTCTAATGGTAATTTCTCAGAGTTGAGCTTTTATTCGGATAGCAGAGAGGGGCTGTCCTTGGATGTCTGACCCAACTGGCTCTGTGGCGGGTCCTCGGGTTTAGTTCAAATCAAAAAGGGATTTGTATTTTTCTTCATTAAACAGTCCAAAATCATATTACACAATTATACAAACAGTATCATACTCACTCATTCATTTTATACAACAAACAGATGTAAACCTCATATCTGAGGTTATTATATAAACAGCGGTATGGTAATGCAGCCACCCCGTCTCTCATGAGTTTCCCACATGGGGACAAACGGACCGGTTCATAGCTGGAATCTCCACTGAGCTTTAATACTTTTTCCGGAACATGAAATATGTTCGTACATCAAGTTCTGTGAGGTGGAGGAAACTTCCTTTGTCCTGAAAGTTTACCCTCTCTCTAATACTGTTTAGCCATGAGGAGATTCTCAGGAATTTACGACATCTCTCTGTGATTACAGCATGGTTGAAGGAGAAAAGGGAGAGGCAGGGAGAGGGGGATGGGGTTTGCAATACCCAAGCAGGCAACGTCATGACACTACTATTACCATTACTACGAGTACTATTACTATTACTACTACTACTACTACTACTACTACTATTGCTACTATTACTACTAGTACTACTAGTACTACTAGCGCTACTACTAGTACTATACTACTACTAGTACTATTACTACCACTATTACTATCACTAGTACTATTACTACTACTACTAGTACTATTACTACGACTACTACTACTACTACTACTACTACTACTACTATTGCTACGAGTACTACTACTAGTACTATTACTACCATTATTACTAGTGCTATTACTGCTGTTACTATTACTAGTACTATTACTAGTACTACTACTATTGCTACTATTACTACTAGTACTACTAGCGCTACTACTAGTACTATACTACTACTAGTACTATTACTACCACTATTACTATCACTAGTACTATTACTACTACTACTACTAGTACTATTACTACGACTACCACTACTACTACTACTACTACAATTGCTACGAGTACTACTACTAGTACTATTACTACCATTATTACTATTACTGCTGTTACTATTACTAGTACTATTACTACTAGCACAGCCAAAAGAGGACTGGCCACCCCTCATAGCCTGGTTCCTCTCTAGGTTTCTTCCTAGGTTTTGGCCTTTCTAGGGAGTTTTTCCTAGTCACTGTGCTTCGACACCTGCATTACTTGCTGTTTGGGGTTTTAGGCTGGGTTTCTGTACAGCACTTTGAGATATCAGCTGATGTAAGAAGGGCTATATAAATACATTTGATTTGATACTAGTACTACTACTTGTACTA
The DNA here is from genome assembly GCF_029448725.1 of Salvelinus fontinalis. Lineage (NCBI taxonomy): Eukaryota > Metazoa > Chordata > Actinopteri > Salmoniformes > Salmonidae > Salvelinus > Salvelinus fontinalis. The sequence goes on from NC_074683.1 coordinate 32,129,231, forward strand.
TTACTAGTATTATTACTACCACCACTATTACTACTACTACTATTACTCGTCATTAATCTGTAGTACCAGCTGCTTTAGTGTTGTTGTCTCTCACCTAGCAACTAGAGAAACAACCCACTAGTTGAATCAACTTTCAACACATCACTACAGTGCATGTCTACACTGTAGCTTAAAGGGACTGGCAGGTTCATCTATTCGTCGACCTTGTTGACTTTGACTCCGCGCCATGCATCCATAAACCTCTTTTCCCGGTGCATTAGTGCCTGTTTGGGCAGCGGATGGGCTGAGTGTCTGGTGTAAGTGGATCCATAAGCCGGTGAGATCTAGAGGGGTTGGGGCCAAATTGCCCTTGAAGGACACTTTAATGAAGTCCAGTTGGACAGGATGGAAGAGGGAGTCACGGCTGTGTCCAAAATGGCACCCTATCTCTTATATAGTGCACTACTTTTGACCAGGGCCCATAATAGGTTGCAATTTGGGACACACTGTGTGATTTAGACAGAGCACAGGTAGGCAGACAGCACTGTGTGTGTGTGTGTCCTCCACCTCTTTCCTCCAGTACAGTAAGACAGGTTATAACCAGTGCTATAGAGGTGGAGGGAAGGTCCCTGGTTCTAGAAGAGCTGTATCCCCAGGGAGAGGCCTGTCCTCTGAACGCGTCCCCACTGGCTGTGGCTGCGTCCCAAGTAGCATCTGGTCAATAGGAGTGCCCTATATAGGGTAATATAGGATGCCATTTAGGACGTATCCACTGTCTGTCTGATCCTCCTAGGCCTTAGAGAGGAGTTAACATCAACAACCTACAACCTCCAACACACACTGTTGAACTGCCTTGTAAGGCCAGTTGTGTTAAAGCTCCAGGTTGAGGAGCTCAGTGTAGCTAGGGTGTGTGTGTGTGTGTGTGCGTGTGCGTGTGCGCGTGCTCTGCCTGCCAGGCACCACAAGTCTCAGCCATAGCAGTGACACAGTACAGGCCATCAGAGCCCCCCCATCATCTCAGCCTTTCACACAGGAAGTGGGTGTGACACTCACAGCTAAGCTGAGGATGGTGGATTAGCGCGGGGGGTACAATCACTCTCTCTCTCTCACACACACACACACGCTCTGAAGAACCCTTCACACAAACTCTTTACAAAAGGTTAATTGTAGGGCAGGAATATCAGACACATGGTGCTACAGTACTAAGGGACTTGTGTGGGTGTGTTAAAAGGCAGCTCAAGAGTGTGTGTGTGTGTGTGAGGAGGGTGAGGTCATAGTGATTCCCTGTTGTGTTGTGACCTCAGTAACACGTGTCCCCTGTGGAGACATTCGTTCCCTCCACTCTTTCATCCCAGAAGCTCCTGACACCATCTCTCCTCCCTTCCTCCTCTCTCCCTCCATCCCTCCTCTCCTCCCTCCCTTCCTCCTCTCTCCCTCCATCCCTCCTCTCTCCCTCCATCCCTCCTCTCCTTCCTCCCTTCCTCCTCTCTCCCTAACGTCCCTCCATCCCTCCTCTCTCCCTCATCTCCTCCCTCCTCTCTCTCCATCCATCCATCCCTCCTCTCCTCCCTCTCTTTCTCCTCTCCACCCTTGTTCCCTCCACTCTTTCGCTCCTGACACCATCCCTCCATCCATCCCTCCCTTTCCCCCATCCCTCCCCTCTATCTTACGTCATTAACGCTGGAGCTTTCTGTCAAAGGGCTAACAAACAGGCTGCAACAACAACACATCAGGAGAGTAATGCAACAGGGGAAGCTCTCTTCTGTATGCAGCAAAGCCACAACAGCAGTTTAGGAATTCATAGGACCTCCAGGTTTCCCTCTAAGCAGGTCACTAGTTCTAGCTAGTAGCAGGAGTTTCTAGCCAGCAGTAGTTATAACTCCTGTAGGTCCCAGTTTTTCCTTGTCAGGTCCCAGAGTCTAATACACCCGTTGTATACAGACTACGTTTCTAGCAGCACAAGGGAATATAGGAATATAGTCATATGATTTGTCCCCCAGCCTCAGGAAACTGTCGTCCATCAAATCAGTCCAGTCTGACATACAGTCTTTAAGAGTCAGGGAGAGGAGATCTGTGTTCTGCTCGTGTCCTGTGAAAGCTGTCTGAGTGTTTAGATAGGGACAGAAATTAGGGCCATTTCATCCCACAGGCCTAGCGTGTCCTTCACCTGGGGATGCCATGGCAGCAGGGATTTTCCCTCCCCGGCTTGGCCAATGGCAGCAGTTGTATACAGAAACAGCGGAGCAGCCGACTGCTTTACTTCTTTGAAATGTCACAACAACATTCACACAGACATTCACATCAGCCGGGCTTTCATTGCGTAACTGTTATTTTTTGCTGCTCGTCCAGCAGAGATATCCTCAGGGATGAGACCGTTCTCCTGTTTTTACATTCATTATCTATAGAGTGGTTCCCAACCTATTTTGGTTACTGTACACCAACTATATTTTGTTCTGCCTGGAGTACCCGTGAAGTATCCCCTCGTGCATTTTACCAGTAGGCCTATGGTCTCATGAGTCTTCTCAAGTACCCTTATGGATAGACCAAGTACCCCCAGGGTCCTAGTACCCCCTATGGATAGACCAAGTACCCCCAAGGTCCTAGTACCCCTATGGATAGACCAAGTACCCCCAGGGTCCTAGTACCCCCTATGGATAGACCAAGTACCCCCAGGGTCCTAGTACCCCCTATGGATAGACCAAGTACCCCCAGGGTCCTAGTACCCCCTATGGATAGACCAAGTACCCCCAGGGTCCTAGTACCCCTATGGATAGACCAAGTACCCCCTATGGATAGACCAAGTACCCCCTATGGATAGACCAAGTACCCCCAGGGTCCTAGTACACCCTATGGATAGACCAAGTATCCCCAGGGTCCTAGTACCCCCTATGGATAGACCAAGTACCCCCAGGGTCCTAGTACCCCCTATGGATAGACCAAGTACCCCCAAGGTCCTAGTACCCCTATGGATAGACCAAGTACCCCCAGGGTCCTAGTACCCCCTATGGATAGACCAAGTACCCCCAGGGTCCTAGTACCCCTATGGATAGACCAAGTACCCCCAGGGTCCTAATACCCCCTATGGATAGACCAAGTACCCCCAGGGTCCTAGTACCCCTATGGATAGACCAAGTACCCCCAGGGTCCTAGTACCCCTATGGATAGACCAAGTACCCCCAGGGCCCTAGTACCCCTATGGATAGACCAAGTACCCCCAGGGTCCTAGTACCCCCTATGGATAGACCAAGTACCCCCAGGGTCCTAATACCCCCTATGGATAGACCAAGTACCCCCAGGGTTCTAGTATCCCCTATGGATAGACCAAGTTCCCCCAAGGTCCTAGTACCCCTATGGATAGACCAAGTACCCCCAGGGTCCTAGTGTCCCCTATGGATAGACCAAGTACCCCCAGGGTCCTAGTACCCCCTATGGATAGACCAAGTACCCCCAGGGTCCTAGTGTCCCCTATGGATAGGCCAAGTCCCCCCAGGGTTCTAGTATCCCCTATGGATAGACCAAGTTCCCCCAGGGTCCTAGTACCCCCTATGGATAGGCCAAGTTCCCCCAGGGTCCTAGTATCCCCTATGGATAGACCAAGTACCCCCAGGGTTCTAGTATCCCCTATGGATAGACCAAGTACCCCCAGGGTCCTAGTACCCCCTATGGATAGGCCAAGTTCCCCCAGGGTCCTAGTGCCCCCTATGGATAGACCAAGTACCCCCAGGGTCCTAGTACCCCTGGTTGGGAACCACTGACCTAAGATACGCACACTTACAATCACAATCACCTTTGTTTCATATGAGCTGTGACAAGACTGCTGGTACACAGAGAACTTTCCTCGTCTTCTGTTATTCTAACCTCCTCCCCTTCCTTTTCTCTCTTCCTTTACTTCCCACACTGAAAACAGGAATAGATCACTCAAATGTCGCCAGCAAATTCTAGAGGAAAGGACGCAGGCCTGATTCAGACAGATCAGGCTCTGGGTCTTGGCTGGAGCTTTGCTCTGTGGGACTGACTGACTCCCTGACCTCCTTCTGTCTGTCTCTGAAACACATCTGTATGTGTAGTGGGACACCCAGCCAGGACACAAATGTGTGCACACATACAGATGTGAGCGAGAGAGAGTCCGCATCCCAAATGGAATCATATTCCCTGTATAGTGCACTACCTTTTACCATGGCAAATAGGGCTCTGCTACAAAGTAGTGCACTATATAGTAAATAGGGTGCCTTTTGGAACGTAGGCCAGAGAGGCTTCAAGGAGTAGGGACAGCAGCAGCCAGAGTCTTTAAAACCCATTATGTCATATGTATCCCTTGACTTCTAAGTGTGTCATTGGATAAGAGCTTCCTGGAGGGGGGCTGAAAGGGGTCTAGAACGCTCCCACAGGCCCTCCTCCTCTGGTTCCTCTAATGTTGGAGAGAGAGAGAAGTAGGAGGGTGGAAAGAGAGAGGGGAGGGAAGAGGGAGAGAAAGGGAGTGAAGACAAGCTTACACAAGGATAGATGGTAGGGGTAAAGAGGGAGGAGAGTAGAGGTTAAGGAGAGAGGGGGGAGAGAGAAAGGAGAGGGAGAGAAAGGGAGTGAAGACACGCTTACACACAGACAGATGGTCGGGGTAAAGAGAGAGGGTAAGGAGAGATGGGAGAGAGTAGGGGAAGAGAGGGGAGGAGAGTAAAGGGAGTGAAGACAAGCTTTTACCACTTGGCAGTAGAGATGTGGTGGTGATGTGTAACAGAGAGATAAACAGAGGTGACACCAGAAGAGATGAAGGGAGAGAGAGATAGAGGAGGAAGGAGAGAGGGGAAGAGAAATAGGTCAGAGGGAGGGGAAGAGGGAGAGGAGCAAGGATTGGTGATATGTTGGGGATGAAAAGAGAGGGAAGAGGGCATATGGGAGGACGAGAGAGAAGAAAATATATGTCAGAGGAGATAGGGAATAGGGCATAGGGGGAGGAGATATGGAGAGGAGGAGGGAGATGGCAGCAAGAGAGAGGGTTGGGGAGTTGGAGGGTATTAGAGGAGGTTGATGTCTCACTGTTGGGTGATTGACAGGTATTGAGGATAGGGTGGCTGACGGGTATTGAGGATAGGGTGGCTGACGGGTATTGAGGATAGGGTGGCTGACGGGTATTGAGGATAGGGTGGCTGACGGGTATTGAGGATAGGGTGGCTGACGGGTATTGAGGATAGGGTGGCTGACGGGTATTGAGGATAGGGTGGCTGACAGGTATTGAGGATAGGGTGGCTGGACACTGAAGTATATTATGTACGAAGCAGACCTAGATTGTATCCACTGATAATTACATATATTTTCAATTTAACCTTTATTTAACTAGGCAAGTCAGTTAAGAACAAATTCTTATTTACAATGACGGCCTACCGGGGGAACAGTGGGTTAACTGCCTTGTTCAAAGGCAGAACGTCTGATTTTTACCTTGTCAGCTCAGGGATTCGATCCAGCAACCTTTCGGTTACTTGCGCTACGCCCTAACCACTAGGCTACATGCCGCCCTGATAAGAGCTTATATATATAAATATATATATAAAACTAACCTATTCTGATATGTTTGGATAGAGACATGGACATGGAGGCAGATAAACTGGATTTTTAGCAGGAAAAGTGTGTGTGTGTTGTGGAGGAAATCAGGCAGCAGTGAACTGCCCACAACAGCCCAGCTCAGCAGATACAGTACAGTCTCTCACCCCCCCGTAAATATTACACTTACACGAGTTCCAAAAGAATAATGACATTTCTTTGTGGGTCAGTGTAATCTGAGGGAAATATGTGTCTCTAATATGGTCATACATTTGGCTGGAGGTTAGGAAGTGCAGCTCAGTTTCCACCTCATTTTGTGGGCAGTGTGCACACAGTCTGTCTTCTCTTGAGAGCCAGGTTTGCCTACGGCGGCCTTTCTCAATAGCAAGGCTATACTCACTTAGTCTGTACATAGTCAAAGCTTTCCTTAAGTTTGGGTCAGTCACAGTGGTCAGGTTTTCTGCCACTGTGTACTTTCTGTTTAGGGCCAAATAACATTCTAGTTTGCCCAGTTTTTTTTGTTAATTCTTTCCAATGTGTCAAGTAATTATCTTTTTGTTTTCTCATGATTTGGTTGGGTCTTATTGTGTTGCTGTTCTGGGGCTCTGTGGGGTCTGTTTGTGTTTATGAACAGAGCCCCAGGACCAGCTTGCTTAGGGGACTCTTCTCCAGGTTCATCTCTTTGTAGGTGATGGCTTTGTTACGGAAGGTATGGGAATCGCTTCATTTTAGGTGGTTGTTGAATTTAACGGCTCTTTTCTGGATTTTGATAATTAGCGGGTATCAGCCTAATTCTGCTCTGCAGAGTCAATTTAGTGTTTGTCCCATTTTGTGAATTCTTGGTTGGTGAGCGAACCCAATACCTCACAACCATAAAGGGCAATGGGTTCTATAATTGATTCAAGTATTTTTATCTAGATCCTAATTGGTATGTCGAATTATATGTTATTTTTGATGGTGTAGAAGATCCTTCTTGCCTTGTCTCTCAGATCGTTCACAGATTTGTGGAAGTTATCTGTGGCGCTGATGTTTAGGTCAAGGTATGTATAGTTTGTGTGCTCTAGGGCAACGGTGTCTAGATGGAATTTGTGGTCATGGCAACAGGACCTTTTTTGGGACACCATTATTTTGGTCTTCCTGAGATTTACTGTCAGGGCCCAGGTCTGACAGAATCTGTGCAGAAGATCTAGGTGCTGCTGTAGGCCCTCCGTGGTTGGTGACAGAAGCACCAGATCAACAGCAAACATTTGACTTCAGATTCTTTCTCTATCTATCTGTCTCTCTCTGTCTGGGAGGTTATTCAGACTAGCTACTGGGTGATAGATAGTTTTGAGAGTGGCGTCTCAGTGGGCAGAGCAGTCAGGGTGGGCACATTGCAAACAGACAGCCCTGTGGAGAAAAGAGCTCTGATTGTCACCCAGCAATCACTATGAGTGTCCTGCAGCTCTACTACAATCACACAGGGCAGCCAGGGGGACTGACTCACACTGATTTAGATTTTCCACTAATTAGGCCTACACATAGATAGGAGATGGCTGACCAATGGCTATTCTGTGTGTGTGTGGGTTTTTAACCAGATCCTAATTGGTATGTCGAATTTTATGTTATTTTTGATGGTGTAGAAGACCCTACTTGCCTTGTCTCTCAGATCGTTCACAGCTTTGTGGAAGTTACCTGTGGCGCTGATGTTTAGACCGAGGTATGTATAGTTTGTGTGTATGTTCTCCAACTCTTTTCCCAGTAAGTCTGGTTATAAACAGTGTGTGTGGAAGTTAGCATGAGGAATATTTTTTTTATTTTACCTTTATTTAACTAGACAAGTCAGTTAAGAACACATTTTTATTTACAATGATGGCCTAGGAACAGTGGGCTAACTGCCTTGTTCAGGGACAGAATGACAGATGTTTACCTTGTCAGCTCAGGGATTTGATCGAGCAACCTTTCGATTACTGACCCAACGCTCTTGCCACTAGGCTACCTGCTGCCACATAGACTAAAGGGAAGTGTCTTTCATTTTATATGTGTATTTTGTTGTCGGAGGTAAGCTAGTTTAAATTGTTTTAAATTGTTATTATTCATAGCTAAAGTTTGTATTGACATGGATTCCAAGACACAGTCAGCCTTTACAGCTGGGACCACACGTTTGTGTCCCTGATTCCTGTTAAGTAGCAGTTAGCTGCTAGCCATCATGAAAACAGAGCAGGCTAACGCTAGCAGTACTAGCCCACCAGTGTTTTTGTCCACGGCTGGGCACAAATGTGTGAGGTGTTTTCAACACAATCACAAGATAAGGTGGAACTGAAAAAGCCATATCTCAGACTGGCCAATAAAAACAAAAGATTAAGATGGGCAAAAGAACAGACACTGGACAGAGAAACTCTGCCTAGAAGGCCAGCATCCCGGAGTCTCCTCTTCACTGTTGACGTTGAGACTGGTGTTTTGCGTATACTATTTAACCTCTCTAGGGTATCTGGGACGGTAGCGTCCCACCTCGTCAACAGCCAGTGAAACTGCAGGGCGCCAAATTCAAAACAACAAAAATCCCATAATTTAAATTCCTCAAACATACAAGTATTTTACACCATTTTAAAGCTACACTTGTTGTAAATCCAGCCAAAGTGTCCGATTTCAAAAAGGTTTTACGACGAAAGCACACCAAACGATTATGTTAGGTATGAGCCAAGTCACAGAAAAAGACAGCCATTTTTCCAGCTAAACAGAGCAGTAACAAAAAGCAGAAATAGAGATAAAATTAATCACTAACCTTTGATAATCTTCATCAGATGACATTCGCAGGACTTCGTGTTACACAATACATGTATTTTTTGTTCGGTAAAGTTCATATTTATATCCAAAAATCTGAGTTTAGGCAAGACGCTACTGTATCACTTGGCAAAAAGTCTGAGTTAATGCAGAGCGCAAAATTAAAATTAATTACTATGAAAATTACTATAAAATCAAACTTTCATTAAATCACACATGAAAGATACCAAATTAAAGCTACACTGGTTGTGAATCCAGCCAACATGTCAGAATTCAAATAGGCTTTTCAGCGAAAGCATACGATGCTATTATCTGAGCATAGCACCATAGTAAACAAAAGAGAGAAGACATTTCAACCCTGCAGGCACGACACAAAACGCAGAAAAAATATATAATTCATTCTTTACCTTTGACGAGCTTCTGTTGTTGGCACTCCAATATGTCCCATAAACATCACAAATGGTCCTTTTTGTTCGATTAATTCCGTCGTTATATATCCAAAATGTCCATTTATTTGGCACGTTTGATCCAGAAAAACACCGGTTCCAACTTGCTCAAACGTGACGACAAAATATCTCAAAGGTTACCTGTAAACTTTGCCAAAAAATGTCAAAATACTTTTGTAATACAACTTTAGGTCTTTTGTTAACGTTAATAATCGATGAAATTGAAGACTGGATGATATGTGTTCAATACAGGATTAAAACGAAATGTTGCATGCCTTCTGTTTGATTGAAGCGCATGTCCAGGACACCTGGAGTTCCTCGACTTCAAGATGGCCGTATTTCTTCATTACACAAAGGAATAACCTCAACCTATTTCTCAGGACTGTTGACATCTAGTGTAAGCCGTAGGAACTGCAAGCAATTCGCTTAGAAATCTGGTTTCCCAATGAAACCTTATTGAAAAGACAGTGATCTCAAAAAAAAAAATCTGAATGGTTTGTCATCGGGGTTTCGCCTGCTAAATAGGATCTGTTATATTCACAGACATGATTCAACCCGTTTTAGAAACTTCAGAGTGTTTTCTATCCAAATCTACTAATAATATGCATATCATATCTCCTGGGGATGAGTAACTGGCAGTTAAATTTGGGTATGCTTTTCATCCAAACGTGAAAATGCTGCCCCCTACCATAGAGAAGTTAATGAAGCTTCCAGTTGAAGACTTGTGAGGCGTCTGTTTCTGAAACTAGACACTCTAATGTACATGTCCTCTTGATCAGTTGTGCACCGGGGCCTCCCACTCTTCCTTCTATTCTGGTTAGAGCCAGTTTGCGCTGTTCTTTTAAGGGAGTAGTACACAGCGTTGTACGAGATCTTCAGTTTCTTGGCAATTTTTCACATGGAATAGCCTTAATTTCTCAGAACAAGAATAGACTGACGAACTTCAGAAGAAAGTTCTTTGTTTCTGGCCATTTTGAGCCTGTAATCGAACCCACAAATGCTGATGCTCCAGATACTCAACTATTCTAAAGAAAGACCGTTTTATTGCTTCTTTAATCAAAACAACAGTTTTCAGCTGTGCTAAAAATTTCAAAAGGGTTTTCTAATGATCAATTAGCCTTTTAAAATGATAAACTTGGATTAGCTAACACAACGTGCCATTGGAACACAGGAGTGATGGTTGCTGATAATGGGCCTTTGTACGCTTATGTAGATATTCCAATAAAAATCTGCCGTTTCCAGCTACAATTGTAATTTACAACATTAACAATGTCTATACTGTATTTCTGATCAATTTGATGTTATTTTAATGGACAAAAAATGAGCTTTTCTTTCAAAAGCAAGGACATTTCTAAGTGACCCCAAACTTTTGAACGGCAGTGTATATACATTTGGTGCCCTGCTAATAAATACATAGAGGGTCTCTGCTCAGTACTGTATATAAATACATAGAGGGTCTCTGCTCAGTACTGTATATAAATACATAGAGGCTCTCTGCTCAGTACTGTATATAAATACATAGAGGATCTCTGCTCAGTACTGTATATAAATACATAGAGGGTCTCTGCTTAGTACTGTATATAAATATATAGAGGTTCTCTGCTTAGTACTGTATATAAATGCATAGAGGTTCTCTGCTCAGTACTGTATATAAATACATAGAGGTTCTCTGCTCAGTACTGTATATAAATGCATAGAGGTTCTCTGCTCAGTACTGTACTCCCTATCATATGTTTGTTTACAGATTAGCACAATGACAGCAGACCACATCAGATCTGATCAGCCTCATATTTCACAGTCTAATGTTATGTCTAAACCAGCCTGACAGGCTGACCTGGGGAAGTCACTGTGCTGCTCTACTACTCTCTAATCCCATGTTCTACCAACCTCAGAGAGAGAGAGAGAAAAGGAGAGGGAGACAAGAGAGAAGAAGAGAGAGGTTATTTAACTATAGTGGCACCATCTTTCATTCCCCAAGGGGTTGGCTGTGTGTGTGTGCGTGTGCATGTGCTCGCGCATGTGTGCGCGCATGTGTGTGCACGCACAGAACCTTAATCTACTTTGGCTCTACTGCTGGCAGGGTGGGGATCATTAGCCAGATCATAGGCCACAGTTTCAGCAATGGGTGGATGGATGGAGGGATAAAGAGGTGGATTAACAGTAGCACCAGTTGTTGTTTTGGGGTGGGGAGGAGGCGTGGATGTGTGGGAGCTTTGTGTGTGGATTTGTTTTTGATTTGATTTTGTTATTAAAGGGTGGATAAGTGGTATAATGTATTAGCTGATGGACGGAACCACCAATGCACATGGATGGGTGTGGGCGGGGAGTATAAGGAATTAGTTAGTGGTATGTTTGTGACACGTGGCTTATTTAGCTCCTCAGGCCAATCACAGTTCACTAGTAATCTATACACTATCAGACTACTGATGACATTACATAGCATCAGGACTGTTCTAACCTAGGGCTGGGCAGTATACCGTATTTAACATATACCGGTATTGATACACAGACCAGTTTGGGTTTTTACTTTACCTTCTATAACAGTATTTGAATATTTGGTTTGTCAAATGTGATACGGAGTGTGTAACGTACATTTTTATCATTTACTTCGCTACTTGAGTCATTTCTCTCCGCTCTCTCTCCCTCTCCGTACTGCTTTCCACACAGACTTAGCCCCTCCTCGTGTCACTCAAGGAGCACATTCGTTGTTCTCTGACCACAAGACACTTGCGTCCAGTCTTTACATGGGCAATGCAGCACATTTATTATATATTTTTTAATTGAACCTCTATTTAACGAGTAAAGTCAGTTAAGAACAAATTCTTAATTACTATGACGGCCTACCAAAAGGCAAAAGGCGTCCTGTGGGAACAGGGGCTGGGATTAAAAATTAATTAATTAATTAAATATAGGACAAAATACACATTATGACAAGAGAGACAACACAACACTACATACAGAGAGACCTAAGACAACAACATAGCATGGTAGCAACACAACATGACAACAACACGGTAGCAACACAACATGGTAGCAGCACAAAACATGGTACAAACATTATTGGGCACAGACAACAGCACAAAGGGCAAGAAGGCAGAGACAACAATACATCATGCAATGCAGCCACAACTGTCAGTAAGTGTCCATGATTGAGTCTTTGACTGATCTACACATGAAACAATGTTGATGACAGCAATGCTGTTTTCTCTTTGCTTCTTAATATACATCCACTCACGTTCTATAATGACACTATTAGTTTGTGTTTCTTACATCAGCAAACAGCTAGTTTGTCTTTTCTTAGTAATTTGTGCCTAAATCTTGTTAGCCATTAATGCTAATGCTAATCGCTAGCTAGCTAATACATGTACGAGTCAGAGCAAACATAACTCACTATACAGCCTGATAATACCAGCGATGGTGTAGACCTACATCTGCATGTTGTTTGTGCAACAGTATCTTCTAAATCAAAGAGGAATAAGCGAAGCCGTACATGACAGTGTGGAAATGATCTCACGTGAGTGCAGGAAATACAGAAATGGATGAAAATGCTGAAAAAGTTGAATTGAACAGTATCAAACAATCAGAAAGGAGAAAGACTCAAAATAAAAATAACTTAGAATGTATGTGTTGCCACCCTAGGACCACTCACTACTCATAAAGCAAATGTAGAACTTGTATTATTCAAAAACACCAAAGACCGCGATAACGTGTAATAAATAAAAAAATACCGTGATAAGCGTCAGAGACCGTATCGTCCAGCCCTATTCTAACCCTAAAGCGCCAGAGATCGTATCGTCCAGCCCTATTCTAACCCTAAAGCGTCAGAGACCGTATCGTCCAGCCCTATTCTAACCCTAAAGCGTCAGAGACCGTATCGTCCAGCCCTATTCTAACCCTAAAGCGTCAGAGACCGTATCGTCCAGCCCTGTTCTAACCCTAAAGCGTCAGAGACCGTATCGTCCAGCCCTGTTCTTAACCCTAAAGCGTCAGAGACCGTATCGTCCAGCCCTGTTCTAACCCTAAAGCGTCAGAGACCGTATCGTCCAGCCCTATTCTAACCCTAAAGCGTCAGAGACCGTATCGTCCAGCCCTATTCTAACCCTAAAGCGTCAGAGACCGTATCGTCCAGCCCTGTTCTTAACCCTAAAGCGTCAGAGACCGTATCGTCCAGCCCTATTCTAACCCTAAAGCGTCAGAGGTCATCCTTAAATTCCATTCTGATTCAGATTTTTTATGGTGACATTACTAGTCTGTCTATGAACTGAGGAACTCTGTCACAAGGGTCCAACGTCCAACTTTCAATTTCCTTTCTCAACTCCTTTTTCATTAGTTCAATCTCCTGCCATTCTACTCCTTTCTTCTGTCTCTCCATCTCACTCATAGATGCCTATATTTAGAGCCACTTGGGCATGTGTGGATCTCTCCTGTCCACTCCTCTTCTTTCCTCTCCTCCTCTTCTCCCCTCCTCTCCTCTCCTCCTCTTCTCTCCTCCTCTTCTCCCCTCCTCTCCTCTCCTCTTCCCCCCTCCTCTCTTCTCCTCTCATCCTCCTCTTCCCTCCTCCCCTCCTCTTCTCTCCTCCTCCTCTCCTCTCCCCTGTGTCTATCCCACCCAGGTCTTTACTACACCTCTGATTCAGTGGGCTGAATGAATCAAATCAAATCAAATGTTATTTGTCACATACACTGAATACAACAGCTGTAGACCTTACAGTGAAATTCTTACTTACACGCCCTAACCAACAATGCAGTTTTAAGAAAAATAAGTGTTAAGTGAAAAAATTGATAAGTAAAATGTTTTAAATAAAAGTAACAAATAATTAAAGAGCAGCTGTAAAATAACAATAGCGAGGCTATATACTCTCTACTGGTACAAAGTCAATGTGCGGGGCATCGGTGTTGAGGTAATTGAGGTAATATGTACATGTAGGTAGAGGTAAAGTGACTGTGAATAGATAATAAACAGAGTAGCAGCAGTGTAAAAGAGCCATTTGATTAGCTGTTCATGAGTCTTATGGCTTGGGGGTAGAAGCTATTAAGAAGCCTTTTGGACCTAGACTTGGCACTCCGGTACCGCTTGCCGTGCGGTAGCAAAGAGAACAGTGTATGACTAGGGTGGCGGGAGTATTGGACAATTTTTAGGGCCTTCCTCTGACACCGCTTGGTATACAGAGGTCCTGGATGAATGATAGGAGCGAGAGAGAGGAGAGGAGAGGAGAGGAGAGGAGAGGAGAGGAGAGGATGGAGACAGGAGAGGAGAGGATGGAAGGAGAGAGGATAGAAGGAGAGAGGAGAGGAAGGAGAGAGGAGAGGAAGGAGAGAGGAGAGGAAGGAGAGAGGAGAGGAAGGAGAGAGGAGAGGAAGGAGAGAGGAGAGGATGGAGACAGGAGAGGAGAGGATGGAGACAGGAGAGGAGAGGAAGGAGAGAGGAGAGAGGATGGAAGGAGAGAGGATGGAAGGAGAGAGGATGGAAGGAGAGAGGATGGAAGGAGAGAGGATGGAAGGAGAGAGGATGGAAGGAGAGAGGATGGAAGGAGAGAGGAGAGGATGGAGACAGGAGAGGAGAGGAAGGAGAGAGGAGAGAGGAGAGAATGGAGAGAGGTCGGAGGCCATGATGACATCTCTGATGTGTGTGACTAAACACTGTAGTATTGTCTCATACTACTCTCTCCATTCTCTCCTCTCTCCACCCTCTACTCTCTCCATCCTCTACTCTCTCAATCATCTACTCTCTCCTTCCTCTACTCTCCTTCCTCTTCGATCCTCTCTCCGTCCTCTCCTCTCTCCTTCCTCTACTCTCTCCTTCCTCTTCTCTCCTCTCTCCATCCTCTCCGCTCTCCTCTCCTCTCTCCATCCTCTACTCTCTCCTTCCTGTCCTCTACTCTACTCTCTCCTCCTCTTCACTCCTCTCTCCATCCTCTCCGCTCTCCTCTCCTCTCTCCATCCTCTACTCTCTCCTTCCTGTCCTCTACTCTACTCTCTCCTCCTCTTCTCTCCTCTCTCCATCCTCTACTCTCTCCTTCCTCTCCTCTCTCCTTCCTCTATCCTCTCCTCTCCTCTCTCCGTCCTCTCCTCTCTCCGTCCTCTCCTCTCTCCGTCCTCTCCTCTCTCTGTCCTCTACTCTCTCTGTCCTCTCCTCTCTCTGTCCTCTCCTCTCTCTGTCCTCTCCTGTCTCTGTCCTCTCCTCTCTCCATCCTCTCTTCTCCTCTCTCCATCCTCTCCTCTCCCCTCTCCATCCTCTGCTCTCCTCTCCTCTCTCCATCCTCTCCTCTCTCCTCTCCTCTCTCCCCCATCTGCTCTCCCTCCTCTGCTCTCCCCCTCTGCTCTCCCCCCACTGCTCTCCTCTCTCCATCCTCTCTCCATCCTCTCCTCTCTCCGTCCTCCCCTCTCCTCTCTCCATCCGCTGCTCTCCTCTCTCTATCCTATGCTCTCCTCTCTCCATCCTCTCCATCCTCTCCTCCCCTCTCCATCCTCTCTTCTCTCCTTTTTCTCCTTCCCTTTTCTCCATCCTTTCCTCTCCTCTCTCATCCTCTTCTCTCCTCTTCCTCGCCTCTACTATCTCCATCCTCTCCTCTATCCTCTCCTCTCCTCTACTTTCTTTCATCTCACACTCCTCTCATTCAACTTTCTCTCCTTCCTCTCTGTGATTTTCCTCTGCACTCACTCACTTATCCTTTTCTAGACTTGAATCTGTTCTACTTTCACCCCCCCCCCCCCTGCCACTTCTCTCTTTGCCCTCGCTTTCTTTTTTTCTCTGGTACCACTATCTATCTTTCCATCTTATGTTTACACCATCTCTCCATCTGTGCTTAGCTCCATTCTGTCAGAAGCTCAATAATGTAGAGAAAAAATAGCTAAAACAAAGAGAGAGTGCTTAGGGTTGGGGGATTAACACTAGGTGATATATGCTCTTTTAGGCTGAACCGTGGTGCATTAAAAGCTTTACGGCCTGTTGTCATGGTTTCCAGGAGGACATAATACAGTATGTCACCACGGCGGGAGGGTCGACCTGTTTTGCCGTGCCCTCTGGGGGAACTAATGCCATGTACCGGGCCCGCTGTTCCTGTTAAAGCTGTGCCCTGGACAGTCCCACCCCCCTCCCCCCTCCATCAACACCACTGCCCCCCGCCTTGTCCTGCCCCGTCCACCTAAATACCCGCTGACCTGGTTCATACTAAGCCTGGCTGTCTGTCCGCTGTCTGTCCACTGTCTGTCCGCACATTGTCCAAGCCTCCATCTTAAAAAACTATTTTGTTGAACAGAATTGGAGACAGTAGATACTAGGTCAAACTCTCTCCTCCAAGTCAGTTAAACATGATGTGGGAAAATGTTGAATATCGGTATCATGACTTGAATGCAATTTGTGCCACGAATGCTAAAATGTTAGGATGTGGAAACTGCCAGAAAAACTAAACCAGCATGGATTGTGTGTCATCATACCTTGTCCAGTGTCTGCTTACAGGGTCAGGAAACCAATATGTAATTTTATTATTTGGGTGAACTATCCCTTTAAGCTGGGGTCACAGTCTGGTCTTAGTTGAGTGGTGAAAGAATAATTGACATGGGAGTATAGCCTGACTGATGTTCCAGAGGGTTCTGTCCAGGTTTGAGCTATCAGCTAGCTGTGGCTCTGGTCCTCTGTAGGGTAGGAAGGATGAGAAGATTCTCCTCAGGGCTGGGCTTCTGTGGCATGTCCCTCTGTCTGGGTCTCTGTTAGGGAAGGAGCCCTGTCTCTCTGTTATTGTAGTCTCTCTGTTAGGGTAGGATCCCTGTCTCTCTGTTAGGGTAGTCTCTCTGTTAGGGTAGGAGCCCTGTCTCTCTGTTAGGGTAGTCTCTCTGTTAGGGTAGGATCCCTGTCTCTCTGTTATGGTAGGAGCCCTGTCTCTCTGTTAGGGTAGGAGCCCTGCTTCTCTGTTAGGGTAGGAGCCCTGCTTCTCTGTTAGGGTAGGAACCCTGCTTCTCTGTTAGGGACGGAGCTCTGCTTCTCTGTCAGAGAAGGATCCCTGCTTCTCTGTCAGGGACGGAACCCTGCTTCTCTGTTAGGGACGGAGCCCTGCTTCTCTGTTAGGGTAGGAGCCCTGTCTCTCTGTTAGGGACGGAGCCCTGCTTCTCTGTTAGGGTAGGAACCCTGTCTCTCTGTTAGGGACGGAGCCCTGCTTCTCTGTTAGGGACGGAGCCCTGCTTCTCTGTCAGGGTAGGAACCCTGCTTCTCTGTTAGGGTAGGAGCCCTGTCTCTCTGTCAGGGACGGAGCCCTGCTTCTCTGTTAGGGTAGGAGCCCTGCTTCTCTGTTAGGGTAGGAGCCCTGCTTCTCTGTTAGGGACGGAGCCCTGCTTCTCTTTTAGGGTAGGAGCCCTGCTTCTCTGTTAGGGACGGAGCCCTGTCTCTTTGTTAGGGTAGGAGCCCTGTCTCTTTGTTAGGGTAGGAGCCCTGTCTCTCTGTTAGGGTAGGAGCCCTGTCTCTCTGTTAGGGTAGGAGCCCTGTCTCTCTGTTAGGGTAGGAGCCCTGTCTCTCTGTTAGGGTAGGAGCCCTGTCTCTCTGTTAGGGTAGGAGCCCTGTCTCTCTGTTAGGGTAGGAGCCCTGTCTCTCTGTTAGGGTAGGAGCCCTGTCTCTCTGTTAGGGTAGGAGCCCTGTCTCTCTGTTAGGGTAGGAGCCCTGTCTCTCTGTTAGCAGAGGAGGAATCTGCAGCTGAGGTTCCTCTACTGTGTATTATTGGCCAGGCAATGGATGTCAAGTTACACACACACACACACACACACACACACACACACACACACACACACACACACACACACACACACACACACACACACACAGACACACACACACAGAGCGCGGTCACGGGCACGCATGCAGACACATACACTGCCCTGTGTGGTTCAGTGTGTATGGGTAGTCAAAAGCTGTACTCTTGAGTCCAACTGCATACTAGGAGGTAGAGGGAAAAACTCCCATTGTTAAACCCCCCCCAAAGCTCTTTAATCACTTTAGTACAGGGTACAGCAGTAGATGATGTCATAGTTGTTGTTGTTGTCCCCCTGGTCCTGTGGTAGTATTAGTAGGCCAGAGGGGCATCCTACGAAGAAAGTTAGATCCATTTACTCAGGGTTTTCTAAAGCTAACCAGCTTCAGTTAGCTTCACATTCCAGCTAAGGCTTCATCCATACTACGATGGTGGATAATGCTGGTCCGCCTGCCGCTAACTGTAGCCGGCGTGTAACGGCGCGTGCTAGTCGAACGCCCAACTCTTCATTGAGACAATGCTGAAACATCAATCCATGGGCGAGTTAGTGACAAAATTTAATTTGTGCCGGAATAAGAAAAGTTATTTTGCCAGTTCAGCAGACTATGGTGTGACAGGCTTTTAGAAGTGCCGTCTTTATTTGATTTCTCATCGTTACTGCCATATTTGGTGTGCTTACCAATACACAAGCACCTTTTTCCTCAATCCTATCAATATTTATTTATCTATTAAGTCATACAAAAGTGTTACATTGTGTGAAGTTTAAAATGCATTCTATCATTACTAAAAAAAACATTTTATTCATAAAATATTTAATCAATCGTTTTCCTTAAATGAAGGGGATCATGACGCAATCAGGGATGGAATCTGATTTAATTTGTCTACAAGTCGCAGCGTAGTAATTTCATTCAGTGTAGTTAGCCTGCTCTGGTGCAGATTAGTTCTGAAGGATTCGTTGCCATAGAAATTTACCTGGTTAAAAGGTGAGCCACTTTCTTTTTTGTTGTTGTAAGATTTTATATAAAAAATGTAAACAATACACATACAAACGACAACATCTCACAAACATCCACAACATCACGCCTGCCCGGACCCACCTGCTCACACTCACATCTGGGTCTCTATTAGGGTCCCGAGTGGCACAGCGGTCTAAGGCACTGCATCTCAGTGCAAGGGGTTCAAATCCAGGCTGTATCACATCCGGGCGTGATTGGGAGTCCCATAGGGCAGTGCACAATTGTCCCAGCGTCGTCCAGGTTTGGCCAGGGTAGGCCGTCATTGTAAATATGAATTTGTTCTTAACTGACTTGCCTCGTTAAATAAAGGTTAAATAAACAAAATATTTTTAAAAACGTTTAAAAAACCATCTCCAGAGCCCGCATCACTCTGTCACATGGCCTCAAACTGCACCATTTTGTTTCTCTCCGTCGCCCACACACTTTAACATTTAGATAATAAAGCATTTGACCTTCCATTGTGTTAACGATGGAGGATTGGTTGACTTACAGTTTTTAAGTATGCATTTTTTCAAGATGATTCACGAGAAAAGTATCGTCCAACCCATCTTGTATCTCACTGCATCCTCATATGCCATGTCTTGGATTATGCAGACAGACATGTTAAAAGTACATTTACATTGTAATACTTCTGACAGACAACTTTCTAGCTCCGGCAATAACTTTTGGACTTTATAACATCCCAGGAGGCAGGGATTATTGAGTCATTTAAGCAATAAGGCCCGAGGGGGTGTGGTATATGGCCAATATACCACAGTTAAGGGATGTTATTACTCACAACACAACGTGGGGTGCCTGGACACAGCCCTTAGCCGTGGTATATTGGCCATGTACCACAAACCCCCGATATGCCTTATTGCTATTATAAACTGTTTACCACCATAATTAGAGCAGTCAAAATAAATGTTTTGTCATACCCATGGTATACGGTCTGATATATTATGGCTGTCAGCCAATCAGAATTCAGGGCTCGAACCACCCAGTGTATAATGTTAGTTTTACACTTAAGGTGAGCCACTTTCGTATGAACTTATTGGTCAATTGCACACAAGGTCCAACTGACATTTTACTTCCACTTTTATCCCAACCCCTCTGAAAGACACACAATGGTTTTGGAGAGGTGCAGGGGGCTGCCACACTGTTGTGGGGAGTTAAGTGCCTTGCTCAAGGGCACAACGGTAGGCAATGGTATCTAGGATTTAATAGTGATGGCTTTCATGGCTACCTCAATAGGTACATATTATTTATGCTTCACACCCCACGTCCACATAATCCTCTACATCAAATGTCAGTTGATGTGATATACCTGCCTGTAATGTTTGTTTAGTAGCTTCTAAACATAACCTGCAGAAATCATAAGTAGACTTGTCTGCCTGTCTCACACTCTGCTCTTCGCTGTGTTTTTACCCAGGATCCTTCAGTGCACAAGGTGGCCGGCGGGCGCAAGAAGACTGTGTCCTTCAGTAGCATCCCCTCAGAGAAGAAGGTTTGCTTTTAGTTTCTCTTTAAAAAAAATAAAGCAGTTTTAGATCTCTGCCTGTAAATAAAAATGAAATGGGTAACACTTTATTTGAAGGGTACCTAAATAAGGATTTCATAACACTTTCATAACTCATACATAACACATTCATAAGCAGTATATAAGCATTTCATAAATGCCTTCCTCTTCCGCCGCCTCCAGGTGAGCAGCGCGGCCGACTGCTTGGCCTTCATGCAGGGGGGCTGTGAGCTGAAGAAGGTGCGTCCCAACTCCCGGGTCTACAGTCGTTTCTACACACTGGACCAGGACCTCAGCTGCCTGCGCTGGGAGCCCTCTAAGAAGGATGGGGAGCGCGCCCGCCTGGACATGGCCACTATCAGGGAGGTTAGGACGGGGAAGAGCACTGAGACCTTCCTCCATAATGGACCTGCTGCAGAACATCTGGCTGAGGAGGCAGCCTTCTCTATCATCCACGGGGATGACTACCAGGTAAGAGGTAGCCAGTTCAGTTTAGGCTGCCTTGCCAACTTCTTTTGGAATTGTCATGCCAAGGAGTTGGCAGTGGAGCAGAAACAGACTGGCACTCAGGCAAAGGCAAATACAATGTATTCAGAAAGTATTCAGACCCCTTTTTCCACATTTTGTTACGTTACAGCCTTATTCTAAAATTGATTTAAATTTAAAACATTCTCATCAATATACACACAATACCACATGATGACAAAGTGAAAACAGGTTTTTTATTAATTTTATTAAATTTATTTTTATTAATAATATTAAACAGATACCTTATTTACATAAGTATTCAGAACCTTTGCTATGAGACTCGAAATTGAGCTCAGGTGCATCATGTTTCCATTGATCATCCTTGAGATGTTTCTACAACTTGATTGGAGTCCACCTGTGGTAAATTAAATTGATAGGACATGATTTGGAAAGCCACACACCTGTCTATATAAGGTCCCACAGTTGATGAGCATGTCAGAGCAAAAACCAAGCCATAAGGTCGAAGGAATTGTCCCCAGAGACAGGATTGTGTCGAGGCACAGATCTGGGGAAGGGTACCAAAACATTTCTGCAGCATTGAAGGTCCCCAAGAAAACCATTGCCTCCATCATTCTTAGATGGAAGAAGTTTGGAACCACCAAGACTCTTCCTAGAGCTGGCTGCACGACCAAACTGAGCAATCGGGGGAGAAGGGCCTTGGTCAGGGAGTTTACCAAGAACCCGATGTTCACTGACAAAGTTTCCTTGTGGAGATGGGAGAACCTTCCAGAAGGACAACCATCTCTGCAGCAGGCCTTTATGGCCAGACGGAAGCCACTCATAAGTAAACACTGCCCATCCAACCTGGCAGAGCTTGAGAGGATCTGCAGAGAGGAATGGGAGAAACTCTCCAAATACAGGTGTGCCAAACTTGTAGCATCATACCCAAGAAGACTTGAGGGTATAATCGCTGCCAAAGGTGCTTCAACAAAGTCCTGAGTAAAGTGTCTGAATACTTATGTAAATTTCAGTTTTTATGTTTTTGATGAATTTTCAAGCATTTCTAAAATGGCGCCGGAGCAGAAGCCAGACGTTTTACGTGCCCCCAAACGATTGTGTTTTTTGTTTGTTTATCGCCAGGTCGCAGTTTATCACCAGGTCGTAGTTTATCACCAGGTCGTAGTTGTAAATGTGAGCTTGATCTCAACTGGCCTACCTGGTTAAATCAAGGTGAAATAAAAAAATAAAAAACCTGCATTGTTTGTAACTTATTTTTTTACTCATTTTGTACATAATGTTGCCGCTACAGTCTCTTATGACCGAAAATAACTTCTAGACATCAAGTCGGATGTGGCAGGGCTTGCAAACCATTACAGACTACAAAGGGAAGTACAGCCGAGAGCTGCCCAGTGACACGAGCGTACCAGACGAGCTAAACTACTTCTATGCTCGCTACGAGGCAAATAACACTGAAACATGCATGAGAGCACCAGCTGTACCGGGAGACTGTGTGATCACGCTGTCCGCAGCCAATGTGAGTAAGACCTTTAAACAGGTCAACATTCACAAGGCCGCAGGGCCAGACGGATTACCAGGACGTGTACTGCGAGCATGCGCTGACCAACTAGCAAGTGTCTTCCCTGACATTTTCAACCTCTCCCTGTCCGAGTCTGTAATACCAACATGTTTTTAGCAGGCCACCATAGTGCCTGTGCCCAAGAACACTAAGGTAACCTGCCTAAATAACTACCGATCTGTATCACTCACGTCTGAATGCTATTCATTGACTACAGCTCAGCGTTCAACACCATAGTACCCTCAAAGCTCATCAATAAGCTAAGGACCCTTGGGATAAACACCTCCCTCTGCAACTGGATCCTGGACATCCTGATGGGCCGCCTCCAGGTGGTGAGGGTAGGTAACGACACATCCGCCACGCTGAATCTCAACACAGGGGCCCCTCAGGAGTGCGTGCTCATTCCCCTTCTGTACTCCCTGTTCACTCATGACTGCATGGCCAGGCACGACTCCAACACCATCATTAAATTTGCCAATGACAACGGTGGTAGGCCTGATCACCGACAACAATGAGACAGCCTATAGGGAGGGGGTCAGAGACCTGGCCGTGTGGTGCCAGGACAACAACCTCTCCCTCAACGTGATCAGGACAGAGGAGATGATTGTGGACTACAGAAAAAAGAGGACCGAGCACGCCCCCATTCTCATCGACGGGGCTGTAGTGGAGCAGGTTGAGAGCTTCAAGTTCCTTGGTGTCCACATCACCAACAAACTAACATGGTCCAAGCACTCCAAGACAGTCGTGAAGCGGGCACGACAAAGCTATTCCCCCTCAGGAGACTGAAAAGATTTGGCATGGGTCCTCCGATCCTCAAAAGATTCTACAGCTGCACCATCAAGAGCATCCTGACTGGTTGCATCACTGCCTGGTATGGAAACTGCTTGGCCTCCGACTGCATGGCACTACAGAGGGTAGTGCGAATGGCCCAGTACATCACTGGGGCCAAGCTTCCTGCCATCCAGGATGTCTATACCAGGCGGTATCAGAGGAAGGCCCTAAAAATTGTCAAAGACTCCAGCCACCCTGTCCTAGACTGTTCTCTCTGCTACCGCACGGCAAGCGGTACTGGAGCGCCAAGTCTGGGTCCAAGAGGCTTCTGAACAGCTTCTACCCCCAAGCCATAAGACTCGTGAACATCTAGTCAAATGGCTACTCAGACTATTTGCATTGCCCCCCCCTCCCCTCTCCACACCACTGCCACTCTCTGTTGTCATCTATGCATAGTCACTTTAATAACTCTACCTTACATATACATACTATATCAACTAACCGGTGCCCCCACACATTGACTCTGTACCGGCACCCCCCTGTATATATTGTTCTTTTTTACTGCTGCTCTTTAATTACTTGTTACTTTTATCTCTTATTCTTATCCATATTTTTTGAAACTGCACTGTTGGTTTGGGGCTCGTAAGTAAGCATTTCACTGTAAGGTTGTATTTACCTGTTTACCTGTATTTACCTGTACAACAATACCTGTTGTATTTGACGCATTTGAGAAATACAATTTGATTTGATTTAAAAACCTGTTTTTGCTTTTTCATTATGGGGAATTGTGTGTAGATTGATGATGGGGGGAAAACGATGTAATCAATTTTAGAATAAGGCTGTAACGTAACAAGATGTGGTAAGGGGATTTACTTACTTTTTGACTTGTTTTACTGGGGGGAAAATGTGTTTAATTTAATGGGATTTGTATTTCCTAGTCTCTGGACCTGGTGGCTCTCTCCCCTGACGTGGCCAACATCTGGGTAACGGGTCTGCGTTACCTGGTGTCCCACCCCTCTGTCATTGGGCATGGAGGGGTGGGAGGTCTGGGAGAGGGGAGCATCATAGGGGAGGGGAGCCTTGGCAGTAAGATGAGGAGGGATTGGCTGGCCGCAGAGTTTGCCGAGGTGGATGAGGATGGATACGGGGTCGTCACAGAGGATACGGCCGTGGCAACCATCTGCAAGCTGTGTCCTGGGATCAAGGAAGCTAAGGTGTGTGTGTGTGGGGGGGGGGGGACTACAGTTAAACTAGAGGGGTGATTGTCTTCATAGCTGTCTTACCATCTGTCTCAGCATCAAGGAAACTTAAATAAGAGGACCGGGGTAGAGTTAGAAGAAAGACTAATACTGTATATATGTTAATGGTAGACTGGAGTAAAACTCGATAAAGTAGAAAAGGTTTAGAGATGATTAGAGTTGAGGTCAATTCCGTTATCAATTCAATCAATTATGGCCCGGTTTCTTTTATTAAATTGTCCGTGATACTTATGATAGCAATAGTTACTATAACAGCTTGAATTATAAAAATGATTGTCTTCATAGCTGGATATCTAATGTAAATATGGAACATGCTCTAGGTGGATATCCAACCTAGTTATGTAAGCTTTATTTATACTTAGTAGCATGGTGGGTGTACAGATTGAGTCTTCAGCGGTGTAGTCACACCTGTGGTTCCTGCTTCCTACCCATTACACCTCTCAGTAGGAGTCTACAGGAAACCCTGTGTAAAACACAATGCCTCAACTTACCTCAGAAAGAGATATATATTAATATATATATATATATATATATATATATATATATATATATATATATATACACAGATACAGTACCAGTCAAAATTTGACACACCTTCTCATTCCAGGGTTGTTCTTATTTTTGACTATTTTCTATATTGTTGAAAAATAGTGAAGACATCAAAACTATGAAATAACTCATATGGAATCATGTAGTAACCATAAAAAGGACCCATGCAATGTTAATATATTTTATATTTGAAATTCATCAAAGTAGCCAATCTTTACCTTGATGATGGCTTTGCACGCTCTTGGCATTCTCTCCCTGGAATGTATTTCAATTAACAAACAAAAAAATGATCAGAAATACAGTGTAGACATTGTTAATATTGTAAATGACTATTTTAGCTGGAAACGGCAGATAAAAAAAAAAAATATCTATATAGGTGTACAGAGGCCCATTATCAGCAACCATCACTCTTGTGTTCCAATGGGACGTTGTGTTAGCTAATCCAAGTGTACCTATGATAAAAAATTACAGACCTCTACATGCTTTGTAAGTAGGAAAACCTGCAAAATCAGCAGTGTATCAAATACTTGTTCTCCCCACTGTACATACATACATACATACATACATACATACATACAGTTGAAATCAGAAGTTTACCCAGAATATGGTATTTACATTTGACTGCCCTTTCTAAACCTGCTCCTCTCATCTTTCTGCATTTCCTCTCTCTCTCATCATTCATATTTCTCTCTTCCTCTGTCTCATCCCTTCTTCCCTTTTCCCGCTCCTTCCCTCCAACTCCCCCCCTCATCCCCCTCCCCTCCAGGTGCGTCTGAGGTTCAAGGAGATCCAGAGGAGCAAGGAGAAGCTGACGTCTCACGTGACGCGTGAGGAGTTCCAGGAGGCCTTCTGTGAGCACTGCACGCGCCCAGACGTCTACTTCCTATTGGTCCAACTCTCCAAGGACCGCGAGTGTCTGGACGCCCAGGACCTCCGTCTCTTTCTGGAGACGGAGCAGGGCCTGTCTCTGGCCACGCCCGAGGGCTGTCTGGAACTGGTCCGACGCTTTGAGCCCTCCGGCCCTGGGAAAGAGAGAGGTCTACTGGCTCTGGATGGATTCTCCCGCTACCTGCAGTCCCCAGAATGCCAGCTGTTTGACGTGGAGCACCAGGCAGTGTGTCAGGACATGAACCTGCCCCTGTCCCACTACTACATCAGTACCTCCTATCGGTCCTATCTCCTGGATGACCAGGTCCATGGAAGGGCTGATCTAGGGGGCCTGACCAGGGCACTGCAGGCCGGGTGTCGGTGCCTAGAGCTGGGGGTGACAGATGGCCCAGAGGGGGAGCCCCTACTGGGGGTGGACTATGGTCCTGAGGCCCACCACCACCACCACCACCATCACCACCATCACCACGCCCCTGTCACCATCCGCAGTGCCCTGGAGGTGGTCAATAAGTATGCCTTCCTGACCTCGCCCTACCCGCTGCTGCTCTACCTGTGCCACCGCTGTTCTCCCTCCCAGCAGCGTACCTTGGCCCAGCACCTGAGGAAGGTGTTCTCTACACGTCTCTACACCCCTGAGGCCCTGCCGGTCAGCCTGGGGGGTCGAGCCACCACCCTACCCTCGCCAGAGCAGCTGAAGGGCAGAGTGCTGCTGGTGGGGAAGAAGCTACCGCCTGAAGAGGAGGGGTCTGAGGGAGAAGTGTCAGAGGAGGACGAGGAGATAGGGGGAGGCGGGCCCTTGGCTGGTCGAAGAATGACCATACCCGGGGAGGAGGAACTGGGCGCGGTTTTAGTAGTGCCCCCGCCCCCTCAGCCCAGGAGACTCCGCCTCCGACGTGAGCTATCAGATCTAGTGGGCGTGGCTAGAATCGGAAGCCGTAGCTTCTACAACCACCGAGAAACAAGGAAACAAGGACTGCAGCACTCCCCGCCCAGCACCCCCTCCACCCCAGGCACGCCCTTTCCCCCCGAGTCGCCCTATTGGACGCTGTGCTCCCTGGGGGAGGGAGAAGCGGGACGGCTGGCCAGTGAGAGCCCAGAGGAATTAGTAAGCTTCACCAAGCGCACCCTGAGCCGTGTCCGGCCAAGCTCCGTCCGCCTGGACTCCTCCAACCCCAACCCCCAGGGCTACTGGAAGGGCGGGGTCCAGCTAGTGGCCCTCAACCAGCAGACTC
This sequence comes from Salvelinus fontinalis, assembly GCF_029448725.1. NCBI lineage: Eukaryota > Metazoa > Chordata > Actinopteri > Salmoniformes > Salmonidae > Salvelinus > Salvelinus fontinalis. Next base: position 32,155,949 of record NC_074683.1, read on the forward strand.
CCGGAGCCATGCTGGACCTCCACAGGGGCCGGTTCACCCAGAACGGGGGCTGTGGCTTTGTGCTGCGGCCAGGGGTCATGAGAGATGAGGTGTCCTACTTCAGTGCTGTGACCCAGGGCTGTGTGCCTGGCGTTCCCCCTCAGACCCTCAGGGTGAAGGTGATCAGCGCTCACAGCCTGCCCAAGCCGCAGGGCGCCGGCGCTAAAGGAGAGGTTCTAGATCCCTACGTGGTTCTGGAGCTGCATGGGGTACCGGCAGACTGCGCTGAGCAACGGACCAGGACTGCAGCACAGAACCAAGATGACCCACTGTTTGATGAGACCTTTGAGTTTCAGGTGAGAGATCAGTAATGTAGACAACACATGCACCTGAGATTTCACCAACATATCCTTAGACTACGAGCACGGTCCAAACACACAACCTAAGTGTTCTTACACTTTAACATCTAATGCACTCCCAGAGGACAGTGAAATGATGTCATTACGATTACAAACTGACGGTCATGTCAACCAGTTTTGCCTGCTAAATCTGGACAGACTATGGTCTGTGTTTGTCCCTGATAATAATGTGTATCCATTTCATAAGGATACACAACAATACGTTTTATTTGTAAAAAGCCTTTCCAGTATTCATCCATCACATGCACTGTTCCCTTCAGAGCTCTCATTCCATTCCCATAGCGACAGACAGGCAGACCATTCCATTCCCATAGCGACAGACAGGCAGACCATTCCATTCCCATAGCGACAGACAGGCAGACCATTCCATTCCCATAGCGACAGACAGGCAGACCATTCCATTCCCATAGCGACAGACAGAGCCATTCTATTCCCATAGGGACAGACAGACAGACAGAGCCATTCCATACCCATAGTGACAGACAGACAGAGTCGTTCCGTTCCCATAGCGACAGACAGACAGAGCTCTCATTCCATTCCCATAGGAACAGACAGACAGAGCTCTCATTCCATTCCCATAGCAACAGACAGACAGAGCTCTCATTTCATTCCCAAAGCGACAGACAGACAGAGCTCTCATGCCATTCCCATAGCGACAAACAGAGCTCTCATTCCATTTCCAAAGCGACAGACAGACAGCTCTCATTCCATTCCCATAGCGGCAGACAGACAGAGCTCTCATTCCATTCCCATAGCGGCAGACAGACAGCTCTCATTCCATTCCCATAGTGGCAGACGGACAGAGCTCTTATTCCATTCCCATAGTGGCAGACAGACAGAGCTCTCATTCCATTCCCATAGCGGCAGACAGACAGCTCTCATTCCATTCCCATAGTGGCAGACGGACAGAGCTCTTATTCCATTCCCATAGCGGCAGACAGACAGAGCTCTCATTCCATTCCCATAGCGGCAGACGGACAGAGCTCTTATTCCATTCCCATAGCGACAAACGGACAGAGCTCTCATGCCATTCCCATAGCGACAAACGGACAGAGCTCTCATGCCATTCCCATAGCGACAGACAGACAGAGCTGTCATGCCATTCCCATAGCGACAGACAGACAGAGCTGTCATTCCATTCCCATTGCGACAGACAGACAGAGCTCTCATTCCATTCCCAAAGCGACAGACGGACAGAGCTCTCATTCCATTCCCATAGCGACAGACGGACAGAGCTCTCATTCCATTCTCATAGCGACAGACAGACAGAGCTCTCATTCCATTCCCAAAGCGACAGACAGACAGAGCTCTTATTCCATTCCCATAGCGACAGACAGACAGAGCTCTCATTCCATTCCCGTAGCGACAGACAGACAGAGCTCTCATTCCATTCCCGTAGCGACAGACAGACAGAGCTCTCATTCCATTCCCAAAGCGACAGACAGAGCCATTGTGATTCCCCTGAGTCCTTGTGGGAGATTTAGTTATGAAGACAGATGGTCAGGGATTATACAACACTACCCATGTTGTCATGATGTCAAATGTGGGAATGGAGAGAGAACAGTGGGAGAGTAGGTCTACGGTAGTATTGACCAGTCGTGTGGCACGCTAAGCTAATTTTATTGCAGATAATAACAATATGTTAAGAACAATGGTCTTATGTTATGAGAATAACAAAGACTAAAAACAAAACGTGAACTACAAAGTATTGTAAAAACTTTAACAAGTAAGAAAGAAACCAAAGCCAGTGGTTAAGCTCTGTTTAGCTCATTATCCCTGTGGCCACTAACCAAAGGCTTGGTGGGGGACTAGAAGGTAATGTGGCGTGACTCCACAGACACACATTCACGAGGCAGAGACACATGGGTCGTCTCTGGGAACACACACACCCAGAGAGAGACAGAGAGATGCTGTTTAGACTCCCCTCTTCATGCATGAAGCTTGTGTGTGTGACATTGCTGGAGGGTCTCTCTCTACCTGAGTAGTCTGTGTAATGAGTAGAGCTGAAACTACTCTCTGCGCTCACTTCAATGTTCTCTAGTTCTTCACATGTAGGATCTTCATTTAAGACAGTTTGCTACAGCAGGAAAATAATCCTACAGCAACAGGAAATGGGAATTATTATTTGGCTTATAATTACAAACTTCAGGAGCCTTTTTAAACCTCAAATACACTACACTTTTAAAAAATGTCCTGAAATGTATCCTGCAACAGGCTATATCAAATGAAGATCCTACATCTGTACATCCCTATTAGATTGATGGAGCTCCATGCTAAAACGTTAAAGTCTACACTAGCACAGACTGAGCTGTATAAACTATTGGAACCAAAACTTAAAAATAACTGATGTTGGCACAAGATAGAGGAAATGTTGGAATATAACTTACGAAATTACAGTTAACGAAAATGTACGCTTCATCCAGTATAAATTAATGTATAGAATTTATTAAACAAGAGACAATTTGCCAATGCGCCGTAGATTTTGTGGAGTCATGTCTTAAGTGTAAAACTGACAATGACTCAACAATCCATGCCTTCTAGGAATGCTATAAAGTCCAAAAGTTATGGGCGGAGCTAGAAAGTTGTCTGTCAGAAGTATTACAATGTAAACTTACTTTTAACTCGTCTGTCTGCGTATTCCAAGACGAGGCATATGGGGGTGTAGTGAGATACACAATGGGCTGGAAGATTCTCTTCTCATCTTGAAAAAACGTATACTGAAAACTTGGAAATCAATGAATCCACCATCATTTAACACCATGGAAAAATCTAATGATTTATTATTGAAATATTGAAATAGCATGGGTGACCGAGAAAAACAAATTGATACAATTGAAGGCCATGTGGCAAACAATAATACATGAACTAGGAATGGAGGTGTGAGCATGCAGGTCTGGGTAGAGGACATCTAGTCACTGTGTGCGTCTATGTACGTTGTTGTTCATATGTGTAGGTTTGTATTATTTAAAAAAAAAGTTAGGATTAAAAAAATATTATAAAAATAAATAAATCACAAATGTATGTTTAAACACAGCCAATGGGTTGTGATGGATAGTCAGTCTACCTCCTCCTCTCTACCATCTCTGGCCTACTACCAAACACATTCATCACACTGGGAGCCCATGTGTGTGTGGGTTTCTGTCTGTCTGTGTGTGTGTGTCTGTTTCTGTGTGTGTTTTATTGGATGTTTATGTGTCAGAATGAACTGCTCTCTGTGTCTCCTCTCACAATGAATATGTATAGACACACTAACACAGCCATAAGTCCTGCTACTGCCAGTGGGTGTTCTAGTTAATATATTCCTCACCATGTACATGGTGGTTTCATTCCAATGTATTTCATGTGTCTGATTAATACTGTTTGTACTGATGCCACCCACGGTTAATAATGTGTGAGTGCATGTGCATACCTGAATAAGTGCCTATGTGTGATATTGAATGTACAAATATACTGAATGTTGATGTCATGGATAATATGATATGGCCCGGGGGAATGAAGAGACATCACCATCCAACAGTATTGGGTAACAATCCTGGAAATGTGTCCGTTGCTGCACCTGTGCTCATGATTGGTTGCTGTCTGTCCTTCCCAGGTGAACATGCCAGATTTGGCGCTTCTCCGCTTCGTGGTATTGGACGACGACTACATCGGAGACGACTTCATTGGCCAGTACAGCGTGGCATTCGAGTGCCTTCAACCGGGCTACCGCAACGTGCCCCTGCTGGGTCTGGTGGGAGACCCCTTGCCCCACGCCAGCCTATTTGTCCATGTGGCTGTGACCAATCGGCGAGGAGGGGGCAAGGCCCAGAGGAGGGGTCTGTCTGTGCGGAGAGGGGTGCGGCGGGGGCGAGAGTACGTGACCCTACGGAACACGGGTATTAAAGTTCTGGATGATACGTTCCGCCCCGCTAGTGCCCCTCTCAAGGAGGCCACGGACTTGCGGGAGGATGCACAGGTGAGAGGGGTCAAAGGTTAATTCGATTTCTCACATACTTGCTGCGTTGCAAAGAAGTCCCTCTCTTCCATGTAGTATGGACTGGCTCACTTCCCCTCATGGATTTCCAGTCATCTGATTGGTGTAATCGTGGGGCTAGAGGGAGTTTCCACCATTTTTATTTATTTTATTTCACCTTTATTTTACCAGGTAGACTAGTTGAGAACAAGTTCTCATTTACAACTGCAATCTGGCCAAGATAAAGCAAAGCAGTGCGACACAAACAACAACACAGAGTTACACATGGAATAAACAAACATACAGTCAATAATACAATAGAAAAAATCAATATACAGTGTGTGCAAATGAGGTAGGATAAGGGAGGTAAGGCATTAAATAGGCCATAGTGGCAAGATAATTACAATATAGCAATTAAACACTGGAGTGATAGATGTGCAGAAGATGAATGTGCAAGAAGAGATACTGGGGTGCAAAATAAATAAAATAAATAACAGTATGGGGATGAGGTAGTTGGATGGGCTATTTACAGATGAGCTATTGTACAGGTGCAGTGATCTGTGAGCTGCTCTGACAGCTGGTGCTTAAAGTTAGTGAGGGAGATATGAGTCTCCAGCTTCAGTGATTTTTGCAGTTTGTTCCAGTCATCAATCTATCACTTGTCTGTTCCTTTTTAACAATGGACATCTAATTAGCATAATACTAAAATGTCCCAACAAAATCCGTCAGTTTAAGATATTAAACGTATTAGTTTATTGAATGGGCTGCGTCTCAATCTACTGCATCCGTCAATGTCGCCCTTCTGCATCTGTGGTGAAAGGTGGCAGAGCTAGAGTGGTGTTTGTCAGACCATAAGACATCCCAAATATCGGTCTAATGTAGCGTCTGAACGGTTTGGCCTACACACTATTATGCCCCTCCTGGAAGATGAGATTCATGAACACGATGGTGTTCTCCGTTTTGCTCTACGACCGCCACAAGCCTCACGGGACTCATCTGAAGTCGGTACAGACGATCTGCTACCTTCTGTCTGTAGCGTCTGAACAGTTGGGGCTACACACTGATATGACCCCTCTGTGAAAAGGTGAGACTCTCACAAACACATACGTCAGTTGTTTTTCTCCAGGACGCCCACAAGCCCCACAAACCTCACAAACCTCACAAACCTCACAAGCCCCACAAACCTCACAAACCTCACAAGCCCCACAAGCCCCACAAGCCCCACAAGCCCCACAAGCCCCACAAGCCCCACAAGCCCCACAAGCCCCACAAGCCCCACAAGCCCCACAAGCCCCACAAGCCCCACAAACCTCACAAGCCTCACAAGCCTCACAAGCCTCACAAGCCTCACAAGCCCCACAAGCCCCACAAACCTCACAAACCTCACAAGCCCCACAAGCCTCACAAGCCCCACAAGCCTCACAAGCCCCACAAGCCTCACAAGCCCCACAAGCCAAATTAATTGTTTAATCAAATACATTTTGTATATATTTTTTCAACCTTAAGGGGTCCTAAAAATGAAATAGTTAAATGATCCATGGTATGACTATCATGAAACAATTCCATATGTTAACTTAGTAGAACCCCCCCACCCCCCGCTTAGACTCTACAGGGCTAATATAGATAACCAAATGCATTTAACTTAATATTGAAATGAACAAATACATTTGAAAACATTTTCCTGCCCGAACAGATGGGGCCGATGTGCTGTCGTGGTGAAATAGGGCTTGTAAAGCAGGAGTCTTGGAGGAGTGTGATTTGGGCTAGAGTAGATGTATGACTGTGCTGCAATCAGATGCTACCTGTGAGTAGAGACAGAGGAGGATTATACAGTAGTCTATAAATACCAGAGAAGATAAGTCTCATAGATCTGGTCTGGATCCACTTATCTCTATTACACACACACACACACACACACACACACACACACACACACACACACACACACACACACACACACACACACACACACACACACACACACACACACACACACACACACACACACACACACACACACACACACACACACACACACACACACACACACACACACACACACACACACACACACACACACACACACACACACACACACACACACACACACACACACACACACACACACACACACACACACACACACACACACACACACACACACACACACACACACACACACACACACACACACACACACACACACACACACACACACACACACACACACACACACACACACACACACACACACACACACACACACACACACACACACACACACACACACACTAGGGCTGCACGATTATGGGCAAAAAATGCAATTAAAATTTTTGCAAAAAATATTGAGATTATAATCAAATGTTATTTGTCACATACATGTGTTTTGCAGATGTTATTGCTGGTGTAGAGAAATGCTTGTGTTTCTAGCTCCAACAGTGCAGTAATATCTGACAAGTAATATCTATCAATACACACAATCTAAAGTAAAGGAATGGAATTAAGAATATATAAATATTTGGACGAGCGAAGTCAGAGTGGCATAGACTAAGATACAGTAGATGAGTAATCCAAATATGAACATATTATTAAAATAACTAGTGTTCCATTTATTAAAGTGATATATATGAAAACACTTGGGTGAACTGTTGGAATCATAGAAATAACATGATTTATATTAAGAAGCAAAGTGGAAAGCAGCATTGTTCTTGTTTGGAACAATGTGTTGACAGCATTTTACCTAACAGAACCTCATGCAAACTTAGAGTGAATCTAATAGCGAGGAGGAGGAACTGCGCAGTTGAGTGACAGGGGGCGGGGCTTTGTGTGTGGGAAGCAGCCACAAGAGGAGAGAAAGATAAATGCTGAATGGCATTTCAAAATATTGCATGCTTCTGAGGTATGGATATTACACATGTCAATATTGTGATTTCCATGTGAATTCCATTAATTGTGCAGCACTAACGCACCCACCCACACAGTCGAACACACATGTCCACATAGTTCAATCTGTACTTTCTCTCTCTGACTCTCTCTCGGTCTGTCTCTCTCTCGGGCTGTCTCTCTCTCTCTCTCTCTCTCTCTCTCTCTCTGTGTCTCTGTCTGTCTCTTTCTCTCTCTCTCCCTCCGTCTGTCTCTCTCTCTCTCTGTCTCTCTCTCCCTCTCTGTGTCTCTGTCTCTCTTTCTCTCTCTCTCCGTCTGTCTCTCTCTCTCTGTCTCTCTCTCTCTCTCTGTCTCTCTTTCTCTCTCTCCGTCTGTCTCTGTCTCTCTCTCTCTGTGTGTCTTTCTTTCTCTCTCTCTCTCTGTCTCTGTCTCTCTCTCTCTCTCTGTCTCTCTCTCTCTGTGTCTCTCTCTCTCTCTCTCTCTCTCTCTCTCTCTCTCTCTCTCTCTCTCTCTCTCTCTCTCTCTGTGTCTCTGTGTCTCTGTGTCTCTGTCTCTCTCTCTCTGTGTCTCTCTCTCTCTCTCTGCCATGTGTCCAGCTGTATTCTCATCTGCCACTGTCTGTTATTAATCATAATGTGTGCCCCTGCCCCCTGCCCCCCCACCCACACACAAACAACCCACTCTGATCTCAGGTGGGCTGTGGTAATCACTAATGGGAGTGCTGGTCCAGTTGTTTTGGCAGTGTGTCTGATCTCCCAGTGTTTTGGCAGTGTGTCTGATCTCCCAGTGTTTTGGCAATGTGTCTGATCTCCCAGTGTTTTGGCAGTGTGTCTGATCTTCCAGTGTTTTGGCAGTGTGTCTGATCTTCCAGTGTTTTGGCAGTGTGTCTGATCTCCCAGTGTTTTGGCAGTGTGTCTGATCTCCCAGTGTTTTGGCAGTGTGTCTGATCTCCCAGTGTTTTGGCAGTGTGTCTGATCTCCCAGTGTTTTGGCAGTGTGTCTGATCTCCCAGTGTTTTGGCAGTGTATCTGATCTCCCAGTGTTTTTGTCAGTGTGTCTGATCTCCCAGTGTTTTTGTCAGTGTGTCTGATCTCCCAGTGTTTTGGCAGTGTGTCTGATCTCCCAGTGTTTTGGCAGTGTGTCTGATCTTCCAGTGTTTTGGCAGTGTGTCTGATCTCTCAGTGTTTTGGCAGTGTCTGATCTTCCAGTGATTTGGCAGTGTGTCTGATCTCACAGTGTTTTTGGCAGTGTGTCTGATCTCACAGTGTTTTTGGCAGTGTGTCTGATCTCACAGTGTTTTGGCAGTGTGTCTGATCTCACAGTGTTTTGGCAGTGTGTCTGATCTCACAGTGTTTTGGCAGTGTGTCTGATCTCACAGTGTTTTGGCAGTGTGTCTGATCTCACAGTGTTTTGGCAGTGTGTCTGATCTCACAGTGTTTTGGCAGTGTGTCTGATCTCACAGTGTTTTGGCAGTGTGTCTGATCTCCCAGTGTTTTGGCAGTGTGTCTGATCTCCCAGTGTTTTGGCAGTGTGTCTGATCTCCCAGTGTTTTGGCAGTGTGTCTGATCTCCCAGTGTTTTGGCAGTGTGTCTGATCTTCCAGTGTTTTGGCAGTGTGTCTGATCTCTCAGTGTTTTGGCAGTGTGTCTGATCTCTCAGTGTTTTGGCAGTGTGTCTGATCTCCCAGTGTTTTGGAAGTGTGTCTGATCTCCCAGTGTTTTGGCAGTGTGTCTGATCTCCCAGTGTTTTGGCAGTGTGTCTGATCTCTCAGTAGAGACCCCTGAGAGAGCCCAGTAAGCTCCCTCCCTTCCTCCCTCCCTCCCTTCCAAACACATTAGCTAGTGCAGTAAATGTTTAGCATGGATGCTTTCATGTCTACTCTCCTCGGTGACCCTAGCCTAGGTATTAAGGGGCTCACCCAAGTGCTCGTTATCTGATTTAGAATGACCTGAACCTGACCAGAGATTGGCCTGACATTCTCACAGACAATAGGAGGTGTTTTATGTGTTATAATCTGTGCTTGACTTGATCTATAGTGTATGTGTGGTCTGAGTTTACACCTTATCTGATGCTGTGATTTCATATCCTCTCTTAGTCTGGACTTTTTCAGGTCACATGGATAGAAAAAAACACCTGACCGTATGTACCTATAATACCCTGCATCTGACCTCCTTGCCCTCTCTCTCGCTCTGTCTCTCTCTCGCTCTGTCTCTCTCTCGCTCTGTCTCTCTCTCACTCTGTCTCTCTCTCTCTCTGTCTCTCTCTCGCTCTGTCTCTCTCTCGCTCTGTCTCTCTCTCGCTCTGTCTCTCTCTCGCTCTGTCTCTCTCTCGCTCTGTCTCTCTCTCGCTCTGTCTCTCTCTCGCTCTGTCTCTCTCTCGCTCTGTCTCTCTCTCGCTCTGTCTCTCTCTCTCTCTCTTTGTCTCTCTCTCTCTTTGTCTCTCTCTCGCTCTGTCTCTCTCTCGCTCTGTCTCTCTCTCGCTCTGTCTCTCTCTCTCTCTCTCTCGCTCTGTCTCTCTCTCGCTCTGTCTCTCTCTCGCTCTGTCTCTCTCTCGCTCTGTCTCTCTCTCGCTCTGTCTCTCTCTCGCTCTGTCTCTCTCTCTCTCTCTTTGTCTCTCTCTCGCTCTGTCTCTCTCTCGCTCTGTCTCTCTCTCGCTCTGTCTCTCTCTCGCTCTGTCTCTCTCTCGCTCTGTCTCTCTCTCGCTCTGTCTCTCTCTCTCGCTCTGTCTCTCTCTCGCTCTGTCTCTCTCTCGCTCTGTCTCTCTCTCTCTCTCTCTCTCCCCCCCAGAGGGCCAGTGTGACTTTCAAGGAGCATTGTGGGCTCCCCCCAGTGGCCAAGCTGAAGCAGTGCATCCAGAGCCTGGCCACGCGGCTTCAGACCCCAGAAGGCCCTCCGGGGGCCAGCATGACCCTGAAGGATGGCTACCCCCACTTGGAGGCCCTGGGCAGCATCACTGACACCACGCGCAAACTACTGAGCCACTATGATATGGTAGGGAACGCATGGGGAGAGAGTGAGAGAGATACGTTTGGGAATGCATATTGAAATAGATGTGTTATAACACTGAGCGAGAGACTTGTAGGTATAGGCATATGTTTGTTCACCCAGGTCTTCTGTACACATGCACACCCACAATTGGGGAGAGAGAGGCATGTATACACACACACGCACATACACAGGCCCACATCCTCCTCTCCAGCTGTGTTTACTCCCACAGCTGGAGAGAGGACTAGGAGAGAGATATAATTGAGAGAGAGGGAGAGAGGACAGAGAGAGGGAGAGAGGACAGAGAGAGGGAGAGGACAGAGAGAGGGAGAGAGGAGAGAGGAGGGAGAGAGGACAGAGAGAGGACAGAGAGAGAAGGAGAGAGGACTGAGAGAGAGGGAGAGGCCTGAGAGAGAGGGAGACAGGGAGAGAGGCCTGAGAGAGGGAGAGAGGCCTGAGAGGGAGAGAGGCCTGAGAGAGAGGCCTGAGAGACAGAGAGAGAGGCCTGTGAGACAGAGACAGAGGACTGAGAGAGAGGGAGAGGCCTGAGAGAGAGGGAGACAGGGAGAGAGGCCTGAGAGAGGCCTGAGAGAGGGAGAGAGGCCTGAGAGAGGGAGAGAGGCCTGAGAGAGGGAGAGAGGCCTGAGAGAGAGGCCTGAGAGACAGGGAGAGAGGCCTGAGAGACAGGGAGAGAGGCCTGAGAGACAGGGAGAGAGGCCTGAGAGACAGGGAGAGAGGCCTGAGAGACAGGGAGAGAGGCCTGAGAGACAGGGAGAGAGGCCTGAGAGACAGGGAGAGAGGCCTGAGAGACAGGGAGAGAGGCCTGAGAGACAGGGAGAGAGGCCTGAGAGACAGGGAGAGAGGCCTGAGAGACAGGGAGAGAGGCCTGAGAGACAGGGAGAGAGGCCTGAGAGACAGGGATAGAGGCCTGAGAGACAGGGAGAGCCTATAGGCTACCTGAGGGAGAAAAGAGGGAGGAGCATCGGTGCGAGTCGCATTAGAAGGGGTGGGAGATGAGAAAATGTTGGACGGGCAATGAGGCATGGCTGAGTCAAATAGGAATCCTGACTTTATCAGGTATCAAGGTAAGACCCAGATGCAGACCATGTCGAAGTAACAATGTTTATTACAGAAACGGGCAAAGGTACAGGACAGCAGGCAGGCAGAGTGGTCAGGCGGGTGGGTACAGGTTCAGGACAGGCAGAGGGGTCAGGCGGGTGGGTACAGGTTCAGGACAGGCAGAGTGGTCAGGCGGGTGGGTACAGGGTCAGGACAGGCAGAGTGGTCAGGCGGGTGGGTACAGGGTCAGGACAGGCAGAGTGGTCAGGCGGGTGGGTACAGGGTCAGGACAGGCAGAGTGGTCAGGCGGGTGGGTACAGGGTCAGGACAGGCAGAGTGGTCAGGCGGGTGGGTACAGGGTCCTGACAGGCAGAGTGGTCAGGCGGGTGGGTACAGGTTCAGGACAGGCAGAGTGGTCAGGCGGGTGGGTACGGTTCAGGACAGGCAGAGTGGTCAGGCAGGTGGGTACAGGGTCAGGATGGGCAAGGGTCAAAAACCAGGAGGACGAGAAAAGAGAGACTGGGGAAAAGCAGGAGCTGACCCAAAAACGCTGGTTGGCTTGACAAACAAGACGAACTGGCAACAGACAAACAGAGAACACAGGTATAAATACACAGGAGATAATGGGGAAGATGGGCAACATCTAGAGGGGGGTGGAGACAATCACAAAGACAGGTGAAACAGATCAGGGTGTGACAGACTTAATGAAGTGGTGATTAAAGAGCTCAGCCATGTCAGTTACAACCACATCGTCAACTTTAAGGGACATGTGCAACTGTGAGGAGGAGAGTTTATTCTCCAGGTCTTTAACCATTTTCCAGAACTTCTTGGGGTTAGATCCACAGAGAGAGAGAACTGCTGCTAAAAGTAACTTTGTCCTTCTGGATAGCCTGAGTGCACTTATTTCTCATTTTCCTGAACGAGAGCCAGTCAGCCTGAGTATGCGTGTGCCGAGCCTTTCGCCAAATGGTGTTCTTGATGTGGAGTAACTCTGCCAGATCACGGTCGAACCAGGGCTGAACCTGTTTTTAATTCTCATTTCCTTTATGGGGAAATGAGAAATAACAATACCACTGATCCCGGGAATGGAACCCACTATACTGGCGCTACAACCATCATGCTCTACCAAGTGTGTGTGTGTGTGTGTGTGTGTGTGTGTGTGTGTGTGTGTGTGTGTGTGTGTGTGTGTGTGTGTGTGTGTGTGTGTGTGTGTGTGAAATCCGTCATTGTTTGTCTGTATCTAAGGTCTAAGCCAGTATGAGACTCAGACCTTAGTCTCCCCAATGTCTACATCACACCCCTCACCCTTCACACATGGCCTTAGCCATCACACTCTCTCCTTCCCTTCCATCTCTCCATTCCTCTTTCCCTCCATCCTTCATCTCACAGTCATCCACCCCCCAGGTGTTGAGCAGCAGTGTTGGGTCACAGATGGGAAGTGAAGGACATTAGTCTGTAAATACCACAGTGTGTTGCTCTTTGGTGCCTGAAGGCTTGTTCATTGACTTACATTATATAATTTGTGTGTCTGTATAACTGACTCACTTTTAGCCAATATCTCTCATTGGTTAAGTGTATGTGTTTGTGTCTGTCTGTCAGTTGGTTGGTCTGTTAGTTGGTTGATCTGTGTACCTATCTCAGTCTCTGTATCTGTCTGTCTGTCCAGAGGCTCATCCAGCGTCTGTTTGTCTGTCCAGAGGCACATCTTGTCTGTCTGTGTCTGTCTGTGTCTGTCTGTCTGTCTGTCTGTCCAGAGGCTCATCTTGTCTGTGTGCTTACCTGCCTGCCTGTCTGTCCGTCCAGAGGCTTATCTTGTCTGTCTGTCTGTCTGTCCAGAGGCTCATCTTGTCTGTCTGTCTGCCTGTCTGTCTGTCTGTCTGTCTGTCTGTCCAGAGGCTCATCTTGTCTGTCTGTCTGTCCAGAGGCTCATCTTGTCTGTCTGTCTGTCCAGAGGCTCATCTTGTCTGTCTGTCTGTCCAGAGGCTCATCTTGTCTGTCTCTGTCCAGAGGCTCATCTTGTCTGTCTCTGTCCAGAGGCTCATCTTGTCTGTCTGCTTACCTGCCTGCTTACCTGCCTGCCTGCCTGCCTGCCTGCCTGCCTGTCTGTCTGTCTGTCTGTCTGTCTGTCTGTCTGTCCAGAGGCTCATCTTGTCTGTCTGCTTACCTGCCTGTCTGTCTGTCCGTCCAGAGGCTCATCTTGTCTGTCTGTCTGTCTGTGTCTGTCTGTCTGTCTGTGTCTGTCTGTCTGTGTCTGTCTGTCTGTCTGTCCAGAGGCTCATCTTGTCTGTGTGCTTACCTGCCTGTCTGTCTGTCCGTCCAGAGGCTCATCTTGTCTGTCTGTCTGTCTGTCTGTCTGTCTGTCTGTCTCTGTCTGTCTGTGTCTGTCTGTCTGTCTGTCTGTCTGTCTTTCCAGAGGCTCATCTTGTCTGTGTGCTTACCTGCCTGCCTGTCTGTCCGTCCAGAGGCTTATCTTGTCTGTCTGTCTGTCCAGAGGCTCATCTTGTCTGTCTGCTTGCCTGCTTGCCTGCCTGCCTGCCTGCCTGCCTGCCTGTCTGTCTGTCTGTCTGTCTGTGTCTGTCTGTCTGTCTGTCTGTGTCTGTGTCTGTCTGTCTGTCTGTCTGTCTGTGTCTGTCTGTCTGTCTGTCCAGAGGCTCATCTTGTCTGTGTGCTTACCTGCCTGCCTGTCTGTCCGTCCAGAGGCTTATCTTGTCTGTCTGTCTGTCTGTCCAGAGGCTCATCTTGTCTGTCTGCTTGCCTGCTTGCCTGCCTGCCTGCGTTCCTGCCTGCCTGTCTGTCTGTCTGTGTCTGTCTGTCTGTGTCTGTCTGTCTGTGTCTGTCTGTCTGTCTGTCTGTCTGTCTGTCTGTCTGTGTCTGTCTGTCTGTCTGTCCAGAGGCTCATCTTGTCTGTCTGTCTGTGTCTGTCTGTCTGTGTCTGTGTCTGTCTGTCTGTCTGTCTGCCTGTATGTCTGTCTGTCTGTCCAGAGGCTCATCCAGTGTCTGTCTGTCCCTTCCAGATGATCTCAGCCCAGAAGCAGCTGATTGAGAAGGCAGACGCTGTGCAGGAGAGGATTGCACAGGTTCAGAGAGAGGGTGAGAGGAGGGGATGGATGGACAGATGGAGGAATATAAAATTAATTTCTAACCAGCTAGAGTAATAACAATCCCTGGATCCTATCTTCAGGAATCTAGCAGTGTGATAATAATAACTAACTTGTATCTAATAACTTAAGTGTTCTACTGAAGTGTGATTGAAGAGCTCCATCTTTTATATTGTATTGTGTACCCCTGTCAGAAGAGATATGCTGGCTCAAGTGCATTGCCCTATATGGGAGAAATGGAGAGAGGAAAGTAAATAGCTGGTTTTGATTTACCATACTGATAAACGTCCCCAGATGTCGGTCTAGATCATGAGCCTTAAAAGGAGAGAAACTACTCACATAAGAGCTTGATACAAAAGGATAGCAAATGGAAAAAGGGATTTATTTTTATCCCCTGCTCAAGTGTGACATTTAATTGAGCTAAATGATTTTTGAACATTTTTCAAATGTAATGATATGGATTGTCTTTCTGTTACTTATGGCTAGCCTCAGCTCTCACTGACTCTTAATTTCCTCTCCGTCTCAACCACCTGTCCCTGTCTCGTCTCAGGAATGGAGTTTCATGAGGAGCTGCCTAGGCTGGGAGAGAAGGAAGGGCTGAAGGGTCGCAAGCAGAGCAAAGCCCTGGAGAGTTTCACCTGGAACATCACTGTACTCAAGGTACTCATGGAGGCACAATACAATACACTTTGTCACCAAGGGGAAAATGTCTTGGACACATTTATGCTGCTGTATATTATATAAACACCCGCCCTCTCTCTCGCTCTCTTTTACTTTCTCTCGTCTCTCTCTCCCCTCCCTCCCTACCTCTCTCCTTCTCTACCTCCCTCCCTCCATCGCTCCCTCTACAGGGTCAGTGTGATCTCCTGCATGGTGCCAAGGCAGACTCCCTGGATGCTCTGAGACAGTTGGCCCTGGCCTGTGAAGCCTGTGGCTTGACCTCTACCACCTCCTGCGGTCCCTCTGACCTCCTCTACACCCCTCACGGCAGGAGGGGCAGCACTCAGGAGAGAAGGGGCAGCAACCATGGCAATGGAAGAATCTGACACACCCAACCTACCAGAGAGAGGGAGGGGGAGACAGGGATGGAGCGGAAGAGATGGGGACACCCCCCAAAATCCCAAACTACCAGAGAAAGGGATGGAGGGGATGGGGACAGAGAGAGAGTGGAATGGTCTAGAATAGAGGCCAGAGCCTATCCCTTTATCCAGAATAAAGTATCAAGACTACTGAAGAATGGTTGCAGTAATTGGCCAGCCTTACTTTGTGTTCATCAGTCCTGAGGCTTTTTAACAATACAGGAATGTTCTTACGTTATGTAAAAAACACTTGTGCTTATTTAACAATGTGAACTTGGACTTAATATAACTTTCTCAATTTCTTTCTGATGGAAAAACATCAGAAAGTTTCACTAAATGAAATGAAACATCAGAAAGTTTTCACTAAATGAAAACATTTTCTATATGTTTTTTCTTCTCCCTTTAAGGGAATTGTGATTGTGAACACAAAACATTGTTCTGCTGTGAGAAAGAGTGGTGGTGACTTTTATGTTTAAGTTCTTTTCTCTATGGACCCTGTACGCTGAACCTAATGTTTGGATTTAGCTCAACTCACCATTTCTGAGCGCAATGGTTTCAAGAACCTGTTTAAGTTCTCCTTCCTAACATTTCAAGCCCGATAGTCAATGACATTTTCCCAGTAATTCACAACCTCAACAACAAGCGCCTGTTATACTCTGTTAGCCGGGGTTGTCTGCCCGCCTGAAGACTTTCCAGGTAGCCTAGTGGTTAGAGCGTTGGGCCAGTAACTGAAAGGTTGCTGTATCAAATCACCGAGCTGACAAGGTAAAAATCTGTCCTTCTGCCCCTGAGCAAGGCAGTTAAGCCTCTGGGCGCCGAAGACGTGGATGTGGATTAAGGCAGCCCCCTGCACCTCTCTGTTTCAGAGGGGTTGGGTTAAATGCGGAAGACACATTTCAGTTGAAGGCATTCAGTTGTACAATTGACTATGTATCCCCCTTCTCCACATGCATCCACCTAATTTATCCCTCGGAGGAACTGATGTAACGCTGCTGATGAGAGCCCGCCTCGTAGTGGATACAACGGGGGGCTTTCATTCAGGGATGGAGTGACGGGTGACCCCCCCTGTCCAAGAGGACATGCTGAGTGACGATTGATTGATTGATTAATTGGTTGTGTTAAAAAGGCTTGGTTGATTGATAGATGTGTATTTCCCTACTAGAGGACATTATTGGCATGGCTGTGTTACTATGAGGGAATTATAGGGGCCCCTTTCTCTATGTGATGACTGAAGGTATGTGCTGGGTTTGTCCCAGCTTAAAAAACTCACTCAGCTAAACACTGATGTACTCTGACAAAGAACTACAAAAATGGCGCCACTAGGTGCTACTACTAACCTCGGTGTGTTTTTATGCTTGCCCACTTCTGATGATGGAGTGTGGGACATTAAATTGGGTCTCCTGTGGCTCAGAGGTAAACATTCCGTTTGTCATTCTAGCCTGGGGTAGGAGGTGATGTACCGTCCCTACAGTGATGTTCAACGCACACAGCAGTAATGCTGGAAGGATAATGGAATGCTGCATAAGAAAGGCTATTAGCTAAATAAAAACTCATGCCCCTTACCATAGAACAGGTGTTAGTTCTAAAGCCTCGGCCTCTGCATTAACCCTTTATGTGCATTTTTGAACAAAAAAGACAGATGAGTCGTTCCATCAAAATAGAGCCTTTTGCATTTTATGTAGAAATTGTGCACCAATATTGAATTTGAAAAGTCTGTTATATTAAATGAAGTGCCCTTTAATATAGACCACATGGAGAATTCAATATCTTTATAAGGAATAACGTGCCAAAATTCAGTTACTGCAAGGAAGATTTGAACCCACTTACCCACAACATTTCTCCCAAGTTTTCAACATCATTGTAAAGTCCTAGTTATTTTGTTGCTTTGACAAAGTCAATTCTGAAGATTATTATTGATTTAATGTGATATATTTACATCTGTCCCTCATTTTAAGGTCAACCCGGTTACCTGAACTGAACTCTCTTTTTAAAATGCTGAAACTATTCCTTTAAAAAATAAAAATGGAACATCTAATAGTCAAATTCTAGTGTAAAAGCAGGGGAGCTGGTTCTACTCTTTTTGGACATTTTCTAGTGTTTTGTGGTGGAAAACTGAGCGGGTCGGAGTATAACACGTCAACCCTGTTACCCATAGATAGACAGGCTAGAAATGTTTTAACAATTTAAAGCTTGCATTCACTTGCCCCTCACAACAATCTTCCATTCCCCCTGTCACAAGGTGATTCATCACTGATTTAAGATGAAATCGCCAACCTTGTTACTTTATTTGGTACATAATAGGTACTTACTATAGTAATGTTTTTATTTAAACCTCTCGAGATGGAACGACCCAGATACAGATGGAACGACCCAGATACAGATGGAACGACCCAGATACAGAATACAAAAATTCCTGTCTAGCCTAATCTGCTCGACTGGTGTGTTGATGTTTTTTGCTGTGTTGAGATTCTACAAATCTTAAATGAACAACACACTAACAACACTATGGTCCAACGCCATAGTTCTTTACTTTACTATAGTAACTCTCTGTAAACCTTAAAGACCATTTAGCAAGTTACATTTGGTTACATTTTTTAAATAAAAATAGAATAACCCCCCATGGTGTGACTTATGCCGTGTTCAAAACAACTGGTGCGTTCAAGACAACTGGGAACTCAGGGGGAAAAAAACAGCTCCGACTAGGATTTTTTTTTTTTTACGGTCATCCAACTCGAAAATTCAAGTTGGACACACTGGCATCTTTCTAGAGTGCTGACTTTCCGACCTGAAGATCACTAACGTCGTGATTTGACCTCGTTTGACCTCGAGTTCCCGGTTGCCTTGATAGCCCCATTATAGCGTCCCTTATAGCGATGTGTGTATGGGCTACGGCTGCATCCCAAAGGGCACTCTATTCCCTACATAGTGCATTACAACCTATGTCTGTCTGTGTCTGCTATCTCTGACCGAGCATTCAAACAAATGTTTGTTTCGTCCCGTCGCCGTACACTCTTGTCACAGTGTGTTGTCTTTGTAAAAACAAATATAGAAGAGGATTTATTGAAGGGGATGACGACTGTTTTAAAACTAATAAATATTATATTAAATGGCCCTAGCTTTCATTTTGAAAAGCTAGTTTTTTTTTCTATCTGATAACCAATGTCACAGTTTCACCCTGACTAAATAAAACAATATTTTACTGACCATTAAATCGCCTTGTCTTCTTTCTTGTCTTCCATCTTATCATCATGGAATTGTCACATTGGTTCTCTCTAAAACGTTCTCATAGAAAAGGAGGGAAAGAAAGATGCATTTGGAAGGTAATGGGTCTGAGCCTTGGTGTTGATGGCCAGTAGTAGTTAGGAATAATAGAGGTGTAGTTTGCCAGAACAGCCAGTAAGTGGAGGTGTTTATCAAGAGAACGAGGAATAATCCCTAGTAGGCTACTGCACTGCACTTTCCTCAGGGTCACTACTATCCCGAGTACTTTGGAAGTCACTACCTTAACCCCTAACTTAACCATAACCATAACTCTTACCTAACCATAACCCTAACCTTAACCATAGCCCTTATCTAACCCTAACCTTAACCATAACCCTAACCCCTACCCTAAGCTTAACCATAACCCTTACCTAACCCTAACCCCTACCCTAATCTTAACCCCTACCGTAACCATTTTACATGTCTACTTCAATGGGGTAGGGACGTCCCAAGGACACCGGATAGCACAGGCCTTTTCCATGATAAATAAGGCTAAACAAATGTCAATCTTTCCTAAATGTGATTGAATGTTCAATACTCAAGCTTGGCTGCTAAGTAGGCTGATTTATTTTCATATCAAGCTTATAAAGAGTGATGGTAATTACATTTTATGCTACACTTCAAAAGTAGACTAATATGTTTTAGTCCTACAACAAGAATCAACACTGGCACGGGCCTGATGTCATAGAACTGAAAGAAAACCTCACTTCTCTATCTCTCTCCCTCCCTCCTCCCTCACTCCTCTCGTGGTCCTGTACACTGGACAATGTCTCAGGGGGGGATTGTGTGCAGCAGATGGGAGGTGATGGAACTCTGTGGTAGTGGAGGAGGAGGTCTGTCAGCTCCTAATGCAGGGGGAACATCTGGCTGCTGCTCGCCCTATCACCACCCTTACACACACATACCTTCACTACCATCACCACACTTTAGCCTGGGGCCACTAGGGGCTACACAGGGCCATGCTGGGGCCTCAGAGACACACAGCACAGGAGACGCCCCTTATATTTTAAAAGTGAAGGAATAGTGAAGTATAATGTGTTGAATTATTTCACAGCTTTGAGGCCTAGTGTTAACTCCTGAGTTGGTCTATGTGCTAATAGTCCATCCTATATATGACGAGGTTGTGAAATAGGGAATGACAGAATCTGAATGTGAAGGACCTACTGAATGTTCAACTGTCTTGAAGTATTCCCGCTGGGCACACCCCGTCATTTCAACGTGGAAATGTGGGTAATATTTGTTTGAGACATTGATCAGTGAGATGTTGGCCTTTATTCACCCACTCAAAAATTACATCAGTAAGTTTGTTGAATTCCCAATGTGTTATCACTATGCTTTCAACCATCTAAAAGCTCAACAAAGTTCAAATGGCAATACAATGTCAGATGTTTTTGATTTCATGTATTCCACTGTGCTTCATCTAACAGCACAACCAAAGGGAAAAAAACAAAGGATTACAGTTGAGATGACATTAAAAGTACATAGTGCAAGTCATCAGTGCTGTTTGCGATCCTGTGCAGATTAATATAACAATTGTGAATATTTCCACAGACCTGGGACCTTTGCATGCTATCTTGAACACACACCTTTCTATGATTACATAAGAAGACATGTATAGTTACAGTAACCTGGAAGTGACCATGGATGAGTTACATATTTTAAGGTTGAATAAATACTGTTACATTAGTTTGTAGGATAGCCTTAAGTTTTGGCTGTTCATTGTATTTCAAAAGTAATATTGAACTGTGTTTGGGTGACAACACAACCAAATATCAACATTTAAAAGAGATGTATCTAATGCTAGGATAGTTTCATCAGAGCCACTGGCTGAATCCTATACCTTAAATGTAGACTCAGCGATATGACCTAGATGCAGAAAGTAAACAGCACAGTAGTGGGTCAATTTTCGCAACAATTAAGAGCGTTGACGCGCAAGGCTCAACTTCTCCACTGTTTTGGTGGCCTGGCTACCACACCGTGAACAGCGTGAAGCGAAACCGTGCACGTGCGCAGATACGGTGTGTGACTGTGTAAGAGCGAAGTCTTGCATCTCATCTCAGTGTCTGCCTGTTGGTTGTCAACACAACCAAATATCAACATTGGAAGGAAATGTATCTCTGACTTTTTAATTCCAGTTTGTCAACAAATTAGTAAATTATATGTTGGATTCGAGTCTCCATCTCAACCAAAAATATAAGTTTAAGGACTAAATCAAACTTTATTTAATATGCATTTAAAGTTTTATTTTATTTAGTCTTATTCTTTAACTTAGATTTTGGGTTGAGCTGGAGATGGGAATCCAACATATCAATTATTAGTTTGTAGTTTATAGTCAAACTGGAATTAAAGCCAGACTAAGTCAGTGGCACCGATGGAACTATTTCTTCCAGTTCCATCAATTAATTATAGATATGTTAGATTTACATCTCCACCAAAAATCTAAGTTAAGGAATAGGATCAAATCCAACTTCATTTAAAGTGCATTTAAAGTTAGATTAGATTTAGTCCTATTCTTTAACTGATTTTTGAGACAGAGACGTGAATCCAACATATTAACTTGGAGAAAAAATTTGAAAATCAACCAAAGTTTGAAACCCTAGGCCTATATGTAGTGTCCATTTTAGTTGAACCTTGGGTTGAATTTAAAACATTAGCTGGGCTTGGTTAAAATCCTGGATGGGAGACCAAATGCAGACAGATTAACTCTCCAGGAGGTGCTATAGTTTTTTTCTGATCACGGATATAATTTGAAGATCTGACATTGTTTCAATGGTACAAATTCAACATATTTTATACAATATTTGTCTATGTTGAAAATTGGTTGAAATGTAACCCTTAGAACCACAGTTTAAGTTGATGACTTTTTTCAAATCCAATGTTTTTTTCCACGTAGATTCAACGTCACAATATACTGACAAATGACGTTGAAACGTTAGTTCAACCAATTTGTGTACCAATGAATTGATATCTATATTATCATTTTATCAAACGTTACAAGGCGCTAACAACTAACTACCAACCAATGAAAACACTGTCCATTATTCTAGTCGGGCAGTGCATAAAACACATTATTCTAGTTGTGCAGTGCAGAAAACACATTATTCTAGTTGGGCAGTGCAGAAAACACATTATTCTAGTTGGGCAGTGCAGAAAACACATTATTCTAGTTGGGCAGTGCATAAAACACATTATTCTAGTTGGGCAGTGCAGAAACACATTATTCTAGTTGGGCAGTGCAGAAAACACATTATTCTAGTAGGGCAGTGCAGAAAACACATTATTCTAGTTGGGCAGTGCAGAAACACATTATTCTAGTTGGGCAGTGCAGAAAACACATTATTCTAGTTGGGCAGTGCAGAAAACACATTATTCTAGTTGGGCAGTGCATAAAACACATTATTCTAGTTGGGCAGTGCAGAAACACATTATTCCAGTTGTAGCAGTGCAGAAAACACATTATTCTAGTAGGGCAGTGCAGAAAACACATTATTCTAGTTGTAGCAGTGCATAAAACACATTATTCTAGTTGGGCAGTGCAGAAAACACATTATTCTAGTAGGGCAGTGCAGAAAACACATTATTCTAGTTGGGCAGTGCAGAAACACATTATTCTAGTTGGGCAGTGCAGAAAACACATTATTCTAGTTGGGCAGTGCAGAAACACATTATTCTAGTTGGGAAGTGCATAAAACACATTATTCTAGTTGGGCAGTGCAGAAAACACATTATTCTAGTTGGGCAGTGCAGAAAACACATTATTCTAGTTGGGCAGTGCAGAAAACACATTATTCTAGTTGTAGCAGTGTAGAAAACACATTATTCTAGTTGTAGCAGTGCAGAAAACACATTATTCTATGTTGGGCAGTGCAGAAAACACATTATTCTAGTTGTAGCAGTGCATAAAACACATTACTCTAGTTGGGCAGTGCATAAAACACATTATTCTAGTTGTAGCAGTGCATAAAACACATTATTCTAGTTGGGCAGTGCATAAAACACATTATTCTAGTTGGGCAGTGCATAAAACACATTATTCTAGTTGGGCAGTGCAGAAAACACATTATTCTAGTTGTAGCAGTGCAGAAAACACATTATTCTAGTTGGGCAGTGCAGAAAACACATTATTCTAGGTGGGCAGTGCAGAAAACACATTATTCTAGTAGGGCAGTGCAGAAACACATTATTCTAGTTGGGCAGTGCAGAAACACATTATTCTAGTTGGGCAGTGCAGAAAACACATTATTCTAGTTGGGCAGTGCAGAAACACATTATTCTAGTAGGGCAGTGCAGAAAACACATTATTCTAGTAGGGCAGTGCAGAAACACAATATTCTAGTTGGGCAGTGCAGAAACACATTATTCTAGTTGTAGCAGTGCAGAAAACACATTATTCTAGTTGGGCAGTGCAGAAACACATTATTATAGTTGTAGCAGTGCAGAAAACACATTATTCTAGTTGGGCAGTGCATAAAACACATTATTCTAGTTCTAGCAGTGCATAAAACACATTATTCTAGTTGGGCAGTGCATAAAACACATTATTCTAGTTGGGCAGTGCATAAAACACATTATTCTAGTTGGGCAGTGCAGAAAACACATTATTCTAGTTGTAGCAGTGCAGAAAACACATTATTCTAGTTGGGCAGTGCAGAAAACACATTATTCTAGTTGGGCAGTGCAGAAAACACATTATTCTAGTAGGGCAGTGCAGAAACACATTATTCTAGTTGGGCAGTGCAGAAACACATTATTCTAGTTGGGCAGTGCAGAAAACACATTATTCTAGTTGGGCAGTGCAGAAACACATTATTCTAGTAGGGCAGTGCAGAAAACACATTATTCTAGTAGGGCAGTGCAGAAACACAATATTCTAGTTGGGCAGTGCAGAAACACATTATTCTAGTTGTAGCAGTGCAGAAAACACATTATTCTAGTTGGGCAGTGCAGAAACACATTATTATAGTTGTAGCAGTGCAGAAAACACATTATTCTAGTTGGGCAGTGCATAAAACACATTATTCTAGTTCTAGCAGTGCATAAAACACATTATTCTAGTTGGGCAGTGCATAAAACACATTATTCTAGTTGGGCAGTGCAGAAAACACATTATTCTAGTTGTAGCAGTGCAGAAAACACATCATTCTAGTTGGGCAGTGCATAAAACACATTATTCTAGTTAGGCAGTGCAGAAAACACATTATTCTAGTTGGGCAGTGCAGAAAACACATTATTCTAGTTGGGCAGTGCAGAAACACATTATTCTAGTTGGGCAGTGCAGAAAACACATTATTCTAGTAGGGCAGTGCAGAAAACACATTATTCTAGTTGGGCAGTGCAGAAACACATTATTCTAGTTGGGCAGTGCAGAAAACACATTATTCTAGTTGGGCAGTGCAGAAAACACATTATTCTAGTTGGGCAGTGCATAAAACACATTATTCTAGTTGGGCAGTGCAGAAACACATTATTCCAGTTGTAGCAGTGCAGAAAACACATTATTCTAGTAGGGCAGTGCAGAAAACACATTATTCTAGTTGTAGCATTGCATAAAACACATTATTCTAGTTGGGAAGTGCATAAAACACATTATTCTAGTTGGGCAGTGCAGAAAACACATTATTCTAGTTGGGCAGTGCAGAAAACACATTATTCTAGTTGGGCAGTGCAGAAAACACATTATTCTAGTTGTAGCAGTGTAGAAAACACATTATTCTAGTTGTAGCAGTGCAGAAAACACATTATTCTATGTTGGGCAGTGCAGAAAACACATTATTCTAGTTGTAGCAGTGCATAAAACACATTACTCTAGTTGGGCAGTGCATAAAACACATTATTCTAGTTGTAGCAGTGCATAAAACACATTATTCTAGTTGGGCAGTGCAGAAAACACATTATTCTAGTTGGGCAGTGCAGAAAACACATTATTCTAGTAGGGCAGTGCAGAAACACATTATTCTAGTTGGGCAGTGCAGAAACACATTATTCTAGTTGGGCAGTGCAGAAAACACATTATTCTAGTTGGGCAGTGCAGAAACAAATTATTCTAGTAGGGCAGTGCAGAAAACACATTATTCTAGTAGGGCAGTGCAGAAACACAATATTCTAGTTGGGCAGTGCAGAAACACATTATTCTAGTTGTAGCAGTGCAGAAAACACATTATTCTAGTTGGGCAGTGCAGAAACACATTATTATAGTTTTAGCAGTGCAGAAAACACATTATTCTAGTTGGGCAGTGCATAAAACACATTATTCTAGTTCTAGCAGTGCATAAAACACATTATTCTAGTTGGGCAGTGCATAAAACACATTATTCTAGTTGGGCAGTGCAGAAAACACATTATTCTAGTTGTAGCAGTGCAGAAAACACATCATTCTAGTTGGGCAGTGCATAAAACACATTATTCTAGTTGGGCAGTGCAGAAAACACATTATTCTAGTTGGGCAGTGCAGAAAACACATTATTCTAGTTGTAGCAGTGTAGAAAACACATTATTCTAGTTGTAGCAGTGCAAAAAACACATTATTCTAGTTGGGCAGTGCAGAAAACACATTATTCTAGTTGTAGCAGTGCAGAAAACACATTATTCTAGTTGGGCAGTGCATAAAACACATTATTCTAGTTGGGCAGTGCAGAAAACACATTATTCTAATTGGGCAGTGCATAAAACACATTTATCTAGTTGTAGCAGGGCATAAAACACATTATTCTAGTTGGGCAGTGAAGAAAACACATTATTCTAGTTGGGCAGTGCAGAAAACACATTATTCTAGTTGGGCAGTGCAAAAAACACATTATTCTAGTTGGGCAGCGCAGAAACACATTATTCTATTAGGGTAGTGCAGAAAACACATTATTCTAGTAGGGCAGTGCAGAAACACATTATTCTAGTTGGGCAGTGCAGAAACACATTATTCTAGTTGGGCAGTGCAGAAAACACATTATTGTAGTTGGGCAGTGCAGAAAACACATTATTCTAGTTGGGCAGTGCAGAAAACACATTATTCTAGTTGGGCAGTGCAGAAAACACATTATTCTAGTTGGGCAGTGCAGAAAACACATTATTCTAGTTGGGCAGTGCAGAAAACATTATTCTAGTTGGGCAGTGCAGAAAACACATTATTCTAGTTGGGCAGTACAGAAAACACATTATTCTAGTTGTAGCAGTGCAGAAAACACATTATTCCAGTTGGGTAGTGCAGAAAACACATTATTCTAGTTGGGCAGTGCAGAAAACACATTATTCTAGTTGGGTAGTGCAGAAAACACATTATTCTAGTTGTAGCAGTGCATAAAACACATTATTCTAGTTTGGCAGTGCATAAAACACATTATTCTAGTTGGGCAGTGCAGAAAACACATTATTCTAGATGTAGCAGTGCATAAAACACATTATTGTAGTTGGGCAGTGCAGAAAACACATTATTCTAGTTGGGCAGTGCAGAAAACACATTATTCTAGTAGGGCAGTGCAGAATACACATTATTCTAGTTGGGCAGTGCAGAAACACATTATTCTAGTAGGGCAGTGCAGAAAACACATTATTCTAGTAGAGCAGTGCAGAAACACATTATTCTAGTTGGGCAGTGCAGAAACACATTATTCTAGTTGGGCAGTGCAGAAAACACATTATTCTAGTTGGGCAGTGCAGAAATCACATTATTCTAGTTGTAGCAGTGCATAAAACACATTATTCTAGTTGGGCAATGCATAAAACACATTATTCTAGTTGGGCAGTGCAGAAAACACATTATTCTAGTTGGGCAGTTCATAAAACACATTATTCTAGTTGTAGCAGTGTAGAAAACACATTATTCTAGTTGTAGCAGTGCAGAAAACACATTATTCTAGTTGGGCAGTGCAGAAAACACATTATTCTAGTTGTAGCAGTGCATAAAACACATTATTCTAGTTGGGCAGTGCATAAAACACATTATTCTAGTTGGGCAGTGCAGAAATCACATTATCCTAATTGGGCAGTGCAGAAAACACATTATTCTAGTTGTAGCAGTGCATAAAACACATTATTCTAGTTGGGCAGTGCAGAAAACACATTATTCTAGTTGGGCAGTGCAGAAAACACATTATTCTAGTTGGGCAGTGCAGAAAACACATTATTCTAGTTGGGCAGTGCAGAAACACATTATTCTAGTAGGGCAGTGCAGAAAACACATTATTCTAGTTGTAGCAGTGCATAAAACACATTATTCTAGTTGGGCAGTGCATAAAACACATCATTCTAGTTGGGCAGTGCGAAAACACATTATTCTAGTTGTAGCAGTGCATAAAACACATTATTCTAGTTGGGCAGTGCATAAAACACATTATTCTAGTTGGGCAGTGCAGAAAACACATTATTCTAGTTGGGCAGTGCATAAAACACATTATTCTAGTTGTAGCAGTGTAGAAAACACATTTTTCTAGTTGTAGCAGTGCAGAAAACACATTATTCTAGTTGGGCAGTGCAGAAAACACATTATTCTAGTTGTAGCAGTGCATAAAACACATTATTCTAGTTGGGCAGTGCATAAAACACATTATTCTAGTTGGGCAGTGCAGAAATCACATTATTCTAGTTGGGCAGTGCAGAAAACACATTATTCTAGTTGTAGCAGTGCATAAAACACATTATTCTAGTTGGGCAGTGCAGAAAACACATTATTCTAGTTGGGCAGTGCAGAAAACACATTATTCTAGTTGGGCAGTGCAGAAAACACATTATTCTAGTTGGGCAGTGCAGAAACACATTATTCTAGTAGGGCAGTGCAGAAAACACATTATTCTAGTAGGGCAGTGCAGTAACACATTATTCTAGTTGGGCAGTGCAGAAAACACATTATTCTAGTTGGGCAGTGAAGAAAACACATTATTCTAGTTGGGCAGTGCAGAAAACACATTATTCTAGTTGGGCAGTGCAGAAAACACATAATTCTAGTTGTAGCAGTGCAAAAAACACATTACTCTAGTTGGGCAGTGCAGAAAACACATTATTCTAGTTGGGCAGTGCAGAAAACACATTATTCTAGTTGGGCAGTGCAGAAAACACATCATTCTAGTTGGGCAGTGCAGAAAACACATTATTCTAGTTGTAGCAGTGCAGAAAACACATTATTCTAGTTGGGCAGTGCAGAAACACATTATTCTAGTTGGGCAGTGCAGAAAACACATTATTCTAGTTGGGCAGTGCAGAAACATATTATTCTAGTAGGGCAGTGCAGAAAACACATAATTCTAGTTGTAGCAGTGCATAAAACACATTATTCTAGTTGGGCAGTGCATAAAACACATTATTCTAGTTGGGCAGTGCGAAAACACATTATTCTAGTTGTAGCAGTGCATAAAACACATTATTCTAGTTGGGCAGTGCATAAAACACATTATTCTAGTTGGGCAGTGCAGAAAACACATTATTCTAGTTGGGCAGTGCATAAAACACATTATTCTAGTTGTAGCAGTGTAGAAAACACATTATTCTAGTTGTAGCAGTGCAGAAAACACATTATTCTAGTTGGGCAGTGCAGAAAACACATTATTCTAGTTGTAGCAGTGCATAAAACACATTATTCTAGTTGTAGCAGTGCATAAAACACATTATTCTAGTTGGGCAGTGCAGAAAGCACATTATTCTAGTTGGGCAGTGCATAAACACATTATTCTAGTAGGACAGTGCAGAAAACACATTATTCTAGTAGGGCAGTGCAGAATACACATTATTCTAGTTGGGCAGTGCAGAAAACACATTATTCTAGTTGGGCAGTGAAGAAAACACATTATTCTAGTTGGGCAGTGCAGAAAACACATTATTCTAGTTGGGCAGTGCAGAAAACACATAATTCTAGTTGTAGCAGTGCAAAATCACATTACTCTAGTTGGGCAGTGCAGAAAACACATTATTCTAGTTGGGCAGTGCAGAAAACACATTATTCTAGTTGGGCAGTGCAGAAAACACATCATTCTAGTTGGGCAGTGCAGAAACACATTATTCTAGTTGTAGCAGTGCAGAAAACACATTATTCTAGTTGGGCAGTGCAGAAACACATTATTCTAGTTGGGCAGTGCAGAAAACACATTATTCTAGTTGTAGCAGTGCAGAAACACATTATTCTAGTAGGGCAGTGCATAAAACACATTATTCTAGTTGGGCAGTGCATAAAACACATTATTCTAGTAGGGCAGTGTAGAAAGCTGTTGTCGTGAAAAGACGAAGCGAGCCGTTTAACGCGCGCGAGGCTTGACCTTCGCGTCACACAGCGCTAGAACACCCGTTTATTTAGCTTGGAGAGAGAACCACTTGTATTTCGTTTAATTACAGGCTTCCAGAAGAAGCAATTTCACCGTGATTGAGGTAAGGAAAAAAGATCACCCCTTAAAAGTCTGTAAATTGCATCTTATTTGTCCCTCTTTTAACTACAACAAAAGACACGTTGACAATAGCGCCGCATGTCCCCCCCATAGAGAGCACGCAATGACCGATTACCAGATCCATTATCTGGGCTGTATTAAGATGGCATATGAAGAGTGACGCGGGAGCATTTGATTGAAAAGTTTCTCAGATAAAGTTTCCTTCAAAGCAGTGGTTTACAGGCTATTGAACCTTGATGTTCATTAGCCTCGTATCTTTCTCCACCCTGCCTTCACCTCAAGTCAGTCTTCCCAGACAGTTTCCCTCTCCATTTATACCTGTCTAGTTCTTTTTCTTCTAAAATATGAATGTCAATGATAACACTTTTAGATTGATGTCCTCCCTCACACTAGACCAATCAAAAATACAATTGAGTGTACAAGCCTCACAGCCGCTTCAACTCATCAATGTAGTGCTATAACTGGAGAGATTTATCAGCATCTCCTCTGTCTGATAGACTCCCCAAAGCATCTCATCCTGACCCCTGAGTCTGAATAATGACATGATCCATCTACCTGGGGATGTAGGCTATATCACACAGTGAGTGACTCCTTATTTCAATCCCAAATCATATTCTATTGTGTGAGGAGGCAGAATGAGCGTTGGAGAGTGAGCCGTTTTAGTAATTGCCAGTGAGGATGAGTTTTGCATCTCCCTGACCTCTCCCCTTCCTGGGTGCGTGGACTGCATCCCCACTGACTGTAGGATACCTGTGCAATCAGACGCCACACAGAGGTATTGTATCATAATAACTATCATTCACATGCTCTGCCCAGCTCTCTCTTTCCTCTGATTTTCTCCTCTCCTTCAGTATTCTCTCTCTCTCTCTCTCTCTCTCTCTCTCTCTCTCTCTCTCTCTCTCCTCTCTCCTCTCTCTCTCTCTCTCTCTCTCTCTCTCTCTCTCTCTCTCTCTCTCTCTCTCTCTCTCTCTCTCTCTCTCTCTCTCTCTCTCTCTCTCTCTCTCTCTCTCTCTCTCTCTCACTGTCATCTCTTCTTCCAACTTGCTGTTTTCTTTTATCTGTATCTCTGTGATAATTTTGTTGAAAATGTGTTTCTTCTCCCAAGTGTTACTTTAGATGTTTTAAACTGCAATATGTAACTTTTTGGGCGACCCTACCAAATTCACACACACGCATGTCTAAGAGCGGTAGATCTGTTCTATAAGCACTATTTCTATGCTTCCCCTCAATCATTGTACACCAGCTTCAAACAGCTGAAAATCCAATATTTGTGGTTATGTAAAATACATTTAATGGCGGTTTAGATGGTACAATGTGAAATCAAATCAAATGTATTTATATAGCCCTTCTTACATCAGCTGATATCTCAAAGTGCTGTACAGAAACCCAGCCTAAAACCCCAAACAGCAAGCAATGCAGGTGTAGAAGCACGGTGGCTAGGAAAAACTCCCTAGAAAGGCCAAAACCTAGGAAGAAACCTAGAGAGGAACCAGGCTATGAGGGGTGGCCAGTCCTCTTCTGGCTGTGCCGGGTGGAGATTATAACAGAACATGGCCAAGATGTTCAAATGTTCATAAATGACCAGCATGGTCAAATAATAATAATCACAGTAGTTGTAGAGGGTGCAGCAAGTCAGCACCTCAGGAGTAAATGTCAGTTGGCTTTTCATAGCCGATCATTAAGAGTATCTCTACCGCTCCAGCTGTCTCTAGAGAGTTGAAAACAGCAGGTCTGGGACAGGTAGCACGTCCGGTGAGCAGGTCAGGGTTCCATAGCCGCAGGCAGAACAGTTGAAACTGGAGCAACAGCACGGCCAGGTGGACTGGGGACAGCAAGGAGTCATCATGCCAGGTAGTCCTGACGTATGGTCCTAGGGCTCAGGTCCTCCGAGAGAGAGAAAGAAAGAGAGAAAGAGAGAATTAGAGAGAGCATACTTAAATTCACACAGGACACCGGATAAGACAGGAGAAGTACTCCAGATATAACAGACTGACCCTAGCCCCCCGACACATAAACTACTGCAGCATAAATACTGGAGGCTGAGACAGGAGGGGTCAGGAGACACTGTGGCCCCATCCGATGATACCCCCAGATAGGGCCAAACAGGCAGGATATAACCCCACCCACTTTGCCAAAGCACAGCCCCCACACCACTAGAGGGATATCTTCAACCACCAACTTACCAGCCTGAGACAAGGCCAAGTATAGCCCACAAAGATGTCCGCCACGGCACAACCCAAGGGGGGCGCCAACCCAGACAGGAAGATCACGTCAGTGACTCAACCCACTCAAGTGACGCACCCCTCCTAGAGAGAGCACCAGCAAGCCAGTGACTCAGCCCCTGTAATAGAGTTAGAGGCAGAAAATCCCAGTGGAGAGAGGGGAACCGGCCAGGCAGAGACAGCAAGGGCGGTTCGTTGCTCCAGAGCTTTTCCGTTCACCTTCACACTCCTGGGCCAGACTACACTCAATCATATGACCCATGATGAGTCTTCAGTAAAGACTTAAAGGTTGAGGCCGAGTTTGCGTCTCTCACATGGGTAGGCAGACCATTCCATAAAAATGGAGCTCTATAGGAGAAAGCCCTGCCTCCAGCTGTTTGCTTAGAAATTCTAGGGACAATTAGGAGGCCTGCGTCTTGTGACCGTAGCGTACGTGTAGGTATGTACGGCAGGACCAAATCGGAAAGATAGGTAGGAGCAAGCCCATGTAATGCTTTGTAGGTTAGCAGTAAAACCTTGAAATCAGCCCTTGCCTTAACAGGAAGCCAGTGTAGGGAGGCTAGCACTGGAGTAATATGATCAAATTTGTTGGTTCTAGTCAGGATTCTAGCAGCCGCATTCAGCACTAACTGAAGTTTATTTAGTGCTTTATCCGGGTAGCCGGAAAGTAGAGCATTGCAGTAGTCTAACCTAGAAGTAACAAAAGCAATGATTCTCTACACTAATTTTTAAATTTAACTAGGCAAGTCAGTTAAGAACAAATTCTTGTTTACAATGACAGCCTACCTGGTCAGCTCGGGGATTCGATCCAGAAAACTTTTGGTTACTGGTCCAACGCTCTAACCACTAGGCTACCTGCCGCACGATACTTGCTTGTTTTGTCACATAAACTGACATTTGAATTTTAGCAAGCAGGAAATGGCGGAGCAATTTCTGCATAGGAACTGTTAAATGATATACCTTATCTTTTTCTATATTTCTCTCTCTTTTTTTCTCTCTCTACCTCGCCCTAATTGTTCTCTCTCCCCTTGGCATCTCTCTTTCTCTCGCCATCCCTCTCTCGCCTTCTCTATGTATTGAGGAGATAGGTAGTTGTTGTTGTTAATGGCCCGCGCTGCTTTAATTGCGTCGTAAATGTTGCAAACAGGGTTCCGACTGTGCGCTTAATGAACAGGTACCACTCCATGATTATGGCAATCTTAGCCCCCTCAGGCCCCACTCTATACCACACACACACACACACACACACACACACACACACACACACACACACACACACACACACACACACACACACACACACACACACACACACACACACACACACACACACACACACACACACACACACACACACACACACACACACACACACAGTCCCTGGCCCCATAAAAGTACAGACAAAGGCAATTTGAGCAGGGCCTCTGCAGGATACTGGTAAATTAAAGAGAGAGAAAACAAAGGAAAATGACTGGTCCCCCTGGAGTCATTGTGAAAGATGAGCTTGGGAAATGATTGCTGGTTAGTTTATCTGGCAGCGAAGCTTCAATTCATGTGTGTGTGTCTAACTTGTCACATCTTATCACACGTGTCATCATCAAGTCCGTGTCTTCATATTTAAACGTCCCTTTCCTCCTTCTCTCATTTTTGTGAGTTCTTCATTCTGTTTTTAGAGGTCATTCTATATATCACATAATTCAGTCTCCATCCCTCTGCTCCCTCTGCTCCTCCCCTCTTCCTCTTCTCCTCTCTCTCCCTCCATCTGGTGTGTCTTGTCTATCCTGAGGCAGGAGTCAGAAATGCTTTCTTTACAGACTGCCGACGCTGATACAAGATGACAGCTACCGCACAAACACACTCCCATTCACACACACACTCCCATTCACACACACTTGCACTCCTGCACGCACACGTACACATGCACATCACACAATTATACATTTTTTAAAGATAGTCTTTCTAATCTAAACCAAAGATAACTTCTCCAGAATTCTACCGGAGTAGGAGGGGCCCTCAGCCTGTGTAGGGGGATTGGATGGAGATACAGGGTGGAGGAAGGTGGCGGGGGCAGGGAAGCAGGTCACAGTCTAGTAGTAAGAGTGGAGAGAGACAGAAAAAGACTGCAGTGCAGGCAAGGCAGTGGGACTTGGAGCCGCCTTGCCCTGGGCAGACAGACAGGCCCACAGCTCTGTTCTGTTCTGCTCTGTTCTGCTCTGAGTCGTGCTGCTCTGTTCTGCTCTGTTCTGCTCTGTTCTGCTCAGCTCTTTTCTGCTCTGTTCTGTTCTGCTCTGTTCTGCTCTGAGCCGTGCTGCTCTGTTCTGCTCTGTTCTGCTCAGCTCTTTTCTGCTCGTATCTGTTCTGCTCTGCTTTTTTCTGCTCTGTTCTGCTCTTATCTGCTCTATTTTGATCTGTTCTGTTCTGATCCCTTTTGCTCTGTTCTGTTTTGGTTGTATACATATCTGGCCATTTGTTTAAACGTGCCGATTCCTGAATAATGTGTCTCACAGTCTCACAGGCAGGCAGACCCAGGCCCCTGTAGCAGCCTACACCGAGAGAGGTAACAGGAGAGAGAAAGTGGGAAAGAGAGGGCGAGAGGAAAGGGTGTCCCAGGCCTGGCCTCTGCCAGATGCCCTCCTGAAATTACCAGGACCCCTGCAAGGGGGCGTCAGGCTTCCCTGGCTCGCCCGTCCCGAAGGACGCAATCAGGGTGTCCCACTGACCGTCTAAAGGAGCGAGAGGTTGGGGAGGGTGGGTGACGGGTGATGGGGTCTGGTCTGTATGAGCCTGGGCTTTGACATGGCCAGGTAGTGGGCTAATTCATTAAACCAGGCACCTAATATAAACAGCCATTCATTTCAGCCTCTGACAGTGGACGCCTTCTGGACAATGTGAAGCGCCCGAATATATAACTGCCCTACTGATGAGTCTGTATGTGTATGAGAGGAAAAGTGTAATGTAATGTTTTTGTGTATGAGGTCAGAGAGGTGAGGCTAAGCAGGTTTTCACCAAGTCGAACACCGTTTGTAGAAAAGCTGGGATTTACCTCGTTGTGAAATGTACTGTTAAATTAGAGTATTTTCTGCTGTAACTCTGGATTAAAAATACAACATGGATAAAGGTACATTGTTAGATGGCTATAATACAGACAGATATGTAATTAAAGAGAGACACTTGTGATGCATGACAGAAATATGATGTTTCTCTCCTATACATTACATCATTAGTTTGTCATTAAAGTTTGCAACAGAAAAGTGTGTTAGACCATTGAGATAAAACCTTGGCAAATCTCATTCACTGAAACCCCTCTGGGGTGTGTGTGTGTGTGTGTGTGTGTGTGTGTGTGTGTGTGTGTGTGTGTGTGTGTGTGTGTGTGTGTGTGTGTGTGTGTGTGTGTGTGTGTGTGTGTGTGTGTGTGTGTGTGTGTGTGTGTGTGTGTGTGTACACACACTGTATTTGATGTAACACAGAGCATGTTCTTTCACCAGTGAGTGTGCACCCAAAGGACTACTCGAGTGTCTCTCTGGACTGGTAGGAGTGTGTGTGTGTGAGTAAGCTTGTGCAGCGTTGTATGCATAATGTAAGCGGTATTTAATGAAAACTAAATGTGAACATGCAAATGGAGAGCTAAATAAGTTCTCCAAAAATGACTCCTAGTGGATGTACTTCTGGGTGGCAGGCAGCCTCACGGTTAAGAGCGTTAGACCAGTAACCGAAAGGTTTGAATCCCCGAGCTGACTAAGTGAAACATCTGTTGATGTGCCTTTGAGCAAGGCACTTAACCCTAATTGCTCTTGTAAATTGCTCTGGATGAGAACGTCTGCTAAATGACTAAAATGCTAACACTCAGTTTGTGCTGTCACAAGTGTTCAGTGATAGGTACATATGACTGGTTTGAAGTGATAAAACCCTTGATTTTACATATACTGCTTTCACATAGGATTTATGGTATTTTTCCTGTAAAAGTTTTTGTGCAATGTTTATATGACCTTACAGACAGGCCTGTTTTTACCACATTCTTGCCTGCATTCACCTCTTTATACCTGCCGTGCCATGCCGTGCCATGCCGGGGACGAGTGGTAGCGGTGGTGTGCTGATGCATCTACAATGAACAAAAATTTACAAAAACGCAAAGATTTTACTGAGTTGCAGTTCTTATAAGGAAATCAGTCAATTGAAATAAATTCATTAGGCCCAAAAAATGTACAACACTTTACATGTTGAGTTTATATTTTTGTTGAGTATATTTTAATAAATCCATTGAATATACACTATCAAAAAGAAATCCATTATACATTTTTCAGGCAGGTCCTAAGAAACATTATAAGACTAATAAAATGTATTTTCAAAAGAATAGAATAGCATATTTGGAGTTGAATGATGTTCCTGGTCTAAATGAATGAAATCAATAGTTCATTAAACAAACAAGACACACCTACCAGTCAACAGTCAGTCAACACATACATTTTGTAGTAAGAATATAATGGAATATAAC
This sequence comes from Salvelinus fontinalis, assembly GCF_029448725.1. Taxonomy (NCBI): domain Eukaryota; kingdom Metazoa; phylum Chordata; class Actinopteri; order Salmoniformes; family Salmonidae; genus Salvelinus; species Salvelinus fontinalis. The sequence continues at coordinate 32,191,736 of NC_074683.1, forward strand.
AGAATAAAATACAAATAGTATTTTTCCCACACAACATGTGTCATGAGAACATTTAACCTTTATTTAATTAGGCAAGTCAGTTAAGAACAAATTCTTATTTACAATGACGGCCTACTCCAGCCAAACCCTCCCCTAACCCGAATGACGCTGAGCTAATTGTGCGCCGCCCTGTGGGACTCCAGAGCACGGCTGGTTGTGATACAGCCCGGGATCAAACCAGGGTCTGTAGTGACGCCTCTAGCACTGAAATACAGTGCCTTAGACCGCTGTGCCGCGCCGGAGGATCCGCCATCATAAAACACGTTATATTGTGAAACAGCCCAAGCACTTTTATGACCCAGGCTTCATCTCTTTCCTAGCCTCTCTCCACTTCGTTAGGGACCAGGTGTAGGGTCTTACATTGAGAGTATCTTCATCCTGATACTGATAGATTAGAATAGCAATCCTATTTTCAAAAGCACTTGAGTCTCTTGTTTATATTTTACACCCCCTATGGGCCTTTGGAATAGCCTATACGTGAATGAGCAAAAATAATACCCTTACACTTGAATTAGGCTACATTATTGCATGCTAAATGTTTCTTATCACTAATAGATGAGCAAATGAATAGATAAGCTATACCACCTCTACTTATTTGCTCGGCCAGAAACCAATTAACCAAATTGCCTATACAGACGAAGATTCAGACAAAGTCACATTGAGACCAGTCAGTGAAGTCACAGGCTGTTTTGGTGGGGAGTAGGTCTAGGATACTAAACGACTGCGAGTGAAGAGCAAAATAATCCACTTGTTAAACATGCTGTGAAGATGTAATAAATGAGCCAACTAGACAGCACTCAACGTGGCTAACATTTCCCAGACTAATTGTAGCTAAACCAATATCCAAACGGAGATTCAGTGAAAACCAGGCATTTATTGATTTATCAGATGAGTTTATTTTACCGTTATTTAACTAGGCAAGTCAGTTAAGAAAATTCTTATTTTCAATGACAGACTACTGCCTTGTTCAGGGGCAGAAGGACAGATTTTCACCTTGGGGATTCGATCTTGCAACCTTTCGGTTACCAGTCCAACACTCTAACCACTAGGCTACCTGCCGCCCCATGAGGCCACATGAGGCCCCATGTTTGTCTCAAAGCAGCATGATGGAGCACTCTCAATCAAAATGGTGCTGAATGTATCATCTAGTTGACCTCACGCAGGTATGGCTTCAAATCTATTACATTTGGATGACTTTGGGAGTTTCAGTAAGCAACAATTTGATACATGCCTTCAATTGATTTAGCCTACTTTGTTACAATATTTTAATAATTCAGTGATATTTATTCCCACAGTATTTATTTCTGGTTCCATCCAGTTGTGGGTAAGAAAACAGTGTGTTCTTAGTGTTGGGCTATGTGAAGAGATGGGGGAAGTGACATGCCTCGCAAAGTTTACAACTGGCAGGAGGATGGTTAACGGGCGCTGCCTAGCAACCATCAAGAGTTGAAGAGCATAGTGTGTGCCAATGGTGACTCAGCATCATGGCTAGGTTTCATACTAAGCTGTAGGCAGAACTTTATCGAAATTATTACTAGGTCATTAGGCTAAAAATCTAAGTTTCAGCTTTGATACCCACAATGCATTTCAGATATAAAGAAAAGGCATAAAAAAGTTTGCAGTGTGGTAAAGTTGGCGGAAAAACGTGTTAGTACTGTTTATGTTATGTATCTGCCTGTTCTGACGGCATTATTTGCATTGTCAATTCAAAGATGGCCGCCATAGCCATTTCTGGTGCTAAGAGGGCATGTCCCTTTAATTAAAAAATAATATCATTTGGGGAAATGTTTTATGTACAGGTAACTGCCAAGACAAAGGAAACACCAACATAAAGTGTCTTAATAGGGCGCTGGGCCACGAGCCGCCAGATCAGTTTCAATGCACCTTTGGTATAGATTCTACTAGTGTCTAGAACTCTATTGGATGCGACACCGTTCTTCCACGAGAATTCCATCATTTGGTGTTTTGTTGATGGTGGTGGAACTCTGTCTCAGGCACCGCTCCAGAATCTCCCAGAAGTGTTCAATTGGGTTGAGATCTGGTGACTGAGACGGCCATGACGTATGGTTTTCGTTCTCATCATATCATTCAGTGACGAGACGCTTGTGTCTCTGCTTCTAACAATGCGATTGGTTGTTGACAGGGTGGAACGGCGGGCTGTTGAGCTACCGCCTATTCCTCTCTTTGGATTGGTGGGACAACTCGTTATTTGATGAGGGCTGTTGACGTCAACCACCTGTATTCAATGGAGAGTGAGATGCTACGCTAGCCTCGTGAATATGCATAGACCGTCTCGAATTTCAACAGGGACAACTCCAATATAAAGTGTTTTTTTTCTCAGAGTTACCGGGATGCGACGTGCCTCACACATATCAGTGCACTCATATCAACCTAAGCATTATGAAATTTATAGTAGATCAAATAAGCCTCACGTATCAAAATATGAATTCAGTTTTATCTTGACTAATTCGACACTATCATTGCCCCCCATACAAAAACTCCTCACTTGCTTAATAGTGAATGATCTGCTTAACATGGACAGATTTTTGGCAGAGCAAACCCTCTTGCTTCGCCTCTTCCTCTCTGTGTATACCTGGGACTGAGGTTTGAATGTAATGAAAATCCTTTAGCAGCCTGGGAATCTGCTTTATTTCAGTATAAATAGCACACAAAGGTGTAGGGTTTCTGTTGGTTTTGACGATTCCATGAACATCATGAACATCGAGCCATCTGAGGAAATTTCAACATCGGTCGGATTCATTTCCCTTTCTACTATAATCCTGTGAGATCTATCCTGTTAACTTAACTTTCTGCCCTGCCTTTTTGGACTTCATATCACTTTGTGTGTTTTGTTTTGGTTGCTCTCATTGACTCAAACTAAGTTACAATTTAAAAGTTAAAAGAAATACTGTATCCATGAGAGCAACCACAACAAAACAAAACGTGATATAAAGATTGAGATCCAAGTTTATTGTTACAGTGCCGTTCTATTGGAACCCTCAGTTTGGTGCAGTTCTGTGTTCTCTCCAGTAGGAGGCAGGCTACATTCCACTGGTCAAAAAGGCGTGTTGTGTTGTGCTGGCCTACAGTTACCCCTGACTGACACGTTGACAGTGGATTTACAGTTGACACTGGAGACACACACACACCCACTAATTCCAACATTGATACAGAATGTGGCCTGGAGGTTTTATAGGGTTACCAGACAAGGATTCACACGCACACACACAAACAGGCACGCGCGCGCACACACACACACACACACACACACACACACACACACACACACACACACACACACACACACACACACACACACACACACACACACACACACACACACACACACACACACACACACACACACACAGGTATCTGAGTCTGACCTCTAATTGTGTTCCTTGTGGTAGCCTCTAAAACATAGGTTAGTCTGAGCACGTCATTATACTCAGCAAAACAATACTTTTTTTTCTCTTCAGAACAGGCCGGTTTTGTCTTTTCAATGGACTCAATGCATTCCTCTGGAGAAAAAGAGCAACAACTCAAAAAGCACAATACCAGCAATGACTGGTTCTATCAACAACCTTAGATCTCAGAGAGAGAGATCATCTAGCTGGGTTTGTCCCAACCACAGTCCCCCTTCCAACCTCTCTCTCTCTCTCTCTCTCTCTCTCTCTCTCTCTCTCTCTCTCTCTCTCTCTCTCTCTCTCTCCTCTCTCTCTCTCTCTCTCTCTCTCTCTCTCTCTCTCTCTCTCTCTCTCTCTCCTCTCCTCTCTCTCTCTCTCTCTCTCTCTCTCTCTCTCTCTCTCTCTCTCTCTCTCTCTCTCTCTCTCTCTCTCTCTCTCTCTCAATTCAATTCAATTCAATTCAATTCAATTCAAGGGGCTTTATTGGCATGGGAAACATGTGTTAACATTGCCAAAGCAAGT